>NW_028327187.1:105332487-106044297 GCF_987537825.1 Furipterus horrens | reverse complement strand
CCTCAAGGATTGTAAACAAAAGTAAAAATAAACAAATGGGACTAAATCAAATTAAAAAGCTTCTGCACAGCAAAGGAAACTATCAACAAAACAAAAAGGCAACCTACTGAATAGGAGAAGATATTTACAAATGACATATCTAATAAGAGGTTAATACCCAAGATATATAAGGAACTCATACAACTCAATAACAAAAAAACTAAATAATCCAATTTAAAAAATGGGCAGAGGACATGAATAGACATTTCTCCAAAGAGGACATGCAGATGGCCAACAGATTCATGAATACATGCTCAACATCACAGATCATCTGGAAAATATAATTCAGAACCACAATGAAGTACCACCTCACACTTGTCAAAATGGTTATTATAAAAATAAGTCAACAAGTGTTGGTGAGGATGTAAAGAAAAGGGGACCCTCACACACTGTGAGTGGGATTATAAATTGGTGCACCTACTATGAAAAACAGTACGGAGATTCCTAAAAAAAAATAAAAATAGAACTATCATATGACCCAGCAATTTCACCTCTAGGTATTTATCTGAAGAAATCCAAAGCACTAATTCAAAAAACATATATGCACCTTTATGTACATTGCAGCATTATTTATAATAGCCAAGATAGGGAAGCAACCTAGGTGTTCATCAATAGATGAATGGATAAAGAAGATGTGATATGTATAATGGAATATTATTGAGCAGCAAAAAAGAATGAAATCTTACCATCTGTGATAACATGGAGGGACTAAGTTAAAAAAGTCAGACAGAGAAAGACAAATACAATATAATTTCACTCATATGTGAAATCTAAAAAAACAAAAGAGATGAACAAGACAAAAACAAACAAACAAACAAACAAACAAAAAAACCCTCACAGAACCAGAGATCAAACTGATGGTTGACAGAGGGGAGTAGGGTGAAAGGGTGGGTGAAAAAGGTGAAGAGGAATATAATCAGTAATATTGTGATAACACTGAATGGTGACAGGTGGTTACCAGACTTAGTATAGTGAGGGCATAGTAAGGTGCATAAATGTCAAATCTCTATATTGCACACGTGAAATTAATATAATATTGTATGCCAACTATACTGATATTTTTAAAATGTAAAATAAAAAGGAGTTTTTATTCAGAGTCATGAAGCATAGGAAGAAAGACGTACCTCCTAAGTATGTTTAGATAATGACTTTTACTATGGTAAAAAAGTGATACATGTTTACTCTAGGGCAGTAATTATCAACATTTTTCATCTCATGGCACACATAAACTAATTACTAAAATTCTGAAGCATGCCAAAAATGTATTTTTGTCAATTTGGCAAAAAAAGTAGATATAATTTTGATTGATTTATAAAATAATAATAGCTATTACCTACCCTTTTTGCTCCAAAGTGACTTTTAAAGAAATCAGGTGCCTATACCTGTATATAAGGATTCAGACACAATTTTATTACATGACATGACCAATCAGAAATAACTATATATATTTATGGTTCAAGACAAGGCATTCACAACAAATGGCTATTGCCATTTTTTTATTTGATAATCTGTGGGAAAAGAGGTCGGTGCCCCTGACTAAAGAGTCAGTCCTGTATGTTTTAAAAAATCTTGCAGCAAACTGGTTGAAAATCGCTGCTCTAGGGAACACAAAGAAGAAAATGAAAATTATGTAACTACTCATAAATATATATACCTGTTTTTTCTTTGCATCCATGTTTTTAAAATACAATTGGGATTATTCTCAAATATTAATTAAAGATCCCCAGAGCCTGAAAAGGCCTTAGAAAGCACCAAGTTTAACTTTGTTATTTTCCAGAAAAAGAAACTGAGACTACAGTAGCCAAATAACAGAGCCTGATTACACAGTCCTTTAGACCCTCAACAAGTGTGTGTTCACAGGACACCTAATAGCTGTCTACTAATTATTCTGCTAGGCACTGGTAGGTGAGGGTGGAGGAGACAGATAAGAACAAAGTCCCTGCCCTTGGGGAGAATACAGTCTGGTTGGGGAAACAAGACTTTCATTTATCAAACAATTAGAGGACAATGAGAAAGTAAGTTATTAGGTGCTAAATTAGGCAGAACATATGATAAATGCTATGACTGTTCAAAGTGAAGGAAGAGCTAAATTACCAAATGAGTTCAGATTGATTGCTTATTCTTCCTTATGTTTATGACTGCCTCTTATGTCATGGCCAACTCTGGGAAAGGGATATTTTTGTTCCTTTAATACTTCCTTTGCCATAGATAATTAAAAATCAGTTGAAGAAAACTGACATGTTTTTGCTTGGATTTGCTAAAAGAACCCTTAACAAATCACAATATTCTCTTCCATTCAATGATGTTAAGATTTTATCAAAATAAACAAATAAAATATAGCATTAACATTACATTCCCATTTTCTTAATCCTTCTTCAAAGCACCACCCAGAGATTATTTTTTTTCTGATTCCCTGCACACAGTCACATGGCCACACATACACACACAGACCCCTCTTGCAAGTCTATGCATCTTTAAAAAGGACACAGCACCTGACTGATTTTGTCTACTTGGCTAATATACGTTGCTTTTTAGAACTGTCCCTGCAAGTTCTCCTACAGATTTCTTCTATCCAGTCCTTTAACAGGAAGGTCTCACTATCTAGTGAGCTTTAGACAGTATCCCTGATCATCTCTGTAATTCCCAAAGAGTCTTGTAGGTGTTCCTGTCACTTCCAGAAGCTGTGGCAGGTAAGGAAGGACCAGGGAAGTAACAGTCTTACCTTCTCTGTGCATGTGTGATTTCTCCATGCTCATAGCATACCAAAGCTAAACAAGAAAATGCACCAATATCCCACCATCTCTTAACCTCAGTTGTTATTCTTTTCAGCCTTTCCTATACTTCACAGGTGAAATTATTCATTCCCTGTGCTATACATGATGAATTGAACTGTAAGAATTTGCCATTGAGTTTTTCCTTTACTGATCCATAACTTCTTGAAAGAGGATCTCTGTAGCTTACATTTTACTCTAGCTAACTTCCTGACACATATTAGGCCCCAAACAGGTCTTACATGAATACAAAAAGAAGTCATTAGAACTTAATTTTCATTAAATGTATTTATCTAATTTATAAGTAAATTTCTTAACAGTGGCCCAAGCTAATTGGTTTTCTGACATGGGCAGTCTACTTTTGAATGGACCATATTATTTTCCAGAAAAGTATTTTTAAAGGGGACTATAACATAGGTATTTAAGCAAAGATAAAAGGAGAGTTCTAAAATTATGAGCCCTGGGCCACCAGTAAATATGGCAAAAGTTTATAGAGTTAATCAGATTTTATCAAAGCTTTCCTTTGGAAAATATTGACTTCCTTCTTTTCTTGGAAGCTCTATTCAGTGCCCTGGTATTGTAAGCATTGGCTTGACCTGTTTTGAGTTGTTAGTCTGACCCTGAAGTATAACCAATAAAATATTCATAACCTTCTCTAAGGTACATAGATTTTTATTATTTTATATGGTATATATACAGCAGATAGGAAAAAATACAATGGCATGATTCAGATTCATTGGTACCTCATGATGACTGAACCAATAAACTGAGAATACTTTGATGCAGACAAATGCAAAATAATAAGTCTGGAGACAATGAAGCAAAACAGAGAATCCATATTAAGTGATAGCAATGCAATACAATTCAATGATCAGGAAAATGATTTAGGGATTCTTGTGTAATAATGCTAGAAGCCAGAAGCTCAGAAATGTTTGCTAGCTAAGCAAATGGCTTACATGATAAAAGAAATGAGGAAATAATGAGGCACACCAGCACTTCTATCCACTGGAGAAAGTCTCCCCTGATCCCTGCCCTCTCCAGCGCTTGTCCTAAAGGTGGTCAATGTAATTTCTGCATATATGGCCCAGGTACTTTCAAATTGATACCTCTGCCCCGTAGCATGGAGTGAGTGTGTCTGCATGCAGGTCCTTTAAGAGTGGAAGCTTCTTTCCTATAGCCCTTTGGCTCTTTCTGCCATGAGTTCCACTGGTTCTAAAAGCCAGATATTATGGGGGCTCCATTTCCCAGGGTAGGGGGCCCAGTGTGGGGTTCAGAGACCTCACTTTTCAGGGGGGACCACCACGGTTATGATATTCCTACCACTTGAGATTGCCACACCAGGGATATGGATCCTAACCAAACCATGTCTCTGCTCCTCCTACCTGTCTCGATGTGGCTTATTCCTTATAGCCTTAGTTGTCCCAGTTCTGTTCAGTTGGTCTTTATTCAGGTCATTCTCAGTGATAGTTGCTATATAATTAGTTGCATAGTTTTGATGTATCTGTAGGAGGAGGTAAGCTCGGGATCTACTTGCTCTGCTATCTTGACCCCTGAAACTACTTTTTGTTTTTTAAATAGAAATTCTAGTATCTGCAAAGTGAAGTGCTGGGTGGATACAGAAAGGAATGAAGCGTGGTTACTGCACTCAAGAGCTTTAAATGTAGTAGCTTCTCATGTACCTGAATCACTACAAAGAAAATGAAAGTAATGATTCATGAAAGTAGTATGACAAACAGAGCATCAAAGCCATGAAGAAGGAATGAGCCCTTATATTCAGAGGTGGAAAATCAGTAAAGAACCCAGGACAAAAACATTTGAACTAAGTCCTGAAGGATGAATCAAAAGAGAAAAGGGAAGAGTTGATATGCATACATAAATCAAGGCATAAGGAGGAGCAGAAAATGCTGGAAAAGGTTCCCTCACTTTAATATGCTTATGAGTCAACTAGAAAATCCTGTTAAAATACAGATTAGGATTGGATTGGGCCTGTGGATGTGGTCTAAAATCCTGCATTTCTAACAAACTCCCATACAATTCCAGGACTACAGGTCCATGATGGGCCATATTTTCTGCAGCAAAGTATTAGAAAAAAACGTATAATAAAAAGGGCACAGGGATTTAAAGTATGTGATGAGGCTGGTATTCAGGGGCTGAGTCTGGATTGTGGGTAACCTAGAGTATGATGCTAAGAAATGCAGTTTATTACTATGAGTCCTGTGGACTTCAACACTGAGTAGTTTTGCTTGCTTCGTCAGTACCTCTTTTGTACTGCTGACAGAAATATCTTTGTATAATAGAGATCTGAGCCAGCCATTTCTCTTCAAAAAATCCTTTGGAAGTAAAGAGTGCTAGGTAAGAAATGGACAAATGACTAAGGCAGCTAGCTTGAGTGACTAGGCAAAAAAGTGATAAAAGTTGCCCAAAATGAGAGCAGAGGATTGAGAGAGACAAAGCTGGGCAGGGAACAGGGAAAGTAGGAAGAAAGGAGGAGATAAATTAATTAACATCCACAAAGTTCAGTGGTTTGCTCACCTTGGCTGCACATTGGAATTCACCTAGGGGGTTTTAAAAAGTGGTGATGGTATCCCTAAATATCACCTGCAGAGATTCTGCTGTAATTAGTATAGGGAATGCACTGCAAGTCAAGATATGTTAAGGTTCTTCATGTGATTCTAATATGCACTCGAGGTTGATTACCACTATCAGAGCTGTGTAGCATCCCTTGAGTATCAGAATTTTGAAAATTATTCTCTCATTTTATTTTCATAATAACTCAGTATAGGAACTAATTTCAAAAGGACTCCCAATGCCTGAAAATGGAATAGTTGGGAGCCTCAGAAGAACAACACTAAAATGGATTTAAACATATTAAATACATTCTAAAAATCCACATATTCATAAGGTTTCTTTTTGATATAATGGAAATGTTCTAAAATAAAATTGTGGTGATGGTGGTACAACTCTGCAAACAAACTAAAAACCATTGAACTGTACACTTAAAAGAAGTTAATTATATGGTATGTAAATTAAAATTTCAGTAAAGCTGTTAAAAATAATCCATGCGTTCATATAATAGTTTTTAAAAATATGCCATAGTTACCTTTGGAGGTGTTAGGGAACCTACTCATTTGAAATTGGTAACTGAGGGGACAGAATCAAGCAGTTATCCTGTATTTCTTTCACAAAAGTATATATCAAAGTAACTAAACAATTGATGAAGAACAGTTCTCAATTATAAAAGCATTCCAACTACTAAATTAAAAGAAATGATAAAATTACCATATAATCATTTTTCTATGCCTAATAAAATAATGAATCTAGGCAATGATGATTAATAGATACTAAAATAATTAGGTGAAAACCTGATTATGAACTTGACAATGAATGGATCTTACTGATAACACCTCAATCCATTGATCAATGCTTGCCAAATATTGGACCTGAATCTGCTCAAGCCTTTTGGTGTGTGTATCAGTTTACAAGAAATACAGGGAACAGAGGAACATGAAAAATAACAACGGGGATGGGATGCAATCAGCACAATCCAGAATATGGGAAAGTCTGTAGGAAGAATAACCTGGTTTCTTCAACAAATATACTTAAAGAAAAGAAGAAGGAAGAGCATAGGGAAAAGGGATTAGCAAACATTTTCTGTAAAGGAAAAAATGGTAATTTTTTTGTACTTTGCAGGCCAGATGGCCTCTAACACAACCACTCAGCTCTACTGTTGTAGTTGGAAACAAGCCATATGTAATTGTAAATGAATAAGGCTATATGCCAATAAAACTTTATTTTTAAAAAAACTAGTTATGAATCATAGTTTGTCAACCCATACAAGAGATTTTAGAGAATTTAGAGGTATATCAAGCAAATACAATGGGTAGAGCTTATTTTGGTTGAAATGCCAACTGTAAAAGTATTTAAGAAACAATCAGGCAAATTTGAGCACAAAGTGGATATTTCATATTAGAATTATTAATATCTTATTAGAAAATGATATTGTAGTTATGTTTTTAAAAGTCCTTATATTTAGGGATACACATTAAGTATTTAAAGATAAAATAATATGATAACCTGAGATTTATTTACTTGAAACTAATAAAGTGGAGGTGGGAGAGCTAGTGTAGGGAGAGGTAACAGGTCAGAAGTTCTCATAGTGTGCTCCCTGGACCAGCAGCATCAGTATTATCTGGGAACTTGTTAGACATGCAAATTCCCTGGGCACAAATCCAGACTTACTGAGCCAGAAACCCTAAGGGTGAAGTCCAGAAGTCTGTGTCTTAACAAGGCCTCCAAGTGATTCTGATGCATGCTAAAATTTGACATCACCCATATATATATATATATAACAAGAAAGAGCATGACATGGTAAGTGTTGAGATTTCATGCTGAGTATTGAAAACTTCCAAATACAAAAGTAAAAGAAGAAGGAAATAAGAAGAAATAAGAGAAAAGCAAAGAATGAAATCAGCAAAGAGCACAGTATTAAAAGGGGGGTGAGGGGAGGAGTAACTTTATAATGGAGGAAACCTGCCAAGTAGCCAGGCAATTAAGGTCACCACCATCAGGGGTAAGTCCTGGCAATAGCATGCATTCATGATATGATGTGAGGAGAATAGCACTTGACCTCTGTGATCTTCCAGAAGCTCAATCTAATCATAAGAAAAAACACCCAGAAAACTCCCACGGAGGGAAATTTCACAATATTCCTGACTAGTACTCCTCAAAACTGTCAAGGTTATCAAAAATAAGGAAAGTTTGAGAAGCTGTCAGAACTAAGAGGGACCTAAGGAAACATGATGACTAAATGTAATGACACATCCTGGAAGGATACTGGAATAGAAAAGGGCATTAAGGAAAATGAGGAAACCTGAAAATGTATGGACTTGAGTTAATAATGATGCACCAGTATTGGCTTGTTAATTGTGACAAATATTCCATACAAATGAAAGATGTTAATAATAGGGGAAATTGGGTGTGAAGTATATGGGAACTCTGTAATATATCACTTTTTTTTTTGTCCATCTAAAACTGTTCTAAAATACAGTGTGTATTAAAAATAAAAGAAATATGCCTGGATAGAAATACCTTGGTCTGTCTAAGAATTAAAACCATGCAGGCACTTGGAGTTTGGAAAAAAAGAAACAGTGAAAGTCAGAATCGTCCCATGGATTGGTTTCCAAGTAGCCAGGCAAGTCTGGACAATGGGGAATACAGTAAATGTCAAGGAAAGCCATAGATCTAACATTCAGACCAGTGAACAGACCTATGAGAGGACTAAAACAGGAGCCAGCACCCAAAAAGTTAGGGAGAGGAAATGATCTGGTTTCCCTCCCCCGACTCTTACCTGCACCCCTCCTTACTGCCCATAGTGTTTCAGCTATATGATTATGACCAGTTAGCCACTTCCTTAAGGGGAGCCCTATGAAGGTCTCTGGATAAACCATGAACTTAATAAATGTCCCATCAAACAGCCTGCATTTGGCACCCAGCCTCAGGGAGAAGCTCATTTTACTTCCTCGTTCCTATTGGAAAAGTCCTTTGCAGTGTTTCCTCTAGTTTGAGCCCAACAGCCCACAGCAGTAGCCTGCTCTCATTTGCCCCTCATCTTCCAGTACTTCCTGGGATCACATCCCCAAGTGAACACTGGCTCTCAAGCCCGCATCTCAGGGTCTATTTCTCCACTTCAGCCTGACCATTCCTCCCTTTTAAGCTGCAGCTATACCGAACAATTTTCCACACAGTTCTCCAAAGGTAAAACGGTATCTCATGCTTAGTTCCTTTGCAGATACTGCTCAGCTTCTCTGAAATAATCAATTTTAATTCCACCTTTCCTCACCCAGTAAACTAGTCTCTCCTTCCAAACACAGCTCAGTATCTATCTTTTCCCTGATCACTCTCATCCCCTCCCCCAAGTAAGGGTCTCTCATATGTTCTCATGTCACCCTACACTTACAAACCTTCTCTCCCATTGGCTTCCTTCAGGCCCTTCATCCATAGACCCATCCCTTATCCCACCTATACCTCTGGCATGACTAATACTAGCAAGTCAACAAAGGACACAGATTTTTATGACCTATTATTCCTTATGTTCCCATTTCTGGAGAAAATCTTCAATAAAGAGTTTACCATCTAGGTTGAGAGACAAAACTGTTTTCTTATATTTCCCAATAATTGTATAATTACAAGCAATATCAGAAACTAAGCTATTTACATAAATATAGCCAAATACCAGTTTTGGTTCAGCACTGTTGATAGGTTTCACCAAGATCCTTAGCTTCCTAGCCCTGATGTTTTATGATTATCTCTGCATTTCAATGTTACCTTCCAGGCTCTGCAATTAAGCCAATACTTAGGATTTTAAGCAAATAAGCTTGCACAGTTTTAAAGTGGCAAAACACCCCAGGGCACTACTTAATCCTCCAGTTCTCCCTTTTGAAGGGGTTTCTCAGCTGCAGCTGACACTTTTTGACTGCAGAGCCTCCTTGTCCAGCAGGGCTGGGCTCTCTCTTAACCAGTTACTCTGTGGCCTCTGCAGAATATATTTATTTACTTGCAGCATTTTAGCAGGAAGACCCTGGGAGGATGAGTCATCGTCCTTCTCCAGAGAACTGCCCTTGAGGCTACACAGAAAACTTTCTCCCTCTGATTATATAGAATAGGCCCTGGCCAGAAAGCAAGTGCTCTGTTTATAGGAAAATTTCCCACCTAGACAGAAAATGACACTTCAGAAATGCTAAAAAATAAATGCAAGGGGAATATAATATAATTTCTTGAGCCCGAATTCACTGCAAGGTAACAAATCCATGAAGCTAGAGAACACAAGACAAGGTCCCTGCACCCAGCCCTCACCCCTGGGGAAATTCTAGTGTAGTAGTTTAAAGACATTTAAGGATTTTCAGAGAGACTGTACGTGAAATGACTAGTTATAAAATCAAACCACTATTGTGTTTGCATGTAAGTGGAGAAATATGTGAACACCTGCATCTATCTCTGCATTCTATTCTCATGTGTCACTAGCAGATTGAAGTGCTAGTCAGAATCCCTTTGGAGGCACCTTACTGGGAACCCCCAATATTACATCTCCTTCTTGGTATCATTTTGGTATCTAGAACAATGAAGCAACAAGTGAATTACACAGGGAAAGCAGAAGTCAGACACAGGAGACCAAGCTAAGGCTGAGGGATGAGCACATGCCATGTTAGTTGCAGGGAGTGGGAGGACAGGCCTGAGGCTTAACTCTGGACTTCAAAAGCCTTGAGCAGCAGAGAAAATGAGCACAGCATGCAAGTATCAAGGATGCGAGGTTCAGAATGTCCAAGAAGGCATGCTAATCTCAGCAAGTAATAAAGCTTAGAGCAGCCAAATGTGCCAGAATCCAGTCAGCAAGAGGAGCTAAGAGTAAGGGATGGAGGAAAAGGATTTTGTGGAAAGTTTATGGCAGTGCGGGGCACTAGGTGAGAGCCCAAACTCTGGAGCCACGCAGTTTCAAGTCTTTAATCTACCAACTACCAGCTGCAAGTTATTTAATATCTCTCTGCTTCGGGTTTCTCATCTATAAATAGAAACAAACAGTATGTTATATCCTCAAGTCTAGCATTATCTTGATTGTAAGATGCACCATCATACAATTTTATCTATTCTTTAAAATACTCAAAAATAGATAATTCCAGGAAATACACACTAAAAAAAATTAGAGCCAGTCCTACTTATGAAGATTATCACAAAAAAAAGCTACATTAAGTACAAGTAAAAAATTCCAAGAACTTCAAATCTCATACAATATGACAAGTTGTTTTCACTAGAATGTACTATGACTTACACATGGAAAAGTCAAAGAAGGAAAACTATATGTGTCAAAGAAATGTTTAATAAAATTCAGTATCTATTTCTAAGCTATTTCTTGTTAAACAAAAATCAGAAGAATGTGATCTCATTCTATTTAAAAGGGAAATCATTAAACTAATTATTAATAAACACAAAAACCACCCCATTAATTCCTAAATAAAAATGTCTCTTTTAATCACATTCTTACTTTGTCAGTAATCTGCAAGTGCTGGGCAATGTATAAAACAGACTACAATGATATCATTTAGAAAAGATACTAAAGTTTCTGTACAGAACTGAAGATAATCGACTAAAAAATTCTTAAAATCAACCAAAGTTAGGAAAGTCACAAAATGGAGAACAGTTATATAAAATATAAAATATTCTATTTATTATTGTATAGTAATAGCTATACAATAATACCAACAAAATACATAAATACCTCAGATAATCTTGGGTATATGTACTCTGGAGAGCCAGAAAAGGTTATTTGCATAAATGGAGATAAATATTGTGATAAACCTGTAAAGGGGGAATCGTGAAAATAAGTAAATTCCTTCAAATTAATTAATAAATTTAAGTAATTACAATATAGATTTTATTATTAATACAATAAAACTCAAATAGAAGAATATCCAATTAAGTAACTAATTTTTTGGTAAAAAATGATTTCAAAAAGAGGGAACTTGCCCTATGTTAAACATATCATGACATTGCAACAATTAAAACAGTGTGTCCAACTCATAATATGCATTCCATAAATATTTACAATAAATAGAACATGAATCAGTATATGGATCAATATAATGGTTTTTAAATGAACCCTAAAATATATGAGAATGTAGTATATTTTTTAAAAAGGAAAACTTAACAGGCAATTTAAAAGGGATGCATGTTCAAAAGTCAGTGGAAATATATAAGCCCAAAGTTAGCAGAAGAAGGAACTAATAAAGATTAGAGCAAAAATAAGTGAAATCGAGGATAGGCAAACAATAGAAAAATTAACAAAACTAAGAGTTTGTTCTTTGAAAAGATAAAACTGACAAACCTTTTGCAAGACTAACCAAGAATAAAAAGGAGTCACATAAATAAAATTACAAATGAAAGAGGAAACATTACAACTGATAGCACAGGAAAAGTATTGTAAGAGACTACTATGAATAATTTTATGCCAACAAATTGAACCTAGAAGAAATGTGTAAATTCCTAGAAACATACAACCTATCAAGACTGAATCATTAATAAATAATCTGAACAGACTAATAATGAACAAGGTGACTGTACCAGTAATCAAAACCTCAAAGAAAAGCACAAAACCAAATCTTTTGAAAGGTGAATTCTATCAAATATATAAAGAAAAATTAACACCAATTCTTATAAAACTCCTTCAAAAATTGAAGAGGAAACAACATGCTCAAACTCATTTTACAAGGCTAACATTATCCAGATACCAAAGCCAGACAAGGACACTACAAGAAAAAGAAAACTGCAGGCCAATATCCATGATAAATATATATATAATTATTCTCAACAGAGTATTAGTAAAGCAAATTCAACACTGCAATAAAAATATAATACACCACAATCAAGTGGAATTCATCCCTGGGATGCAGGTATAGATCAACATATGCAAATAAATAAACATGATATTCATCTAAGATTAGGAACAAGACAATGGTGCCCACTGTCACTTCTCCTATTCAGTATCATACTGGAAGTCATAACCAGAGCAATCAGGCAAGAAAAATAAATTAAAAGAATCTAAATCAGAAAGGAAGATGTTAAGTTGTCTGTGTCGACAGATGGCATATTTTGTGTATAGAAAAATCCCAAAGGCTTGACAAAAACTGTTAGAACCAATAAAAAAACTCAGTAAAGTTGCAGGATACAAAATCAATATACCAAATCAGTTGTATATATTAACAATAAACTCTGAAAAGAAATAAAGAAAATAATCCCATTTACAATAGCATCAAAAACATAGAAATACTTTAACCAAGGAGGTGAAATATCTGTACAATGAAAACTATAAGACAGTGATCAAAGAAAATGAAGAAGACACAAATAAATATAAAAATATCCCATGTTTATGTATCAGGATAATTAATACTGTTAAAATGTTTCATAATACCCAAAGCCAACTAGAAACCCAATGCAATCTCCATCAAGATTCTAACAGCACATTTTTACAGAAATAGAAAAAATCCTAAAATTCATATGGCACTACAAAAGACCTCAAATAGCCTAAGCAATCCTGGAAAAGAACAAAGTTGGAGGTAACACCTGTCATGACTTTAACTATACTATAAGGCTATTCTAATCAAAACAGTGTGGTATTGGCATAAAAACAGACCAATGGAGCAGAATCAAGAGGCCAGAAATATAGCCATGCATATATGGTCAGCTAATCTTTACAAGTGAGTAAAGAATTGTTAATGGTAAAAGTTATTCTCTTGAACAAACTGTGTTGTGAAAACTGGATATCCATATGCAAAAGAATAAAACTGGACCCCTTATTTTAAAATACTTGCAAAAATTAACTTGCAATGGTTTAAAGACCTAACTCTGAGACGTGAAACCATAAAAATCCTTGGAAAAAAAATGAGAAAAGCTCCTTGATACTGATATTGATAATGATTTTTTGGATATGACGCCAAAAGTACCTATCAAAAGCAAAAATCAACAAGAGGAACTACATGAAGCTAAAAAGAAATTTCTGCACAGCAAGATACAATCAACAAAATGAAAAGGCAACCTAGAGAATGGTAGAAAATACTTGCAAACCATATATCTGATAAGGAGTTACAATCCAAAATATATATAACTCAATAGGGAAAAAAATCTGATTTTAAAATGGGTAAAAGATCTGAATAGACATCATCCCAAATAAGATATACTAATGGCCAACAGGTACAGGAGAAGGTGCTAAATATCACTAATCATCAGGTAAATGCAAACCAAAACCACAATGAAATATCAACCCCAACTCTTAGAATGATTTTTTATCAAAATCATAAGAGATTAGTGCTGGTGAGGACGTGGAGAAAGGGAACATTTATGCACTGTTGGTGGGAATGAAAATTGGTACAGCCACTGTGGAAAACAGTAATGAGGTTCCTCAAAAAAAATTTAACTACCATATGAAACAGAAATTTTACTTCTAGGTATATATCCAAAGGGAATAAAATCACTCACTTAAAGGGATATTTACACCCCCCATATTCATTGCACTATTGTTTACCAAAGCCAAGACATGCAAAAAAATCTAAATATCCATTGATGGATGAATAAAGGGAGCATGCACACAGGTGTGTATACACACAATGAAATATTATTATTTTTTGCTTTGAGAATACTGTGGCATGGAGATATTAAATAATTGCCCAAAGTCACGAAAAGGTTATAATTCCATTAGATTGGGCTAGAAGTCACAGTTTTGTTGTATCCTGATTGTAGACAGTGATGTTGAAGAGAGAGAGGGAAGATGCAATTAAATAATGTCAAGGCTGGTAACCTTGGTGATAATCTTATGGATTATTTATTTTCTTCTTTATTCTTTTGTGAATGTCTAAAATTTTTATTTGTTGACTACTTTAAGAATGAGAATGATAAAAGAACACTCAAATGTTACCAGCATGTATTATATCAACTCATGCTGCAGACCGAGATTTGACTTGTTTATAATTCTGCATTTATGCATAATTTACTGTGCATTGCATAAAGAAATGTTAGCTTTTCTATTATTTCCCACGGGGAAGGGAAAAATATATCTCCTACTTCATTGTAAAGTTATGCTGCTGATTTTCTCATCAGAATGCCTGACAGATAATAAGTGTAGCTATTCATAGACACATGCATTTACTATACTAATACCCAGTGTCCTAAATGTAGGGCATTTGTGGTGCAAGATGATAAGTTAATGAGATTTTTCTCCTGAGTAGCTGGCATCAGGTCCAGTAAACATTTCCATTTTTGCACAATGCAGAACACATAGTAGGCATGTCATTCCTATAAATGATATAATAAAGAAACAAAACCTTCTAAACTTCAAGTTGGGATTTCTGCCGTGTTGCATAATTTAAAAATAGCAACAGTATTTTATCCCACAAATACTTTTGAGCCTAAGCTCAGTGCCCGAGTTAAAGAAGTGACAGTGAAACCCAGACAAGGTCACTGCCCTCATACGGATTATCAGCCATTCGAACCCCAGAACAGGAATCAGCAAGCTATGGTGGGCAAGCCAAATCCATCACACTGTCTACCTTTGTACATCCCATGACTGCCTTTTACATGGTTAAATCATGAAAAAATCAAAAGAGAATATTTCATGAAACTTGGAAAATATATAAAATTCTAATTGCGTCCAAAAAAAAATTATATTAGAATAGAGCCACACTCGTTCGTTTACCTATTGCCTACGGCTTTCACTCTACCGAGTTGAGTAGTGGGGACACAGAACATGTGGCCTGCAAAGTGGCAAATATTTGAGATCTGACCCTTTACAGAAAGGGTTTGATGACTCCTGCCTCTATTTTAATGGAAGACCTTTGAGGACTGAGTCTTTGTTTTTTGTTTTGTTTTTTAAACCTAAGTAGAACTCGAAGTGCTAACCCTGCTTCTCAGATTTTGCTGTGCACACAAATACCCTAGGGATCTTGTTAAAATGCAGATTCAGATGAAGCTTTGGCTAGAATACAGGGATTTTTAGCTAGGTCTGGAGATTGGATCCTTTAACTCTCTTCAAGAACTTGAGTCAAAGAGGAAAAAGATACCACAGCAGAAAAATAAAAGTAGCTTCAGAACCTAGCTTAATGCAATTGGAGATTTTCAGTCACAGGTTTATCATTGTGGCAAAGATAAATTACAGACATGTAAATTTGACTTCTCAATTGTTTTGCCATCATGCTTTATTTATTTTTATATTTTTTCTATTACAGTTGTCCCACTTTCCCCCCATTACTCCCCCCACCCCGCCCACCCTTTTTCCCACAATCAATCCCCACCCCGTTGTTCATGTCCATGGGTCATTCATACTAGTTACTTGACTAGACCCTTCCCCTTCTTTCTGCCCTTTTCCTTCTCCCCGCTCTTCCCTGGTCACTGTCAGTCTATTTCCTGTTTACATGCCTCTGGTCCTATTTAGTTCATTTGTTTGTGTTGTTCATTAGTTTCCTGTATTAGGTGAGATCATATGGCATTTGTCTTTCAATGCCTGGCTTATTTCAATAAGCAGAATATTCTCCAGTTCCAGCCATGTTGTTGCACATGGTAGGAGTTCCTTCTTTCTTTCTGCTACATAGTATTCCATTGTGTAAATGTACCACAGTTTTTTGATCCACTCACCTACAGATGGGCACTTAGGCTGTTTCCAGCACTTAGCTATTGTAAACAGCGCTGCTATGAACAAAGGGGTGCATAGGTTCTTTTGAATTGGTGTTTCAGGATTCTTCGGGTATAATCCTAGCAATGCTTTCTTAGCAGAGCTAAGATGAACCATTTTCCAAAGAGTAAAAAGGGACTGCAGTTGCTTATTCGTTACTATTAGCTATTTGTGAAGTGAACACTGGGGAAAACTAATATTTGTGCCTGAATTCTGTTCAGAGGAAAGGAAAAAAGATGAACTCATATAAACACTATTAATTTTTGAAATAACTTCTTTGCATCTTTAATAAGAATGGAATATTAATAAAGTATCTAGTTTTATATCCTTTCATTAAACATTATTAACAAAAAGATGATTAAAAACTCTCAGAACATACTGCCCCAAGTTTTGAAGCTTATTTCCTGTAAACATGGTGAATAAAAAACAAAAACAAAAGCTATATGTTCAAAATCAAGCATTGGCAAAGACATAGAGCAACTAGAATTTTCAGGCCCTGCTGATGGGTATGTAAGTTGGCATAATCACTTTGAAAAGAAGTTAGCTAGCATCTACCAAAGCTTAATATGTGTGGTTCCTTAGGACTCAATAATTCTTCTCCTAGTATATACTTAACAGAAATACATGCATACTGTATATCAAAAAAAATTTTACAAGCATTTTTATTGCAGCATTGTTCTTAAGAAACTAAACCAACAGGAACTCATAGACACAGACAACAGTATGATGGTTACCAGAGGGAAAGGGAGGTGGAGCAGTAGTTAAGGGTAAAGGGGTCAAATACATGGTGACAGAAGGAGATTTGACTTAGGGTGGTTAATGCACAGTATAATGTACACATGACATAGCATAGAATTATACACTTGAAACCTATGTAATTTTATTAACCAATGTCACTCCAATACATTTTATTTTTTAAAAATGAAAATAAGTTTCCCAAGCCACTATCACCTGTAGAAATCTGGGCTACATTTAAAGTAAATTTGAATTTGTGTTTTTAAGGGACAATTCAACTCAGCAATAGGAAATAAGTTTTCCTCCCACAATTTTGGTTATTCTTGTTAATTCTCTTGAATGGTCTTCCCCTTTCAATGTTGGAGGTCTCCATGAATGTGCCCTAGGCCTGCTCCACAGAGTACATAGATCAGAGGGTAGCGGACAATGGCCGACATGCTGATCAGGCCATTGCCTGTTTTTTTGTTTTTTTGTTTTCGTTTGGTTTTGTACATAAAAGTTGTATCACAACATAGCCAAAAAAAAGAAAAAAGGAAACTCAAAACTAGAAAAAATCTAAAAGTTCATCAACAGTAGAATGGAAAGAAATTGTGGTATATTTATTACAATGAAAAGTACACAGCAAATGAGAATGAAAAAAAAAAAAAGAACTGCACTAAAAATATGATTGAATCTGACAGACATAATACTGGAAAAAAACAATCCAGACATAAAGGAAAAATAAACTTTGTGAAGTTTTAAAAAGATAAACTCTACCTCTGCTATTACAGGTCAGATAGTAGTTACCCAGGTAAGGGGATTCGTGACTAGAAGTGGTAGTAATTGGGCTTCTGGGGTGTTGATAATGCTCTGCTTTTGGACTAATCTGAGAAGTCCTTTGTTACTTTAGAAAAAATGTCATCACTCTAATAATTTTAATAAACTTATCTATACAACCATAGGGCCCTCATGTGGAATCTCCTGACGCAGTGATGTGAAGAGCAGATGTTAAGAACTCTGCCCTCCAAGCCCATAGGCACTGAGGAAAACTTGGGTCAAAAGGACCTTCTTTTAAAACTGGAACCCTAGAAGGAAGGGTGGTATTCCCATTACAGTGGTAAAATTAGTTTACAGAGGAACTCAGTTACTCCTCTATGCTGGATCAGGAAGTTAGCATGGCCTGTCTTTGGATCACTCCAGTTCGTACATGAGTTTAAGGAAGACAGGCCAGGGAAAGGGAAAAAAATGAGTACATCCCTGATGTACCTCTTTGTACACACTAATGTTTATATAAAGAAATATAAATCACAAACAAGCAATGCTTACTTCAAGCATGAAGGCATGGTCAATGAGACATCATTGCGGACAACCTCTAATTCCAATATACTTATGAGATTGCATCCTAATGACATAATCATCAAGAAAGCTGGAATTAGCTCAGCCCTGTTTACATCTGTAACCTCAGCATCTAGCAGAGTGCCAGACACATAGAAATTGGCTGAGTAAAATATTTTGTCAACTGAAAAATTATGTTTTTGAAAACTAATGATTTAGAAAAATGCTCACAACATAAATTTAAGTGAAATAAATCAAGGTACATGATAGATAGATAGATTTTATATTCTGTTATAAAACCTACAAAAGGGATATGCAAATATCAAAGGAGGAAAAAGAAAAATAATTAACTAAAAACTCATGGAAATTATTGGCTATTTGTTTACTTGTTCTCACTTAGCCATATTTACCTAATTTTTAATAATTAAAGTGTATTACTTTTTATTTTTTTAAATATGCTTTATTGTTTATGCTATTACAGTTGTCCCAAATTATTTTCCCTTTGTTGCCCTCCACCCAGTGACCCCTCTCCCTCCAATTGTCCACCCCTTAGTCCATGCCCATTGGTTCTGCATATAGTAATTCTCAACATCTTCCTATCTACTCAACTCCCTCCTACTATGCTTCTTAATTCCTGTACCATCTCCCTCCCTTTTCCCCCTTCCCCCACTTCACTGACCTCCCCCCCAAAATGTTCCCATACCTATAATTCTTTTTCCACTCTTGTTGCCTACTTAGTCTGTCTTTGTTCCAATTTCCTAGCTTCTGTTGTTGGTTGTTGTGATACAATTTTCATTTTAATGTTCATAGTTTTGATCCTCTTTCTCCTAAACAAGTCCCTTTAATATTTCATATAACAGTGGTTTGGATCTGATGAACTGCTTCAGTTTTACCTTGTCCTGGAAGCACTTTCTGTGCCCTTCTAGTGTGAATGACAGCTTCGCTGGATAGAGTAATCATGGTTGTAGGTTTTTGCTTTTCATTCCTTTGAATATTTCTTGCCAGTTCCTTCTTGCCTGCAGAGTTTCTTTGGAGAAATCAGCTGACAGTCTTATTGGGACCCCTTTGTATGTAATTCTCTTCTTCTCTCTTGCTGCTTTTAAGATTCTGTCTTTATCCTTAATTTTTGACATTTTGGTTATAATGTGTCTTGGTGTGGTTCTCCCTGGGTCTAGTTTTTTTGGAACTCTCGGTGCTTCCTGAACCTGTAAGTCTATTTCCTTCCCCAAGTTAGGGAAGTTCTGCTTCATTATTTTTCACATAATTTTTCAATTTCTAGTTCTTCTTTTTCACCTTCTGGCGACCATATGATTTGGATGTTGTCCTGCTTATAGCTGTCCGATAAGTTTCTGAGCCTCTCCTCATTTTCCTCATTTCTCATTTCCTCTTTCTTCACTGGTTGACTGTTTATTCCTCCCTGTGTTCTGATTTGTTGATTTGATCCCTGGTTTTCTTTCCCTCACCACTAGTTTTGTATGTGTTTTCATTCATTCCTTCCCCATCTTGTTTAACATCTGTTGTTAGGTCTGTAAGCATTTTTATAACCAAAGCTCTGAACTGAGCCTCAGAAAGATTTCCTATATGCTGCTTCATTAGATTAGATATTTGCTGTCTGGTCAGCTGTGTCACTGGGATTTCTATCATGATCTGGGCCATCCTGACCATTTTGTGTTTAACTTTGCTTCCTGGGCAGGGCTGTCACACCTCCTACGCTAGAGGGGGCAAAGTCCTGTGCACTCGTCACAACCGGGTGACCCGTCTCACCACGCTGTGGCATTTTGTGTGGGGGTGGGGGTCCAAGATGGATTCCTGCCGTTCACTCTCCACTGAGAGACTGGGAGCCTCCTCCTCCATTCCCACCCCCTCCAGGCCTCACAGTCCAAAGCAATGGGGGGGTCTGCCTTCCCCTGCTTTGGAATTGCAGGCTGACGGTTCTTGTCTGCAGCTGGGGGTGCTCCCCAGGCGCTTCTTGCCTCCCCTTAAATACAGGTGTCTGTGCTTACCGCTGTCCTGCTGCCGTCGCTGTGCAGCTTGAACTGTCCTCCCCTGCTTTGCCCCTCCTACGTCCGGATGAGCACCACTTCTTTATAACTTCATACATTGGACTTCCATTTATTTTCTGATACTTCTGGTTATTTCTGGTTTTGCGGTAGTTGTATTCCTTCTTAGTTGTGGAGGGAGATGGAGCATGCCAGTCTAGGACTCCATCTTGGCCAGAAGTCTCCTGTGTTTGTTTGCTTCTGTGTCCCAGGGAGAGCTGTCGCTCCTACTATGTTGTAAGGGGAGGAGCCTTACCAAAGTGTATTACTTTTAAAAATAATTTTTTAAAAGGTGAAAGTGTGTAAGTTTTACAGAGTCATAAAAACACCAACCACAGGCAAGAATAAAAGGTAATAACACTTCAAGGGTCTCACACACGCAGCAACTCAAAGCTGACTTTTGAGCCACAATTTTGTACCCCTTTCTCTATTAACATCGACACATGCTCTCCTTTTCTCTCCTATTTGGCCAATAGCCTGAGGCCATATCTCTATCTGGCATCGCTTCCTCATCCATTCTAGGAGCACAAACAGGTCACAGCTTGCCTTTTCTTCCTCCCATATTGGGGGCAATGGTTTAGAATTCTGGTAGACTCCCAGGACACTGTGTTATCTGTTCGTTTACAAGTCTATGGATATATTTCTTTTGTATCTATGCTTTAGATCCCTGAAGGTCAATCTGCCGTGTGAGGAAAAGCAAACAGACCTCAGAACACTTCTAGTTTGGGGCCTTTTCCAAACCTACATATCCTGCCTCCTTCTTTTCTGTCAGAACAATAGGCTTCTGCTCATATTTCCTCTGCCTCAAGTTTCCTTCTGTTCTAAAACCAGCTTCTGAGCACTAGCTCTCCTTGGGCCCGATGCCTAACCAAGCTCTTAACTTAGTCTTTACCAAATGATTATGATACACGATCTGAAAATCTATAATTACTCCACATTAAACAAACACCTCACTTTCCCCAATACCACAGATTAAAGAACGTCAAGAGATGCTTCATGCCCTCAGAATGGATATACTTACCAGGGAAAACAGCTATACAGGGTTTAGGGCAACCTTTGCAGAAGCAGAAAGATGTGACAAGGAGAGATGAGAGGCTACCAAAAATAATACAGGGATGGGAAAAGGTAGGTTTACAGTTGCACTGTGGCATTTTTTTTAGAGTTAATAAAGCTATTATAATAATCATAACCTGCATGTCTTTTTCCATATGAACAACTGTAAACCTACTTTTGCCCACCCCTGTATTTGCAGTTTTACAGTCTGAGAGGCCCTGTAGCCAGACAAGTCAAAGATTGTTAGACCTTAGAAGAAGACTCTGAGGTCACTGATACTCTTGCTTCACTCAAAAAGGTTTAATGGATTTCCTCACAGCTATGTAGCCAGTGATCATGAAAATATCCACACATCTGTGTCCTTGCATCTTCCATGACAACTGTGTTCCAAGATTTTGATTTTTACAGGCAGGCTAAATTATTTAAAATCCCTGCTGGTTGTTAGGTAAATTATATAGATGTCAACCTACCATTCGTAGAGTAATTGTATTTTTCAAAAGGAAAATAAGAGAAAAATAAATACCATCTATTGTAATTATCATGTTATGAAAGACATAACATCACAGAAAAGGACACTCACTTAAATTGCAGAAATGTGAATGGTGTTGGAGATCCAGTGGCTCTCTGTATCCTGCCTCAGCTTATCAATCAACTGCTTTGTATATGGGTTCCACCTAATGACTAAATCCTGGGAATACTAATTCTACCTCCATGGGCACATATTAATCGTCAGTAGGGAATTATATTGACTGTCTATGTCTGTTTCTGGTTAGTGTCTTAGTTTGAGTTCCCCAAAAGCAGACCCTGAGCCAAGGTTTGAATATAAGTAGTAGTTTATTGGGAAGTAAACCAGGAAGCACTAGGGGTTAAGTGGAGAGATAATGTAGGGAAGGGAAAGAAGCAACCATAGTGTGCACTGTGGGAAACTGGGCTCAAGAAGGAACTGCTGGGGACTTCTAGGAAACATCTTGGATATGGATCAATCACCTCCCTGTCCATCATTGGTGGAGGACCACTTTCAGGAGCATTAACTCTCAGCACTATTGGTCTGCTCCTATCACTGGCCAAACCTGCTCCAGAACCAGAGAAAGTTCTCAATTCACAAAAGAATGTGTAGGATTCAAAATAAGAGCATTTCCTATATTACCTGGAGTTTCCAAAAGGAATTCTAGATACCCTGTGATCTCTTTTTTAGTAAGAACTTGACATATTCAGGAGAAAACAAGAGTAAAAATTAAGGTGGACTCTAGAGCGCAGAAGGGATTGACTAAGGTTGGTTTTTGCCCCCTCATGCAGTTACATAATGAGGAAAAACCGTTTAGTACATGAGGGTTTTAGGTACAGACAAAAAGGCTTTGTAAAAAAAAGTTATATTTATTTCACCTTCCTAATAAGCTAAAATTAAGCAACACTAAATAAATCACAAAGGCTACTGAAATCTCTTCTCAGAAACTTTCTAAGATATGATTTGTAAGGATTTGTTATTTGTGTTTTAACTTTGGAGTCATATTTGTTTGGAACATTGTTTTACCCAGGCTGTCTCTTCAAATAGACATCTGTAGCTATACGGATAGCCATATTAAAACATAAGGAACAAGAGGGTCAAGATTTGTTGGGCCAGCTCCTGGGAGAAGATTTAATTATTCCTACACCCCAAAGATATTTGCTGAACCTCTGTGATGTCTGGCATGAAGTACAGGTTCAAGATTCAAAGATTGGAAAGATATTTTTCGGTTCTCAAGGAGCTCATATTGTTTAATAATAATAAAATCCAGATTCAACATGGAAAACGAGGAATTAGAGTACCCATTTTTGCCAAATCAAACCAAGGGTTTGGAAACCAGAAACCCAAGTTAAGCATAGTGTCTCAGTGTCCAAGAAAAGAGTTTGGGTACATAAAGGTGGATAACAGCAACATTAATGACAATATAAAAGTGAGCACAAAGCTTAGGAACGAGGGCCCTTGTCTTCTCCAAGCTTCATTAATGTTTTTTCCTGGAAACTATTTCCTCCCACCAGGCAGGCCCATCAGTCCCACCATTTGGACCTGACCTTAGTCCTCTTGTAGGCTCCACAGCAGGGATGCATGAGTTGGATACCTAATATCTTGCCCTCACTCTTACTATGTTTGCTGATCTTGCAAGATTGAGTTTTTCCCTTCATACCACCTACATATTGAGCACTTTGAGCACTTCTCTAAATCTCAGCCCACTTGACCAGAACCCTGATTCTCTTCCAGACATTTAAGTATATCCTTCTAACCTAAGTGAACAGGTCATCTTGCCATGTGTCTCTCTCTTCATCCCCCACAACCTCTTGCAAGGTTTATTTGTTCAAAACAACCCTTAATGTGATAAACATGCCATTATACTTTCACCCTTGCCCCTGACAAAAAAAAGGACCACAAGGACATGCAAAAAGCACGGAGTTATTCCAATCAGACCATGTTGGTTGCATGTGTTCAAATGTTATTAAGTAAAGTCAGGATTGCTATTCATTAATCAGACCCCCAAACACCTCTGTTTTATGAAGTTACACTGCCTGAAAATATTAATAAACATGTTTAAAAATAATTTTTTATTTTTCTTTTTTTAAAGTTTATTTTATTTTTCATTTTTATTGAATTTATTGGTGTGGCTCTGGTTAGACAAAATTACACAGGTTTCAGATGCACAGTCCCACAACACATCATCTGTACACTGTATCGTGTGGTCCACACCCCAGTCAAGTCTCCATCCAACACCATTTATCTACCCTATAGACTCCTCCACTTCCTTCGTTAGTTTCAAGTGTACTTTTTAAAAATGCCTTTTTCTTCAAAATACTTTATTGTTCAGAATTATGCAGGCTACTACACTTGCTAAAATTAAGTCAGATTTACTACACATTTGCCATAACTTACCATCTAATCCCCTTCCCCAGGAAAATGTCCCTGCATTCAAGAAAACACTGCCAATGGGGTCTGCTTCTTTCTGGGGAGCTTCACTGTCTCATTCTAAGAGGATTTCTATATTTATACACATTTACCAATACTCCAAGATCAGAGTTACTTCTGGATAAAGAAATGCAGGGAGGAACAGTAGGGTTTACTGTGCCAAATTCTGTTCTCACTGGGGTTTTAATTAAGGACTTTTAATGTCCTATTTCCTATGCTGGATGATTTTCTGACACACAACAGACATGTTGGAAATAGAAATATAAACAGGATCAATGTCTTTCCTTCAACAAGAAAAGTATTCTCCCTTTTCAAGGAAAGACAAGGCTGGATAGTGGCCTAATTTCATCAGGATATGCATTCCAATTAATGGAAGAAATTCCATGAAGAGAGATCACTGGTGAAGTAAGCCTCAGAGGAAAAACCTCTGCTATCCCTCTTGCTAGATGCTCCCTTGCATTTTCATTAATGTATTAGACTATATTATACAGATCAGAATATTAAACAGTATTCATCATGTTATTGCTTTAATTTTTTTAGTGAACGATAGGTCTTAATCAAAACAAACTTTTGAAAATACCAAATCCCCATGAGGCACTTTGCAGTCTGATTTCTCAGTGCCATGTTCAAACTTATTTCTAGAGCAAACCATTTCTTGATTCCTTTAAAATATTTTGGTCATTAACTTTTTTTTTAATGTTTTTTATTGATTATATTGTTACAACAGTTCCAATTTTCTCCCCCTTGTTCCCCTCCCCCCAGCACCCCCCTCCCCCAGCGATCCCCCCCAAGTCCATACCCCTGGGTCATTAACTTTTGATTATATCCTTTGCAACAAGGTTAAAAATTATTGGGCTGTTACAGCACTAAGTGGGATTGTTCAGTGAATAGTATATAAATTTTCGTGTTCAAAATATTGATGGTCCCATCATGGCCCATAATATCCAGAGAACAACACAGTAAACTTATCTTCCAACTACTCCACTGTATTGCTCTCTGGATATTAAGGAACATGAAGGAATCAAGTAATAGGTGTCCCCTATGAACAGAATCTAAAACCCTGCAGCAGCTAAGCTTTTATCAAACTGTTCTGTTAGATGCTTTTATTTTTTTTAGAAAAGAGATGACAAATATGTGGTGTCAGCATGCTGCTTCCCCTTGCCAACATGTGACAAGCACCACAAGTCAATCAGAGCTCTAATAATTAATTAATCCTCAATTATACCATGTAGGCAGCTGTACCAATTCACCAATGCAGATACCAAGATAAAACCAGCAGATCCCTGACTGTTTTAGGTACTGGGCTCCAGTGTCTAGATGTATTTCTCACCAGGCAACTTATGCTCCCTTCTAAGCTAAATGTGCTCAGTCCACAAAGTCAAAGTGATAGGTACATATGATCGTCACATATTTCATCCAATTACGAAAATGTGAACTAAGAATTGCAAAGGTCTTGAGCAACATACTCAGCTTCATGGATTTCTCATCAACTGCAAAATGTAAAATACAGCCGCAGCTCCACAATTTAAAGGGGATATTTTCTCCCTAAACAAAGAGCATAACTTTCTCTAGCACAAGCTAAGCACATAGTCAGCATAATGTTTTTTAGTGATAGAGTTACTGAAGCTAACAATTCACTCTGAAATTTGAGGGGCAAGACATGCTGTCTCTCCATAAAACAAATGAGTGAGAATTAGTCTCGTCTTACCTGTGGTGTACACAATAGCTAAAAATGACAAAATATTCATCATTTTTGGTCTTTCTATGAAGGGAAGAAAACCTAAATTGGTCCCCTGCTCCTCAAATGGTTGTATTTACAACATGGGTTCACATCATCTCATAATGCTTAGCAGTCTTGACCTTGAGATTTCAAACAGCATGTAACAATGCCTTATAAAGGAGCTCTCTGCTCACCCAGTGTACTCCAGAACTCCACTCTTCCTTAGTTCCCATTGCTACCTATCAGCTAATATTGTCAAGAAGTAGGCAAATAGCAGAGAATATTATACTCTTCTAGAGAGCTATTTCCCCTATTTTCATCCAAAAGTTTTTCTTTGCAACACCATATTATCAAATAAAAAATTGTTTACTTTCTATATCTACCTTTCTATAGTTTTCATTTTTCTTCTACAGACATGATCTAAACCAGTAATTCCTAACCTTTTCAGGCAATCCTGACAGTCCAGCCAACCAACTGCTGGTGTGTAGTCTTTTGTTTTGCATTTCAAGAATGACATATCCCATTGCAAATCGAACTTGCAATTATTACACTGGCCTGTGCTTTGCTATTTCCCTTGGAAATTGCATTTTCCATTTCTGACATCAACTGTGCTCTTAACAATTCCAGTGAGAGCCTTTTTATGTGGTCCTGAAAAACGCCTCCCAGTTTTAGTGGAATACAGGAACACAAGGTGCATAGGGATTCCTTAATGCCTAAGATACAGGCTTTTGCTTCTCTCCTAGCTTCGTCTGCAACCATACATATCACTGATGAAATGTGGTGTGATATGTGGCAGACCAATACTGAATATACGTCATTTAGATACTGTTCTGTAGGGGGCAACCGTTGCTCCATTTAATCATTCCACACACCGGAACTTAACTGCAACTGTCACTGGCGCCAGAACAAGGCATGGAGCTACCCTTCCTTGAGCTTATACTGAAATGGCAGAGGAATTGTGGACTTCTTCCCTCTTGTCACAGGACAGAGGGTAAAATCAAAGAGGGCTGCTGTCTGAAAGGGGTCAGTCAGGTAATAAAACCAAAAGTGATAATCAATAATGATTGGTCAGAAAAATCATGATGTAAACTAGAATGCAGGAAGTCGGTGTATATTTAGAAGAGCTGTAATTACAGCATAGTAGGAGAAGAAATAGATCTCATTTATTCCATACTGACAGTCTGGGATTGAAAGTAATTTTTCTGAGCTTGTAGCCTCACTTTTCAATGGATAAACTGTATGTGTTAAAAGGCAAGGATGAGGTCAAGAATATGTGACTGTATTACCTGCAAATATGGGCTGCTAATAAACTCATGGTTGACTCAGAATGGTTCCTCCCTCTGAGCAGTAATGTATGAAATGGAGTTCTCACTCTGACTGCTCTGAATTTCCAAAAGAGGTAGAACACAATCTAACATGTGTATTTTTCTAAAGAACTCCCCAGCAGAAATCATTGCTTCTGATTTTCTTGTCACAAAATCAATCCTTTGCTCCAGCTAGACTAAGACTGCCATTTAGCCATTTCACGCCCAATCCTGTGTGGGCAACAGTAGCATTAATTTTATTTTTCTAGAGAAACATAAGGCTAGAAAATGTGGCATTCGTTTCCATCTCCAGGATCAGAGAGCTCTAGAGCCCTCATTTCATCTTGTCAGTCACTCAGTGCGCAGTGCTTCCTGACAGTCCACCAGGGGATTCTCTGTGGTCATCACCCATCACCCTGCGGGTCCTGGGAGGAAGTGTGACAGAAATTGGGAAGGTTCTCATGAGTCATTTCTCACTTCAGTGGACATACAGGACCAGCAAACCCACAAAGCTTCTCCCAGGAAACCAGACACACACTGTGGGTTATTAATTCACTCTCTCTCAGCTCTTACCCAGCTGGCCCCTCTCTTTCCTGGGCTGGTTTGTGATATGGGGGCTGGGACTCGGCAACCCACATTTCTGCTTTGCTGGCTGGATCCCTATTAGTCTCTAGAAGGGACTGCAGGGCTGGAGGAGGGAGGGGGTAGTTGCTCCTTGCTGTATGCTTTCTGTGAGCATTTCTCCACTGACACTTCACTGCAGAGGCAGTGCCATCCCGTGACAGCAGCAGAGCACAGTTTGCAGATATTTCAACCCTTGTAGAACCCTTCATTCCTCTCCCCTCAGCAACACCAGAACCAGCCATCCTCAAAGATCTGAGCTTAACTCCATGGCCACCCTCCTCTGAGGGTCCAGGTTTTAAGAATTCCAACCTCTTCTTTTTCTTTCCCTAGCCCCAGACTTGGATGCTGTTTCCTGTAGTTTCTTCTTCCCAGATTCCTTAAGTGTTTTCTTTTTCATTGTTTAGTGCCTTAGTCAACAATATTAAAGCTTGTTAACAATGATTTGTACATAGTTAAAGTCCAGCAGGTCCTCGATAACATTATTTCATTATAACATCAATGAAATGTGATTAGGAACTTAACTCTTGCTTCTATCAATTGGCCTGTGGCAAAACTGGTTTTTCTTATATGCCATTTCACTTAAAGTTGCAGAATCTATTGACGATGTTAAGTGAGAACGTATCATACTGGTGAGGTTCCTGCCACCTCACCGGGCCCTGACTGACACACAATCCCGAGAGCACTCAGCCTTTACAACACAAAAGGTTTTCAGAAACCAGCAGAACAGTCCAACTGCTACAAAAACCCACTGAGGACTCAGACAGGTGTTCCCTTTTTCTCACCAAAGGCAACATCCTCCACAAAGTCATGAAATTTAAAATATTTCTAGCAACTTGAAGCATCCAGTGATGTACAAAAAGGCAAAATTATGTATGCAAATCTGGGTATTGTGCCAGCCTGTCCCTACCAGATACTCCTATACCCCACAGTAGACTCAGAGCCTGCCAACCTGTCTTCCATGAGGACATGCTTAATGGTGGTCCTCCTGGAGCTGAGGCTGTCCCCTGCCTCATACTGGCATACTCAGACCCTGTTCCTGAGCTTCAGCTCCAGGCCAGGGTTTGCTCCACCTTGGCTTGGAGCCCCAAACCCATTGCCAGCACCCTTTCCTGGACAGCTGGAAAGAAAATTGCAACCCACAAATTCCTGCTATAAAGACCCTGACCCACTGCCTGAGTCCTCTGGATACAATGGTAGTCCAACTATTAACATAAATTGACTCAAGCCGAAGACACTGAAGACATGGATTCTACAGCTGGATCAAGCCTTCCAGGGCCTTCAGGGCTCTTTCCCTGTCCTTCTGGGCCCAAAGCTAGAAGCCCAGCAATCCTGCCAACTAGACACACACAGTTTATGACAATACATTCCCTTTAAACTGAAGATTCTGGAGGCACTGGGATCTGCAATGTGAATGTGTGGCCATGGAAAAATCATCCACGTATGATCCATATTGTTCAAAGATTTCTGGGGAATATGATGGACTCTCTGGCAAGTATTTTTAACACAGTGGACTGGGGCCAGGGAAGTTCTAGGCATGAGCAAGCATTGAATGAGGAGACATTGTCTCAAGAACTGCCAAGCAGAACCTTGCTGGTAACTGAGAAACAATACTCAACTCACCTAAAAGATGTATCCTCCTCCTTAACCCATACTTCAGTTCCAAGAGACAGCCAATACTATGATCATATCTGCTTCCTTCCTATGTCCCCAAAGACCTTGAGGACAGGGCTCAGAATGAATGCTAACATCTGCCTCAAAATTCTTTTTTGTTTCCTTATAATCGGATGTGTCATGCCACCTGTTTTGTACTTTTATTTTGGGAACACAGCCATGTATACTTATTTGCATATTGTCTATAGCTGCTTCCTCACTAATAAGGTAGAGGTAAGTAGTCACAACAGGACCGTGTGGCCCACAAAGCCAAAAATAATCACTATCTGGCTGTTATAGAAAAGAGTTTGCTGGCTCCTATTGGTAATCACTTTGGGGTATATATTAACTATCTGAGATGATGGATGTATTAACTGACTTGATTGTGATAATCATTCGACAATCTATATGTATTTCAAGTAATCAGATTGCATACCTTAAATCTATAGCATTTTATTTGTCCATTATACCTCAGTAGAACTTAAAAAAAAACAGGAATTAGTTTACTTCACTAAATCTCTATTATAGCTATCTGTTTTAGGATTATGGTGAGGGACATATAAAGCCAAACACCTATAAATAGCTGACCACATCTGAGGCCCTGAAAATTATTTCTCATTATTATTTCCTAGCAATCAGAGATTGCACTGCCTACACACTGTTAGAGTACTGTTAAGAACTCTAATGTGTTATTTCATGTGCTCTTTACAATCATAACACATATTAATTATTCTATTTTTACAGATGGGGAAATATTCTCAGAGAAGTTAAGTAACTTGAACAAGTTTATACAGCCAGTCGGTGAAAGCAGGATACAAATCATAAGGTAATCCATTATACAAGTCCGAAACCCTAATGTGCATAGAAATTACCTGATGGACCTTATTAAAATGCAGATTCTGATTCAGGAGGACTGGGATGGAGCCCAAGACTCTGTCTTTTTAAAAAGTTCCCAGTATGGTTTTCAGACCATACTAAGTAGCAAGGCAGTAATCATACTACACCGTGTTGAACAGGTTTAATTGGAAAATGTTTCATCTTTCTGACTATATCGAAGCTTGAATGAATCAGTGACTACACTTGGAAGAAACAATTTAATAATAGGAGCAGCAAGAATAGCTAACATTTACTAACATGTTATTGTGTGCACTTGATGTGAATTTTCTCATTTTACCCTCACAACCACCCTAGGAGAGCAATATAATTTTAACCCCATTTTACGACAGAGGAAACTGAGGCACAGAGCAGTTAGGTAACTTACTGAACGTCATACAAATAGTAAGTAGAAATATTGAAACTCAAATTTCAATCTATATAATACAGTCCTCTGCTCATGATCACTAGACTCTACTACAGCTTATTGCATGTGTTCAGTTACACAACAATGTTGATTGCTGGCCCCATCTGTGAGTGGGTTGTTAGCCCCTGTCTTTCCCAGACACTCCTACCTGGCCTCCCTGAAAGCTGGCTCTTCCACAAGGTCTGATCATGGCATGAAATTTATTAGAAACCTTGGCCCACCTTCCAGTGGACTGGAATCAGCCTTGTTGTCACTGACATATTATCAAGTGTATCATATGGACTCTGCCTCACATAAGCCCCACCTCATTCATGGTGAAACAATCTATACAACAAGCTTTCATCTTGTTCCCTTTTGCCCAACTCTCCAAAGTTACACTGGCAACAAAATCCCACCCTGAATGATAGTCTGCTTGGGTGCTTTCCTGACACCTCACCAATTACTTGTTTCTGAGAGCTGAATAAGCCCAAAGACTCTCTGACAGTCAAGTTGTCTGGAACCACAATGGACTCCCATACCAGATGTCTTGTACTAACAGCTGCATGAACTACAGCTATAGGGTTAGAATACAGTTATCTACCATGACACTGGACCTGGTCTAAGATAAACATGCTCTTTGGATTGTGCGCATTAGAAAGGCTGGCTGTCTTTTGGAGTCATCCTCCAAGCTAGTTTCTCTCACCTCCACCTCCCTTCCTCTCACTTCTCCCTTCCTTCACTGGCTCATCCTTGAGGACCCCAACCTGTCTGAGCTAAGACACACAAGCCACACAAATTTTCCAGGTTTTAATTCACAGCTTACATCCATGAAATCTGTGCCATTCCAAGAAGAGAATTCTCATAACAAAGTGAGATGGTATAGAAAATGCCACTTGATGTTTTCCCTGAATGATCTGTAAATAACCACACACATGTTAATTAGTTTTCTGCCATACTTCACTGGGGTTGCAATCTTTTTCAGCAAATTGAGACAGAGAGTCTACAATGAGAACAAAACTATATCAAACACCATTTAAGCAAAAATTAAGAAATCAAAAGCCATAATACTTCTAAAGTGATGGTTATGTTGAAAAGAGTACATGCCATCAAATGCATCTATTTGTCAAGTGACCTAAAAACAAGTTGCCAAATTAATCCACCCTTAAAGACTTGTTGCCTTTTCTTCCATCAATTTTCTACTCCTATCATTTAGGAATATCAATAAACTCCCAAAAAGAAGCTTTGGTAGCTGTTAACACTGTCATTTGTGCTTCTCTTCCCCTGCAAGGATTCTTACTAAAGACTTAAGTCACCTGCTATCTCCCTCAGTAGTAATGTGCACTGCAAAGAATTGAGCATAAGCCCTTGCCCCAAATCCTCAGTTTGAATAGTTTTATCAACTACAAGCAGTTTCAAAGCCTCTGAGGAAGGCAATAAAAAGTTGTGTCACACTGGATTGCCTTTTTTTATCCCAGATTATCACAACTGAATATGGTCATTGGGAATGGTTTCCGTTTTTTGCCTTCCCCAAGTTTCCCCCAGCCTATTGTTAATCATCCTTGAGTGTAGTCAGGAAACCTGTTTGAATTTGCTTCATGTAGCTCAAGAGTTAGTTATGTGACCATGGAAAAAATAACAAAATATCTGTGCCTCAGTTTTCTCATTTGTAAACTGTATTGCTGTTAGAGGGGAAATTTTAATGATGAGATTAAATAATATAAGAAAGGGAGCAAAGTACTTAGAAACCTAAGATTCATTGAGTTCCATGTATTAGTTATTTCAACAATTTACTTGGCTATAAATCACATACTATGCAATTCATGCATTTACAGGGAACAAGACAATGGTTGTTAGTACATTTACAGTTTCAAAGCAATCACCACCATTTAATTTTATTTATTTATTTATTTTTGGTTTTTCAATTACAGTTGTCCCCTTTTCTCCCAATTTCTCTCCCCCACCCAACCCACCCCCTCTCCCACAATCATATCCCTCCCCATTGTCCATGTCCATGAGTCATTTATATACGTTCCTTGACTAGACCCTTCCCTTACTTATCCCCCTTTTCTCCCTCCCCCCTTCCCCCTATTGACTACTATTCTACCCTTTGTTCTATTTAGTTCGTTTATTTATGTTGTTCTTTAGTTTCCTGTATTAGGTGATATCATATGGTATTTTTCTTTCTTTGCCTGGCTTATTTCACTAAGCAAAATTCTCTCTAGTTCCATCCATGTTGTCGCAAATGGCAGGAGTTCCTTCTTTCTTTCTGCTACGTAGTATTCCATTGTGTAAATGTACCACAGTTTTTTGATCCACTCATCTACAGATGGGCACTTAGGTTGTTTCCAGCACTTAGCTATTGTAAACAGGGTTGCTATGAACATAGAGATGCATGAGTTCTTTTGAATTGGTGTTTTAAGATTCGTGGGGTATAATCCTAGTAGTGGAATCGCTGGTTCAAAAGGCAGTTCCATTTTTAATCTTTTGAGGTAATTCCATACTGTTCTCCATAGTGGCTGCACCAGTCTGCATTCCCACCAACAGTGCAGTAGGGTTCCCGTTTCTCCACATCCTCGCCAGCACTTGTTGTTTGTTGATTTGTTGATGATGGCCATTCTGACTGGTGTAAAATGGTATCTCATTGAGGTTTTTATTTGCATCTCCCTGATGGCTAATGGTGTTGATCATTTTTTCATGTGTCTATGGACCTTCTGTATGTCCTCTTTGGAGAAGTGTTTGTTCAGGTCCTTTGCCCATTTTTGAATTGGGTTGTTTTCTTGATGTTGAGTCATATCAGCTCTTTATATATTTTGGAAATCAGTCCCCTGTCTGTGATGTCATTGGCAAATATGTTTTCCCATATGGTTGGTTTCCTTTTCATCTTGCTGATGTTTTCTTTTGCTGAGCAGAAACTCTTTAGTTTGATTTAATCCCATTTATTTATTTTTTCCTTTATTTCTCTTGCTTTAGGAGATGTATCCGTGAAGAGATTGTTACGTGAGATATCTGATATTTTCTTGCCTATGTTTTCCTCTAGGACTTTTATGGTGTCACGGCTTACATTTAAGTCTTTGATCCATCTTGAGTTTATTCTCGTGTGTGGTGTAAGTTGGTGGTCTAGTTTCATTTTTTTGCAGGTCCCTATCTAGTTCTTCCAGCACCATTTGTTAAAGAGGCTCTTCTCACTCCATTTTACGTTCCTACCTCCTTTATCAAATATTAGCTGACCATAGAGGCCTGGGTTTATTTCTGGGCTCTCTATTCTGTTCCACTGATCTATATGTCTGTTCTTATGCCAGTACCAGACTGTTCTGATTACAGTGGCTTTGTAGTATTGTTTGATATCTGGTGTTGTGATTCCTCCTGCTGTGTTCTTCCCACCATTTAATTTTAGAATAATTCATTACCCCAAAAGAAACTCTATAGCAGTCATTACCCATTACTCCTCCCACCTTACTCCCAAGTCCACTTTGCCTGTCTCTTTCTCTATATGTATTTGCCTATTCTATACATTTCATATAAATGGAATAATAAAATAGAGCTCTTTTGTGACTTCTTTCACTTCACATAATGTTTTCAAGGGTGATCTATGTTATAGCATCTGTCAATACCTCATTCCTTTTTATTGCTGAATAGTAGTCCCTTGTATGGATTTAACATTTTATTTATCCATTCATAAGTTCAAGAAAATTTGGGTCATTTTCATATTTTGACTACCATTAATTCTGCTGAAGTATTCTCCATTTGATACAATAGACTTATCAAGACATTTTTTTCCACTGCTCAAAAGTTTTTGAACTCATCGATTTTGATGCCTTTTAGTGCTTCTGCTGTTTTTTGTTTCACCCCTTGCACTTTGGCAAAATGTTTTCCTTTGAGGACTTTTTTCATCTGTGGAAACACAAATAGTTGCTCGGTGTGAGATCAGGTGAAGAGAGAGGGTAGGGCACAGAGGTCCTGCCACTTTTGGTCAAAAACTGCTGAACACTCAGAGTGGTGTGGGTTGGTTCACTCATACACCACCCATCATGAAATGGGCAAATGAACTGAAAGAGTCTTCAAAAACAAATTCACTGAAACTGAATGCAGCCTCTCACAAAAGCGCCAGCTAGTACACTGATACAGACAGTTCCTAGAAATTCACCTAGTGGGGGAAGCCTGGACTACAAGGGGCCCACCCTCCAGAAGATAATTCCAGTTTTTTTGGGTCCCCCCTCGTATTTTACAGTTTGATGAAATATAGAAACTTTACCTTTTATATTTCCCTTTCTCCTCCCTAATTATAATTGTTTTAACTATTAGTACTACCCATATTTAAAACCATATCAGAGATTGGTATAATTTTGCTTCAACGTTCAAACATGATCTAGAAAAGTCAAGGAGAGAATGATACCCTGTTGTGTTTACCCATATTTTGCTTATTTTCTTTTCTCCTTCATGATATTCCAAAGTTCCTTCTTTTATCATTACCTTTCCACTTAGAGAATGTGCTATAGCCATTGTTTTAGGTTAGGTCTTCTAGCAATACATTCGCTTCATTTTTCTTCATTCAACAATATCTTGATCTTAACTTCATTTCTGAAGGTATTTTCTCAGGATATGGAATTCTGAGTTTATCATAATTTTTATTCAGCATTTGAAAAATATTATGCCACTGCCTTCCAGCTTCCATGATTTCTCATGATAAATCTGCTATCATCTGAATTAGTATTCCTCTATAAGTAATTTATAATTTCTCTCTATTTGCTTTCAAGAGTTTTCATTGTCTTTAGATTACAGAGGTTTGATTATGATGTGTCTTGGCATGGATTTCTTTGGATTTATTGTGTTTGGGGGTTACTAAATTTCTTAAATCTATAGGTTTACAGCTTTCATGAATTTGGGAAATTTTCAGTCCTTATTCTATTAAAGATTTTTCATCCCCATATTTTTTCTCTTCTTCTGGAACCCCAATGACACGAATATTAGAGCATTTATTATTGTTCACAGGTCCCTTAGGCTATGTTATTTTGTTTCAGTCTATTTTCTCTTTGTTATTAAAGCTCAGTTTCATTCCTCTCTCATCTTCATTCTTTCACTGAGCTCTCGCAAGGAGATCATTTTGATTTTTGTATTTCTCAGTTATAAAATTTCTCTTTAGTTCTTCTTTATGTCTTTTACTTCTTGATAAGACTTTTTGTCTCATTTGTTCCATGTATGGTCATAATTGATCATTGACACTTTTTTAAGTGACAGTTGCCTTTAAATTCTTTTCAGACAATTCTAATATCTATTTTTTCTCAGTGTTGTAATCTATTAAAATTTTTTTCATTTATCCTGTGTCTTGGTATGATGAGCAATTTTCAATTCTGCCTGAGACATTCTGTGTATCGTGGATTTTGGATATTATTTAACTCTATTTCAGAAGGTTTCCACTGGCACCATGTGGGTGTGGGAAGTCAGGCCCTACCTTATTACTGCCAGGGAGGTGTGGAAGTCCAAGCTCCCCTTTCAAATTTAACATACACTGTGGAGAAAGTGAAGTATGCCTAATTACTACTAGGTAAGGGTAAAGCCCAGATTCTCCATGTAGTTATTACTAACATGATGGTGCAAGGGGAATGTGTAGAGGGCATTTCATTACCTCCGGGTAGTGCTGAAAACATAGTCTTGGATACTTGGCCTTCTTGGCACCACCCAAGTGGAGAGAGGTAGAGGTATCTCATTATCAATGAATGAGGGTAGAAATCTAGGCCTCACATTTGGCATTTGCTGATAGGGCCAGGGGATGTACACTGTTTATTTGTTTGTTTGTTTGTTTGTCTTCTGTGATATCTGTGTATGGAAGTTATTAACCAAATGATTTCTTTCTTGCTAGGCTGATCATTTTCTGGTCCTTTGGCTTTATTTTTCCTTGGGGCTTTTTTTTTACCTTGCCTGTGGGTGTTTCTGAGTTGTGAGTTTCCCCAGCACCCATTCCCAGATAATATAAGAGAAGCAAAAAGAAAACCCATGGAACTTGCTATTTTGTCATTTCCTCAAGTTCCAAAGTCCTTCATTGGTCTGGCTTCTTCTCTCCAGGTCTTAGAGTCGCCTTGTTTGTTATATAAAATAAATGATCAGGATGAATGGGGTAAATGTGTCTCCAACATCTTGTCCAGAATCTGGAGTCTCCCCTTTTTGTTTTTAAAAATATGGCCACTAGAAAATTTAAAATTGTATCTGCAACACATTATTTTTCCATTGGACATAACTTCTGTACACCTTAGCTTTCTCACTTGCAAACGAGAACATTAAGAAGAGATGCTCTCCAAAATCAGTCCTTTCTACCTCTAAAATCCCATGATTCTAAGGATTATTGTTTGGCTTCTGTGCATAATGCAAATGATGTAGATAATATGGTTGTCCTTTCCACTTACCTACATCATAGCTATCAGAAATGAAATAGTCCTGAAAAGTCCTTTGAATACCTCAAAATAGAGCCAAGGGATAATTGAAGGTTATTATTTTTTAAACAAATGTCAATATGTTGAATTTTCCATAGGAAATAGCTGGTAAGCAAGAATTTCTCCAAAGGAGCTTATTGCAGGTGCTAATCAGCTCACTGCTGAAAGGAGAATTAATTACCTCAATAGCCTCACTTCTTTATAAACTTAAATACTGCACCCCCCCCCACTCTGTGGAGAATAAATTTGATAGAGAAAGGTTTAATGGGCAGCTAAAAATAACACTGTAATCTTCTTGAAAGAACTCCCAGTATTCCCTCTCCCTCCTTCTAGAAAGACTTTCCTTTTCTGAAACCACTAATGAATGATTCTTTTTTTCTTGTGATTCTCTCCCTCATCCTACCCTCCCACATATTTTGAAAGACTATCAAAAGTTTCGTTTCCTTCCAATATTCGTGATAATTAATCTTGAAATCCATTGGCTCCTTCATAGAACAATCCAAGTAACTTGGCCATGAAATCCTGACTTCCTAGAACCCTTGTTTAAAAATTAAGACAGTGCCTTTCAGCTTTCGGTACAAGATGAAAACTTCTCTCCCCAGCATACAAAGTTCCCCAGTGTTCCAGTTGTCTCTTATCCCAATTGCTTCAATTCCAATATTTGTTCCTCCATTACTCAATGAAAAGGGCCTTCCTCTAAGTCATCGATGATTTCCTTCTCCCACATTCAGTAGTATGCCCTGGCTGGTTTGGCTCAGTGGATTGAGCGTCGGCCTGCGAGCTAAGTGTCGCTGGTTCGATCTTCCAGTCAGGGCACATCAGAGAAGGAAAAGTCTGACTCCAAAAAAAAAAAAAAAAAAACCTCCCCTGCCTTGCGGTATACCTCTTCAGGGGAAAGGCTAAGGGAGTAAACCCCCGACAGAAAATCCGGAGCCGGAGTCCCTAAGGCGGTTTGACGTTGTAGTCAACACCGGCAACTCCTGCGGCGCACCTGAAGCCAAGCTGTATTGACTCCGTCTTTCCCTTGGACCCTTCAGCTGCGAAGAGAGGGGGGGTCTGCTGCATGGGCAACAGCAGACCCTCCATATCACCCTGCCCAGGCTCTGTAGCTTCAGCTTCACTGGAGAGGACACTCCAGCGTCATCGCAAGATGTCGATTCAACACGGGAGGAGACAGATACCGTGTCACTCCCGAGTCGGACTGCACAACCATTCTCGGCGGTGCAGATAGACTCTTAAGAAGCTACACCATCGTCTCTCGAGACGGACGGCTGCCGACGACATTCAGTAGTCTTCACCAGGCCTTTTCAATGTGTCCTCTTTCCATATTTCATATTATAATGCTCTCTTCTGAGTCTATTGAATATTTCTTGTTTCTTCACTTGGCTCTCTGACCTTCTCCTCTTTGTCTAATAATATAAATTCTCTGAGTCCTTAAGCTATTCTTAAACCTGTCTTTCATTACTCTATTTCTTGGAAAGAATACCCATTCTCAGTTTCAACTACAGCTTCTATGCCTTACAAATGACTTCCCTTCCAACTTTCTTGTTGAGTGGCTTCAAGATTCTTTGTTTCAATGAGTCTTTGGTTTCACATACCAGCAATATTTCAAAACCAAATCTTGGTATTGGCATTAGTTTTACTTCTTTGTCCCTAGTAAAGATCTTTGAAAATCATTTATAATCCTCACTTCATTTTTAAAAGAATATTTTACAGAAATAGAAGAGCATGATGTTAGAATTTAAAAGTTTTAACTGAATAAATTTAAATTCATTTTTAAAAGCCTTTTATTATCCTTATCCTTATTCTCTTCATTTGGATGTGAACCAGAAGAAACTATCAGGGAAATTCTTAGACAGGCATTTGGGAACCTCCAAAACTGTTTCTACATACCTACTGTTTCTGTAACAGGGGTAATTGGGACTTACAGAGTTCCTACTATGAACCAAGTAGTGTAACTGTGTGTTTGTATCTGTGCATATGAGATAGATATTAGTATGTCATTCTACAGATAGCAGAACCAAGGTAGTATAAGCTTGAAACTTGCTGCAAAAAAACACAACCCAAGTTTAATCATGACAAACTACATCAGGCATACCTAACTTAAAGCGAATTATATGCAAAATACCTGACAATTACTCCTCAAAACTGGCAAGGTTACGAAAAATAAAGACAGAGAAACTGGTATAAATCATATATGACAACTAAATGCAAAGCAATGTCCAAGAATGAATCCTGGAACATAAATACATAAATGTAAAACTGGTGTTATAAAGTTTAGAAATTAGTTAATATTGACACATCAATGCTTATTTCTTATGTTTGACAAATGTATCTGGTAGTGTAAGATAGGATCAGAGGAAACAAATTGGTTGAAGAGTATATGGGAACCCCTTATACTACCTGTGTATCTTTTTTTTTTTTAAGGTTTTATTTATTTATTTTTAGAGACAGGGGAAGAGAGGGAGAGAAACATCAATGTGAGGCTGCCTCTTGAGTGCCCCCAACTGGGGACCTGGCCCACAACCCAGGCGTGTGTTTTGACTGGGAACTGAACCAGCAACCCTTTGGTTCACAGGCCAATGCTCATTCACTGAGCCTCACCAGCAAGGACTGTGTATCATTTCTGTAAAACTAAAATTATTCCATATAAAATCTTTAGTTACCATATTAAATAGGTTCTGCTGGCAAATTCCTTAGAGAACTTTGGGTTAAATAATGTCCAACTGAGTTTCACAATTCCTTTAATTATCAGACTTTTTTCTTAAGATGCCTAATATGCACTGTGACTATAACAAAGGATTATAGGGGACTTCTGGCCAAGATGGAGGCGTAGGTACACACGCTGTGTATCCCTCCACAACTAAGGAGGAATATAAGTACCTCAAAACTGGAGACAACCAGAAGTTCCAAAAAATAGAGTTGCATGGAAGTCAAACAAACAAAGATATAAAGAAGAAATACTCATCCAGACAGGCAGGAAGGGTGGAAGCAGGGCAGAGAGAACATGGTGTGGAGACAGCAGTAGTGGCAGCAGCAACAGCAGTTGTGGCCAGCTGGCAGAAAGCACAGTCACACATTAAGAAACCTAGGGAAGGACACCTGGGAGCATTCCCAGCACCACACCAAACCACACAGCTCACAGTTCCAGCACTAGGGAAAATAAAGCCACATTGCTTCTGACTGTGAAAACCAGTGGGGATTGGGGTGGGGGAGAAACTGCTACTCTCCCAGCAGAGTCCATTTGTTTAGAGGCCCCAATGGTCGTGGAACATCCAAAGACCCACCCACTCTGGGAACCATGGCTAGGGCAAAGGCTGGAGGGGTGCCAGTCCCATATGGGAAGCAGGAGAAGTCCCTAGAAAAGGGGCAAGTGCTGAGCAAGCAACACTGTTCCCTCTCAGACTGCTCCCCCACATACAGCACCACAATATGGTGAAAAGGGTCACCCCGCACTGATGAATACCTAAGGCCCCACCCCTTACAACTTAAAAGGTGTGACAGCTCTACCTAAGACACAGAGGCAAACACAAGAGGCTGTCAAGTTGAGGAGACAGAGAAGTATGGCCCAAAAGAGAGAGCAGATCAAGGTTCCAGTGGGAGAACTAAGCAACAAAGAGATAGCCTACCCAACAGATAAGGAGATAGCCAACCTAACACATGAGGAGATAGCCAACCTAACAGATGCAGAGTTCAAAACACTGGTGATAGAGATGCTCACAGACCTGACAGATATGCTTGAGTATGGCAAATGCAGAAGGGGAAAAGTGAAGGCTATGTTAAGTGAAAGGAAGGAAAATCCACATAAAACCTATGGTGAAGGGAAGGAAACTAGGGTTCAAATCAATGATTTGGAACATAAGGAAGAAAGGAAAAAAAAACAGTCAACCAGTACAGAATGAAGAAACAAGAATTGAAAAAATGAGGAGAGGCTTAGGAATCTCTGGGACAACTTTAAACATGTCAGCATCTGAATCATAAGGGTGCCAGAAGGAGAGGAAGAGCAAGAAATTGAAAACTTATTTGAAAAAAATAATGAAGGAAAACTTCCCTAATTTGGTGAGGGAAACAAACATACAAGTCCTGGAAGCACAGAGAGTCCCAAAGAAGCTAGACCCAAAGAGGACCACACCAAGAAACATCATCATTAAAATGCCAAAGGTTCAAGATAAAGAGAGAATCTTAAAAGCAGCAAGAGAAAAGAGTTACCTACACAGGGGTTCTATAAGACTATCAGCTGATTTCTCAAAAGAAACTTTGCAGGCAAGAAGGGACTGGCAAGAAGTATTCAAGGTGATGAAAAGCAAGTACCTACAACCTAGATTACTCTATCCAGGAAAGCTATCATTTAGAACAGAAAGGCATATAAAGGGCTTGCCAGACCAAGTAAAACTAAAGGAGTTCATCATCACTATTATATGAAATGTTAAAGGGACTTAGTTAAGAAAAAAAAGATTAAAACTATGAACATTAAAATGACAACAAACTCACAACTATCAGCAACAGAACCTAAAAAAATAAAAACAAAAACAAACTAAGCAAACAACCAGTATAGAAACAGAATCATAGGTTTGGGGATCATTTGGATCATTATCAGCTGGGAGAGAGGAGGTGGCTAATTGGGGAAATGGAGCAGGGATTAAGAAGCATAATTGGTAGGTACAAAATAGACAGGGGGAAGTTAAGAATAATATAGGAAAGGGTGAAGTCAACTTATATGCACGACCCATGGACATGAACTAAAGGGGTGATTGCTGGAGAGAAGAGGGTACTGGGCAGAGGGGAGCAAAGGGAAAAGAAATTGGGACAACTGTAACAGCATAATCAATAAAATATACTTAAAAATGGGGATATAGGATATTTCCCAACGTATTTGGGCAGCAACCTTTTCTTTCTTCAGAAAGCAGCTTTCCAGAAAAATGCTGACACAGAGAAGGTGTTTCCCAATGTTTCACAGACTTCTACCAAATATCTGACCTTGTTCAAATTTAAATCAGCAACTTTTGCTGAAGATAGAAAGATACCATGAACATGCAATTGGCAAAAGACTTAAAACCGAAAGATACTCTGATGAATGAGAAAATCAGCATTAAAGCTGTATTAATAGACTGCTTCAATTGACCAAACTTAACAGGATGACTATAAAACAAGTATATAGCCTACTTTTAGTTAAATAGAGTAAAAATAAAAAGTCAACCATGTAAGTACAGAATGAGGAAGAATTGACTCAAATGCCTATCATGCTCCTGTGAGGAGCTATGTGTCTTAAGTCCACAGGTAGAGTTAGTAGAACTGTCATGTTTAGTGAAGAGGACCTATATAGTGAAGTTAAGGCCGTTTCTGCAGATTTCTTTGTTTTAGTTCTATGTGCCATATTATAGAAGGCCCTCTGTGAATCATTTCCAAAGGAGAAAGAACAGGATCCTGTGTTATCTTGGAAACCATATCATATCAAGAAATGTTTTTAAAAACTAGGAATTTAACCCTGATGAACAGTAAGGGGATTTGACAGTGGCCCTAACATATACAAGGATACAAGGAGCATCAAATCTATTCTTTGTTTTTATTTCATTTTTTATTGTTTTTCTATTACAGTTGTCCCATTTTCCCTCCATTGCTCCCCCCACCCAGCCCACTCCTTCTCCCACAGTCATTCCCTACCCCATTGTCCATGTCCATGGGTCATTTATACTAGTTCCTTTACTAAACCCTTCTCAACCCTATTCTTTATAACTGCAGAAGTCAGAAGGAGAACCTAAGGAAACGAGAGGTGGCATACTTCAGTTCAACACCATTTTTGTAACCATTAAACTGCCTTATAATGGAATGGATATCCTTGAAGCAAAGTGAACTCCTAGCCTCTGGGATTGTCTAAAGAGAAGCTGGATATCCACCTGCTCAGAGTGCTGACAAGATGTCTTCTACGTTGTACCTAATACATGACTTTTAAGTATCTTTCCAGTCCTAAAATCTGTGAACCTATAAAACCACAAGGAAGGGAAAAAATGAGAAGGTACTGAAAAAACTAGCAAACTGTTGAAAACACTTCTTTAGGTACCTTAGACTTACTGTACTTCTCTTTTAAACAGCATCCCTGAAACAATATCTAGAAACTGTCTGAACAAATGCTGGAGTTTAGCCAAAGAATTAGTGCCGAAATGCCAACCCCAAGTGTGTACCTAACAGACTTTTGATGATATAATTTAAGTTAGAGTCGAGGACAGGAAATTGAATTTATCTAGACCAAGTAGCGTTACACAAAAAGAAAGTTACTGAAATAAACAAATTGATTTTTTAAATCCACTATTTTTTTCCTCCTATGGAAATAATTGGCTTATTCAAAAAAAGCCCAACTCTATGTATAAGTTCAGGGCATCCTTAGAGTCTGTTCCCAAGCTGAGCCAGAACTAGAATGAGGTGAGTGATTGAGGTACCTATGATACCCATGTTAAGGAAACACTCACTCTCAAGGTCCTATGAAGGTCTATGGGCTCAGCCCCTGAGAGTTAGTGTCACTTTAAATTTTGCTTCTGAGGTACCTGTTTACCTCACCTTGGTCCCAGACCTGTTGATTGGTCAGGTCATCAAAGTCCCTCCCTGACATCACAGTAAATGTTTCCCTATGTAACGCAATATAACTAGCTACCTAATGAACAATTTGTGCTGTTGCTCAAGAGTCTAAAGAGAAAGAGACCTCAGGCCACATCTTATCCTAACCCGGGATAGGCAGGTCGGCAAGGAGAGGTCTATACAAACTGTACCATGCCACAGTGTCTCGGGCCCCAGAGCGGAAGAGGGCAGAGCTGACCCTAAGCGAGTTCAGGGCAGGCAGGGCCTGGAGGAATGTCAAGGGAGGCAGAGGTGGCAAAGGCAGCAGAGGCAGCAGAGGCAGCAGAGGTGGGAGCTGGGGTGGCTCCTACAGCCACCTGGAGCCTAAAGCCACTGGCCCCCAAGAACCTGCTCTTGCCTTTAAAATAAAAAACAGTGTGATTGGTGCAGTGATTGGTCACAGTTGATCAAAAATAAAGGACATCCAGAGTGTGACAAACACCAAAATACAGATCATAAAGGATGATTCCAACATTTAGGTAAAAAAATTTGTCAGCAAGGAGATGAAAGCAACGGCCAAAGCAGCCATAGAAACTGATGTTAAAATATGAGAAAAAAGCTACAATTCAGGATACATGTTAACAATGCTGCATCCCAACCCTCTGTCGGAAGAGACTTAACCACAGATAACACTGTTAGAAAGGTTCATCCATTGATAGACTAGGATCAAATGAAGGCAGAAGTTGCAGACGGGGAAAAAAGAAAATGGGCAGATTTACCACCAATTATAAAAGACTTTTACATAGAATCTGAAGCAACAAGTTCACTGTCTCAAGTGGACATAGGCATTTGGAGAAAGGAAAATCTCAATGTCATGTGTGATGATTTGGAAGTTGGTGAAAAATGTTCTATTCTCAACCCAACTTGTAAATTTGAAGATGCTTTCCAGAATTATCCTGACTTGATGAAAAACATTAAAAAAGCAGGATTTCCAAAGCCAATGCCAATTCAATCACAACTGTGGGCAATTATTCTACAAGGGATAGATTTTATAGGAGCTGCCCAAACCAGAACAGGCAAAAGACTGTCTTATTTATTGCCTGGGTTTATTCACATCAGTTCTCAACTAAAACCTAGAAAATGAAGGAATGGTCCTCGCATGCTAGTCCTTACACCAAGAGAATTAGCTCTTCATGTGGAAAGTGAATGTTCCAAGTATTCATATAAAAACCTTTAAAGTATTTGTATATATCGTGGTAGATAGGAAAGAACAAGTAAAAGACATTGCCAATGGCATAGACATCATTATTGCAACTCCTGGGCGACTGAATGATCAGCAAGTGAATAACTGTGTGAACCTAAGAAGCATCACCTACTTAGTCTTAGATCAGCGGTTCTCAACCCGTGGGTCGAGACCCCTTTGGGGGTCAAATGACCCTTTCATAGGGGTCGCCTAAGACCACCAGACAACACATATATAATTACATATTGTTTTTGTGATTAATCACTATGCTTTAATTATGTTCAATTTGTAACAATGAAAATATATCCTGCCTATCAGATATTTACATTACAATTCATAACAGTAGGAAAACTACAGTTATGAAGTAGCAACAAAAATAATTTTATTGTTGAGGGTAACCACAACAGAGGAACTGTATTAAAGGGTAGTGGCATTAGGAAGGTTGAGAACCACTGTCTTAGATGAATCTGATAAAATGCTAGATCTGGGATTTGAACAGCAGATAATGAAGATTTTATTAGATGTGAGCCCAGACCGACAGACTGTTACGATAAGTGTTACTTGGCCAGATACCATTTGCCAACTTGCACAATCTTATCTGAAAGAGTCTATGATTGTTTATGTTGGTACTCTGATTTAGTTGCTCTAAATACAGTGAAGCAAAATATAATTGTTACCACAGAAAAAGAAAAACTATCTTTTATTCAAGAATTCCTACACTGCCTATCACCCAGAGACAAAGTCATCATGTTTGTCAGCAAAAACTTGCTGTTGATAACTTATCCAGTGATTTAAGCATCCAAGACCTATCTAGATGTACAATCACTGCATGGAAACAGAGAACAGAGTGACTGTGAGCAAGTTAGATGACTTTAAAAGTAGAAATGTGGAAAATACTTATTCCTACTGATTTAACATCCCAAGGTCTTGATGTTAATGATGTCACACACATATATAATTATGATTTCCCAAAGAATATTGATGAATATGGACACAGAGTAGGGTGTACTGGAAGAGCATGGAAGATTGGCTTATCCATTACTCTTATGACTAAAATGATTGGAAGATTGCAAGTCAAAGTATCCCAGAAGCTCTTGTAACAATGGCTGAACAATACAACTTAAGTGAACAAATAAAGGACACAGGAGAAAAATCAAATATATCGCAGAGAAAACCCAAGAAATTTTATTGAGATCTACATTTAAAACAGTTGTACCAGGCAACTGGAAGAGTCAAGCTATATTAAAGATATGCAGTATTCAAGATATATAAGAAACTATTGGAAATGCACTGGCAATTTGAAGACAACCAATTCTTAAATAACACCACTAAGCTTTCAAATGTTGTGTACATTCCTTAATAAAGTCAACAGTCTTTTGAAAAAATGGGAGAGTGAGAGATTATGTGGGGGGGAGGGAGATATTATGTGTTGGTTAAAGTTCAGATTCCATTATAGCCTGCCATGTGCATCTATGTCTTCTCTATAGACCTGGCATTAGATAACAATGGTGCTTTCCTTGCTTTAAAATGGTTGCATTGAATTGAAACATAGTTTTTATCAAAGTTGTCCCAGTCAAAATATTTCCCAGTGGTCAGTGCTGCAACAATTTCTAAAAATATCTCCACTATTATTCCCTACTTATTTTAAATCATAAGAAAATAACTGTTAAATATAGAAGATTCCAAAATTCTATCTTTTCTGATAGATGTGACTAACAGAGCAGGGTGTCTGACTCAGTGGGAATCAAATCCTCATACAAACTTTGTTACTAATCACTGGTTAAAAATTTGAGGGAGGTCACTTGCCTTTGGAGGTCTCACTTTCTTCACTAATAAATGTGGATGGTTGTATTAAGTAATTTTGGGGTCAACTTCACCTCTAAATTCTGTGACAGTATAACCAAAATTATGTACCCCAGCCTTATATTAACACTTTATTTTCTAATCTAGGGAAAAAGCATTTCCTTGTTTGACAAACTGAACAATGAAACCCTTTTTAATAACCAGCATAGTGCATTCTGCTTTTCTATTGATTTTTGTGATGTGAGTCGCAGGTTGTCTATTTTCTTTTCATCAGATTTTATTTTTCAATTTGTCTTGAAAAGGTCAAAACCACATATATACTTCACGGGAAAATCATGAAAAGAAATGTCTTATAAACTGGGAAAAACAGTAAAAACAATCAAATGACACTTTTGCCATAGGAACCAATTTTAGCAAAACTCCTAACTTATAATTCTATCTCTTATGCCTTCTTTAGATGCAATATGCATCTTCTCACATTGCAAAAAGAAGTCCCCACAATGATGATAAATTTTAAAATTCAGTGTTTCTTTAAAAGATTTTATTTATCTATTTTTAGAGAGAGGGGAAAGGAGGGGAAAAGATAGGAAGAGAAACATCAATGTGTGGTTGCCTGTCGCACACCCCCATCCAGGGACCTGGCTCACAACCCAGGCATGTGCCCCAACCATGAATCAAACCAGCGACCCCTTGGTTTGCAGGCTGGCACTTAATCCACTGAGCCACACCAGCCAGGGTTCAGTGTTTTTCTGAGAACGTTCCAATTAGTCAAGCCTTAAAATTTCTGGGAAAATAAAAAAAAATTAATGCACCAATCTTTTTTTTCCAGCATGCCTCAGCTGTGACCACAACAAGGAAGTCAGAAATTAAATGAAATAAAGAGGCAAACACTGTAAGTATAGGTGTTTGAGGTTTGAAGTCTGGTGTCAAAGGTTCTTTATATGGGCCTCATTATCTCTTAATAAAATTAATAACAATGATTGACATTTTTGAGTGTCTGATACATACCAGGTGATTTTGCTTATATCTATAATCTTTATTTAAAAACTCACTCAAAAGGTAATCAACCTTATCCCAATTTTGCAGAGGATGAAACAAGGTCAGAGGAACTAACTTGCATAAAGGTGTAAGACAACATGCTTGTTTTGAGGTTGCTCACATGTTCAGATTTAGTGAAGTAGAGAGGTGTGTGCAAATTTACTCTAATGCAAAGCAGTCTATAGCCTAACCTGTGACAGAAGAAGCTCTGTTTCTGTTCACTCAGAGGAGAAATGATGAATGTTTAGCAAGTTGGAGTATATGTTATTTGCCAGAACTCCTCCTAGGGGCAATGCTGTATTTGTTAGAGAAAAAAAAATGTAACAATTAAACAACTTGAGATAGACTGTGAGGTTCTTCAATCATGTTCAAGAGACAGCAACAACAAAAATTATCACTCAATGTCTATGAGTAAGAAAAGGAGAGAAACATAGATTTCTTCTAAAAGAAAAGGCAGAAAAGAATAACTATGGGGATATGTAAGTAAAGGTTGAACAGTGGTTCTCAACCAGGGGTACTGTTTGCCCCTCCCTCCCAGATGTTTAACAACATGTGGAGACAGTATTGGTTTGTTCAACTAGAGGGGGTGAAGATGGTGTGGCAAGGTACTACTGGCACCTAGGAGGTAGAGACCAAGGATGCTGCTAAACAGACTGCCCCACACAACAAACAATTATTTGGCCCAAAACATCAATAGTGCTGAGATGGAGAACCCATGAGAGAGCATAAGCAAAACAAAACTAGGTACACAGTAACCAAGAAAGGACTTCAGAGGAAAAAAAATAAAAGATTTTAAAATTATACCTTGTGGGGCATGCAGAATAAAATTCTATAATCTTCCTATCCTTCATTTAGTCTATATCAGTGGTTCTTCACCAGGGCCAGTTTTACCAGTGTCTGGAGACAGATTTCATTGTCACAACTCAGGGGAGGGGTGTTACCATATCCTGGGAAGAGTCCAGTGGTGCTGCTGAACACCCCAGAATGCACAAAACAACCCCTCAACACAAGTAATTATATGGCCCAAAGGTCAGTATTGACATAGTTGAGAAACCTTGCAATAGATTAAGCACAACACCCTCTGCACCCCAAATTCAGTTGTAGAGAATCCAAGAAGGAATTTCAGCAAGGAAAACAAAAGGAGGATGTTTATTTCTTATGCACTGTTGTATGTAAAACCCTCCAACAACTTTCCTGCCTTTGTCATACGCTATACCAATGAGTTTCAGACTTAAATTTACCTTTTAGGGAACATTTGGCAATGTGTGTTGACATTTTTAGTTGTCCTACTGAGGCGGCAGGATTGCTACTAGCATCTAGTAGTGGGTTGAGGTCAGGGATAAACATCTTGTAATGCACAGGACAGCACCCTACAGGAATGGATTTTTCAGCCCAAAATGTCTATGGTATTGAGGTCAAGAAACTGTGATTTACATTGATCAACAAAGTTTTTGTGATGGGATTGCTTTTTAGAAACTCAAAGAAATACTGAGTTCTGCATCCAAATTGGAACAGTGTGACAGCAAAGCACCAAGCATGCTTTGACACAGGAGACAAAGTATGAGGGATTCCGTTTACCTCAGTCATTCCCTTAAAATGCTTAGGATGGAACAGACAGGAAGAGGTTGAGAAGAACTATATGCACAACCAATGGACATGGACTAAAAGGGGGGGACAACTGGAGGGAGGGGGGCCACCGGGTGGAGAGAAGAGGGAAGGGAAACTGGGACAACTATAACAGCATAATCAATAAAACATTTTAAAAAAATGCTTAGCATGGTCATTCACCATCAGTATATACTCACCAGATATTAGATCCCTTCCTCCCTACCTCTCCCATTACCCATTATATAATACTTGCTCACAATTTGGAAACTGTTACTCGCACCCTTTCCCCCACTTAGAATGCCTTTTAACCTTCCTCTCTGCCTGGTCAAATCAAATTCATCATTTTGGGTCCAGCCAAAGTGCCACATCTTCCCTAAAATCCTAACTGTTCTCCTCCATTTCAAAACTTCTATAGCTCCTATTATCTACCAGGGATGTTGACATTTGTACTGTACTAGTTTACATTACTACAGAGACAATTTTGAAAAATTCAAATCAATTGAGAGAAATTACACTATTAAATATTTAAATACACTCTAAAAAATAACAGTTAAAACAGTATTACCAACTTCTGGCCAAGATGGAGGCTTAGACAGACATGCTTGGTCTCCCTTTACAACTAGAAAGGAATATAACTACCTCAAAATAAAAGACAACCAGAAATTCCAGAAAATAAAACTACACGGAAGCCCAACACATGAAGTTATAAACCAGTAGTGCTTGTCCGAACCGGTAGGAGGGGTGAAATTAGAACCAGAATGGAAAGGTCGGGCGGTGCTGTTTGTGGTAGCAGTGGGGATAGCGGCAGGGGGAGCAATCCCGGCTGCAGTCAAGTCCCGGCAGCTCGCGACCCCAATGCTGGGAAAGACAGCCCCCCATTGCCTCGGACGGAGAGACCCAGAGGGCGGGGGGATGGATCCGGTCTCCCAGCGGAAAATAATCGCAGGAATCCATCTTGGACCCCCGCCCCCACACAAAACACCACAGCGCAGTGAAAAAGGTTGCAGGCCACCGCCAGTCACTGGGTAGTGATGAGTACACGGGGCTCTGCCCCCTACAACCTGCCCAGGAAGCAAAGCAAAACAAAAATCTGTCAAAATGAAGCAGACAATGATTGAAATCCCAGTGACGCAGCTCACCAGGCAGCAGATGAGGAACCTGACAAACAAATAGGAAACCTTTCAGAGGCTCAGTTCAGAGCTATAGTTATAAGGTGGCTTACAGAATTAACAAAAGATTTGGAACAAGACAGAGAAGGATTGAAAGCCACTCATACTGAAAAGAACGAAAACACATACGAGACAAGTGGTGAGGAAATAAAATCCAGAGATTAAATCAACAAACCGGAACATAGGGAAGGAACAGTCAACCAGTGCAGAAAGAGGAAACAAAAAGCAAGGAAAGTGAGGAGAGGATCAGAAACCTCTGGGACAGCTATAAGAGACCAAACATTCAGATTATAGGATTGCCGGAGGGAGAAGAAGAAGAACTAGAAATTGAAAAAATTATGTGAAAAAATAATGAAGCAGAACCTCCTGAACTTGGGGAAGGAAATAGACTTACAGGTCCAGGAAGCACAGAGAGTTCCAGAAAAACGGGATCCAGGGAGAACTACGCCAAGACACATTATAATCAAATTGTCAAAAATTAAAGATAAAGAGAGAATCTTAAAAGCAGCAAGAGAGAAGAAAAGAATCATGTACAAAGGGGTCCCAATTAGACTATCAGCTGATTTTTCAAGGGAGACCCTGCAGGCAAGAAGAGACTGGCAAGAAATATTCAAAGTAATGAAAATCAAGAACCTACAGCCACAAATACTCTATCCAGCGAAACTGTCATTCAGAATAGAAGGGCAGAGAAAGTGCTTCCAGGACAAAATAAAACTGAAGTTCATTAGATCCAAACCACTATTATATGATGTTAAAGGGACTCGTTTAGAAGGAGGATCAAACCTATGAACATTAAAATGAAAACTGCATCATAAGAACCAACAACAGAAGCTAGGGGATCAAAACAAAGGCAAACTAAATAGACAATGAGAGTGGGAAAAGAACTATAGGGATGGGGAACATACTGGGGGGAGGTCATCAGGGAGGGGGAAGGGGGAGAGGAACGAAGATGGTACAGGAATTAAGAAGCATGGTAGGAGGCAATGGAATAGACAGAAAGAGGTTGAGTAGAACTATATGCACAACCAATGGACATGGACTAAAAAGGGGGGACAACTGGAGGGAGGGGGGCCACCAGCTGGAGGGGAGCAGAGGGAAGGGAAATTGGGACAACTGTAACAGCAAAATCAATAAAACATATATTTTTTAAAAAACAGTATTATCCTACATGATTGACAAATCATAAGAGAACTGTCCAGTGCTAAATCTGCATAAAACCCTGTATATAATAAAAGTAGAATTTTTAAATTCAATGAAGAAAGGAAAGGCTAATTCCAAAACAAGTTTAGAAATTTTAAAAGTACATAATACATACATATACACATACCATAACAATTGATTAACCATAAAACTCCTATTAAAACATCCCCACTAGATTCTTGCTTTTTATAAAAAATTTAAAATCTTGAAGCTCATATAGGAAAATAATTTCTGATATCAAAGTGGAAAAATTTTAAACATAGAAGCACACACAGAAAATTTAAAGGTAAATATTAATAGGTTTAACAGTATAAAAATGCCATAAAAAACAAAGGCAACACCAGAAAAGTAATCCAAAATATATAACACAATCATAGTTATTTATATTTAATATACAGATATTTTTACAAAGAGAAAGTAAAAAAGTAATTCTAAACTAGGTATATGAGCAGAAATGTGAAAGGTAATTCACCAAATGGACAAGTTAACAGTAAACATGTGAAACATGTGAAGTTACATCATAATTAAAGGAATGAAAATTAAACCAATGACATAACTTTTTTCCCAGAAAATTTGCTTGTGATTAGAAAAAAAAGGAAATAGCTAATACTAGTGAGGATGCAGTAAAATAAATATTGCTTAATTATAATTTGGTAAAATTATATTCCTTGGAGGAATAGTTGAGATTATATATAACATCTCTATATGTTTAATAGGTGTTGACCAAGTAATATCACTTCCAGACATTTACCTTAAGCAGATAGTCATATACACATACCAAGATATATATACACACATATATGTGTATATATATGTGTGTATATATATATAGACATGCACACATACACACATATATGTGTGGTTATTTATCATAGGGTTACTAAAAATAATATTTTAGGGAAAAACTCCTCAATGTTCAATGATAGGGTATTAGTTAAATAAATTGTAGCATATCTATTTCTGATTTGGAGTAGCAGAAATAATGTTCTTAAAGAATATTTAAATGTATGAGGGGAATTCATTTATTAAATCATATTTTGGTCCATATATCTATACAGAAAATAAACAAGTCAGATGGACACACATAGCCACAGTTTTCTACATTATGTAATTATAGGTGTTTTATTTTATTTTTAATTTATCTTTATTGAATTTATTGGGGTGACACTGATTAATAAAATTATATAGTTTTCAGGTGTACATTTCTATAACACATCATCTGTATAATGTATTGTGTGTTCACCACCTCAAGTCTCCTTCTATCACATTTATCCTTGCTTTTCCCTCTCCTATACCCTCACCCCCTTTCCCTCTGGTGTTCACCATACTGTTGTCTGTGTCTGTGCATTTACTGATGGACACTTGGGCTGCTTCCAAATCCTGGATTTTGTTAAATAACACTGCAATGAACGTAAGGGTATATATACGAGTATTCTTTCAAATCAGTGTTTCAGGATTCTTAGGCTATATTCCCAGAAGTGAGATCACTGGGTCAAAAGGCAGTTCCATTTTTTATTTTTTGAGGAAACTCTATACTGCTTTCCACAGTGGCTTCACCAGTCTGCATTCCCTCCAACAGTGCATGAGGGTTCCCTTTCTTCCACATCCTTGCCAACACTTACCGTTCATTAATTTATTGATGATAGCCATTCTGACAGGTGAAAGGTAATATCTCCTTGTGGGTTTAATTTGTATTTCTCTGATGATTAGTGACATTGAGCTTCTTTTCATATGTCTGTGGACCATCTGTATGTCCTCTTTGAAGAAGTGTCTATTCATGTTCTTTGCCCATTTTTTAATTGGATTTTTAAAAAAATGAGGCAGTGAATTATTATTGAGAAGAGGCACAAATGAGGATGTATTCTAAGATGAAAGTTGACTTTAATGAGCAAATTAAGTTCTTCCCCTAAATGTTTTTTTAATGGGGACACTAAAAACACGGGATTCTATAGGGAATTGCTATAAAGTTTATAACAAATTGAAAGCGTATAGAACAAGCCCAGATTTTGAACACTCAGCAGCAATTACAGGAAGAAACAGAAGGAGAAACCAGCAGAGTAGAAAACTTGAGGACACCCAATATCAAGGTCAACTGAACCAATAGCTTTAACAGCATTCACACTTGGCTGCACCTGGAGTACATCACTGGCTATGACAGATTTGAATGTAGCCGACCACAGAATTTCTTACAATCAACAACATAGAGAGCTGAGGGTGAATGATTCTACCTAATGGAGATACATAGCCAAAAGCAATGGGAATCTTCTCTTGAACACAAGGAAATTTTTAAAAAATCTTTTCACACAGAAGGGGAATAAGGAGAGAAGAACTGATGGGCCATCTTTGTTTTTCCACCTGAGCTTGAAAATCCAATTAAAAATAAAAAATCAGAGAGCAAGTACTTTCTAAAAGAATAATGACAAAGTCAGCAAAACATCACTCTCCCCCCCATTCCTTCTTACCACCCCAATGACCTTCTATTAATTAAAAAAACAAACAAAAGGTAATTCAGGATTTCTTGGTATATTGATTGGATACAAATCTATATATAATTGAAAAATTGGAAGGACTAGTCCTCTCTCCTAATGCTGACCCATCCATTTCACTTCCCAAATACTGCTGAAGCTGTTCAGTGTCGCTAAACTCCAGTGGTCATTGGCGTCTCCCCCATACCTAGCACACAAACAATAGTGGGAGCCTTGTATTGCTTTCCCACCACATGTAAATGCTACCCTTCAGGGCCCTTTTCCTACTGCAAACTTCTGTTTTCTTCTAGACCTTCCAGTAGGGTAAACTCTCTGCTATGATGTTCACCAATAAAGCCCATCCAATCATTGAAAGCTTGCAATTTGTGGTGAAGTTTCAGCAATAAGTACACTGATGTGTTTTGGGGTCCTAATTAAAATTTCAATTGGAACCCATTTCTCATATTCAGCAAAATTTCTTTGAAGACTGAACTAATTCCTTTTAGGCCTGTGTGCTATGAGGACCCATATGCTATTTTAAATTCATGTTTTAATTTTCTTTGGAACCAATAAATGTGGCCTTGTCACATCTCTTCCAGGCATTTATGTTTTGGTTCTGTTTGTAGGCCTTTCATATAATACATGCTCTTTTATGGTGCCTGCCCATGAAGCGCCATATGACATTCCATTTTAATTTTATTCTCTCATGTATAAGAGAGTGTGAAATGATGTTTAACTAAAGGGAATAAGCATTTTCTGCTTCTGGGAAAGTCTCATTCTGCCCCCTTTTACACTACACACACATACATTCAATTTTGTTTAGAACACCCATCTCACCTGACTGCTACTTCCTCAAGAGCACACACACTCTGTCAACCAGAGCTTAGAACACCAGGAATAATATGCAGACTCAGCTAAACAGATTGTTCCTGTTGATGATACATCTGATAAGGGGATAATATCCAAAATTTATAAATGACTTATAAAACTCAACACCAAAAAAAAAAATCAAATTTAAAAATGGGCAAAGGATCTGAATAGACACTTCTCCAGAGGACATGCAGATGGCCAGTAGACATACGAAAAGATGCTCAATGTCACTAATCACCAGAGAAATGAAAAATTAAAACCACAATATCACCTCACACCTGTCATAACATATATCAATAAATCAACAGACGTAAGTATTCGGGAGGATGTGGAAAAAAGGGAACCGTTGTGCACTGCTGGTGGAAATACAGAGTGGTGCAGCCACTGTGGAAAGCAGTATGGACTATTTGCAGTAGTCAAGAAATGGAAGCGACCCAAGTGCCTATCAATAGACAAGTGGATTTTAAAAAGTGGTGGTACATATATATGTAATGAAATATTACTTGACCAAAGAAAAGAATGAAATTTTACCAGTTGCAACAGCACAGATGGACCTAGAGGGTATTACACTAAGGGAAATAAGTCAGTCAGAGAAAGACAAATACCATATGATTTCACTTATGTGTGGAATTAAAAGAACAATGTAAATGAACAAACAAAACAGAAACATACTCATGATACAGAGAACAGACTGATGGTTGCCAGAAGGGAGAAGGGATGGAGGCTGGGTGAAAAATGTGAAGTGATAAAGAAGTACAAATTGGTGGTCACAAGATAGTCACAGGGATGTAAAGTACATCAAAGGGAATAGAGTCAATAATAGTGTAATAAGTATTTATAATGCCAGGTGGGTACTGGAAATATTGGGGGAAACACATTGTAAAGTATATGATTGCCTAACCACTAGGCTGCCTACCAGAAACTAATACAAAATAATACTGAATATAAGCTATGAATTAAAAATTAAAAAGGAAAAATAGAAAAGAAAATTAAAATTAAGTTAAGACAACTCATATCAGTTAAATTTATCTGTTCCAAAAACATTTTTATATGAAACTTAGTCATTATCATACTATCATATTAAGAAATTTATATATTGGCACTAAAAACATATGTTGAGCTTTACCTTTGTGCTTTGAGTAAGGCAAGGCTATTTCTTGGCTCTACTTTTCATACCATACTAAACCACAAAGAAATTGATTTAGGGTATTGCTCTCAAATACAACATAATTTTTTCTTATTTACCACAGATCTAATTCATTGTCATATCTTGTTCATTAATTATAAATGTCTTATCTCAATAAATCAGTATGCTATGCTGAGATTTAAGTAGTACATGTAGCAAACTAACTAAATATTAATCACATTGGCTACTTCAGAAAATATCTTAGACTACAATAACAGATGTGCCAAAAAATATAAATCTCAAGATTTTACAAAGTATCACCTGTGGTGAAAGAATCTTGAAAAAAAAGAAAATTAAATATGTGGTTTAACAGAAACAAAACCACTTAGGGAATGTTTCAATGGAAAAATTGGATGGTTCAGCCCTGGCTGGTGTGGCTCAGTGGATTGAGCACCAGTCTGTGAACCAAAGGGGTGCTGGTTCAATTCCCAGTCAGGGCACATGCCTGGGTTGCGGGCAAATGATCACTGTATCTATTATACATCAATGTTTCTCTCCTTCTCTTTCTCCCTTCCTTCCCCTCTCTCTAAAAATAAATAAATAAATATTTTTTAAAAATTGGATGGTTCAGAGGAAAGGTTTCATGAAATTTTTCTTGCCAAATATTTTGTTATCATATTAATAATGCCTATATTTTTTCAATTTTTAAAAGATTTTATTTTTATAGAGATGGAAGGGAGTGAAAAAACGAGGGAAAGAAACATCGATGTGAGAGAGGAACATCGATTGGGTTGCCTCTTGCACATATGCCAACCAGGAACCAAATCTGCAACCTGGGAATGTGCCCTGACCAGAATCAAATCAGCAACCTTTCACTTTATGGAATGATGCTCCAAACAACGAAGCCACACAGGGCCAGGGACCTTCTTTTTTTTCTTTTTTCTTTTTTAGAGATAAAATCATACCAGGTATTATGGTAGGACTAGAGGTCTAAGGGCTTTTTCCTCAGCTTAAGTGGAATATAACTGACATATAACAATGTGTAAGTTTAAGGACTACATGTTGATTTGATACTTGTATGTTGTTAGATGATTACCACCATAGATAGTTAATGCTACCATCATGTCACACAAACATTTCTTTTTTTTTCTGGTAGGAACATTTAAGATCTACTTTGTTAGTAACTTTCAAGTATATAATACAGTATTCCCTCACTTATCGCGGGTATTACGTTCTAGAACTCCCCCTCCCCGAGATAGGTGAAAATCTGCGAAGTAGGAACCTTACATTTACTTTAGTATTTATATATATTTTAAGTCTTTATAAATCCTTCCCACACACTTATAAACCATTCCCAGTCCCTTATTAACCTTTCCCACTCCCTTATTAACATTTTCCATACTTTTATAAACACTACTTATGTTCTTAAACATATTCTACACTCTTAAACTTACGTAACTTTAACAACATATGTATACAGTACTGCAAAACCCTGCGATATAGTGAAAAATCCACGATAAATAATTAAATATTTTTTTAAATTCCGCGATGCAGTGAGGCCATGATAAGTGAACAGCGATATAGAGAGGGACTACTGTACATTGTTATTAACTATAATCACTATGCTGTACATTAGCTCCTTAGAACCTATTCACCTTATAACTGAAAGTTCATACCTTTTGACCAATATGTCCCCATTTTCCCATCCTTGAAGGATTTACACACATTCTGTCAATCCCAAATCTAAACCCCAGAGACTCCTAGCTCAACCAGAATTTTTTGTAGAGAAAAAAAAAGTGGCCCTGACCACTGGATTTACATGTGTAGATTGCCAGGGCAAACAATCTGTATCACTGCAATCAGGGCCCATTGTTGATTCAGAAACTTAACTCGGCAGGTTTTCAGAGCAAAACATGGTGCCTCCTGAGCCCTCAGACATGAGCTGGTGGAAACATACCAGACCCAATGAAATGACTGTGCTCTCGTGCAAGGACACAGCAACTAGCTGGACTTCACAAGATGGCCAGAAGATCTCCATCTTATTGCCTTAATTAACAGTAACAAAGTGAGGAAGCATGTGTACATAAAGTCCATGTTTAGAGTAATGGCAAAACCTCTGAAATATAGAGTCTCTGGCAAGTATAAACACCCCAACCTAGCAACTGTACTTTAGTTCTTCTGACTCTGGGGTGTGCAAAGAAAGCATCCATTATTCTGCCAGTAATCCTACCACTTAACTATCTGTACTCCTTAGATATCAGATCATGTGGCCTAAGATATACTAGAGGTGTCCAAGGACATGACCGCTAAACATATAACAATTTTGATACTGATATCTAATCATGTTCCTGACAGTATCGGTAAGAGAAAGCTGCATCTGTGAGGTAGGGCCAGGGTCTCTCTTCTGGAGCTTAGACAATGAAAAGCTCTCTGACTTTGAAAGAAAACAGGTCTAGGTCCAGTACAAGTTCCACCATGTTACTTATATTCCATTTTTTAAAATAATTAAACATGCATAAAATTTAAAAATAGAAATCTACACCTAAATTTAGAAAATGTTAATATTTTGTCACATTTTAAGTAACTAAAGATTATAGAGAGTGTGAAAATGCTCCTGTCTTATCATATTCCCCTTCCCTGCACACTGGTAACAACTATTTTCCTGAAGCTGGTGTGTATCTTTCTCATGTATATTTTAGATGCTTACTCCTTATATATGTGCCCATAAACAATATATAGTATTATTTTTCTTGGTTTAAATTTAACATAAATGGTGTCATGCCATATTAATTATTTTGATTCTTTTCCTCATTATCTAGTGAAATTTAACAAAGCTGATCTGGTTAATTCATTAAATCACTGAATAGCATGCCATTGTACAACTACGTGACAATTTATCCATTCCTCTAGGAATAGGCACATAGGTTATTTGCAGGTTTTTTCTATTACAAACAATTCTGTAAAGAATAGTCTTATATACATCTCTTTGTGCATGTGTGTAGGAGTTTTTCTAAGGATATACAGGGCTGATATTCAAAGGAAACATACTAATATAATCAGGCTAATTATATGCAGCATATGTTTATTCTGGTTGGTTGGTACTCTGATAGCAGTTAATAAATATTTTGAATATCACCCCTGGATAGATACCTAGAAGAGCAATATGTGGGCCATAAACTATGCACAACTTCATCTTCACTAGATATTACCCAAAAGGTCTTCAAAGTGGTGAAACCATTTTATACTCCCCAATAATAGTTTAATATGTGTATCCCTATTTCCCCACAACTGATATTGTTAGACTTTTTTCCACTGGTCTGATGAATATGAAATGGTATCTTATTTTAATTTGCAGTTTCCTGATTACTAGTCAGGTGAAATATTATGTTTATCAGCCATTCAGAACTCTCCTTTTGCAAATTGCCTGTTCATGGCTTTTACTCCATTTTTTATAAGGCCATCTATCTTTTTCTACTTGATTTATAAGTGTTTTGCATTCATTCTGCACATTAGTCCTTTGTGAATTATACAGAATAGCATCATTTTTGTTTTATTTTGTTTTGCTTTTTGCTCTATGTATTTGGGTAAAACAGTTAAACTCTCAAAGTCTCCATTTACTAATTTATAAAATTAGGGCAATAATGCCTTCTTCACAAGACTGTTCTGAATAAAAATAATGAGGTAATAAATGTACAGGGCAATATTCAATAAATAGTTTTCTTCCTGTAGCCCTACCCTCAAACACAAGGGAAAACAAGAGCCCACTGCTATGTAAATATCTTCACTGAGTTGTGATGTGTCAAAGAAGAAATCACATGGATACTTAAACAGAATGATAAATTGACTGGATTATATAACTCACTAAATAAATATTTATTGAACCCTTCCTAGGTGCCAGGCATAGAATTAGAATGGGATGCAAAACAGACCAAGGCTTGTCTAGAGTGAGACAGCCAACAAGCAAAAGAAGTGTCATTTATTACAATGTCAGGATGAATAAAACTAACAAAGTTTAATGAAATTAAAAAATAGGGCATACAATTTCAGATTGGGTGTCCAGAAGGTCCTATCATGGAGGCAACTGGAGCAGAAATAGAAAAGAATTGAGGAAAGGAGCCATGTGAAGGAAGTATGTGCAAAGACCTTGGGGCTTTAGTGTACTTGTCAATCAAGGACAAGGACAGTGTGAGGGAAGGAAATAGCAAAAGAAAGAATGATAGAAGAGGTAACCAGAGACCTGATAATGACCTTGGAGGTCACATTAAAAACTCTGAATTATTTTATAAGTGTGATGGAATGGCCCTGGAGGGTTTTGAGCAGAAAAATGACTTGTTATGAGTTATGTTTTTAAAGAATCCATCCAACTACAGAATGACGAAAAGGCAGCAGAATACAGGAGGAGAAATAGGGAGACCATAAGAAGCTGTCCTTGTTACACTGAAATTTTATAAAGCCATTCTGAGTGTTTCCCAGGACTTATAAAAATAAGATACTCTGAACTGAAATCTCAAATGCAGCAAATGGCAGTATTTTTACACTGTTTTTATTTACTATTATTAGATAATCCATGTTTAACCCAGAACCTGGAATAAGATGAAGGAGATTAAGAATTACAAATTGTCATTTATAAAAATAGTCACAGGGATGTAAAGTGCAGCATAGAGAATATAGTCAACAATATTTCAATAACTAGGTATGGTGCCAGGTGGGTACCAGACTTCTAGGGGAAATCACTTCATAAGGTATATATGTCTAATCACTATGTGGCACACCTGAAACTAATATAATATTTCAACTGTGAGTGAAAAATAAATTTTTAAAAAGGGGAAAAAAAGTAGTGGCAAAAAAAATAGTGCTGAATGTGTTTACCTCTCCTTTGCACAGGTCACTTATGCATCTTTCTTCAGCTCAAAGAAATCAATGCATTTTTAGGACAGTTACTATCTGTGGATTTAAAAGTGTCAAATGCCTTGGGTAAAACCAGTAGTTTCCCCATATTTTTTTTAACATTGTCCCTTGCTGATATGGAGAGGTCATATGTAACTTTCCTTCTCAAGATGTGCTGCCTATCTGATAATGAATTTTCCCAATACTGTCTCACTCTCCAAGGTGTTCTAATTGATTTTTCTCCCTGTTGTTTAGAATCTAAAGCTATTTAATTAATGGGTGTCTTTTACACAAATAGAAAAACTCAGCATGACCAAAGTCAGAGTGGTCAACTGCTCACCACTTCACTGCCTCCCAGCTGCGACACCTTATTAGGTCTGATCCCCCCACAGCCTGCCGGGCAGTCCACAGTTGCTTCACATTGCGTTCTTCAAAAAGTTCCTGCTTCTGCATTGAAATCACCAGTTTCATTTCTTGAGAAATTATTCCTAGAGCAGAACTTTCCAAACTTTCATGTGAAAATAAATGACCTAGAGATCTTATTAAAATGCATAGTTGAATTTAGTAGATCTGGGCCAGGGCCAGGATTGCGTATTTCCCAGGTGATACTGATGCTGGGTAGCTGAGGAGCAAACTTCAGTAGCAGGGTCCGAGGCTTAAGGCAACTACAGCTTTAATTGTTATTAAAATATATATACAGATATTTTCTTATATATGTCTTATATGTGATGTTATGTCAGATATATGTTAGATATGTATGTCTTATATAACATATGTATATATTTGGAATATATTTAGAACACTTACTACTTGTGGATAAAGTAGTGTCAAATGACTTGGGTAGAAAGTAGCATCATGATTTTATTTTGTAGAGCATCATTATTTGGTGGCAGGGAGGGTTCAGGTCTAAACTCTCAAGTTGAAAATGTGAAAACATACTTAAGTATAGCATGAGTAATAATTTACCACCTTGCATTAATAACCTAAATAGTTATTTCCCCTATCAAATAAGGTCTCTTGGGAGAGGGAGAATTTATTATGTTTTTGTTGGACTTTTTTCTCAGGTCAATACCTGACAATGTTGAATGTGTAAACCCCTCAGCTCTGGTTCCCAAAGTGTCCCCTCCAGACCAGCAGCATCAGAATCACCTGGAAATTTTTAAAATTCCAATGTCAGGCCCCACACTAAACCTACTGAATCAGAAATGCTATTTGTAGGGCAAAACTATCTGTGTTTGAGCCAGTCCTCCAAGTGATTCTGAATTTGGAGAACTATTGCTCTACAAGTCTAGCTCCTTTATCTGCATTTCTAGATAAAGAGCATCATATAATTTTTATTAAATGCATAGGACCAGTTAAAAAATATAACTCACATAAACTTCATCTTCAAAGTGCTTTGCATATATTAATTAATTAATACAAATGCGGCATAATTGGTATAATTTCCCCCACAATTTGCAATAGATCTGCCTTCTTTACTAATGCAACTATTCATTGCATAAAAAAGGAAACCCAAAATGTGACACAGACATTAACATTCTAAATTTTAGGCAATTTATAGCAAACAGTAAGCTCTCCAGAGGCCAGCTTGATATTGCTTTGAGGGCCACTTCTCAATTTCTTATACAAAGAATATCTAGGCATTGTTCTTTTCTCATCTCAAAGTTTATTCCTCCTGGGAAGAATCCATTTGAATCATCCCTTCTACATAATTGACTATTTATATGCAGCTATTACTGGAGAACTTTACCCTCTTGAGGGCCACTAACCATGCCTGGGCCTGATTCTGGGACACTTTTATGATGAAATGTCACTAGGAGATGGGAATCTAACTATGGAACAACTCCATGATGGTTTTCTTAAATCTCTTATGGAAATGTGTCACCAAGTGCCACACATGGGTCCAGTTTAGTCCTCGGCCCTACCAAAGAAATACTCCTCAAAAGTAATCGGTAAATTCTAATAAATACCTAGGTGAGACAGTTCCCCTGAGTTTCCGTCATCACATTTAGCAGAGGTAGCACCCTGAAAATAGTTAGAAATAGTTTTGTGTCATTGAGGGTCAGAATCTGTAACATTTTAACATCAAATACACTATACACTTCATAAATCACAAATATATCTGCACTGCATTTTAATTGAGACTCTTTTGAAAAGTTATATTTTATGTCCTAAGTTCTGCTCACTTTTTACATTGCTTTAATATTTCAACCGATATGTAACTGCTCATTTCCAAAAAGCTATCTTAATCTCCTTAGAACTGATATTAAATAACCTAACAAAAGGAATAAATTAACAGCTTTTGTAAGAAGCTAATATTAATGGACAATTTAAATAACATTTTTAATAAGCTTGTGATGGTTAATTTCATGTATCAATTTAGCTGTGTCACAGTGCCCAAATATTTGGTCAAACATTATTCTAGATGTTTCTGTGAAGGTAATTTTTGGATAAAATTGACATTTAAATCAATGCACTTTGAAAAAAACAGATTAACCCTGGTTGCATTGCTCAGTTGGTTGGAACATCATCCTGTATACGAAGAGGTTGTGGGTTCAATTCCTGGTCAAGGCACATACCTAGGTTGCTGGTTCAATTCCTAGTCAGGACGTGTATGGGAGGCAACCAATCGATGTCTCTCTGTCTCTGTCTCTGTCTCTGTGTCTCTCTCTCTCCATTCTTCCCTCCCTCCCTCCTCTCTCTCTCTCTCTCAAATCAATAAAGCATATCCTTGGGTGATGATTAAAAAATGATTTAGATTACTCTCCATAATGTGAGTAGACCTCATCCAATAAGTTGAAGGCTTTAATAGAATAAAAACTGAATCTCCCACAGGCAAGAAGAAATTCTGCCAGCAAAACACCTTTGGACTCAACTGCAACTCTTTCTTGGCTCTTCAGCCTGCTGGCCCACCCTTTCAGATTTTAAATTCCCCAAGCCCCCACAATTGTGTGAGCCAATTTCTCGACATCTCTCTCTTTCCCTCTCCTTCTCTCTCCCCTCTACTCCCCTCTCGTATATAAAATCCATGCTGGATACTATATACATGTATATTCTATATGTGTACATAAATGATATTACCAGGAAATTGTATGCGCAGCCTTGCCTTTTATTTTGGCATTTAATGAAAGCCAGTCTGCAAACTTTATCTGATAGAATTCCAACACAAAAAATCTTCCCTCTCAAGCAGTCATGTGGTATTATTTACTGATGCAGGAGCAATGCCCCTTCTGCAAAGGAATTCTTGCTGGGAAAAGAAATACCCTTTAAAATAAGAGAGGCTCTTATTTGTCTGGAATATTCTGAGCTTGGGACAGTCTGAAGAGAGGGAGATGAATGCATTAAATGGATCTGTAAGGATCTCCCCTCCTCTTTACTGTTGGCAATACTTAACTTCTTGGGTTAGTACCTACCACTGCTGAGAAAAAGTTCCCCCTTCTTCCTTGGCAATAAAAGACATTCCCATAAGTTTATTCAAGACTTTGTTCCAACTGTGGAAGATGGAAAAGTACAACTTTATCTTCCTGACACACTTTGTTTTAACACTTAGTGAAATAAATGGTTTCTATTTATTGCACATCATAATTCATATACTAAAACCAGTTTTATGGGGGAAGCATCTGAAAAATATTTGCAATTTGGATCATCTCACTTATTTTATATTTTCTCCAGCTATGATTGGGAAGGCCCATGTGCTTAAAAAAATCAGAACTATTCAGTATTCAGTCTGTAAGGAAAGCAGAGAAAAAACTAATATTCTTTCTCTGAAAATTTCAAATTAGAGAACCGTGCACTGTTTCCATCTTTAGTGGCAATTTCAAGAGCTGGGTATCAGTTAAAAAGTTAACTGTCCCTAAAACTGCTAAAATATCCCTTTTTATCAGAAAAGTTCTGACTTTTGTTTATAAGTGAAAATACATGAGCTTTAGCTTTGTGCTGTCCAAACTTGAACTAGAATCCATTGATCATTACATACAACCTCAGATCAGATTCCTAAGAAAATTTCAAGTCCTGTGCTAGACTACGCAACAGAAAACGGAGTGGAGGGAATCATCAAAGGCTTCGGAAACAAGAACAGCAAGGGTGGGAACAGCATTGCAAAATAAGGTCTTTACAGAGAAACAAAACAGAAAAACTATGAGATAATTTAATAATCAACATCAACTGCTAAAAACAATGATGAGTAACTGAAGAGTAGTGATGCCATTTGAAATAGGGACTAAAGTACAACAGTGAAATTGTAGGCAAATAGATTGGATTAGACACAAAAAGAATTTTCTCTCCAAAATAAAGATTCAAAACATCAACACATATTATACAAGAAAGATGGTTAGTGTTTCCATAGCTTTATTGACACATTCATTCAGGAAAACCTACCCCTGCCATCTGTACCCCTCTTGGCTCACATCTCCACCTCTCTCCCTGTTGCTTACTCTGCTCCTGCTGCACCTTCACACATGTGCTCCTTCTGCCTAAAAACTTCTTCCTGCAAGGAGCCGCTTGGGTCATTTATTCTTCCCTCTCTCGGGCTTTTACTCTAAAACCACCCTCTCAGGGCAGATTTCCCTGGCCATGCTGCCTTTCAACAGTTTCTATCACCCTTGCCTGATTTCTTAATGCTCCTTAACTCACTCTATCTTCCCTTCCCTTCCCTTCCCTTCCCTCCCCTCCCCTCCCCTTCTTCTTCTTCTTCTCCTTCTCCTCTCTCTCTCTCTCTCTCTCTCTCTCTCTCTCTCTCTCTCTCTCCCTCTCTCCCTCTCTCCCTCTCTCCCTCCCTCTCTCTCTCTCCCTCTCTCTCTCTCTCTCTCTCTCTCCCCACCCCCCCCGCTAGTTTTGAGGAAACCAGCTGCCATATTGGAGAAGCCCACACAGTAAAGAACAAGAACAGCCTCAAGGCAACAAACACAAAGGAGCTGAGGCATTTTAGTTCAACAGCTGACAGGGAATGGAACCTGCTAACAACCACATGTGCTTGGAAGTGGGTCCTTCTCCAGTCAAGACTTAAGATGACAGATCCTTTTATTCTCTTGTAATCAAGAACATGTTTACATCATCACAAACACAGAGGTGGAGTTTGGGAGAAATCTTCTCCTCTTTTGAGTTAAGCAGACTTCCCAGTTAGTTGGTAGCTAGATTTGGGCTCCCAACCATATGACCTGTGGGTGACAGACTTTTTGCATGATGACATAAGTTGTAACCAAAAGGGAGGAGGGAAACTGAAGCATCATTTTTAAATGCTGCTATTAGAAAAGAAGTTTAATAGCTCTTTAGACACTTAAAAGGCTCAAAAAATTCACACAGAAGGTTGCTATACTAATTCCTAAAGGATACTATCTTTCCTTTATGAATTTTTCCCCTCAGTTGCACAGAGGGGATAAAAAAGAGAAGGCAGTATCCTAAACACAGCTTGTACTTGGTTAGTAAGGGTTGCACTTTATTATCTTCTTCATTTTAAATCAGGAATCTTACAGCAGAAACTCAACAGCAACTTACAAATAACCAAGATGATCTAATGTGAATGGGTAAACATGTAAAAGGGGGCAGAACAGAAACACCTGTACCCATAATTCCAGGCTGCTCCATAGTGTTTTACTCTTACGTTTCCTGTCCAAGGTGATGAATATAATTGAATCATTATGCAAACAGTTCATGAAAAATAGTGACAATTTTAAGTACAAAACTCAGGTTTCTCAGTTTCCACATGTTCCCTTTTGAGTTACATAAATATAAGGTTCATAAATACTGATTTAAGAACATAGGTGCTTTGTAATAATCAAATTCACAAAAATTAAGTTGAAGAGTGATGGTTTATAATTGTCAATGTATTAATACTATACAAGTGATCATATATATGACTTTATGTATATGAGTGCACATATATGCATTATGTGTGAGCTCATTACATAAATAAGATTCCTTTGTAGAAATAAGTGTTTTAAGATAAATGTTTTCAAAGAAAGATACTCCAGAAATCCTATGAGACATCTCTGATGTGTACCGGATTACATGGCTGTTGGAGCTGACAACTTGACTGCATTCCTTATAGGGTTCTGCACACCAATAGCTCTGTACATGTGTTGGCACACCCATGCACAAGGCAGGGAAGCAGAAAACTGGTAATATGATTGACTAAGACATAGCTGCCTCAGGCCCAAGTCCATCCTTCCTCTCCTGGTTAGTCCTGTCCTTGCCCCTCATTCACAACTGTAATCTAGGCATTGAACTATTTTGTCTACATTTTTCTTCCTTGGGACTCTGATGTTGCTTTTCTTCCTTAGGAACTAGGCTCACGGTTTGTTCTGCTATATGGGATTGACAAACTTGCCAACATCCATTCCTGTAAATTCCTCTCTTGTCTAATGTCCATTTTCATCATGTAATCTTCAGTACAGGAGGTTAGGAGAAAATTGAGAGTAACATTTTAATACTGGGAATTCAGGGTACCTGGAGAGCCTGGCTACCTATGATGGTGTCTTCATTCTGGAATTAAAAGTACCTTTCATAATACTATTACAAACATTACATTTATAATGTTATTATAATAAAGCTTCTTATATAGAAAAGATAAATATTAAGATGAATGAAATAAAAGCCACCTTTTACCTATCACCTGGAGATAAAAACTTCAATGTGTATAGTTCCAGGAGTTTTCTATAACTATATAATGTTAACTTTATATATACTAGGAACAATATAATAGAAATATTTTAGAACCTAATGCTTTCATTTAATATGACATCCATACTCTTCCATGTAATATTTATCTACAATTTTATTATCAACAGATGACTATATTCCAGATAATAGTTGTATCATAATTTATTAAGCTGACATTCTACCCTAGTACTACAGGGCATTTGAGCTGTTCCAAAGTTTTCAGTATTACAATCTTTTAACACATTTTTCAATTATTCCAGGCAGTTAAATTGAATATAGAATGTGTTAAAGACTATGTATATTTTTAAGACTTTATGAAAATGCTTTGTTATAAATAAATGAATTATATAAAATGAAGTGTATCTGTATTATTTTTAGAGTAATGACTTTATTTTTTTATGGAACACATATATTCTGCTATCATTCAAAAATCAAGCAATACTTTAAAAAGCAATTAAACTAGAATGTCATCAACTATATATCTAGTGTTATTTTATTAATAACTCCCTGTACATACACACCGATACAAAGAGAGATAAATAATAAGTAGATGATATGTTGATTGATAATATATATAGATAAATAACCAAAATTGCTTTGATAATGAATTCATATATATATATATATGTATATATATATATATATATAAAAGCTACTTTTTTTGGAAATACTAAATTTAATTCCACTACAGTGTAACAAAACAAAGGTGAAACTGAAGGAAATACTGAATATAATTCTTCCTTTGTTGCAAAAACACATGTTTTTTAAAGACCCAACTAAGGCAGTGCTTCTCAAATATGAGCGTTTGTCCTCTAGAGGACATTTGGCAGTGTCTGATGACAATTTTGGACATCACAACTGTGCGTTATGGGCATTTAGTGAGTAGAGGCCAAGGACGTTGCTTAAACACCCTGCAATGCACAAGACAGTCCCAACAAAAAGTCATCCAGCCCAAAATATCAACAGTGCCAAAGTTGAGATTATTAAGGAAAAAAAACTAGAAAACATTTAAAGATTGCAGTCATTCTTTTATTAATGTACTTGCTTTGATTTTAGATGTGACCAGACACTATAGAAGGTGAGGTAATTATCACACTTAAACTTCTTCCTTCCCACTGCCCAGAAGTGTTTCATTTGCAGTCATAATTCTCAGATGTTTAATCTAGTTCTTGAATAGTATTGCTGAGAGTTTTTGTTTTGATGTGATAATAGCTAATAGTAAAAACTAAGTATATCTCCTAGGAATAAAGGGTATCTTTGGAAGATTCCTGAAAACACAGTACTTTCATCCAACCTTTATTTTATTTTTTTTAGAGATTTCAAAATTTTTACTTTGAAAACAATTAGACGAACATAGTAAATTGCAAAGAAATGTACAGGAAGTCCTGTCATTACATTCTTTTACTTTCTTTTTAAATGTAAATTTACTGGGGTACCATTGTTAATGTGACTATATAGGTTTCAGGTGTATATTTCTATGATACATGATCTGTATATTGCATGTATGCCTACCACCCAAAGTCAAATCTTCTGTCCCTACGTATTTGACCCCATTTATCCGTTACTAACTCCAACTCCCTTCCCTCTGGTAACTCGTTGTCCGTGTGGTCTTGACATAGGCCAAAATGGCCATGCCTTTGTACTCCCATATCAGTCAGTCAATAAATATAAGTTATCTCAGGAAGGCGTGTGACTTAGATAAGACTGCCCTCCATAACTATGGCAATGTCTGAAGGGGCTGAAAATGGAAGGCTATTTGCTGGTAGCTCTCCTAGCAACTGAGAGAATAAATATTTCAGTGAAGAGAGGTCTGGGGAGTATATCACAATGCCTATTGCAGATCTCTAAATTAGAATTCTTAAACATTACTTGGCCTCAGCATCATTCACTTGTAACACACTCCTGTCCAGGGGTGTCTCTCAGTATTGACAGTGAAGAAAGACAGGGAAAGAATGACTCTGAAGGCATAGCTGCTTCTCACACCAACATAAAATCCATGAATGTCTGTTCCCAAGGGGAGAGTTCATTCAACTATGCTCTCGTTTCGTTAAAAACATACTGCATTAGATACCCATTCTCATTTGACCTGACCACTGCCCCAACTTTAAATATAGATGTCTAGCTCACCTGCCTTATTAAGAGCTGGGGTTCATTTTCACCAAAGCACTTACACTGTGAGGAGTACCTAAGTTATTACCTAACACAGGGTCTACCATGAAGGGTTTGCTTTTTCTTTCTGGCTGGACTCGGAAAATGTCGATACTCCCTGAGCGGCACTACATTTATGGCCAGTTATGATTTTTGGCTCAGTGACATTCATTTATCAAATCACTTTATCAGGATTGTAGAGCACACCCAATGCACAATATGAAGTTATTGAATAAAAGTAATAACTATACGGAGCGGGGGAAAGGGGGAACATAAAAGCAGAGTGGGCAAAAAAAAAAAAACTAACTCAAAACTGTTACAGAAGACTTCTGCATTCTGATTTTTGTTTACATTTGTCCCTTCATATAATACCATAGTATATTTTACCCATACTTGGTGGAAAAAAGAGAATGTGTTCACTAATTCTTAAAATAACAAGAAAACAACATAACAAAATCTTAATAAGACCTTATAGAAATGCGAACACATAGTTTAAAAAATTTTTTAAACTGTTCAAAAGCTAACATAACTGACTTTTAAAGAAGGTCAATTGATAGAAAAAATAGCTCCAGTGCCCATCAGTAGATGAGCAGATCAAAAAATTGTGGTACATTTACACAATGGGATACTACACAGCAGAAAGAAAGAAGGAACTCTTACCTTTTGCAACAGCATGGATGGAACTGGAGAGTATTATGCTAAGTGAAATAAGCCAGTAGGTGAAAAATAAATACCATATGATCTCACTTGTAAGAGGAATCTAATGAACAAAATAAAGCAAAGAGAAAAATAGAACCAGAGACATAGAAACATGGAAAAGACTGACAATGGCCAGAGGGGAGAGGGGGATAATGGTGGAAAGAAGGGGAAGGGTCTAGTCAAAGAACATGTATGAACGGCTCATGGACATGGACAACAGGGTTGGGACTGACTGTGGGAGCCGTGGATGAGCTGGGCAGAGGAGGGCAAAGGGGGAAAATTGGGACAACTGTAAAAGAATAACATTAAAAACATAAAATAAAGCTATGGCACATTTACACAATACGACTGAGCTGTAAAAAAGGAGGAACTCTTACCCTTTGTGACAGCATGGATAGATCTGGAGATTACTATGCTAAGAAATAAGCCAGTAGGTAAAAGACAAATACCATACAATCTCACTTACATGTGGAATCTAACAAACAAAATAAACCGATAAACAGAATAGAACCAGAGGCATGGCTATGTGGAACAGACTGACAGATCTCCGAGAGGAGGGGGATGAGAGAGACTGGATAAAGGAAGGTGAAGATATTATCCAAAGACCCTATATGCACAGCCCAAGGACACAGACAATAGTGTGTTGAAAGCCAGGAGAGAGCAAGGATGGAGGCTGGGTGGAAGAGGACAAGGAGAGGATGGGGGACATCTGTAATAGTGTGAATAATTTTTTAAAAAAGAAAAAAATCAATTGTGAAGATATCCACACATTTGCATCTGCTATTCCTTTCACCTGAAACACTCCCCGTGCCTACACACCTTCAAAGCAGGCCTACCCCTTCAAGTGTAAGTTTATACCTCCATTCATGTAGCCTCCAATCACTCCAACCTGTTTTCCTACCCAAGTGCACAATGCTCAGTATCTCTGTAAAATATTTGACCATCATTGTTTTTTTATTGTCTTTCTATTGAATGCCCACTATGTGCCAAGTACAGAATTGAATCCTTGTATGCACCACCTTAGGTAGCTTTGAGTATCCATCCCCATTTAACATATAAGACAACAGAGGCCCAGAAGGGTGAAATAACACTGCAGGTAAAATGGAAGTAGATGTTAAATCCAGTGTAAATATACTACAATGTCTGTCTTCTTACTACTATGCTGCTATAGTGTGGGAATATCATTTCCCTCAGGAAGACCATACACTTCTTGAGAGAAAGAAGTGTGTAATACCCCTTTCCTGTACTTCTTTGTACCTACCCCACGTCATCTTGAATAACAAAGAGCCTATATCATCATGCATATATTGGAGAAAACAAGGAGAAAAACTGAGATAAGGAAGTCAATGTGTAGGTGTTTACAAGTATTCCAGGTTATTCCTGATGAATTTAAAATGTAACAAAAAGATACATAGTTCATAAACAGATTAAAAACAATTTTACATTGGTCTTTCTTGGTCTTTCTCCATTTCCATGTGCTGGTGCCAATGTGTGACTTAGTTAAGACTTTGGCTTTCTCGCACAGTCATAAGGAAAGCAAGTGGTTGAGGAAGTTGACTAAGAGTGGGGTTATCAATGGCATGAAAAAACCTAACAGATGCATGTCTGCTTGCCTTTTTTATTAAAATAAATTGAAATGATTTATCTTCAAATGATAACAATTCAAGTGGAAACACTTGGCAGTTCCCTTGAATATATAATGAAGGATTACCCTCACACCCACATTTATATCCTGTAGCATGCATGACACTGAGAGAAGGCCAGGAATGTGACAACTCCTTAATTAGTTAGCACTTGGTGACAAATTGGGGAAACTTACTCTGGAATCTGTAGGGAGGGAGGAGATAGTTGATTGGTTTAGAAGTCTCTCTCTTTCTCTATTATATGTTCCACAAAGCATGCATATTTCTTTCATTGTTAAAGTGTACAAACCCAAAGAAGTACAATTTACTAAGTACCATGCTATAAACCAAATGAAGGGTTATGCTTCATTTCGTACCTGAATCAACACTACTTTACCTATCATGGCAGACGTGAAACCTCCTTTTCCCAATGTTTCTTGTGATAAAGAGAAAAGCAATTAGAACCAACTACCAAATTTTATTCATCAGTGCTCCTGATAGGCAAGCTATATGGGAAAAACGATTTTATGTAATTTTCCTTTAAATATTACCCTGTATGTAGTTGTACCCTCCTTCTAGAATTATAACTCAAATTATTTATTGAGTTACATCAAAATGCCATAAAGAATTTAGTAATAATAGCTGTATGCAATAATTACATGCTACATTGCCTCCATTGGAAACCATGGTAACCAATCAGTTACTGTTTTAGTCGGCTGCCAGAGCTGAGACTGGCACAGAGGAGAAATAAGGTATTCTAGCCATCATTACATACATTAGATCTTGAGATAACTGCAGAAGGGCTATTTATTTGTAATTAAGCTAATACAGTGTTTTAATAATAGCCACAGTTTCCTTTGGGATTGATTTGTGCATGCAATTATGAAAGAGTGTAAGTGGAGGGAGTAAGAGAGGGGAAAGGAAGAAGAGGAGGAAGAGCCACTAATAATATAGACATTTTAAAATAGCAATTTGTTTTCTTTTATAGGAAGAGCTATAATGATAAAAACAAAGATATTTTCTTAGAAACCTATAAAATGATAGTCAAACATGGAAAAGGCTTGGAGAATATCCCCTCCAATGTCTTACTTTTGAATTCTTCTCTGAATCTTCCCTAGTGAGTCCTTCGGCTTCCCCTGAAACATAATATTGTGACAAGGGGCTCACTATCCACTTCATTGTTGGATGCTGTCATTGGTAATAATGTCCTCCAAACTCCATGAATCAAAATCTACCTCTGGACACCTGACCCTTCCATCATTCTCATGTTGTGCCATTTGGAACTGCCCTGGACTATGCCAGGCTCACTCCCTCCTCAGAGCCTTTGCATTCACTCTTCCTTATATGTGGAATGCTTTTCTACTAGCTCTTCATATGGAGGCCCCATCCTGTCACTCAGGATTTAGCTCAAATGTCATCTGCTCAGAGAGGCCTTTCCTGATCAACTGACCTCTCAAAGTAAACTAGCTTTCTCCAAGTCTCTATTACCTGGAGAGCACTTACCATTTTATGAAATAATAGTGGCATGTGTTTCTTTATTTGCACATTACCTGTACACATAATAAACTGTGGACCATGTAACCATTGGGTTGTTACTTCCTTTAGAACAGCCACCTTGTCTTTCTTATTCACAAGAGTAATCTTTTTTTCAAAGGTTTATTTATTTATTTTTTAGATAGAGGGAAGGAAGGGAGAAAGAGAGGGAGAGAAACATCGATGTGCGAGAGATACATTGGTTGGTCGCCTCTCACATGCCTCCAACTGGGGACCTAGCCAACAATCCAGGCATGTGCCCTGACTGGGAATTGAACCAGTGACCTTTCAGTTCAGACTAGCATTCAATCCACTGAGCCACACCAGCCAGGGTTACAACAGTAATCTTAATGCCAAGCTCCTTATCCAATACCATACACAGTCTTCTCCCACCACCCAGAACAAATAAAGGGTAGAATATATCTGCCCTTGTCCTTCTCCTACTTAATATTTTAACTATTAATCAATGAAATTTTAACAGTCCTTCTTCCTAGTGACATCCCCTCAAAACTATTTGAAGAAAATTATCCTGCCTTATTTGGGATTCCTCTCAAAGCTATAAATTCATGATTTCTTCACTTCTTCTTAACACCTGTTTTCAACATCTCTCATCACTTAATTACGTCTTCTGTACCTTTCAGTTTATTAGTACTTCACCTTAAAATCTAGCATAGAGAAATGAGTAAGAGTGTTCAGGTGTAATCTAACCGGCACAGACATGGTTACTGACATACATGATAAAAATAATCCCATGCCAGGGGGTCTTCAAGCCACTAGTCAACCCGTCAGCCCCCCAACATGATGTCACCATCTTGTTTCTGCAATGGTAACCTGAGGGAGGTGTGATACCATACAGTGCTCCTCAAATTTACTGTGCCCACAAATCCCCTAAGAATCTAATTAAAATGCAAATTTTGATTCAGTATGTCTAGGGTGAAGCCTCAGACTCCATATTTCTTCTTACTTATGGGTCACATGTTGAATAGCAAAGCTATACTAGAATGTTGAACCTAAGAATAAAAGAGCTAAATTTGAATAGCAGTTCTAAAATTTAACAGCAGTGTGCAGTGAACAAATTTATTGGTTTTCTTATCTGGAAAGTAGGGATAAATATAACTGTCCTGGAGAGATTCTCTAAGAGTTAAATAAGTCACAGAATGTAGTTGGCACATAGTGAGGATGTAACAAGTATTTTTTCAATGAATGGGCTTCTACCAATGGAAATTGGAGGCTCATAGTGAGTTTACAGACAGAAAAAAAAACAAAAACGTTTTTTAATTAAAAAAAAAAAAAGTCAAACGTTCTCTCATCCAGCATTTGTACAGTTGATTTTTTTGAACCTAAATATAGGACTTAACATTTGTAACTATTAAATTTCATCTTGTTAGCTTTGGCCAGAGTTCCAGCCTGTCAAGAATATATTAAATTAAGATTCAGTTACTCAGTGTATTAGCTATTGCTCCAAGCTTTATGTCATCTGCAAATTTGATAAGTATGTCTTCTATGTCATTATACATATCATTAAAATGTTGAGTAGGACAAGACCAAGGGCAGAGATATTATACATTTTATTTCTTTTGAAAGAAGGACTATCCAAGGGGCAGGGGAAAGGAGTTGAAATTGTTTGATAAACCATAAATCTGTTTAACTGAACATTGTCCAGTCTACATTTCTACATTTTTTTCTATGTAAATTCATAAAATTTGTTTGTAAAATATTAATTTTATCAAAATACATCATTTCTGTGGTGTTTTATCTTTCCATCTACAATCCAAACTAAATAGTGAAACAAGTTTAGTTTGGCATGACTTATTCTTAGTGAACCTATGCTATCTCCTAGTAATCACTGGTTTTCTTTACTAAACCCACAATCACAATCTATTAATCTACTTTGTAACTTCAAGAAGTAAGAATTAGCGTTACAGTCATTGAAAGCATAGGTGACTGGAGATTATTAGAGTTAATCTTCCAAATTCTAAAAAGATTTTATATTTTTATCATATTCAAATATTTTCCTGTATCCTTATAAGTAATTCACCTACTTCTGAATATAGATCCATTTAAAGAAGCTAGGCATGCCTTATTTCTTATTATCTTTTTGTTTACTTCACTCTTAATCGGTTTCATTCTATTTGCTATCCTCTTAGTACCATTCTCCTCCAAATAAAAATCCTAAATTAAGAATTGAATAATTCCACTTATTGTTTATTTTGTAATCCATCTTTCTACAAATCTAAGCCGATGAGTTATCTCCCTTTGTCGTCACAATAGTTGGTGCAGATGGCTCCCTCTCCAGCAGTACATTGTTGATCCCTGTCCCTTCTCAGTTATATTTCAATTCTGCTTTAAAATCAATGGCAATGAGATAAAGCCTTTTCCTTTTTCAAAAACCCTTTTAGAACAAATAATAATTTTTTAAACTAAAAACAAATGTTTCTTTTCCTATTTTGACATTGTAAAACACCACCCCTTCCCCGCTCTTATTCATATATAATGAATCATTTTAAACAAACGGGAGTCTTAATTTGAGTTGCCCTGATATATCATCAAATCAAAACAGACTTGACCATCTTGCACACATACATGCATGCATATGCATACACACACACACGCATCCTGGCTCTATCAGATTCCTTAGTTCTCCACTGATCTTCTCACTGTTCCTTCATAGGCCCCTTTTTAATAGCCCATGTGATTAACAGAAATGCTCTAGGTAAATCTGGCCTCTCCTAAAACCAGTGACAGAAATCATAAGGGGACTGTGGTAAGCCCTACTTGTAAGTGTTTGTGAGCTGCAGGTTCCAAACACGATTTTTTGCCAGCTTTAACAGAGAACAAAGGAACCTGACATGATCAGACATGTCCACGTGTGTGCATGTGTGTGTATGTGTGTGTGTGCGCGCTCATGAGCACATAGTGAGAAGGTTAAGTTAGCTTTGTTTTAATGCAAAGAAGAACTCAAGGAAGTCAAGATTCCTATCTGCTTTAACTGATTAATTTCAAAGAAACAACATGATGGTACATAGATATGAATAGAAGGTGTAGTTTTACAATATGGGCTCAGAGAGAAACAGGTCACATAGCTAGTAAGAGGTGAAGTCTGGATGCTACCTCAACTTTTGGACCTTCAAATATCATGCAAACCCAAGACAGAAGCACTGGTGATATATACATAGAGAACTACAGAAGGGCTAGGATACATGGCAGGTTAGGTGCTGTACAGAAGCATATGGCAAATGCACTCTATTCTCTTAAAAATATTGATATTCATGTTCACAATATCCCTTCCCTTCTTAGAATCTCAAAGTTATCCTGGACCCTAAATTTTCCTTCTAACCTGTATAAGAAAGACATTTTAACTAGTTTTGGGAAGGACTTGAACAAGTAAGTCTGGATGATATATAGCCAGCAGCCATGCAGCCCAGAGAAATTCCAATCACATTACAGAAGTGTCCCAGGAAAAATCCCCGATGGTTTAGCCACTGCCCTCTGCTTCATGCCAATGGAGCTAGGACTGGACACTACAACTTCACTGACATGCTTCAGGAGAACCAAATTATTTCACCACCACATCTATCAAAAGAACTGCTGGTCCATGCCATATGGTGCTTGCTTCTGCCTCTCTGCTCTCCAATGTTCACATATCCCTTAGGCAGAGTCTAGATCACATGAGAAATACCAGCTTCAAGGGAATCTGGGTAATGTAGTCTTTAACACATTGTATGCAGGCATTTTGTGCCAATGCATTATGGTGGGAGCAAGAGATTTTTTGAAACATGCATGCAAACTTTGTCATTATGTAAAATCACTATAAATTGAAAACTACTTTGAATTTTCTTTATGAAACTTCTGATTTTATTACCTTAGAATGTATTCTTCATCATTATTATGAAAGATAAACGCACTCCATGCAGTTTGTGAAAAATGTAATTTTACATGTCCTGAATATTAACATCCCACCTTTGGGGCACTGCAATGCAACTAGAAGCAAGACTGGGGTGAGGATGGCATTGAGCAAGCAAGTCAGTTGTGTGATACATAGCAGGGAACTACTTTCTATATTCCAATGAACCTTTTTAAGAAATTCAATCTCATGCAAACTCCCAGGATTGCTCCTGCGTGCAGTGCCCAAGGAAAAGCTGGATCAAAATTGGCACCATCTCCAGGTGCTGGCTCTCTTCTAATAATGTTACTGGGCAATGAATGGTCAGTATGTGCCTCACCAGTCTTGTATTTTTCCTACAGCTTGTATCAACAGCAATTAAGGTTTTGAGGTTTTGTGGTTGTATTTTTCATGTTTAAAAAAGTGCTGATGGTATTGAAAGGACAGCTGAATAGGCTCTCTAAGGGTGCAAGGAAAGCAAAGACAAAACTTACAATTCCATGAAGCATTGCACAAACTCTCCTTTATTGACAGCACAATCTGCCATTGGCTTTAAAAACAATATCTGCATCTTTTCATTTCTCCCTCTTAAAAAACTATTTGCTTCTATTCTCAAAGAGACAACTTCTCATTTTTTTGCTATGTTTTCAAGAATTTATTAATATCAGAAGTCAATTATTAGAACAAAAAAGGATACCACTGAACAGAACATGAAGAATAGATCTTGGAGATAAATGAGCAGAGGGAAACTCAAGGGTATACTAAGGTTATCACTGATTCCTTCCCCAGTGTGAAAACCAAAGGTTTACAATCCCTAAATTAAGGCCTTGAGGTAACGTTTTTGTCTGTACAACTGAAGAAGCCATATGTGGCTGAATCCTAAAATTACCATCAAAACAGAGGTTTGGACTTCAGTGGTCTCACTTACCTCTACTTGTACCCTAAGACATGTATTCATATGGACTCAGAATTAGCAGGCACCTCTGGGTAGAGAGCACCTGCTTGCTCTTTAAAGATGCACAGAGCTGTCATCCCTTATAGAACAGTGATTTGGCTAATCCACTGCCCATTGCTGAAAAGACATACAAAGTTCTATAAGAGTTAAAACACTATAGAAGTTACTATTTGTATGCTTGCATAATAGGCAATTCATTTTCCCCTAAATTACTTCTCCCCTATATTAGATTCCTTTTAAGTTTGTCATACTACATATTGTTCAATCAAGTAATTTAATTTGAACAACAAATTACAATCTGAGAAAGACATCACCTAAATCAGTGGGTTTCCTGCTTTAGTGGACATCAGGGTCACCTTGGAAGTGTGTTGAAGCCCAGATTGCTGCCCACCACCCCTAGTTTCTGATTTAGTAGGCCCAGAGTAGAGCCAAAGAATTTGCATTTCCAACAAATACCCAGGTTTTAGAGGGAGCATGGTCCTCCCAAGACCTTGATCTTCTAGCCTCAAAACTATGAGATGATTAATTTCTGTTTAAAAAGTGTTATCAGTTGTTTGTTCGGACATGCAATATAAATTAGATTAATTATTCCAAACACTTCATAGCAGCTTATTTGAATCTCTCAGGCCCAAAATGTGATGTCCTGTGCCTTCTAAAGAATGGGGGGGGGGGTGGCTGGGCTTCATTATAGAGAAGACATTCAGTATTACAAATAGAACCTAGATGTGTTGATGTTAGTCAAGATCAGAGAAAAGGAATTTTTCTCATTTAGAAAGTTGTTTCTGTAAGAATTTTAATTATACATTTTCAAAATTATAACATCATCACTCGTGATACCATATAATCCCTTCTTAGTGCATCTTCTTTAATATTTTTGTTAAAAATTGGCCATGGAACCCTTGCATTAAGTACAAAAGAATACTGTGCTGTGGGATGCCATTTTGAAGACGTTGCTATTTAATACCATTGGAAAATATGGTTCTCCTGAGCCAGCTGAGAGTGTATCAGCTGGGCTTCAATGACCACCAAACTATGCTTTAGTCTCATGGTTCTCAAATTTTAACATGCATAGGAATATCCTGAGGGTGTTGTCCACATTCACTAAGTGTGGGATGGGTCCTGACTGAGAGTCTGCATTTTTAACAATTTCTCAGGTGATGTCCAAGCTGCTGGTCTATAGATCACATCATGGATAACAAAGTACTGATAGGCATTGTGAATAAGAAAATTCACCGCAAATGAAATTTCTAAGGTAAACTACCCCTGTATTTCTCCTATGCCAGTAGTTATTGGGATTTCTCCTATTAACACCTTTTACTCAAGAGAATAATTGCTTTACTAAATAGCCTTAAAACAGATTGAACCTTTTAGTTAGACCAAATTTAATCACTATATAAAACGTGGCTCATGCAATGATTAATAAATGGTAATGTCCTTGGCAGACAAGATAACATATTTAAGCTACACTTTTTCGTTTTAAAAATTCCTTTTTTATGACTGAATTCACATGTGGCTTCACATGTTATTGCAGGCATAGTCTGTAGTTACATATTATAGAGTCCAATAGCCCCACTCAAAAGCAAAGCTTAAATGCCTCTAAATACATAGGAATAAACCAGATTCTCATCTCGTGTGAGCATTTCCCAGTAATGAGATAGCTCTAGGGATAATTTGACTAACCAGGAGAGCCAATCCAGACAGCTCTTAATCAGTAATGACAAATTGAAGAGCCTTAAAGTTAAAATAAGCTGTGTTTTTCCAGTGCTTGGCATATTAGATTTTAGCCATAACCTAGAGTTATAAAACTGCATTCTTATCAATCCACTCTGCATGTAACTCAGATTACTTATTTGGACTAAGGGGTTCAAGAGTCTAATTTTGATACCAAAATGATAGAACTATAGTCATTAGACAGCCTAAATTCTTCCATGGAAGTATTCAAAATCTGCCGAACCTCATACTCAATTTGAAAATTTGCCCTTTAATTTTCCCACTGTCTCTAATACTCTTTGTTGTCAGTTTCTTCCCTGCCTTAATCAGTTGATATATTGTATAAAGTTGTGCATAAACTAAGTTTCAATGGCAGAAAGCTTATTTTAATCCAGTTAAAATAAGTTACTGTTTACTGTGATGAATTCTATGTAAAGAAATAAATCCTTCTTTATGAATAATCATTCCCAAACACCTGCTAACATATTTTCTAAGTTCTATACTCATATATCTTATTATTTTAATGCAGAATGTATTCATATTTTTACTTTATGCATGACACTAAGTATCTCTATTTTGTTTACTTTAACAACAGGAAACTAACATCCATGGGATAGGGCAGTTCGTGGAGCTAGCAAGAGCAAAGAGGCTACCAGCGCCAGGGCTGAAAGGCAAGGGGGGCAATCCATTACCTAGAACCCAGGAATATCAGCAGTTGTACAGAAGGACCACCACCGATTCCCTTTAATACAGTCATATAGTGACATCTTTCCCACTGGCCAAATTCAGTCCCCATTGACGATACACACAGAGGTCATACTCCTAATGCACAGGTTAGTGAAGCATAGAGATACAGCTCGGGAGGCCACAAAAGAACTCCAAGCACAGTGGAAGGTACAGGTAGCATATAGGAGATAGGTGAATTAAAGAAAAATTCACTTACTGAATGTTGAGACCATTAATATTCTGCCCACCATCAGTGCCAGAATGTCAGCAGCCAGGCTTTGATGCTCAAGGCAGGAGATTGGATAGTTCATGTCTGAAAAATGAAAATGAAATAAAAAGTTAGATAAAAAAAATTGGAAGATAAAATTGAGAAAAATTTCCCAAATGCATAGCAAAAGACAGACAATGAAAAAATGAGAGAAAAAGGTAAGAAAAGTAGAGAATCAAGTCAAGAGTTTCAATATTCAACATAACTAACAGTAACAGCATTCCAAAAAGAGTACAGAGAAAAAAATAGAGGAGAAAATTATCAAAAAATAAAATTCAGGAGAACTTTCCAGACGGTTTTCCAGATTTCCAGATTTTCACCCACCACCCAGCACAACAGATTAAAGCAGGCCCTCAGCAAAGGAACATTACCATGGAGTTTAAGAATGCTGAGACAAAGTGAACATACAAGCTTTCAGAGATGGAGGAAATAAACAGGCTGCAAACAAAGGAGTGGCAATCAGACTATTGCTGACTTTTAAAAGCAACATAAGAGGCCAGAACGTGATGGAACAATACCTCTAAATTTGGCGAGGAACATAATATCCAATCTATAATTCTGTGCTCAGCCAAACTGTGACTTAAATAAAACCTTTTTCAGGTATGCAAGATATCCAAGTTTCATCTCCTAGCATCCCTTTCTCATTTCGCTTCCAAAATACATGTTATACCAAAATGGAGGGTGTAAAGCAAAAGAGAGGAGGAAGCAGGATGCAGGAAACATGGATCTCATTGACAAAGGTATTGTAGAATGACTCATGCACCAGGCATGTGAAGTAACCAGTCCAATTTTGAACTTCACAAAATGTGTTTGAATACATTAAGGGGAGATTTACATAATTTGGCAATGGACCTGAATTAGTGAAAAGTGCATGAAAAACTAAGTAACCATAATACAAGGCAATTATTAGCACAAAGGAAAAATATTTTTGCAAGGAATAGAAAGAAAAGAAGAAAATCACTATATATTATGTAGTTCAGGTATAAATAGTGTTTATATAGTTATGCTAGGGTAAACTAAAGATTTCACTAATCTATACTATAACTATATCGGGAGGAAAGAGTGACAGGAAGTCTGAATGTGTGTAAATGGAAAGAAATGATAAATAAATTTCATTTTCCTCCTTGGAATGTCAACCAGTAATATTCAGATATGGGAAAGCAAGAAGTACAAATAAAAACAAGTTATTTAGAGAAACGGAGATAAATACCTAGATATACAGCTAAAAACAAATGCATTTTTCTATAATACTTTGTATGTAATATATGGAAATATTTTTTCTGTATTTGAAACTTTAATAAAAATTTTAAAATAAATTTAAAATATAACAATAACTTTCAAAATTTAAAGGTTAAATACTATAAAGAATCTGTTTCTGTCAATTTTGAGGTATGATAACTCAAATTACAGCATGAAATTCTTATGTTTTGTTATTTTAACATGTTTACTTGCAAAGGTAACTGTTTATTATTCTTATTGTTTAATAAAACATGATTAAATAAAGTCTGTTAATCTTAGAGTAAATGATTCCTCCCATTATTTTAACAAATATGAATAAAGAACCTCGACACTTCTTTAAGAATTTTCATAATTTCTATTACATTGATTAATCCCTATACCATGGTATATTATCATGATTGAACCCCCTTTTGAGAATAGGTATCATCCCTATTAAAATACTGGAATTTTGAAGTAACTGGAACCTCTTGCTATATAATAGACAAAAATTATACACTTTATTTTTTAAGAGTAGCATTCTTTTTCAAAATTCTGATAACTAGGCTTTAATAATGACATTTTCCTAGGACAATTTGAAGATTGTACTTTAGAACTCTTAATTAAATTCTGTTGCTTCAATATGCCAACATGACAGCACATCAACAATGTGGTTTTTCTCCTGCACTTTGTATAATGCCTTTTAAAACCTATGACAGGAAAAATTTATCTTACCCATTTTAACATTCACTTAACTAGGAAAAAAGTAAATAATGACCGTATATTGTGTTTAGTGAGTGATGTAAAATTAGAACTATGCTAAGAAAACATATTTACTTATAATTCATTTGGATTGTGATTTAAAAAGAAACTATGTCCTGTGAGTACTTAGGTTATGCAAATTGAACAGGATAACCAAAGTGGTAAAAACATCATTATAAATCCCTAATTTGTCCAATGAAAACTAGTAATATTGTAATATCAGGCTCTTGGATGCACATTTAATCCTGAAAAGAAGCTACAGGGGTCGCACGGGTAAGCACAGGGAAGTGGCCTCATCCACTGGCCCAGGCGTGCAGCCAGGTTGCTGGCCACGTGTCTGGGTGCCCCTCAGAGACACCCCAACAGACATAAGATCAGTGCCCCAACGGGCGCAGGGACGGCCCACAGGGCACACAGAAGACCGTACGCAGACACCCCTGGCCAGCCCCAATGGGCGCCAGGCCGGAGCGCAGACCACTTGCACAGGCTCTGCTGGTGCCCACCCAGGCGGGTGTGGGAACGGCGGGTGGCAGCGACTCACAGACACTCACTTCCACCAGGCACAAGTGTCCGGGGCCCCGCACCAAGGGCCGAGAGACCGACTCCCGGGGCACGTCTCTGCAGGCCTGAGGCTAATGCGCAGGCTACCTTGAGTGCACACATACGCGCGAGCACATGCACCCCAGCCGGCTCCGACAGGCGTCAAACGAACGCACCGGCCACAGCGGGCGTGCGGGAATAACCAGGGCGCGTGACCAACACCACACGCAGGCCAACACCGCTGCTGTGAGGATCAGGAACCTCTGGCCCGCCTCATTAGACCCGCTGTGGGTCCAGAAAAAGAAGACAACACACAAAGGCTGAGCTGAGTAAAAACGTTCCTTTTCTATTTTTTTACTTTTTATTTCTATTTTAGTTTTTTTATTTGTATTTTATTTTATTTTAATTTCTTATTTTTTATTTTAATTTTAATTTTAATTTTTAACTTTATTTTTTTAAAATTTTTAACTATCTCTTTAATTTGTTTCATAGCATCTCTCCTTCTCATCCTTCCTCTTTAATTTTTGTTTGTTTGTTTGTTTAGCCTCCCTTTCACACTAAATAAATAGAATATAACTACTATATAAATCTACTACTATGCAATTCCACTTTCTTACTATAGTCTACATTCTTCCCTCTTTTTCTTTAATTATTATTAACATGCAATGTAAGTATTACCTACTGTCCTGCATAGTCTCGACACTACTTCCTACTATTATTAATCTATCATCCCCTCTCTCAAAAATCATAGTTTTCCTCCCTAAAAACACTTATCTATTCTTCCTATAGTATAAAAGCCCTAACCTCTCTACATTTATACTAATACTGGCTCATTGGCTGATGATATCAGGATAGAGGGTGGAGGATATTTTTGAGGGTGTGGGTTTCCTACCTGGACTGTGTGTTTATGTTTTTAACAGCATCTCCACAAAAGAACTCAAGACAAAGCGCACAGAGTGACTCTCAATCAACTGGCCAGAGGGAAGATCCCACCAAAGAGCATCTGAAATATAATCAGACAGCAAAAACAAATGACATAAAGGGTATCCCAAGAATATCAGGCTCAGGAGATCAAAGAGACTGCACCACCGAAACCCCCAGATCTCCTATAAAGAATTTCATACCACAAAGGTGGGAAGTCAAAGCAGACAAATCCAAAAAACAAAAACAAACAAAAAGAATCCAACATGGTAAGATGCAGAAACAACCTCTCAATGAAAAGAAAAGAGGAATCCCCAGAAGGAGAGGTAGATGGCATAGACATAGCTCAAATGTCAGACATGGAATTCAAAACTATGGTGGTGAAGAAGCTCAATATACTCGACAACCTCAAAAACAAGTACGACAACCTCCAAGGAAGTTACCGACAGCTCCAAGAAAATTACAGGGAACTTGCAGAGAACTACACCAACATAAAATAGGACATATAAACTATTAACAAGAACCAGGAAGAAATGAAGAATACAATCTCTGAACTGAAAAACACAGTGGAATCAGTCAAAAGCAGGCTAAACGAAGCAGAGGATCAGATCAGTGAGTTAGAGGACAATGTAGAAAAAAATTCCCAGACAATACAACAAAATGAAAAAAGATTGAAAAAATATGAAGAAGATGTAAGGGAATTACAGGATAGCATGAAAAAAATAATACCAGGATCATTGGAATAAAAGAAGGAAAAGAGGAACAAGGAATAGAGAAGCCGATAGCAGAAGTAATGACAGAAAATTTTCCCAACCTGATGAGAGAAAAAGTTATGCAAGTTCAAGAAGCACAGAGAGTCCCAATGAACAGGAACCCCAAAAGGCCCATTCCAAGGCACATCATAATTAAAATGGCAGCATTCAAAGACAAAGAGAGAATCCTAAAAGCAAAAAGAGAAAAACACCAAATAACATACAAGGGAGCTCCGATAAGGCTATCGACTGATTTCTCAACAGAAACAATTACAAGCCAGAAGGGAATTGTCAAAAATATTTCAGGCAACGAAAAACAAAGGCCTACAACCAAGAATACTCTACCCAGCAAGGCTCTCATTCAAAATGGAAGGTGAAATAAAGAGTTTCTCAGACAAAGGAAGACTAAAAGAATACATCTCCATCAAACCAGCATTGCAAGAGATGATAAAGGGAATGTTTTAAGAAAAAGAAGAAAAAAAGAGAAGGAGAGGAACACAGGTACAAAGGGAAATGAATAATACATGTCAATAATAACCTTAAATGTAAATGGATTAAATGCTCCAATTAAAAGACATAGGGTAACGGATTGGATAAGAAAACAGGACCCACATATTTGCTGTCTACAAGAAACACACCTCAAAACTAAAGATTTACACAGACTGAAAGTAAAGGGATATGAAAAAGTATTCCAAGCAAACGGACATAAAAAAAGGCTGGAGTAGCAGTACTCATATCAGACGAAATGGATTTCAAAGCAAGGGCAATAAAAAGAGACAAAGAAGGACATTTCATAATACTTAAGGGAACAATCCATCAAGAAGATATAACACTGATAAACATATATGTACCCAACATAGGAATACCCAAATACATAAGAAAATACTAGAAGACCACAAGAAGGATATTAACAGCAACACACTCATAGTAGGGGACTTTAACACTCCATTAACAACAATAGACAGATCATCAAAGCAAAGAAACACCAAAGATATACAGGCATTGAACAACACACTAAACCACATGGACTTAACTGATACATATAGAACTTTTCACCCCAAAGAAGCAAAATATACATTCTTTTCAAATGCACATGGGACATTTTCAAAGAGAGACCACAGGATAGGACACAAAACAAGCCTCAACAAATTCAAGAAAATTGAAATCATATCAAGCATCTTTTCAGACCACAATGCCTTGAAACTAAAAATCAACCTCAGAGAAAAAAATCAAAGACATCCAAACTTATGGAGAATCAATAACATGCTATTAAATAATGAATGGGTTAACAATGACATCAATGAAGAAATCAAGTAATTTCTGGAAACTAATGATAATGAACACACAATAGCCCAAAACTTATGAGACACAGCAAAAGCAGTCTTAAGAGGGAAGTTCATAGCAATACAGGCATACCTGAAAAGGATATAAGAATCTCAAATAAAAAATCTAACCCTAAAGCTACAAGAAATAGAACAACAACAATAAACAAAGCCTAGGGCAAGAAGAAGGAAGGAAATCATCAAGATCAGAGCAGAATTAAATGACATAGAGACCAAACAAACAATTCAAAAGATCAACGAAACTAGGAGCTGGTTCTTTGAAAAAATAAACAAAACTGACAAGCCTTTAGCCAGGCTCATCAAGAAAAAAAAGAGAGAAGACCCAAATAAGCAAAATCAGAAACGAAAGAGGAGAAATCTCAACTGATAACACAGAAATACAAAGGATTGTAAGAAATTACTACAAACAACTGTATGGCAAGAAATTTGACAACCTAAAAGAAATGGACAAATTTCTAGAAACATATAACCTTCCAAAATTGAATCAAGAAGTAGAAACTCTCAACAGACCAATAACAAAGAAGGGAATGAAACAGTAATCAAAAATCTCCCAGAACACAAAAGCCCTGGACCGGATGGATTCACGGGTGAATTTTACAAAACATTTAGGGAAGAACTAACGCCTACCCTCCTCAAACTATTTCAAAAAATCCTTGAAGAGGGAAAAATCCCAAACGCTTTCTATGAAGCCAGTATTACCCTAATCCCAAAACCAGGTCAAGACACAACAAAGAAAGAAAACTACAGGCCAATATCACTGATGAACATAGATGCTAAAATCATCAACAAAATATTTGCAAACAGGATCCAGCAAAACATCAAAAAGATCATACACCACGATCAAGTGAGATTCATCCCAGGGATGCAGGATGGTTTAATATTTGCAAATCAATAAAAATAATACGTCACCTAAACAAAATGAAAGACAAAAATCACACGATCATATCAATAGATGCAGAAAAAGCATTTGGTAAAGTACAACACCCATTTATCATGAAAACACTCAGCAAAATGGGAATAGAGGGAGCATACCTTAACATAATTAAGGCTATATATGAGAAACCTGAAGCCAACATCATACTCAATGGACAAAAACTGAAATCATTGCCCCTGAAATCAGGAACAAGATAAGGCTGTCCATTCTCTCCACTTCTATTCAATGTAGTGTTGGAAGTTCTGGCCATAGCAATAAGACAAGAAAAAGAAATAAAAGGCATCCAAATTGGGAAAGAAGAAGTAAAACTATCATTATATGCAGATGATATGATAGTATACCTAGAAAACCTTATAAACTCCACTAAAAGACTACTCGATATAATAAGTGAATTTGGCAAAATAGCAGGGTACAAAATAAATATACAGAAATCTAAGGCATTTCTGTACACCAACAGTAAAATATCAGAGACAGAAACAAAAAAGAAAATACCATTTACTATAGCAACAAGAAAAATAGAGTACCTAGGAATAAACTTAACCAAAGAGATAAAAGACCTGTACTCTGAAAATTATGTAACATTGAAGAAAGAAATTAAGGAAGATACAAATAAATGGAAGCAAATACCATGTTCTTGGATGGGAAGAATCAACATCATCAAAATAGCCATACTACCCAAAGCAATTTACAGATTCAATGCAATCCCTATTAAAACACCAATGACATAGTTCACAGACCTAGAACAAATACTCCAAAAATTCATATAGAACCAAAAAAGACCCCGAATAGCAAAAGCAATCTTGAGACAGAAGAACACAGCAGGAGGAATCACAATACCAGACATCAAACAATACTACAAAGCCACTGTGATCAAAACAGTCTGGTACTGGCATAAGAACAGACATATAGATCAGTGGAACAGAATTGAAAGCCCAGAAATAAACCCAGGCCTCTATGGTCAACTAATATTTGATAAAGGAGGAAGGAACATAAAATGGAGTGAGAAGAGCCTCTTTAACAAATGGTGCTGGGAGAACTGGACAGGGACGTGCAAAAAAATGAAACTAGACAACAAACTTACACTACATACGAGAATAAACTCAAGATGGATCAAAGACTTAAATGTAAGCCATGACACCATAAAAGTCCTAGAGGAAAACATAGGCAGAAAAATTTCAGCTATCCCACATAACAATATTTTCATGGATACATCTCCTAAGGCAAGAGAAATAAAGGAAAAAATAAACAAATGGGACTACATCAAACTAAAGAGTTTCTGCTCAGCAAAAGAAAACATCAGCAAAATGAAAAGGAAACCAACCATATGGGAAAACATACTTGCCAATGATATCTCAGACAGGGGACTGATCTCCAAAATATATAAAGAGCTTATATGACTCAACATCAAGAAAACAGAAACCCAATTAAAAAATGGGCAAAGGAACTTAACAAATACTTCTCCAAAGAGGACATACAGAAGGTCCATCGACAAATGAAAAAATGCTTCACATCACTAGCCATCAGATAGATACAAATAAAAACCACAATGAGATACCATTTTACACCAGCCACAATGGCCATCATCAACAAATCAACAAACAACAAGTACTGGCGAGGATGTGGAGAAATGGGAACCCTACTGCACTGTTGGTGGGAATGCAGACTGGTGCAGCCACTATGGAAAACAGTATGGAATTACCTCAAAAAACTAAAAATGGAACTGCCTTTTGAACCAGCGATTCCACTGCTAGGATTATACCCGAAAAATCCTAAAACCCTAATTCAAAAGAACTTATGCACCCCCATGTTCATAGCAGCACTGTTTATAACAGTGAAGTGCTGGAAACAACCTAAGTGCCCATCTGTAGATGAGTGGATCAAGAAACTGTGGTCATTTACAGAATGGAATACTATGCAGCAGAGAAAGAAGGAACTCCTGCCATTTGCGACAACATGGATGGAACTAGAGAGAATTAGACTTAGTGAAATAAGCCAGGCAAAGAAAAGAAAAATACCATATGGTATCACCTAATACAGAAAACTGAAGAACAACATAAACAAATGAACTAAATAGGACAAGGAGCAGAATAACAGTCAATAGGGGGGAGGCGGGTGGGAGAGAAGGGGGATAAGTAAGGGAAGGGTCTAGTCAAGGAACGTGTATAAATGACTCATGGACATGGACAACGGGGAGGGGTAAGATAGTGGGAGAAGGGGTGGGCTGGATGAGGGGGAGTAATGGGGGGAAAATGGGAGAACTGTAATTGAAAAATGAAAAAATAAAATTAAAAACATTAAATTAAATTAAATTTAAAAAAAAGAAGTACCACATATAAAAACTTATGGAAAGTGATAGTTACAAATCAGTGAGGGGTATCTAAATAACTCTATTAAAAACAATCAATTATCTAGAAAAAAAAGAAAAGAAGCTACAAAAGTACTATTACCATAAGACCTATTTTACAAATAATATAACTGAGATGTAGCAAATTGAAAAAATTTATTCCACTAGGAAGTTGTAAACCTAGAACGTGAACCAAAATATCTTCAAGCAGAGTCCATCCTTTTAGTCACTCTTCTAAAATGTTTCATATTTAACTTTAGCTAATGATGATATTCAAATGGGTTCTATGTGTGTTGGATTTATCCCTGGGATGCAAAGACAGTTCATATGCAAATAAATCAATGTAATATACCACATTAATAAAGAATAAAATCATATGATCATCTCAATAGATGCAGAAAAAACATTTAACAAAATTCAACATCCTTTCATGATAAAAATACACAACAATTAAGTAAAGAAATAATGTAGTTCTAGCTCATAAAAATCACAAATGACCAACCTACAACTAACATCATACTCAACAGTGAACGATTGAAAGCTCTTCCTTTAAGATCAGAAATAAGATAAGAATGCCCATTCTTGCCACTGCTATTCAATGTAGTATTAGAAGTCCTTGCCAGAGCAATTAGGCAAGAAATAAATAAAACACACCCAAATCAGAAAGGAAGCAGTAAAATTATCCCTGTTTGCAGATGACATGATTTCACATATAGAAAATCTTAGATTCTACAAATTTTAAGACAAAAAAAATCAGTTGTGTTTCAATACACTAACAATGAACTATCCAAAAAAGACATTAAGAAAAGAACCCCATTTACAATAGCATCAAAAACAGTAAAATACTTAGGAAGAGCCTTAACCAAGGAGGTGAAAGATCTTTACACTGAAAACTACAGACCAGTAATGAAAGAAAATGAAGAACACACACAAAAAAAATAAAATAAAATAAAATAGAAAGGCATCCTATTTTCAAGAACTGGAAAAATAAATACTATTAAAATGTTCATTCCACCCAAATTGGTGTAGAGATTCAATGCAAAAGCTACCAAAATTCCAATGGCGTTTTTCAAAGAAACAGAAAAAATATATAATAAAATTTTTATGGAACCAAATAGCCAAAGTAGTCCTAAGAAATAAGAACAAGGCTGGAAGCATCACTTGAAAGTTGCTAAGAGAGTAGATCTCAAGTATTCTCACCACACAAATATAACCATGTGGATTAGTAGTATATTAATTAACTTGATTGTGGTAATAATTTCACAATGCATACATATAACAAAACATCATGTTGTACATCTCAAATATGTATAATATTTATTTGTCAATCATACCTCAATAAAGCTGGAAAAAACAGAAATATAGAATAAACCTACTAAATTTAAATATGCTTCCAAACATGAAATCCACCTAAAACAGTAATTTCTAGTTTCCTCTAAATAGACTTATTTTGTTTGATTCATGACTTGGAATTGTGGATGTTTTTACTTATTTTGGGATAAAATTATTCCCTGGCCACCTTATCCACCCAATATTTACACCTGTACCACGTTATTTTATCTTCTTACCTGGTTTCATTTTGCTCCATAGTACTTATCACTACCTACCATTATATTATATAATATATTCACTTGTTAATGTAATTGCCTCAAATATAAATTCCTTAAGAACAACGACTTTGTCTTGTTTTCCATAAGTCTTATAGTAGAACAGTGTTTAGCATATAGCAGACCTCAATTTATATCTGTTGAATGAATGAAAGTAGATAAATTGATGAACTGTTTTTCACTTGTAAAGAGACATCATGGAAATTAAGGAGATAGAAACTCTAAACATCTTAGCATTATATTTCATATAGTTAAATTTCTGGTGATCTGTAATTTGATATCCATTGAGAAGTCTTTATAGTTGACTTTAAAAAGTATTATTACTTGAGTCTATTTGTAATTTTATTTCACTCTGATATCACTATACTCAAACTCTGACTCAAGAGTAGACGTTGTTCTTTACAAAATTCCTTGACAAAATTATCTAAATTATACATATAATTGTTCAATGATTTTTTCTAGTTCATTTTAGTGGTCTTTAAAAATGAGAATAGACATGTAGATTGAGAAGTGTTCAAAAGGTATTGTTTCCTTTCTCTATATAATTTACAACCTTTTCATTTTATTCCCAACATTTTTATCACTTGTGTGCTTTGCTCCAAGCATTTTGTAAGAGGAACTTCATGAATAAAATGTAGCAGTGTCTGTAAAATTTGTAAGGCATATACCTCAGGCATATTTGAAATGGAGCACATTTTTGACACTTCACACCAATAATAATTCATACTCTAGGGGTCTCTTTTCAATTATATATCAGGAAGTTAGAAAACCTCTACAGACAGGATGGGTAAATGTCCCAAGCCTGTGTGGCATGTCTCCAAAAGAAGTGGGCTAGGGCTACCTCCCCATGTATGAATTTTTCAAAAATCTACAATAACTAACGACCCCTCTAGCATAAACTTGGTATTCTTTAGCAATGCGGAGTCACTCACTGCTTAAGGGTTCTCACACACTGTATATATGAACACATAACCCTTAGTCACATTACTAGCAGTACCCAGAGAGAAGAATTGCCTGGCTTAAGTGATTCTTAGTTCTTGATCATCTGCTAAAGGATAACAATACAGGTTTGCAAGATAAATTATCATTGCAAAAAAATTGTTCTTAGTGTGGAACAAAAAGCATTACATTATCAGCCATCTCAAACTGAACATTCAATGGACCAAGATGAATACATGAAGTATTTCTTAAACATATCCCTCATGCCTAATAATTTTACTAAAATTTCATGGTTTCTGTTATCATAATGCACCATTCAAAACTGACCTCCAAAGCATAACAGATACTACACCACATACTGAAATATAGCTGCTCTTGCTGAAGACATCGATAACCCTCATTGCAGAAACTATCTTCAGTTACTTTTATTGTTATCTTGCTTGAATATTCTCTCCAGTATTAGAAGCCACTGAATCATTTCTTTCATTCATTCCAAAATAATTATTGTGTACTTACTTTATGCCTGGCAGTGGGGATACAATAATTAATTTTTTTTAAGTTTCTAAGATCAAGGAGTTTAGAATCTAATGGCAGTAAAGTAGTTACCAGATAATTATAATGCAGAGTGGTAATGTCACAAAACAGGAAAACCATGTTGCAGTAATAGGGCAGGGGGCAGGGGGCTTCCAGTCCAACATTGGAAGTTAAGAAAGACTCCTATAGGAGGTATCATTCAAACTGAGTCTGGAAGAATTACTCAAGTCATCTAAGAGGGATTTAGGGAAAGAGAATTACAGAAAAGGGAGTAGTATGTAAATGAACCCAGAAGCAGAAAGAAAGAAGAGTTTGGGTAACTTTCAGTAGGTCAGGATGGCTAAGGCTTAGAAGTATCAGGAGCAAAGCAATGAGAGAAAACAATGGAGGTATGAGCACATCTCTCATGCTAGGGAGTTTGGGATTCCTTTGGAGAGGAATGGAGAGCCCTGAACTGCTTTCAGTGGAGCAACATGATCAGTGTGATTTCCTCATGGAGAACTGGTCAAGTAGGTCAAAATAGGAGGCAGAGGGAAAAGTTTGGAGCACTTGGATGGTGGCTTCAATGAGGGTGGAGGCAGTAAAGAATAAAGAAAAGTGGATGGCTGCATGTAATAGCTTTGGGGGATGTAGAAACAGTAGTTTTTCAGGGGTTAAGTGGTTTGTTAGACATGCGTAGTAATGAAGAAGGACAAGTTAAGGATGACCCTTGAGTTTCTTCATAGAAACATGCATGCTCAAGCTGAGTTGACCCAAAGGTGGTGGAATGTGTAAGTGTGGAGTTCAGCTAAAAGAAATGGGCTATGAAGTAAGACTACTCTGTTTCCCATTCTACCACTCTGGCTTCAGCTTTTTTGAATTTATTTTATTTGACACACAGCTATACATTGTATTTCCCATGCCTTCATCCTCAGACATAGTCTCATTCACTCCACAGACTCTCTCCTGGTGATTTCATGCAGGCACTCAGTTTTAACAACCAACTATGTTTTTTGATTGATTCCCCACAGAAGCAATGTATTTGGAAACTGATCCTGGGAAACATCACTAGAGCAGTTTAAAAGGGAGATAGGGAAACAAAAGTATCTAACAAAGGGGTAGATTTTCAAGCAAGTTACCACGAGGGGTAACTGGATATAAGGCCTACTGGGGAACTCTAGGAAACTATGTAGAAGATTTGCTTTAGAGATACCCAACCCACGAAATGACAGAGCTTAGGTATTTATGCACCAATTCCCATCAGTTATTGGTCAAGGATTACCGATCTGGCTCTTCTACCTTGCTAGAAACATAGAAACATGGATAGAGTCAGCTCTGAACACTAGGAAAAATCCTTGGTAATAAAGATACAATTGGAAGTTTATATTTCAATGTTAAGGCCCAAGGATGAAAAGGCAGGATACCTATAAAATCTGCTTCAACATATGCAATGATTCCAAAATTTATAACATCAATAAGAGGACAATATTGATAAAGTGAGTTCCATTGTAAAGGCATAAATTCTCATCTAAAATCAGCTGTTGATTAAAGGAACTAAGAGAAGAGAACTAAGAGTCAAGATATGGTACCAAACAAATACAAGAGATCCAAAGAAGGTAAAAACAAAGATTAGGTATTTGGAGTGCAGTAGATGGATAGAACCTTGCTACTCAAGGTGAGTTGGGAGGACCAATAAAATTAGCACCTCTTGAGAAAATGCTGGAAATGTGTATCAACTGAGTAATAATCCAGAGTATCAAGATCCTTGGTTATGACATGTGCACATTAAAATTTGAGAAAGTCTTTTCTCTTTCTTTAGAGCTTGGATTTAATGAAGGCTTTTCAAATGCACACCTAATTTATATTTGGGTTGGGCTCTGTATTCATTGCCTGCACTCCATGATCCTTTTAAGTAGCTCTTAGATCTACAAAATAGTCTAAACCAAAAATGTAAAATCCTCTCTATTACCCCTACCCTCACCCCCATCAACTCTTTTTATGACTTGCTGCCAATTCCATAGGTCAAGTCTGTATCCTTTCCAAAAGATTATTGTAATACTCTTTTCGTTGCTCTTATTGACTTCTGGATCTTCTTGCTCCAATTTACCCTTCAAAATGACACAGAGCAATTTTTAAAGTACAAATTACCGTACCATTCCCTCAGCGGTTGCCTATCAACTTCAGGACAAAATCCTAACTACTTGGTCTAGCACCATGAGTTTTTCCATGATCTGGTACCAACTTAACCTACTTGCAAATATAGTGGCCTAATATAGTTACAGTAATTTCTTGTAAAATTTCCTTTTCTGTCCTGGATTTAACAGCAGGTGTTCCACAAAAGGCCCCCTCCCTCCAAGTATGATGCTTCATGGGTTATTCCCAGGCTCTAGCCTACAACCTACTTTGCTCATTGTACTCTTCTGTTAAATACCTAAAGTATTATATCTAAGACTTTCTCTGAAAATCTTTTCTGAAAGACATTTTCAGATATCCTTTACCTGGGACACAAAGAATAGTTACACTTTTTCTTGAACATCAAGGTCATAAATCTGTCCTGTCACCTACTACATATAACTCTAGCTAGGGGAGCTATCTCCTAGGTAAGAGTTCTGAGAATCCTTCCCAGAAATGAGGGCAAATGAGGCAACCATCATTTTATAATAGATTTTAAGGGATAAACATATTATAGATATTCAATTTGAATGACTGTATTACCAGGGTCACAACATAAGAGCAGTCAAACAACATTATAAACAATGTCTTTAAGAATATTTTGCAACATCAAAGATATGTTCATATTTTATTTATTTATTTATTTATTTATTTTTGTTTTTTCAATTACAGTTGTCCCATTTTTCCCCCATTGCTCCCTCCACCCAGCCCACCCCTTCTCCCACAATCATATCCCCCTCCCCATTGTCCATGCACATGAGTCATTTATACACGTTCCTTGACTAGACCCTTCCCTTACTTATCCACCTTCTCTCCCTCTCCCCTCCCCCCTACTGACTGCTATTCTGCTCTTTGTTCTATTTAGTGCGTTTGTTTATGTTGTTCTTTAGTTTCCTGTATTAGGTGATATCATATGGTATTTTTCTTTCTTTGCCTGGCTTATTTCACTAAGCATAATTCTCCCTAGTTCCATCCATGTTGTCACACATGGCAGGAGTTCCTTCTTTCTTTATGCTAAGACATGTTCATATTTTAATTTTATGAATGATAGATACATGTTAAGGATGTGATACATTTGCAAATCTCAAAAAAAAAAAAACAAAACCAACTGGACGTGGAATCGGAAAGCTTGGTTTGCATTCCAGATGGCATTTCTTGCCAGCATGAACTAAAGCCAGTCACATTATTAATGTCAGTTTCCTTACATGTAAATGTGAATGATAATACTCAGTTGAAAGATTGGTGTGAGAATTGAATTAGCAATCTGATGTAAAAGCATCTAGAACAGTGTCCAACAAACAATAACATGAATAAATAAATTAAATAAATAAAATATTAGTATCCTTTTTTATTCCTCATACATTAAATATCCACCAGCTGGTATGTTCTTCAGGAGTAGAAATTAATTCCCATAATAAACTCGCCATTTAGCAAATTCAAGGTTATGGTGAAATAAATTGAAGTAGACACAAGCATATAGAAAGATATACTACATGGATCAGAGAATTAATATTGTTAAAATGTCCATACTACCCAAAGCCATCTATAGAGTCAATGCAATGCCTAGGAAAATTTCAATGATATTTTTTCACAGAAATAAAAAAAATCCTAAAATTTGTATGGAACCACAAAAGACCCCAAATAACCAAAGTAATGTAGAGAAAAAAGAAAAGTAGAGGCATTGCGATTCCTGGTTTCAAGCTACAGTAGTCCCTCTCTATATTGTGGTTCACTTATCACAGCCTCACTGTATCACGGGATTTTTAAAAATATTATATTTATTTACCGCAGATTTTTTGCTATATCGCGGGATTTTGTGGTACTGTATATGTATGCTGTTAAAGTTACATAGGTTTAAGAGTGTAGAATATGTTTAAGAACATAAGTAGTGTTTATAAAAGTATGGAAAAAGTTAATAAGGGAGTGGGAAAGGTTAATAAGGGACTGAGAATGGTTTATAAGTGTGTGGGAAGGGTTTATACAGCCTTAAAATATATATAAATACTAAAATAAATGTAAGGTTCCTACTTCACGGATTTTCACCTGTCACGGGGTGGTCTAGAAAGTAATACCTGCGATAAGTAAGGGAATACTGTATACTACAATACAGAGGCGGATTAAGGTCGGTTGAGGCCCCAGGCACAGAAGAAAATATTGGGCCCCTTAAAAAAAAAAGAGAGACAGGGAAAATAAAAATAAATGTTAACCATATTTTATGCAGTGTAGTAATGAAACCAAACTTGGTGTCATTAGAAAAAAAGTGTAAAGTTGGGGTTTTGTGGGGCCCTTCAAAAGTTGGGGCCAAGGGTGCCCAGTCTGCCCGCCATTAAATCTGCCTGAGACTACAAAGACATACTAATCAAATCAGCATGGTGCTGGCATAAAAAAAGACACATAGACCAATATAAAAGAATTGAGGGCCCGATTCTAAGAAGCACCAACAAACAATAGGAGTCACAAAAATGGGGAGACCGAGAAACAACCCCCCATCAAAAGGAAAGGTAGAGTCCCCAGAAAGAGTGCTAAATGAAATAGAGGGGAGCCAACTATCAGATATGGAATTGAAAGCACGGATTATGGAGAAGCTCAATGAGCTCAGCGGAAACTACAAAGAACTCCAGAAAAACTACAGTGAACTCCAGAAGAACTATAAGGAACTTACTGAGAATTATACCAGCATCAAAAAGGACATGGAAGCTATCAATAAGAGCCAGGAGGAAATGAAGAATACGATCTCTGAATTGAAGAACACAGTAGAAGGAATTAAAAGCAGGCTAGAGGAAGCAGAAGATTGGATCAGCGAGCTGGAGGACAACGTACACAAAAACTCCCAGACAATGCAACAAAATGAAAAAAGGCTGAACAAGACTGAAGAGGCTCTAAGACAGCTGCAGGACAACATGAAATGTAATAATATCCGTATCATAGGAATTCCAGAAGGAGAAGAAGAAGAGCAAGGGATAGAAAACCTCTTTGAAAAACTAATGACAGAAAACTTCCCTAACATGAAGAGAGAAAGAATCATGCAAGTCCAGGAAGCACAGAGGGTCCCAATGAAGATGAACCCCAACAGGCCCACTTCAAGACACATCATAATTAAAATGCCAACATTCAAAGACAAAGAGAGAATCTTAAAAGCAGCAAGAGAGAAACAACTAATAACATACAAGGGAGCTCCAATAAGGCTATCATCAGATTTCTCAGCAGAAACACTACAAGCCAGAAGGGAATGGCAAAATATATTCCAAGTAATGAAAAACAAAGGCCTACAACCAAGAATACTCTACCCAGCAAGACTCTCATTCAAAATGGAAGGTGAAATAAGGAGTTTCCAAGACAAAAGAAGGTTAAAAGAATACATCTCCACCAAACCAGCATTGCAAGAGATGCTAAAGGGTCTGCTTTAAGAAGATGAAGAAATAGAGAGAGACAGAGAGGAACATGAGTACAAAGGGGGAAAATGACAATGAATAAGTACTGAAAGAAAGAAGGAACTTCTACCATTTGCAACAACATGATTGGAACTAGAGAGAATTATGCTTAGCGAAATAAGCCAGGCAACAAAAGAAAATTACCTTATGCTATCACCTGTTACAGGAAACTAATGAACAACACAAACAAATGAGCAAAATTGAACCAGAGGTATGTAAATGAGGAATAAACTAACAGTAACAAAGGGGGAGATGGGAGGGAGAGAAGTGGTAAGAAGGGGAAGGGTCTAGTCAAAGAGCATGTATAAATGACCCATGGACATGGACAACTGGGTGGAGACTGAATGTGGGAGAAGGGGGTGCAGGGTGCAGGGAAGCAAGAGGGGGAAAAAAGTGAGACAACTGTAATGGAAAAACAAACAAACAGAAAAATTTTTAGTGGGGGGAAAAATAAAAATATAAAGAATAGAAATGCAAGTTCAGTGAATATTAGAAGGACAAGGTTTTTCCTTCACACTGTATATATTTTCTCCCTATCTGATCCCTGCAGAATTTGGCATTCTAAAGAAGTAAGTAATGACCTAAGTTTCTTTGCATAAAACTAATAAGACCAGTTGTTAATAACGATTTTTTTGACTAAGACTTTGACTGGAATGTCATGCCTAAAGGAGACATGCTTGGGCTTTGGTTGTTACCAAAAAGCCCTGAGCAACTGGGACTGACTTTCAAAGGTAATAAAAGTCCACGAGATAAAAGGCCTGGTACCTTGGATGGATGAGCGGTCCATAGCAATCTTTCCAGGGAAGGAACGAAGGTTGTTTTCCTGAAAGATGGCTAGAAGGGACCTTAAGGCACAATGGAAAACCAGGAGGACCTGGAAAAGACAGGTGTTTACAGGCAAGGCTGAATGCCAGGTATGTGGCTCAGCTTCTGTGCCCTGAAGGGCAGACTGAAGTTCACCCTAAATGTTCCTTGCGTAAGTTCCAGCAAAGCAGAACTAAAGATCATAAGTGATCATTTGCTGCTCTTGTTGTGTTTATGCAAATGAACAGGATAAATTAAAAATGAACTTAATGCAGTCCCTTTAATGACAAGGAGGGTAATCTTAGGGAGAAAAATCAAGATTCAAGGAAGATCACAATGCCCAGTGGTAAACTATAAAGTAGTGCAGCTAACCGTCTTTAAAGTTTCTTTTCATTTAAAATTTGTTTTCATTTGAAAGTTAAACTATGTCTGTGGCATTATCAAAGATGTTTAATTTACAGGCAAGAAGAATGTCAAATGCCTTGCAACTGGATGTCTTTCCTATAACAGTCCTACAGATCTATAAACTTGTGTGTGGGTTATGTTAAAAAAAAAAAAAAAGAATTGAGGGCCCAAAAATAAACCCTCACATAAACAGCCAGCTAATATATAAGGGAGTGAAGAATAACAATGGGGAAATGATAGTTTCTTCAATAAATGATGGTGGAAAAACTAGATAACCACACACAGAAGAATGGAAGCGGATCCCTAGATTATACTACTTACAAAAAAATAATTTGAAATGTATTAAAGACTTAAAACATATAACCTGGAACCATAAAACATCTAGAAGAAAACATATGAGTAAATCTCCCTGATATCAGTCTTAGCAATACTTTTTTTTTGCTATGACACCAAAAAGCACAAGCAACAAAAGCAAGTGATCACACAGGACTACAGAAAACTAAAAAGCTGCACAGCAAAAGAAAAAATCAACAAAATGAAAAGGTACTATATGGAATGAGAGAAAATATCTGAAATCACATATCTCATGAGGGGTGAATACACAAAAAATATAGGAAACTCACACAAACCAATGGCAAAAAAATCCTATTTAAAAATGGGCAGAGAAACTGAATAGACATTTTTTCAAAGAAAACATACAAATAAGTCAGAGACGGAAAGGCAAATACTGTATGATATGATGATGATTAAAGGGTCCAAACTTTCAGTTATAAGATGAATAAGTTCTGGGAAATCTAATATACAGAAAGGTGATTATAGTTAACAATATTATATTACGTATTTGAAAGTTGCTAAGACAGTAGATCATATTTTCACCACCAAAAAGAAATGGGATCCTGATGTTCTCTGAGAGAATGAGAAGATTATCTAATATTAAAGGAAAATATAATTTCTGTGTAATTTAAGCTAATCAAAAAATAATAAAAGTGAGTCTTCCTATTGATTTCACGAAGTTAGCAAGACAATGATACCAAACCCTAAAAAGGGTAGTAGCATGAACTGAGGCCAGAACACATGCAAGCATGAAAGAAAAAACCTTAGATAAACTGAGAGCAAAGTCAATCCATCAGAGATTTAAAATTAATTCACCATGACCAAATTGGTTTACTTCAGAAATCCAAAATTGGTTTAACTTTTGGATGTCTATTAATGTATGATCAGTCTGACAGAACTTGACAGGGCATCAGATAAAATTCAGCAAGCATTCATGATTTTCAAATAATAAAATCTCCTTGTAAATTAGAAATTGGAGGGTACTTGCTAAACATTAAAAACACAGCTATCAAAAACAACAGCTACCCACATCATTATGTTTAATCATGAATTATTGGAGGCATTACCATCATCATTAGAAACAAAATTAGACTAAACTGGACCATAAGGACTATGAAAGTGGAAGCCATGTTGGGTTTTTCCCACCACTGTATCCCTAGTGCCTAACACAGTGCCTGGTATAGTTTTTCTTCTGTCTCACTAGCTTCCACTTATCTTCCCAACTTACAATGTTGCCTACTTCTTTCTCCTCTTTATATAGGCTCCCTGGGTGACCTCACCCAGGCCGATGATTCATAACCTCCTTGTGATGATTCAACTTTTTATTTTGCTATTTAATATTTGTAAACCAGAACTACTGGCCTTTGCCCTTAATAGTCATCCACTCCTCTTCAAGTCTCCCTTTCCTCAGTAAGTGGTGCCACTGTCCAACCAGTGACTTAGGCCAGAGATCTAGGATCTTCCACATTTGCACCCTAATTTGCCACCTATTCACTGTAACTATCCATCTGTCAGCAAATCCCATTGGCATGAATGCCAAAATGTATGCTGAGTCTCACTGTTTTTCATATTGGCATTGCAAGTCACCAACTTTTCTAACTCAGATAATTACAAAAACTACAAGTTAGTCTCCTTTTCCACTCTCGATTCTCTATCATCCCTTCCACGCGGCAGCCAGAACATTCTAAAAGCCCAAATTTTATTTTTCCCTTGCTTAAAACTCTCCAGTGACTTTCTTTTGTAGTTACAGGAGCACCAAAGACCAGCACTCTACCTCTCTGACCCCAAAGTCTACCTTTTTCATACCCACCAACCTCATTCTTGCCACACTAACCATCCTGTCTCTCCAGCATGACATGCTGGTTCTATCTCAGAGACCTTGCACTTACTGCTTGCATTCTGGCAACGCTCTTCCACTAGAATTTCTCATAGCTGCCTTTTCCTCTTATAAATCTCATCCCGAATGCCTCCTACTCTGAAAGGTCTTTTCCAACCTTTTGATTGCATTACACAACTATATCTCCTTCATAACCTTATCGCTCATTAATAGGTAAAGCTGTGTTTTTTGTTTATTTGTCGATTCTCTCATTCTGCTAGAATGGAAGTTCCTTTTAAGGGAATGCATTCATGAATACAAACATTTTGTGTGTTTTAATCAGTGAAATTCCCTCATGGCCTTGGGCATTTATTCTTGGAAATGACCTTTAGGGTCATTTGGTCAATATGAAAAATATTGTTTAAATTTTTACTGGAATTGCATTAACCTTATAGTCTAGAATATAAAAGGCACTTAATAAATCTTTTGAATATGTGAATGAGGGAATTTAAAAAGAATACGGGGTGAACAATTATCATTTTTATTCAACATTATCTCAAAGTACTAGAAAATGTCATATAAGTAAAAGCACCAAGAGATTTAAATATGGCAAAGAGACAAAACAGTAATTAGTTACAAATGATATGATTATCTTTCTAACATTCCAAGAGAATCATCTGAAAACAATAAAAACTAAAAGAGATTCAGTACGGTGGCAAGTGACAATTTATTTTTAAAATATCTCCCATATACCAGAAATAAGCAATTATAAAATATTGTGAAATAACATTAAAGTCTACCTACCAATAAAATATATAAAATGCTTAGTAAGAGAGTTGTAAAAAGAGCGTCTCTTTTTAACAAAATCATGTAAAATGTATATAAAGAGAATTACAATAGTTTGCTCAGCAAAAAAATAAATACTGAATAAATATAAAATTATACCATATTCCTCTAAGAATATTCATCATTTCAAAATTAGAATTTGCCCCAAATAAGTCTGTAAGGTTAATAACAATAAAAATTCAAACAGGATATTCTTGTGTCGACTAAATGACTTTAAAGGTTAGTTCAAAGAATAAATGCACACTAAAGGTCAAGAATCTCTTGATAGGAAGAAGGATAGACTTGTTCTGTCGATTGTAACATAAAACCACACAAATTAAAAATCCAGCCATTGCAGGATTATAACACATGGATAAAGGAATCAGAAGAGAAAGCTCAGAAACACTAAAATATATCACAGCTTATGTATGATAAAAATGGCAATTCATATTTTGAGGGAAGAATGAATGAGGTGTCACCTCACACCTGTCAGTATGTCTATCATCAATAAATGAACAAACAAGTGCTGGTGAGGATGTGGAGAAAAGAGAAACTTCATGCACTGTTGGGGGGAATGCAGACTGGTGCAGCCACTGTGGAAAACAGTATAGTTTCCTCAGAAAACTAAAAATAGAACTGCCTCTTGATCCAGTGATCCCACTTCTGGGAATATACCTTAAAAATCCTGAAACATGAATCAGAAAGAATATATACACCCTTATGTTCATAGCAGAGTTATTTACAATAGCCAAGATCTAGAAACAGCCCAAGTGCGTATCAGTAGATGAGTGGGTAAAAAAGCTGTGGTACATTTACAAATGGAATACTATGCAGCTATAAACAAGAAAGAAATCTTACCCTTTGTGACAGCATGGAAGGACTGGAGATTACTATGCTAAGCAGAATAAGCCAGTCAGAGAAAGAGAAATAACATATGACCTCACTTATATGTGGAATCTAATGAACAAAATGAACTGACAAACAAAATAAAACCAGAGGCACGGGTACATGGAACAGACTGACAGATCTTAGAGGGGAGGGAGGATGAAGAGGACTGGATAAAATAAGGTGAAAAGATTAACATAATAAATATATGCATAGTCTATGGAGACAGACAACAGTGGGTGAAGGCCAGGGGAGAAAAGGGTGGAAGTGAGCAAAGGGGGTGGGGGGATGGGGACTTCTGTAATAGTGTCAACAATAAAAACAAATGAGTTATGTAATAAGTGATGTTTGGAAAACTGACTATAATTTAAAGGAAAAAATGACAACCCCTCATCTTCTTATACTAAATTTTTTAAATATTAAAAAATAAAAGTATAAATAGCATATCAAAATAACAGGTGTTTTCAGTTGACCAACAGACGTATGAAAAGAGGTTCAATGTCACTAATCATCAGAGAGATGCAAATTAAAATCACAATGAGATACCTCTTTATACCAGTCAGAATGGCCATCATCAACAAAACAACAAACAACAAGTGCTGGCGAGGATGTGGAGAAACGGGAACCCTACTGCACCGATGGTGGGAATGCAGACTGGTGCAGCCACTGTGGAAAACAGTACGGAGTTTTCTCAAAAGATTAAAAATGGAACTGCCTTATGACCCAGTGATTCTATTTTCAGATATATATCCAAAGAAACCCAAAATACTAATTTGAAAGGATATATGCACCCCTATGTTCATTGCAGCATTATTTACATCTAAGATATGGAAACAACTCAAGTGCCCATCAATAGACCAGTGGATAAAGAAGCTGCAGTACATAAATACAATGGAATACTCAGTATTAAAAAATGAAATGTTACCATTTGTGACAGTATGAATGGACCTAGAGGGTATTATGCTAAGTGAAATAAGTCAGTCAGAGGAAGACAAATACCATATGATCTCACTTATATGTGAAAGCTAAAGAGAAAAATAAATTAACAAAATTGAAACAGACTCATAGATACAGAGGGCAGAGTGAGGGTTGCCAGAGGGGAGGGGAGTTGGGGGACTGGGTGAAGGAGGTGAAGAAATTAAGACTTGTAAATTGACAATTACAAAATAGTCAAGGGGATGTGAAGTACAGCATAATATTGTAATAAATATATAGGTGTCAAGTGGGTACTGAAAATATCAAGGGAACACTTTGTAGAGTATAGGATTGTCTAATCACCATGCTGTGCACTTGAAACTAATACAAAATAATATTGAATGTAAATTGTAATTCAAAAATAAAATTAAAAGACCTGTTTAATTACATATTTCAAATTATACTCTATATTGTTAAATTACGTATTTTTTTTAAACCTTGCCAGGTGGCTCAGTTAGTTGGAGTATCATCCCATACAACAAAATACTGCAAGTTTGATCCCTGGTCAGGGCACATACCTAGGTTGTGGGTTCGATCCCTTGTTGGGGCACATATGGAAGGCAACCAATCGATGTTTCTCTCTCACATCAATGTCTCTCTCTATTTCGCTCACTCTCTCTCCTTCCCTCCCTCCCTTCCCTGCTCTCTAAATTCAATAGGCATATTCATGGGTGAGAATTTTTTTAATTACATATTTTTAAATGTATAAAATATAACTTTTCTGACTCAAATTATATCCATGTTAGAAGCTTTCACTGTGTCCTATATGCCTCTTATACTTTTATCTTCATATTCTTCTTTTTTCTTTCTTTGCTTCAGTCTGCATACCTTCTCCTGAGCCATTCAACAATTCAATAACCTTCCTTTTATTTTTATTTGTAGTACTTTTTACTTTTTATTTGTAATAATTTAGGACAATAAGACTCTAATGAAAAGAAGAACAAGAGAATCTGGGGGAGAAGACCAGAGATTCTTAGAGCACCAAACTTTCAATAATGTACCCAGGGAACAGGAGATAGTTCAATGACACCAGGAGGTCTAATGCTTTTTGCTGTCTTTGGTGATAGGCCATATTTCACCATCTAAATGAAATGGATCTCATCAGAGTATCAACAGCTCTGCTGAAATCCTGAGGCACTACATTCAGAGCATTATATTAATCCAATTGCCGAGTTTTTACATGAATGCCTTATTCATTTTGAGGAGTATATGTTTAGAAATACTTATTGAACATGAAATTTTACACTAGACTCTAAGCAGTAATAAAGATTTCTACAAATAAAAGAATATCCCCAGTTAGTTTTCCTTTAAGCCAGGACTCATAAAAACTGTGCCATTTTTATTCCCTGTCCATTTAGAAAACAGACAAGGGAATGATATTTAAAAGTTCACTAATTAAAACACAACCAGCTTATATCTCCCCTCTTTAAATCCATAGAACTCAAGTTTTCAAGTCACTAGGCCTTAGATATTGTGCAGCTACAAGTAAAGTATAAGAAATTGGCAGCAGCAGACCCAAAAGAAGAAAATTTAGAACTTAATATAAATCCAGGGACGTGTGTCAATGTTTTTATACACATGGGAAAATGGCTAAAGGCAGACCAGTGGGAGTAAATTATTTTTGAGAAATAGACTACAATATAAGTTGCAAAGAAGTGGCCACTTAATGCCAAAGGAATAGATCAAAGTATTAAAATGTTTCCACATGTGTTTTAATGACTCAGTAGTCAAGATAAAGCTGAGTGTTGTTCTCAAAAAAACAAACAAACAAAAAATACAGAAAAAAGAACCTGTTCTTGGGCTAATACATATTTAATTTATTCCAGGTGAAAAAGTTATGGGATGTAGTCCTCAATTAGGATGACCATGCACACTCTTAAAATAATGTTTTTCCTCAATGTAAAAAATAGGTATTTTGTTATTTTTTTGTTTTTTTATTTTTTTTCTTTTAAATTTGTTCAATTACTGTTTATATTTAATATTATTCTGTACTAGTTTCAGGTGTGCAGCATAGTGGTCAAACCATTGTATACTTTACAAAATGTCCCCCTGATATTTCCAGTGCCCACTTGGAAATACATACATACATAGTTATTACAATATTATTGACTATATTCCCTATGCTGTACTGTACATCCCCGTGACTATTTTGTAATTGCCAATCTGTACTTCTCAGTCCCTTCACCTTCACTATCCTACAACCCCCTGCCCCTCTGGCACCCATCAGTCTGTTGTCTGTATCTATGAGCCTGTTTCTGTTTTGTTTGTTCATTTACACTGTTCTTTAGATTCCACATATAAGTGAAAGCATATGGTATTTGTCTTTCTCTGACTGACTTATTTCACTTAGGAGCAGTTTTGACTGCAAATTTTTTAGTGAAAACACTTTCCCCTCTGAAAACAAACTGTCAATTCCTTGGAATCTGAAGCAGCTAACTGGGGGAGGGAGCAGGAGGAAAGAGTGAGCTGCCCCTGGCTCCTGGACTGACATCAACCAATCGGGGAGGCTTAGTGAGCAGCCCCCACTGCCCAGTGAGGGGGGATCCTGACCCCAGCCCAGTGATTTCTGAAGTGGTACGTAATAGTCTATTTTTGTAAGAGCTGCAGCCCTATTTTCTGGCTGAAAGACCATCATAAAAACTGTTAGCAACAGCTACTGCGTAGGTAAATGCGCAGTTATTTGCATGTATGTTAGATGGGAACTTTAATCTATGTAAATGATAACCTAGAACACCCCTATTTTAAATTATGTCAATAAAATACAATGCCATGTCTAGAAGAGACTGCTATGGTTAAGGCTGAAAAGTTAATTGCCTGCTAAATGCCATATGTTTATTGCAGTTCAGATTTATGTTTCCTACCTATATGAAGCTGTTCTGAAACAGCTATAGAAAAGATGACATTTCCTTTAAGCTGAATGTTTTCTAAGTGAAAAGGTTTGAAGTTTTAAAGGAAAATGAGTCAGCATCTAGATTTTTAAAAATATACTGCATTTCTTTGAAGTCTTTTATAGTATACAGTACTGTGGGTTTTTTAAAGATTTTATTTATTTATTTTTAGAGACGGGGAAGGGAGGGAGAAGGAAAGTGAGAGAAACATCAATGTGTGGTTGCTTCTCACACGCCCCCAACTGGGGACCTGGCCCACAACCTAGGCATGTGCCCCGACTGGGAATCAAACTGGCAACCCTTTGGTTCGCAGGCCAGCGCTTAATCTGCTCAGCCACAGCAGTCAGGGCTAGTATACAGTATTCCCTTACCTATCGCGGGTATTACGTACTAGACCCCCCCCCCCAAGATAGGTGAAAATCTGCGAAATAGGAACCTTACATTTATTTTAGTATTTATATATATTTTAAGGCTGTATAAACCCTTCCCACACACTTATAATCCATTCCCAGTCCCCTATTAACCTTTCCCACTCCCTTATTAATCTTTTCCACACTTTTATAAACACTACTTATGTTCTTGAACATATTCTACACTCTTAAACCTACATAACTTTAACAACATGTGTATACAGGACTGCAAAATCCCGCGATAGAGCAAAAAATCTGCGGTAAATAATTAAATATTTTTAAAAATCCCATGATACAGTGAGGCCGCAATAAGTGAACCACGATATAGAGAGGGACTACTGTATTGTGTTTTAGTAAGGGAAAAAAACCTATTCTGTGTGAAATTTTACAAAAACTGCATTATCCTAAAGGCAGCCTACTGCAAACAGGAATCATGGTGACCTCCAGTTCCTACTCCATACAAGTACCTAAAATATCTTTTATATTTTTACCTTCATGTATTTTTTAATTTATCTAGTTAATTCTTATTAAGCATTTAAATTTTGCCTCAAAAGATGGCAGAAAATACAGGAGATAATCTATAAAATTTACAAATACCCAGATGTATAAAATTTTCAGGCTTTCATATGCTAATGACCTAAAGTGGATTAAATAAACTGTTTATGGGCATCAGTGCTTGATAAAGCTAGATAATTCTGGATTTCTTCACTGAAATGCAAGACTTAAATACTTGAGAAGCATTAATCTTTACTCATAAGCATCAATGGTTTGATTTAGTAAAAGAAGAAGAAATGGACCCAGGATCCTAATAAAGAATTGCTAATTGGTCGCTAGTTCTAGGTTTCTAATCATTCTCCGGAAGGGCATAAATATGCCTACTGTGAGATTAATAGCATACATGTACTCATGTTGACATTCACAATGTCAGGAAGGAGTAGAAAATGTTCGCATTGCTCTTTTATCCATCAACTGACCAACTTACATCCAACACAAAGCCCTTGGTTCACAGAGGAGCAAACCCTAGCCATTACTAAGGCAGGCATTCTCTATGATTTTTTTTTTCATGGTAGAATAAAATGCATTGGCCTGATCAGGAAAGCAGAGTAAAGTCTTTGTTGACTAACTGAAAGTTATCAGTGGAACCACTTCCCCCAAAATTATTTCCCATTTAGGATCCCAGTAAACAGCTGCCATTAGGACTGGTGGCAGAATTTAGCAATCTCATCTTACTTATCTCAGAGATCTGTAAGTAAAGCCCATGAAGCCCATTTTGATTCACACATTGCAAACACACCAAGTCTTGAAATCATCATACCACTAATCCATTAAATATGTGATTTTTAGCCAATGAGAATATTCCCCACCCTAACCACCTCCCCCCAAAAAATCAGAGGTCATTTCACATATTTGTTCTGGTTTCTATAGACCTGTCACTTTCATACATACTAATGAAACACAAGTATCTATGTTCGTGGTGATTACATAGTAATATTCTCACTATAGCACTGTTTGGCTAAACACTACCAATTCAGGACAGCTTTATTGTTATGATTCAAAACCACTACTTAGTCACACAAAGCCTGCTTACTGTTCTAAAACATGTTCATCCAAGAGATAAACAGAAAAGAGGATATAAATTTAATAATAATCTATTTATCAGCAACAATCCAGGCATCATTCAATCTATGACTCACCACAGGCTCATGCTACATTATTTTAGCATGGTCGCTTTTCTAGAGACATAAATACCTTAGAAATAATGAAAACTGTGATATGCCTGCGTGTTTTATCTTAGTGCCATTTGCAATTAAGCCAAGTTTTTAAGTTTTTATGAGTGATTTAATAAAGTGCATACATTTTACAAATAAATGACATTTTAATTATATATAAACATTTTTTTCTGTATGTAGCCCTCAACTTGGTATAACTTCGATACAATGTATAATGTGTCTTTAGGTGACTTTAAAAAGTGTTTATAAACAGACTACTAGTATAAAGATATAGACTCACATAAAATAAAGGTTAAGAAAACACAGCTAGAAAAAAAATGCTTCGATGAAGCATAATTCCATATTTTTGACCATTAAATTATAGTATATATAATTTAGTTCTAAAATAATATGCAATATTGGATCATTTTAAAATAACATATTTACAGTATTTAAAAGCAATGAAATGCTGTAGAATGTGCTTTTAGCAGCAGTATTACTATTAAATGAATAAATTACATCTGAAAACTAAAGTGACCTTAAACAAAAATTTCATCTGTATTACTGAAATTTTTATAACTGCATGCTTCTTTGTCAGTTGGGCATTCAAAATCTTAAGATATTTATATAGAGTAGTATGGTGAAGTTGAGCTGCATTACCTAGACACACACACACTTCACATTTTTATTGTATTTAAATTTCCTTGGAAAAGTTCAACTATGTAATTTTCTCATCACTCAAACAACTGTACCTCTTAGATAACAGCTTTAGAATATCTAGATTTATCAAGAAAATAAACCACTTTTCTGCTTAGCAAACTCATACCAGGTATTATATTTAGCATGCCTGTATAGTGCTCAAACTCTGGATGTACAATTAAAGATATTGCCCCAAGATACTCCCGTCCCAGAAAGAAATACACTGCAGAGATAATCCTATGTTTAGTGAGTGAGAAACTAATATTTAACAGGTGGTTGAGAGACTCAAGAGATGTATTTTCCCCAAAATATCTTCGCTTGCCTTCTATGTTGCCCTATATCAACCATAATACACTCATCATCTGGTAAATATTTATTGTATATCTAAAATGGAAACAGATAGATGTACTAGTGATTGTTAGCACCAGTAATTAAGGGGATTGCACTTTTTATATTATTATTATTTTATTGTTGTTCAATTACAGTTGTCCCAATTTCCCTCCACCCTGGTTGCTCTCCACTGCTCAGCCCACCCACCCACTCCCACAGTCTATCCTCACCCTGTTGTCCATGTCCATGGGTCATTTATACATGATCCTTGACTAGACCCTTCCCCTTCTTGTATTTTAATGTCCATGTAGAAAAAAGGAGGCAAGACCTTCACCCCTGTGAAGAGCAAGATGAAGCTGAGACTCAAAGTAATCCAGGAGCTTGAAAGGGCTGCACCTTCAGTAAAAGGATCTGCAAGGAAAGGTCTGCCCACAAGTACAGAAGGTTGAAGGGGAAGCTCCCTCTGCTTGAGTTCTGCATCTCAGGAAAGTTTAAGTTTAAATTTTCACATCTACACAGGCTAGAACCCCTCAAACTGAGAAATTAACAGTAAACAGTCCTGGAATGGTGATACCTCTGAGCTCCTGGCAAAAGCAAAGACACAACTACCTTGCAGGAATGTTACCATTACCCAGGCAGCACGCGAGGGAGGGGGAAGGACAAGACAAAGTACCGTTAAATATTGGCTTTCAATCCAAAGTTACAAAAGACAACAGGAAACAATCGCTATCAGTGAGAGTTAGCAATAGCACACAACAGAAAAATTAAAACAATAACTTGAGATAATACACTAGCAATCAGAAAGAAAACTGAACGTACACATATTTAAAATAATGAACTCAAAATTAAAAAGGCAGAAATGTTATGACAAAAATGGCACATTTGGAGAAGAGCTGATTAGAAAGACTAGAAATAAAATTTATTGGAATTAACAAAAGGAGAGGTAATCAACATTGTTTTAAAACGGTAAAGAGAAAATAGAAAAAGGAGGCACAAACAATACAGAGATATGAAGAGAAAATGTCAGAGGTTAAAAGAAAGGGAAAGTATAATCAGAAGGTCCAACATGTATCCAATAGTAATTTCATAAGGAAAGATTACAAGGGAGGTTAGCTAATTCACTGCCATCCACCCACCCCACCTCTCTGCCTATCACCACTGCTGCCTCTCCACTAGACTTATGGTAGGGATCACTTAGTTAATTATATCAATGTTTGACCACTATGCTGTACACCTGAAACTAACCTAAAATGTCAACTAACTGAAAAAAAAAAACTGTAAAAGATTCTCCTATAGTAAACACTTGGAAGAAGCAGTGCTGTGATCCTATGAGTTGGCGGGGGAGCAGCGGAGGAGTTCCCCCAAGAGATACCGGGAGAGTTGCAATTATTTTCATCAGTTCCTTATCCCCCAGCTATGGTGCTACCATTAATAGTTGTGTACAAAGGCCAAGCCTCACCAATATCACTGTCGATTTTTGTTCCAGGGCAGATGAAATAAGCAACAATCCTTGCCAGGAAATGTGGGAGAGAGGCAAGAAATGAACTTAAAACTTGTCTCCCAAAACATGGTTGTGCCACTGTATCTGCTGACCCTAGCTGCAATCTACAACCAGCCAACCTAGAGCCTTCTGTCTCCCCAGGGGTTGCCCACAAATTTGTTAGTCACTGTAATGCATGCTTGCTTCCTTTTCTGTAGCTTCTGTAGAGCTGAGCTTGCAGGGGAGGGAGCTAACCACCTATGCCTCTTCACTAAGTTCAAAAACTTAAAAGTTGCTACCTTTTCATTCATATTATTTTACTTTTCGTTTCTTGTAGTGCATTGAAATGCAATTGCTTCCCTGCTAAACATCCTTTTTTTATTTCAAAAGTGTGGCTGGAGATTCTTTTATGTTCTTTCTATGTAGAAAATCACATCACCTGAGAATGGTAACTGTGTTTCTTAAATTGCAACTCTTACAGTAGTTTCTTTTAGCTGTCTCAAATAGACTGCCTAGGACCCCTGTTACCACATTGAATTAGAATGGGCAGTCTTATCTGGACAACACATGATAACTAAGCAAGCCTTTCATATTTTGCAGTACCCTTATTGAGTTAGGAAGTTCCCTTTCATATCTATTTTGCTAAGAGTTTTTATAATGAATTGTTGAATTTTATTAAATCTGTTTTCTGCATCTACAGAGATGGTTTTTCATTCTTTGCATATTAATATGATGAGTTACATTAGTAGATATTTTCAATGTTAAAACAACGCTGTATTCCTAAAATAACCCAACTTAGTCATGACATATGATGAATATTGTACATTGTTGGTTTCATTTGCTAATAACCTGTTTACAGTTTTCACATCCATATTCATGAGTGAGTGGCCCTATAATTTTTCTTTCTTACACAATTCTTATTTAGTATGGGTAGCCAAGTTATACCTGCCACATAAAATGAGTGGTGGAATTTGAGGGTAATTTATTAAAGATTAGATTTATCAGTTCCTGCAGTGTTTGGTAGATAACCTGTGCCTTGTGCTTTCTTGGCAGGAAGAGTTTCTACATTTAATGATTCACCCTTTTTTTTTTTTCTTTTTACAGAATATAGTCAATGATAGTATAATAATTACATATGGTGTTGGGTGGATATGGGAAATATCAGAGGGACCACATTGTAAAGTATATGATTCACCTTTTTTGAAATGGTTATTGGACCATTGCAGTGTTTTTAACTCAGTTTTGGTAATATTTTTGCAAGCAATTTGTCCATTTAACCTGTTTTCTAACTTGCTAGCATTTGTAGTTGGGTCTCTGATTTATTGCTTATTTGTATCCTCTATGCCTTTCTTCATCAATCTTGTCACAGGTTTGTAAATTTCATTCTTTTCAAAAACGCAATATATGGCTTTGACTACTATATCTATATTTCCTATTTAATTTTGCTTTTATATTTATATTTTTCATTCATTCTTTTAGCTTAGTCCTTGTTTTACTAACATCTTAAGTGTGAGTCATAAATCATTTCACTTTTTCCCATTTACTGTACATCCTTAATGTTAGAAATGTTCCTCAATTGCTTTAGCCACATGACAAACTGTAAACAAATAGCTCTAAAAATAGGATGATGAGACAATGGTAAAATGGGTTTCTTTCTTTCTTTCCTGTATTTAAAGAACTATATTTCTATTAACGGAATCTAAATGTGTGTTGTTGGCATGTCATATAACACCACTACTGGCTCACATAGAATTTGCACTTAATTAAAACAGCCAGATTTTTTATCTATTCATTCACCAATTCACTTCCCAGACTGCTGTAGACAATGACTACAACAAGCCCAAGACCCATGGTTACGAACAGGCATTTTTGAAGCTTTGCCACTGCTTTAAAACAAAATGTATTAATAGAGGAAAACTGGTAATGAACAATAAATACATAAATACTATAATGATAAGTAATAAGTACTATTAAAAACACAAAGCAGGAGACTAAAGAACAACATAAACAAATGAACTAAATAGAACAAGGAACAGAATAACAGTTATTAGGGGGCGGAGGAAGAGAGAGAAGAGGGATAAGTAAGGGAAGGTTTTAGTCAAAGGACATGGATAAATGACTCAATAGACATGGACAACGGGGAGGGATATGATTGTGGGAGAAGGGATGGGCTGGGTGGGGAGGAGCAATGGGGAAAAAATGAAACAGCTGTAATTGAAAAACAAAAAAAACAAAATTAAAAAAAAAAACACAAAGCATGGTAAAGAGTTGAAAAAACAAGGATGAAGAAGAGGCCCCAATAACTCTAGGTGTCAGAGAGGACCTCTCTTAGGAGATGCTATTTGAACAAACATTTGACAAACGTAAAGTAGCAAGCCATGCAAAGATCTGAAAGAGAGCTTCCTAGTCAAAAGAATTACAAATGTTATGCCACCCAACTGGAATATATGAGGAATAAGAGGCCACTGTAACCAGCAAAAAGAGAATAAGGGGAAGGGTGGTAGGAGATGAGTGGAAAGCATGTCGGTTGTCGGCAGCCGTCCGTCTCGAGAGACGATGGTGTAGCTTCTTAAGAGTCTATCTGCACCGCCGAGAATGGCTGTGCAGTCCGACTCGGGAGTGACACGTTATCTGTCTCCTCTCATGTTGAATCGATGCTGGAGTGTCCTCTCCAGTGAAGCTGAAGCTACAGAGCCTGGGCAGGGTGATATGGAGGGTCTGCTGTTGCCCATGCAGCAGACCCCCCCTCTCTTCGCAGCTGAAGGGTCCAAGGGAAAGACGGAGTCAATACAGCTTGGCTTCAGGTGCGCCGCAGGAGTTGCCGGTGTTGACTACAACGTCAAACCGCCTTAGGGACTCCGGCTCCGGATTTTCTGTCGGGGTTTACTCCCTTAGCCTTTCCCCTGAAGAGGTATGCCGCAAGGCAGCGGAGGTTTTTTGGAATCAGAGTTTTGTAGGACTTTGTATATCGTGGTTAGAGATTTGGGTTTTGTTCCAGGTATTATGGAAAGTCACCGTAGGGTTTTGGGCAGAAAAATGTGATCTGATTTATATTAAGGAAAAGAAATTCTCTGGTTACAGACAAGAGTAAGAACAGGAAGACTGAATAGAAGACTTTGTAATGAGAAAGAATGAGCATTCGAATTAGAGTGTCAACCCGAGCACAGAGGTTTTGTATTAATCTTGATCTGATTTTAATTAAACTTTTTAATTTTAGAATGATTTTAGATTTAAAGAAACTTTTCGAAGACAGTACAGAAGATCCCATATACCCCACACCACTTTCCCCTATTAACATCTTACATTAGTATGACATTTTTGTCACAACTCGTCGTCGGCAGCCGTCCGTCTCGAGAGACGATGGCGTAGCTTCCTGAGAGTCTATCTGCACCGCCGAGAATGGCTGTGCAGTCCGATTCGGGAGTGACAATCCCTGCCGCACTTGGTACAGGTGAAGGCAGATGGCTGTTGTTGCTGCTGCTGACGCTGCTTCCGCCTCGATCTTTTCTGGACCGCCTCCTCGTTGCGCGCAGCCTCTGCGCGTGACGTACCTTGCCTGACCGCGAGCCTCCAGGCTAGGCGGTCGTCTGCTTGAACTTCCCATGTGTTGAGATTGATGGAGCATTGTGTCATGTCCTTTTTGCAGATGTCTTTGAACCGCAGTTTTGGGCGCCCTGTCATCCTCTGGCCTTCTGCTAGCTCGCCGTAGAGGACGTCTTTGGGGATACGGCCTGCATCCATTCTTTTGACATGGCCGAGCCACCTGAGGCGTCTCTCGCTAAGAACTGCATGCAAACTGCTCATATTGGCTCACTTCAGCACCTCGGTGTTGGGGACCTTATCCTGCCAGGCGACATGCAGGACGCGTCGCAGGCACCTCATGTGGAAGCTGTTGAGTTTCCTTTCGTGCCTTGCGTAGGTGGTCCACGTCTCGCTGCCATAGAGGAGAGTGCTGAGTACGCAGGCTTGGTAGATGCGCAGTCTGGTTTTCTCAGTGAGGCTGGAATTGTTCCACGCTCGCCGGTTCAGTCTGGCCATAACTGTGGCTGCCCTGGCGATTCTCCGGTTGACCTCCAAGTCAACTGACAGAGAGCTCGAGATGGTGGACCCAAGGTAAGTGAAGTCGTTGACAACCTCCAGGGTGTATCCGTCGATGGTGATGCATGGGGGAGTCCCCGTGCCTTGAGCCATAATGTTCGTCTTCGTCAGGCTGATGGCTAGTCCGAACTCCTTGCATGCGTGGGAAAGGCAAGTGACTAGCTGCTGGAGTCCCTCTTCGGAGTGTGATGTCAAGGCTGCGTCGTCGGCGAAGAGCATCTCACGGATGAGCACCTCTTTGACTTTGGTCTTGGCTCGTAGACGGGCCAGGTTGTAGAGCTTGCCATCGGATCTGGTGTGAATGAAGACACCCTCGCTGCAGTCCTTAAAGGCGTATTAGAGGAGCATGGAGAAGAAGATTCCGAACAGCGTAGGCGCGAGGACGCAGCCCTGCTTTACTCCGCTGCTGACTGGGAAGGCCTCAGAGGTTGCGCCATTGTAGGACACCGTGCTGTGCATGTTGTCGTGAAAGGACATGACCACAGCAAGCAGATGTGGTGGACAGCCAATCTTCCGTAGCAAGCTGAAGAGTCCGCTTCGACTGACCAGATCAAATGCCTTCGTGAGGTCGATAAAGGCGAGGTAGAGTGGTTTATGCTGCTCGTGACACTTCTCCTGCAGCTGGCGTAGGGAGAAGATCATGTCCACTGTTGAGCGGCCAGCTCTGAAGCCACACTGGGACTCTGGGTAGACGCGGGAAGCAAGGGTCTGCAGGCGGGCAAGAGCGACCCGGGCGAATACTTTGCCGACGACGCTGAGGAGAGAGATGCCCCGGTAGTTGTTGCAGTCGCTGCGGTCTCCTTTGTTCTTGTACATGGTGATAATGTTGGCGTCTCTCATATCCTGGGGGATGTAACCCTCCTTCCAGCAGAGACAGAGTAGATGGTGGAGCGGCTGTAGCAGGACTGGTTTCCCGCTCTTTAGGATTTCTGGAGGGATTCCGTCGCTTCCTGGTGCTTTCCCGCAAGCGAGGCGGTCGATGGCTTTGCCGAGCTCTGCCGCAGTAGGTGGGGTGTCTAGCTCCTCCATGGCTGGTAGGTCTGGGATGGCGTTAAGAGCAGTGTCTGTTACAGTGTTCTTCGTTGCGTACAGCTCGAGGTAGTGCTCGGTCCACCGCCGCATTTGCTGTTCCTGGTCAGTGATGACCTCACCTGTCTTGGACTTAAGGGGGGCGATCTTGGAGGGGATTGGGCCTGTTGCCTTCTTGATACCCTCATACATTCCTCGTGCGTTGCCTATATCGGCGGCTTCCTGAATGCTCCTGCACAGGTTTAGCCAATAGGTGTTGGTACAGTGGCGGGCGGTCTTCTGGACTTTGTTCCTGGCAGCCCGTAGAGCTTGAAGTGTACTGGGAGTGGGCGTGACCTTGTAAGCCAGTAGGGCCATATACCCCACACCACTTTCCCCTATTAACATCTTACATTAGTATGACATTTTTGTCACAACTAATGAAACAATATTGATAGATAAATATTAAGGTCCATACTTTATTCAAATTTCTTTAGTTTTTTTTTTCCCCTAATATCCTTTTTTATGTTCCAGACTCTATCCAAGAGAGCACATCACATTTAATCGTTGTGTCTCCTTAGGCTGCTCTAGATCAGGACAGTTTCTCAGAATTTCCCTGTTTTTGATCATTGTGATAGCTTTGAAGAGTTCTATTCAGGCCTTTTGTAGGATTCCCTCAATTGGGAATCTGATGTCTTACCCATGATTAAACTTGCATAATCAGCTTTTGGAAGGAAAATCATGGAGATAAAGTGCTATTCTCATCCTATTGTATCAACAGGATTTATCAGGGGTAATGTTAACCTTGATTACCTGGCTGAAGTAGGGTTTGTCAGGTTTCTCCACCATAAAATTATTCTTTCCCTACTTTCCATACAGTCATCTTTGGAAGGAAGTCACGATGTGCAACCCCACACTTAAGGGGTGGGGATTTAAACTCCACCTCCTTGACAGGGGAGTATCTATATAAAAATTTGGAATTCTTCTACACAAGAAATTTGTTTCTTTTTATTTATTTAAGCATTTATTTATATCAGTTTGGACTCATGGATATTTATTCTATGTTTGGGTTATAATCCATTCTTATTCATTTTCTTGCTCAAATTGTTTCAGCTTTAGCCATTGGGAGATTTGTCAGTAGGCCCCTGTGACCTTTTGACATGTTTTCCGCCACGGACCCTCCATCATTGTTGCCATTGTTTTCATTTGTTTGTTTGTTTTTGGTAATTTTTTAAAGTAGTTCCATATTTTCTGGCACTATAAGATACTCCAGGCTCATCTTCTGTACATGTATATTACGTGCCCCAACACTAGTATCAGTCACTTTTCCAAGGAGCCATGGTTCCTTTTATTTGAAAATGATCATTGAAACCAAGAGTCTGGCACTATATGTGTTCATTTGTTTCAGGGTGTTAAAGCTTCTAGGTCTGCTCAGCTAATAAAGAAAGGGAATATTATGTGTGTACAGTAATCTGTGTACGTACACATATTTATAGATATTTCAAATGTACCAATCTGTATCTATATTAAGCTAAATATGAGTTCATACCAATGTCTCCAAATCTAATCCACTACCACACAGATCATTTTTAGCTTTCACCACTTGTTTATCACTAACCTCTGCGCCTTTATTAAAAAATTTAGTTGACTATCTCTCTTATAATTTATCTTGTTAATTCTAACAATCATTCCATATTGTCAAAGTAGTTTTATATCTTCATTTTGTCACCCAGTATATCTTTATCCCAGAATCAACAATAAAATAATAAATATATTCTGCAACAAACATTTGACAGGCATGTTGAACAGTTCAGCATTGTGGACAGAGCCCTGAAGCATTTCACTAGAAACTTCCTCCAGGCAGATGTTGATTCAAGAATTAAGGCTTTCTTTCCTTTGGCTTTTCTTCCATTTTCATAATTCTTCAAAATAAGCAAAAAGTGATGGTGTACATGCATATGTAGATTCTGACAGTTTTCCAGAGATAATCTATGTTGGCAAAGTTGAATTCATTTGAAATCAGGAAATACTCTGCAATTACCTTCTCTTATATCTGAGGTTTCAGTTTGCTCTCAATGGAGCTTTTGTTACCCTTTCCAATATGCAAAGGTATGTAGCTTTCTTTGCTCTACATTATGGGTTATCATTACATCACCCTCCTGAAGTCCTTCTTTATTCTTGTTGCAGAGAAGATAACTAAAAATATATTGTAGACAAATAGATCAATGGAAGAGAATAAAGTCCAGAAATAGACCCACACAAATATAGTCAACTGATCTCTGACAAAGGAGCAGATACAATACAATGGAGCAAAGATAGTCTCTTCAACAAACGGTGCTAGAACAAGTGGACATCCACATGCAAAATAATAAATCTAGACACAGACCTTAAACCCTTCACAAAAACTAACTCAAAATTGATCATAGACATAAATGTAAAACACAAAACTATAAAACTCCTAGAAGAAAACATAAAAGAAATCCTAGATGATGTTTGATATGGCAATGACTCTTTAGATATAACACCAAAAGCAGAAAGCATGAAAAAATAATAAGCAAGGACTTCATTAAAATTAAAAACTTCTGCTCTATGAAAAGCATTGTTAGGAGAAGGAGAAGATAAGCCACCAACTAGGAGAAAATATTTGCAAAAGACACATCTGATAAAAGACTGTTATACAAAATATATAAAAAATTTGTTAAAACATGGTGGAAAGAAAACAAGCAACCCCATTAAAACGTGGGTCAAAGACTTTAGCAAACCTCACCAAGGAAGCTATACAGATGGCAAGTAAGCTTATTAAAAGATGCACCACATCATATGTCATCAGGGAAATGCAAATAAAAACAACAATGAGATACCGCTACACAACTATTAGAATGGCCAAAACCTGGAACACTGACACCACCAAATGCTGATGAGGTAACAGGTACTTTCAAATGTTGCTGGTAGGAATGCAAAATGGTATAGCCACTTTGGAAGACAGTTTTAACAAACTAAACATATTCTTGACATACTACATAGAAATAGTGCCCTTTGGTATTTGCCCAAATGAGTTGAGAACTTATGTCCACTCAAAAATCTGCACCAAATGTTTACAACAGCTTCATTCATAATTGCTGAAACTTGGAAGTAACCAAGATGTTTTTCAGTTGATAAATGGATAAATGAACTGTGGTACTCTGGATAAAAACTATTATTCAGTGCTAAAAAGAAATGAGATATCAAGTCATGAAAAGACATGAAGGAACCTTAGATTCACATTATCAAATAACATAAGCTAATTTGAGAAGGCTTTATACTATATGATTCCGACTATATGACATTCTGGAAAAGGAAAAACTATGAAGATAATAAAAAGATCAGTGGTTGCCAGGGGTGGTGGGGAGAGAGATAAATAGGCAAAACACAGATTTTTAGGACAGTGAAAAGACTCTGTATGATATTATAATATGATGGATATATGTCATCATATATCTATTCAATCACACTCAAAGTACAACACCAAGAGTGAACTGTTAGGTAAACTTAGACTAGGGGTGATTATGATGCATCAATGTAGGTTCAATTTTGGTAAAAATGCATCATCCTGGTGAGTTTTCAGTTGAGAACAGCAGAGTATATGCATGTGTGAGGACAGGGGGTATGTGGGAAATCTCTGTTGCCTTCCTCTCAATTGTTTGTGAACCTAAACTGCTCTGAAAATAATTTTTTAACAAAATCATTTTGGTACTCGCATTTCTAGATTTTATCTTCACTGACACTATCCTTTTGGGATTGGATCACTCTTATGAATTCATTCTTGGTCCTATATTCTTTCTTTTAACTCTGGTAAAATGTCCTTTTAAAATTTGAGCCGATCACACTAAAGAAACACACATGACAACTAAATGCATTGCAAGAGTGTGAACCAGATCTTTTTTATTATAAAGATATCATCAGAACAATTGATGAAGTTTGAATGGTAGTAACATTCAGTATTAACAGTGTTAATTTCATCATTTTGATTGTTGTATGGCAGATATGTAAAAGAACCTCCTTGTTTTCAGGAAATACACATTAAGGTGTTCAGGAAAGATGAAGCACCATGTTGGCAACTTACTCTCAAAGGGTTCCAGAAAGAAGGTTCTTTGTACTGAACTTGCAACCTTTCTGAAAGTTTGAGATTGTTGTTAAATAAAATGTAATAATTAACACAATTTTTAAAATGCACTCATCAGACAAAATTTAAGGGCATCCTCATTAGTTTCTTAAAGTGCCCCCTCCCCCTTTTCCTCCCCGATGGAATTAGTCACAATCATGAAATTAGACATTCATTTTTCAGAGCCTTCCAACCTCTTCTATGCCAATTCTCCTTTTGAGTTTCTTCATGAGTTATATGTATTTTTTCTTTGCCTTTTGAAAATCATCTTTCCTTGTCTAGCCTTGCTGATGAATTTTCAGATTCCACATTCAATCCTATTCCCTCAAATTCCCCATTCTGTACATATTGGCAACAATCTCTTGGCCACTTGTTAAAAACAATCCCAGGATAGCAGCTCTCCCATGTCATCCTCACCTAGTGGAAAAGAACATTATCAGGAGAGGTAGTAAAATATTTTAATTTGAATTTTTTATTAAACTTATTGGGGCGACATTGGTTAATAAGCCACACATGTTTCAAGTATATAGTTCTATGATAGATGGTCTGTATATTGCACTGTGTGCCCACCACCCAAAGTCAAATCATGTTCTGTCACCATGTATTTGGCGTCCTTTACCCTTTACTACCTCCCACCCCCTTTCCTCTGGTAACCACCACACTGTTGTCTGTGTCTATGAGTTTCAGTTTTATATTCCACATATGAGTGAAATCATATGGTTCTTAGCTTTTTCTGACTGACTTATTTTGCTTAGCATGATATTTTCAAGGTGCAGCCATGTAGTTGCAATATGGCAGTATTTCACTTTCCTTATGTATATGCATCACATCTTCTTTATCCACTCCTCTATCAAAGGATGCTTCAGTTGTTTCCATGTCTCGGCCACCATGAATAGTAAAATAGTTTTTCAGATATTCTGTGCTTTGTAGGATTTCTTCTTTTATCTTCACTCATTTACTGTGTTTTCCTCCATCCTGACAGTGGCTTTACACATAGATACGTGCATTCTTACTTTTAAAGAACTGAGGTAAATCATGAAAATTCCTACAGATCATGATTTAGGAATTCTAAATTCAGAGACTTACTGGAATCAGAGAAGATGTGATTAACTAGCCTGCTTAAGACTTTCAAATCTTTCAATCAAAGAGCCTAGGATATTTTTGAGCACAAGATTTTCTGAAACTTCTTGCTCATTCTGAATAAATATTCTCAGTAAAGAAAATGGTTAGGGTTATAGTATGTCACATGCTTTTTTTTCTCCCATTTATGAAGAAATAGCACTTCTTTCCAAGCATTTGGAAGAAGAAATGAAGCCATGACTAATCATAGGCAAGCCTCTCTCTCTCTCCCTCTCCTTCTCTCTCTCTTCACCCCCCTGCAATCATTTAATCAAAGATTTTAATTTCTCTCTCTTTTTTTAAATACTGCAACTCCTGTGCAGCTTCTATTTGACTTTGTTTTGTGTCATAGAAAAATCATTTTCATGTGTGAACTAAGGAGGCAAAACCAATTCCAAAAGATGAAAGCAAAATATGCAAAAAAGGCTTTGACATCAGGCATTACACAATGATCCAGGTTTCATAAAACTTCATCCTGAATATGGGAATTACATAGTCATTATCCTAGAAAGTAAAATTGCATTATATTAGGCCTATTTGTAATGATTGTTCAACAATAATAAGATGAAGTATTAATCAAATTGGAAAGCCTTGGCCAATGATCCATAAAGGAATTTCCCCTTCATTTAACATCGTCCAACTTTAAAATGTATTTGTATTTACTTTAGGGCCTTAAAAAAACTAATTGTGGTTTCCTTTATCCCTAAGGTATGCTGTGTTGATTTTTTCCATATACATAACACAGAACTAAGCAACCATGTTTATAAAACAATAAAGAGAAACAAATTGATAATCAATTAGAAAAACTTAACCGCAATGTATTAAAATTTAAAAGGATCTCAGAGGGCAATGAGATAACTCAAAGATAGTGATGCAGCAACCTAAAAGCAACCACTGTTAAAAAGAAGCTCTAACTGAACATTGATTAACAAATAGAGGGCTACCCTTTCGATCCAAGCTGGGGAGAATTGCATCCTGGGCACTGCGTTATAAGATAGGGAAATCCTATTGCATCTCTCAACAAATCTCTGTTTCCAGGAGCCTCTCGTGCTACTTTCCAGCAGGTGATTAATTCTTGCAATGCAATCACATGGTTTTTTAGTATAAGGGAGCAATTAGGTCGAGCCAAAATTCTAGACCTAAATTTACGTTCTTTGCAAAGGTTAAAGGGTTGGATTTACCCTGGGCTTAAATGGGAAAAGTGTACCTCTTTATCTAAAAGAAACTACTAGTTGACACCCAACTAAACTATCTTTCCCAGCTGTTCTGGTAGGTACGTGTAGCCACTGAATAATATTTATCCAATAAAATGTGAGCAGAGACACATGCCACTTCCAAACTTGGCTCATAAAAGACATCCTTCACATGATCCTTCAGCAACAGGAGTTAAACTGCCTGCTAATGAGCAGTACTGTGAACGAGAAGTAACATTTTTATTGTGTGAAAGGACTCAGAGTCAGAGGCTTCTCTTCTATCAGCTAGCATCACCTTAACTAATACACTACAGTTGTCATCGTTATTTGCAGGGGATCAAAGGCAGAGGTATCTCACATTACAGACTTGTCAGAGTCGCAATCTTCCCAAGATTGAAATTGCCAGACATTCACATTGTTAGGCAATGCCAGAGCAAGAGAAAGCTTTGCTGGTGCTGGCATCCAAGGAGTAAATGGAATTCTGCACCAGGGAAGGAGACTCAGTATGGGTCATTTGTCCATCTCCATATCAGATTCAGACTCCCAGGAGAGAATAAACACTGTACTAACTTCCCAAAATGAATGTGTACAACTAAGAGAACAGATTTACTGGGAAGTAAATTACACACACACACACCCTCTCTTTAAAATCATTTCATTACTTCCCTTCACATGCTATAAAAAAACTCTCATTCACTCATTCCACAAAATATTCAAAATACTCATTAAGTAATTAGGAACTGGAAAATATTTCATCAGAAGTGACATGCAAACCACTGCCTCCAGCTGCTGAATCAATTTACTGAGAAAAGATGAGAGCTACAAAATTTAGGGGAGTGAACCCTAGGCAAAAACTTAATTTATAAAGCAGACCAAAATTTTTATATTCCGACTCAATGGCAGACTGTCAAAAAATATTTCTGTTTTTTAATGAGAAAATATAGTGACTAACTGCATAATCCACATACAATTATTTAATACACACAAAATGCAATGAAAGTTTCTCACTTCCAGTAGAAATGAATATCTGGGTCCAATGTGACTTGAACAATAATAAATAGCAGTATTTGTCAAGTAAGTATTGTCATAGAAATAACACCACCACAAATCTGGAAGAGGCCCTGCCCTAGGAGGGACAAAAATAACACAAGGTTCAGGCACACAGAAAGCATCAGAAGGAAATATAACCCAATCTGAACTTTGACCTTTGGGTCTAGGTAGACAAAGCAAAGTGAGGACAATATTTTAAGGGGACAACGGAGTCCCAAATTAGTGGAAGAATAAGGAGAGCAGATCTCTACACAAAGGCACCCTATTAGAGACAGTACATAATATATAATATTTGCTCCCTCTACGCTTGGCTCCTGCCTCCATTAACACTTCCTGTTGAACTGCACTGACATCACCTGTTAGCCCCTCCCACGTGGGTTCCTCAGTGGCAGGGACCATCTCTTGTTCATATTATATTTATACCCAGTATTTAGCTCAGTGTCTAGAAAGAGCAGAGGCTCAGCACATGCTTTTGGAAGGGACCACTGACACATAATAGCAGCCTACATAGGCACTCCCCTCCCCCCTAATCAGAGCAGTGCAAAGCACCAAGCGAACATAAAATTATCCTTCAGAGTGGTCCAAAGCTGGCACTAACATGGTTAAACTGGTAACATATTCTAAAATTCAAATAGAACCAATTCCATCAGATAGCCAAACTTACATACCTTTTAACCTGTACTAAGTATAAGTATTCCCAGGTTGTCTCTCTGATATATATAATCAGCACTTAGGAGTAAATCAGCAATTCCAACTAAAATATAATTTCTAATATTTTATTTTTCAATTACAGTTTATAGTCAATATTATTTTGTATTAATTTCAGATGCACAGCATTGTGGTTAGACAATCATATACTTTACAAAGTGCTCCCCTGATAGTTCTAGTACCCACCTGGCACCAAACATAGTTATTACAGTATTATTGACTAGATTCCTATGCTGTACTTTATGTCTCCATGACTATTTTGTAACTAATTTCATCCATTAGGATTCCATTATTCTAATCACACTATTACTTTAAAATATAACATCTGAGAACTATGTATCTAATATGGGTAAATAATTCACCTTATTATGAACTATCTGTAGACAATAGGCCCAGTTCAATAAGAAGCTTCTAAAAAATTATACTCTTTTACTAATAAGTATGTTTATCAGAATTTCTCCAGCCAAATTCTGTTTAACACATGGTACTTTAGACATGAACATGATCATCAGGGATGATTATGGAAAATACTTTGGGGTTCTAAAGTAGTTATAATGGTATGGTACCAAAACCACAGATACACAAAAATGGCAAACTCTGCCATTTGCCTCAGAACTAAAAATAGAGTTTAGAGACATTTTAAACAGGGTTGTTAGTCCTAGCTATATTGGGAAGAAAAACAGCTCAATGTTAACTATTTAATCAAAGCAATTTTCAGATTTCTTCCAAATCTGAAGCAAAGGAAAATACAGACTTAAGTTTTATTATTGGAACATAGAATTTTGCAACATGTTTAAAATTTTGAAATTTGTTTCTATATTAGTTTCTGAATTAAATAGTTGGCCTCCAGAGAAATATAGGAAATTTTAAGTACTTCTTTTTTCCATATTAAAAATATTTAAATAGTTTCATAGATATATTAAAAGAGATAGCTCTAGGGAAGCAAGGCTACCTGGTAAAAATTCATTTTTATGAACTCAACTGACTTAGAAAAAAGTCTTATGAACATTACATTTTTTTTTCAGATTTAATGTGTTTTATTGATTAAAATATTACATTTGTGCCAATTTCCCTTCCCTCTGCTCCCCTCCACCCGGTGGCCCCCCTCCCTCCAGTTGTCCCCCCCTTTTAGATTATGTCCATTAGTTGTGCATACAGTTCCTCCCAACCTCTCTCCGTCTATTCCATTCCCTCCTACCGTGATCCCCAATTCCTATATCATCTCCCTCCCTCTCCCCACTCCCCCTCCCTGTTGACCTCCCCCCAATATGCTTCCCGTACCCACAGTTCCTTTTCCACTCTCGTTGCCTGTTTAGTTTGCCTTTGTTTCATCTCCCTAGCTTCTGTTTTTTAAACCAGTCCCTTTAACTTCTCATATAACAGTGGTTTGGATCTAATGAACTCTTTCAGTTTTATTTTGTCCTGGAAGCACTTTCTCTGTCCTTCTATTCTGAATGACAGTTTCGCTGGATAGAGTATTCGTGGTTGTAGGTTTTGGATTTTCATTACTTTGAATATTTCTTGCCAGTCCCTTCTTGCCTATAGGGTCTCCCTTGAGAAGTCAGCTGATAGTCTAATTGGGACCCCTTTGTACATAATTCTTTTCTTCTCTCTTGCTGCTTTTAAGATTCTCTCTTTATCTTTAATTTTTGACATTTTGATTATAATGTGTCTTGGAGTGGTTCTCCCTGGGTCCAGTCTCTTGGGAACTCTCCTTGCTTCCTGGACCTGCAAGTCTATTCCCTTCCCCAAGTCTGGGAAGTTCTCCTTTATTATATTTTCACTCAATTTTTCAAGTTCTAGTTCATCTTCCTCACTCTCTGGCAAACCAATGATTCTTATGTTGGGCCTTTTATAGCTGTCCCAGAGGTTTCTGATCCTTTCATTGTTGCTTCCCATTTCCTCTCGCTGCATTGGTTGACTGCTTGTTCCTTCTCCATATTCCAGTTTGTTGAAATGAACTCTGGATTTTATTTCCTTTCCTTCTGTCTCGTATGTGGTTTTGTTCCTTTCGTTATGAAAGTTTTTCGCTTCTTTCATATCTTTTTCCTGCTCTTTTGTGAATTCTGTAAGCCACCTGATAACAATGGCCCAGAACTGAGCCTCTGACAGGTTTCTTATCTGTTCATCTGTCAGGTTCTCTATCTGTTGCCTGGTGAGCTGTGTCACCGGGATTTCTATAGTTGTCTGCCTCATTTTGACAGATGCGTTTTGTTTTCTTGGGCCGGCTGTAGGGGGCAGTGCCTGTGTACGCGTCACAATCCAGCGACCGGCGCCTGTCTGAGACCTATTTCGCAGCCCTGTGGTGCTTTCTTTGGGGGCGGGGGTCCAAGATGGATTCACACAGTTATTCAGCTAGGAGACCGGGATCCGTCCTCCCGCCCCCCTGGGCCTCACTGTTCAAGGCGATGCAGTGGCCGCTCTCCCCCGCGCTGGGGTCGCGCACTGCCAGGGGCTTGACTGCAGCCGGGATTCCTCGCCGCCCGCCGCTCCGGGTGCGACCGCAAACAGCACTGCCCTCTTTAACTCTTACCTGCCCAAATGGCACCGCTGGTTTATAACTTCATATGTTGGACTTCCGTGTAGTTTTATTTTCTGGAATTTCTAGTTATCCTTTGTTTTGAAGTAGTTGTATTCCTCTCTAGTTGTAGAGGGAGACCTAGCGTGTCCGTCTAAGCCTCCATCTTGTGAACATTACATTTTATTAACATAAATTCCAAGTTACTTCTCGTGTTATACATATAAATTACTTTTACTATTTTTAACTAATGTTTATGTAATTTTTATGTTTTTAGTTTGAATGATCAATAAACACATTTCCATGGATCAACATTATCTATATGTTTGTCATTTTAATGTTTGTGAACCATTCCTGTGTTAATGTACCACATATTTTCTCATTCCCAAACTAGTTGGTGCTTTTATTCAACTAGTATACAACTTAGTTCTTTTTGAAGTTTTTAATCTGATTATTTTCCCAAAAGTATATACACCAGGGTCAAAGTGTCATGACTCTTGTAATAGATTGCCAGGCTGTGTGTTGCCCACAAGGTAAAATCAATGTAAAGGTAGCAATGCTCACTGGATTTAATCAAACCCAATACACCACCAGTTGTACGATGCACCATTGTTTTCTACATGACTTATAAAGTTAAAAAACAAAAAACAAAAAAAACCTGTCAATTCAATTGTGACTCAATGTTATGATGCCATGTACCATAAGCAGCATTCTGATCCCCCCAAAAAATACAATGTTAAGAAATGTGGATCTTACTATCATTTAAATGCAGTATTTTTTCCAGTGCTCCACTAACATTGGAAACACTATCAGCATTTTTTTTATAGTTTAAGTTTCATGTGTATACTCCGTTCCTGAAATGTTTAAATTTGCATTCTAACTACTATTAAAGCTGAGCTTTTTTCCCCCCTGGGATGATTTCCTCATATGTACATTGGCTCTTCATGTCCATCTATTAGCAGGAGGAGAATTTTATGAATGCTTAGGGAATTTAGCAGGTATGTTGGACACATATTGAGCTTCTCCCAATCTGTTGTTTCTCCCCTTTTTGTGTTTTGTCTACAGTATTCCCTCACTTATCATGGGTATTACGTTCCCAGACCCCCCCGCAAAGTAGGAACCTTACATTTATTCCACACTCTGAAACCTGCATAACTTTAACAACATACATATACAGTACCACAAAATCATGCAATATAGCAAAAAATCCATGATAAATAATTAAATATAATATTTTTTAAAATCACGCGATACAGTGAGGCCATGATAAGTGAACCGCGATATAGAGAGGGACTACTGTATTGTTTTCTGGTTGGCAAAACTATTTAATTTTATATGTTTAAGTTTACCTATAATCAAAATTTCCATGTCTCCAATAATCAGAAATGCATCTCCTCTCTGAATAGCAAGAAAGTATAATATCGTATTTTCTACCTTTTGATGTTCTTTTATATTAACTCTTCATTCCAACCCAAATTTATTGAAGTGTATAGTTTGAGGTTTGGTTTGGATTTACATTAATGAGTGCCCATATTGCCATCCAGTTTTCCTAACCAAATATGTTACATTTGTGATCCTTCTCCCATAATTCAGTTGCTTCTAGCTTTTCACATATATATTTCTTAGAAGTTATAGATGTATATAGGTAATATGGTTTACATATGGGTTTATTAAGCATGTCACAATCTCCTATAATATCTATTGCTCTTTGTGATAGACAAGGTAGAAATATCCCATTTAGCAAATGAAGAAACAAATAATTCAGAAAGATTAAATACCCAAAGTTATACCATCAATGCATGACAGAGCCATGGCAAGAACCACAATTCTTGTCCTGATTCAGAATTGTTCCATTACCTGACACTGACAGAAATAGTGCTTAGAGTATTTTTCAGGAACATCTATTCTAATCTGTGATTCAGTAGTTTTATATCTAACTTGATGCCATTCAGTTCTTACATCTATCTATTTAGAAGAAATTTTGAGGTTTAAATACATTTGTCAGTTCTGTTGGGGACCATCCACCATGGTTACATTTTCATTTTTTAAATGTTTATTAGCATTATTAGCTATGTATTCTTCCAGCTAAAAATTGTGACTATTTCTTTCAAAATGTATGAATTAACCTATAATGGCATTAGATTATAGGAAGTCTATAAGATAGCTTAGAGAAACTGCTACTGTCCTCTCTACTGCAGTTCTATCACCTTATTTGTACATCTTTCTTTAATCTCCTACAGATTTTTTATTCTGTAATAAATTCCATATTTCCTGAATTATTTTACTACCAAACTCATGTTAAAGTTATTGTGAATAAATTCTTTATTCCTTGCATCTTCAGGCTGTCTTCCATTAATGTATCAATGTGAAATCGATATTTGTGAATTCACTTTATAGCCTGAAACTTTCCTGCACCAGTTTACTCCCTCATAATTTTTTTGGTTAATACCCTAGGACAGTGTAAAAAGACAATTGGCTCTTTTAAAAAGTGACTTGTTACCCCTTTTTACAGATGGACCCTTAATTTTTTTCTTTACAAGGAGCTATAGTTAGGGTTACTACAATATATTACTGATTATATTTTCTATGCTGTACTTTACATTCCCATTACTATTTTGTAACTATCAATTGGTATTTCTTAGTCCCTTAGTTTTTTCTCATCTTTATTCTTCTGTGTTTCAGCATAAATTCCCATTTGCTTTTTATTTATTTATTTTTTTGCTTTTTTTTTTATTAATATGCACATTCAGAGAGAAAGAAATTTGTTTTGGCTGAAACATTAATTTTTGTTTCATATCTTTAAAAATGCTTTATTGAGGCATGATTGACATACAAAAACTGTACATATTTAATGTATATAACTTGATGAGTTTAGAGATATATATACACCCATGTCCTAGACCTATTCGTCACCTCCAAAAGTTTCTTTCCAGCCTCTTATGTTTGTGTGTGATAAAAACACAATATAAGGCTTGTTAACTGGGCACTAGGCCTTAAAGTAGATCTCTGGGACTTATGCATTTTGCATAAAGGAAACTATGGGCCCTTTCACTAATACCTCTCTGATTCCCCTGCCCCCAGCCCTTGGCAACCACTGTTTGACTCTCAGGTTCTATGATCAACAGATCTGAAATTTTATCCTGGTTCTGTTATTCATGGACTAGGTGACTTTAGAGAAGTTACCTAGACTCTCTTAGCCTATCCCCTCTTTTGTAAAGCAAAGATATTTCCCTGAAGTTTTCCATGAAGGTAAATTGGCATAAGTATGAGATACATTTATACAAATATCTTGAAACATTAATGTTGCTGTTACATTTTCATTTTATTGCCTATTATACTGTATTTCTTTCCTGACTCAGGACTTATTTAGAGTACTCTATTTCTATGTGGGTACCCTACTTTATAACTTTTAAATTTTTTACTTATCTTAAAATGTGGTAGATTATTTCAGCATCTTTGAGTCTATATATGTGATTCTTTTCTGTTAAAAAAGTTATGTGGACTCAAAAACAAAATATATTTTTCTATTCACTAAGACAAGGTTTTCTTTTTTGTTTTTGTTTTTTTGTTTGTTTTTTTTTGCATAGATCAATAATGTAACTTCTAGTTTGAGTCTTTATCTTCTTAGTTCATTCTGTTATGATAATAAACATCAAAACCAATTGTGGAAGAGGGTTCCTAAGTTTCAGAATCAGACAGAAGGAATAATAACATGCTGAGGTGGATTTGTGGGTATAGTACCAAGTGACCAGACAGCGACTAAAAGATATAAAAGTTAAACTGAAAAGCAAAATGTGAGCAGGCTTAAACTCTCTGGTGAAGAGAATTTTGTCCATATAAGAGCCAGATTTTTATTTTGTTTTGGTTATTTTTAGATGTTTGTGGTACCATGGTTGTTATACAAGAATTCAGTACTCAGAATAGTGTTGCTTAATTTATCTTTTATCATGATAATCAATTTACTTGTAATATTAACTTTCTCTAATACTAAAATATCAACTTCTAGTCTCATATTCTGTATTAATAGAATAGACCTTAATGATCCCATTTTTTTATCTGTAAATACATATTAGTTTTATGTCTTATTTTATATGATATTTTATTATGGCTGTTGACCTTTCTTATTCACATTTAATGTTATGATTGATTTTTATATCATTCTCTATCATTCTGTGTTCATTTTAAAATATTTTTATTGACTTGCTCTTCATATTAATCTATTTCTGTAGATGACTTCAAAATCCTTAGCCTGAGCCAGAAGATAATGTGATCTACTTTTCTAACATCATTATATCCACTAATATTTGTCTGAAGCTTTACATTTTATAAAATATTTTTATGAAGCATTATTGCATGTATGTTAATACAATTATTTCCAATATTCCCTAATAGAAATATCTATTGCCAGTCCCAATACTTGGCCTGTCTTAATTTTACATTTGAGTAAACTGGAAAATATCACAAATGTAAGTAGCCTCATCCAATAAACTGAAGACCAGAACAGAACAAAAAGGCCAAGTAAGAGGGAACTAGTCCTGCCTGACTGCCTGGAGCTGAGATAGTGATTCCCTCCCACCCTGGACTCAAACTGAAACATCTCGTTCTGGGTCTTGAGTTGGCCAGACTGCATATTGAACTACATATTGATTCTTCTGGGTCTTCAGCTTGCCAACTGCACATCTTGGGACTTATCAGTCTCCATAATCATGCAATCCAATTCCTTCCTTATAATCAATCAATCTCTCATTATCTATCTATCCACACATATACATAGTATTTTTTTTTCATTCTCTTCAGAACACTGACTAGTACAATCACAAACTAAAAATTACCAATTTGGCAATCCTGAATTACTTGGGTTATTGATGGGAATGACATCTCCCATATTGTTTAAATGTCAAAGGAGGCTCAACTGCTGTCCACTGTATGTTAGCAATAATAGCAGAGCTTCTTCCTAAATGTTCAATGATTATTTCCTACTGCTTTGTCCTCATTAGAAAAGAAGGCCCATGCTCCATTGAAGATTCCAGCATATTCTTAAAGACCATTATTAAATCCTCCTCAGGTGTTGTCTCCTCATAGGTCTTAACTTTATTTAATATGAACCTTATCCATGTTTTCCCCATCCTTGATGTTTAATATGTAAGCATCCAACTAAACACACTTTAATCCAAGAATATCTCCCAATTTGTGGTTCCTTTGGTACTTGTTAGAATCCAGGTATCTCTGGATTTCCTTTTTCTAGAGGAAAGTTTACTGCTCTGTCTCTTGACCTATTTCCTTCCCTGGGCATCCTTTCCTCCCACTATTTCTCCACTGTACCAGCATCATTTTAAATTCTGATATTTGTGCCCACATATGCCAACTCAATCATTATTACAGTCATTCATTTAATATGTAAACACCCAATGGAGCCATACTGGTGAAAACCAGTTGGGGACAGAACTGGCCAATATATAAAGTTACCTAGAGATTTTGTCAAAGGTTTCCGCTCCCTCTCACCCTCCCACTCAGCTTACTTCCTAATGCCCTTTTTCCAAACATCCTCTACTCCAACACAAGTCCCAGGTGAAGATGTCAAACAAGTTATCTCCAAAATCACAATTAAAGGATCCCATTTATTAATAGAGGACAGCATTAATAAGCCCTTATGTGAATTACATTCTTCAGGAATAATGGTACCAGTTCATAGTCACCTAGCAAGTACAATGTTCTCCTCCATATCTATGACCTTTCCTTCAGTCAACTGAAATTGTCGTTTTGGCCCCTCTTTCATTTACCAAGCCTGTCTCGCTGTCACAGAAGGAAATTAGATTAGAAAGTGCTTACATGTTATGAAACCACACTATTTACTGAGCAATATGTTCCACATTTCAGGGTATGTACAATTTTAGCTTATGGTGAGGCATTTCCTTATTTTGGCATATAAAAAAGCTAATTTATTGATCTGTGGTTTCCTTTTAAGTACTGGTACTCTCTATCGGAATACTTTTCATCTGTATTTGCACATTTTATGAGTTTTCAAAATCATAGCAAGACTTGAGCCCACTTATTATAGGAAAACAAAAAGGTACCACTCTTCATTTTGAACCCTGATTTCCTACACAGCTGAGCAGATGGGCTTTAAAGAACCGGGAAAAGGACCGTTGTTGCTGATATACGCAGCTAGTTCCGCATTATAATTCTTAAGCTATTTTTTTTCTAAAACAGGCAGCTATTTCAGCCAATATTTCCTTAATGGAAGAATTCATAATAAAAATTGTGTGTTAATTATGCATGTTATCTTAAAGCTGCAATCCCCTTTCAGTGGCAAAGCACATTTGGATTTTGTTTATTCCTTTTTAATTTTGGAAAAGTAATACATGTATTTGGTTTTCAAAAAAACAGACTCTGAAGGATTTATTATGAAAAGCAACAATCCTTCCTACTCCCTGCCACACACATACATCAGTCCCACTCTCCAGAAGTAAACTGTAATAGGTTTAGCTTTTTTTTTTTTTTTTTTTTTTTTCTGGTAGTTATCTTCCCAAATCTACATAAAATGTATTTCACTCTATCCTCCTTCCAATTTTGGGTAGTATTCACTTTAGTCATTTTGGCAGGTTATACCATTCTAAATTTAAAATGGTTTTGCCTTTTATTCCTCTCCCTATTGTCTCTTATCTTCCAGATTGCTATAGAGACATATGATACAAATCTGATTCTATATTTTTTGCAGGTAAACTCCTGCCCCTGTCCTTAAAGCTTTTGTGATCTTCTTTAACTAGCTGTGTCCTGACACTTTATAATGTGTCTGCCTTTGTTTTTTCCTATTATTTTACATCATATTCATTGTATGCCTTCAGTATGAGAAACATCCCTTCTTTCAGTTTTAGGAAAGGTACTTCTAATATGTCTTTGATTATTTCTTCCCCTTTATTTTTCATTATCTTTCTATTAGCTGGGTACTAGTCCTCCCAGATGGAGTGTTTGTGTTGCTTATCTTCTCTCTTATTTTCTACATATTTTCTCTCTATTCTGAGAGTTCTCCTTGATGTCATGTTCTTAAGCTTCTATTTAAAATTACATGTTTGGCAATCACAGGTTTAATCTCCAAGAGCTCTTTCTTGTTCTTTAATTTTATTTTCTTTCCATATTTTTCTGCTCTTATGTTATATTCAGCTCTTCCTAGCACTCTGGAGATACCAACTAGAGTTCTGTGTGTTACTCTGTTTCTAGAGCTATCTCTGTTTCCATTAGACTCAATTGGTCTTTTATATCTGTTGCTGTTTTTGTGGATGCCTGGTGGTTTTTTGGTTATACTTTCCTAACCTAGGCAATTTGTTCATTTTCCTTAAATAAAAGTCTTTCAAGTCTTTGCGGTTGGTTCATATATTTTTGTTAGCTTTGTTTTTATTTTTGTCTGACAGTAAAAGGCTGGGTGACATACCCTATACCCTCAGCCTGCTGAACATTGTGAGAGTGGCATGCTGGATTATGGGAGCCAATTGGCAGAATCATTCTCTAGGCAATTTCTCATGTAATCACCCCCTGCATACTCCTCTCCTTATTTAAACTACCATTCTAAATTCCACCTCCCATTGTGGCTGCTAACTTTGAGCCTGGAACTCTCCAAGGATCATCCGAGAAAATGATGCAGATCCCTTCTCATTTCCTAGCCTGCTGTGTTCCATTTTGTTTTATCTACCAATCACCATAAATTCTCTCTCTCTTTTTTTTTTTTTTTTTTTTTGGATGGCATACATTTGTTTCTTCTAGAAATTCTAGATTCTTATATGTATCAGGGGCTTGTTTCTTTGCCATCATTTTACTGTCGTCTTAAGAAGAAAAGAAAAACAAAAGGCCCTGGTCTGCTTTAATAAATAAGAGGCCAAAAATTATTATTTGGTTGTTCTTCTAATATACTGGTATAGTATTGACTGATATAGAATTTGACAACCAGTGACTGCCAAAGTGTGGTCCCTGGGACATGGGCATCAGCACCATCTGAAAACAACATGTTAAATATGCAAATTCTCTGGCACTAGGCCTAATGAATCAGAAACTCTGGCAGGGGGTGGGGGGCAGCATTCTGTGTTTTAATGAGACCTCCAGATGATCTGTTACATGTTTACATTTGAGAATCTCTGAACAATGCACATGCTTATCCATTTCCTGATGACTAAGGGCACCTGTTGGCAACTCCATTGACCAGGATCTGTCAGGTCCAGCATGATTCCCAACAGTTTCATCCCTCCTCCATCTTCAGCTAAGGGTCACTGATTCCCATATGAAGGCCAAGCCCTCTTCCAAGTTCTAGGTGCAAAAGGTATTACTGCATGCAGACAGGTTCGACTGTCACATTGGAATTAAGTCTGGATATCTTTGATTCACCTTGTCTCAGTTCCTATACTAATATTCCATTTCTGAAAACTGGACACCTGCCTTCATCCCTGCTTTGATAATCACCCTAACATATTAGGAGACTGTCCTACTAGCTCCCACCCCACTGACTTGGGCCATTTCTGAGGTAAAATTTAGCAAATTGGCTACAAACTCGTACTGTGCTTGATATTATCTCTTTCCAGATTGTCTATCACAATGTTCTGCCCACTTGTGAGAACATCTTAGATACTTTGTTTTTCTGCAATACTCTATGGTATCTTCTGTTGGCACTTATCGTTGGGTCTGACAACTCAGTCCTGATGGTGATCTAATGTGTAACCACAAAAGAGAAATCAACTAGTAACCTTGGTCGAATTTAGAATGGACTCCGCACTTTAATCAGAGTCACTCACAAAATCAGTTGGCAACTGACATGGGCAATTGTGTATGTGCGGCATGCCATTTTCAATGTCCGTTGTGAGGACATTCAGACTGGATAGAAGGAGGAAGAGTGCATTTTCCAGGTTCCCTGCAGAGCAGCCTGCTGGGGAAGAGAAAATGAAGGGAGTACAGACCAGTTGGTCCCAGGAAATGACACATTGGCTTCCCTCATGGGAGTTTCTCTGACTTGCTGTGATGAAGGCCTTCCTTTTCCATCTGTAGTGATCTCAGTAGGGGTCCACAGACTCTACAACAAACAGGAATGAGCAATTATCTCACTCCTGCAACAATGGGAAAGAGCTGGGGAGAAGAGCAAAGGAAAGCTACTGAATAACTTTCAGGCTTCCTGTAACCTACCAAAACCATGACCAGAATGTTTGCTCCACGCAACATCCCCTTCTGCCTTGGATCCCAAAACTGCAGAGGTGACTTCTTGTTCAATTCCTATTTTGCTCATGGTTGTATTTATAGAACAAATAAACAAACAAAAGGAATTTCTGACTCTAGGGCATGCAATCTAAATAATAAAGGGGTATTTTGTGCCTTGAGAAAAACAGTTCAATCAGCCATTAAGAGATAAAAAATGATAACCAAGGCTCTCATTTCTAGGTCAGTTAATAGTATAATGAACATTATGAAGTAAAATCCTTCTTTATTCAGATTTTATATAATTCATTCAGTGAAATATTGGATGGACAATTGAAAGAATATTACTGCAAATAAATTTTCCAAATGGAATTATATTTTTTTCAAGAATTCACAGAATCAAGCTATTCTAAAACACTCAATATCAGTAACATATTAAGGTACCAGAAAAAAACAATATGATAGGAGGGATAATATACCATTTATTTTGATTAACTTTTAGCATGTAACATGGCCTAGAAAATCCTGCATGTGTGTATGTGAATACATACACACATGCACACGTGTGTGTGTGTTGTGTGTGTGTGTGTGTGTGCGCTTGCTTAAATAAAAACCAAAACAATGATTTACTGAGTGTTTATTGAATGAGATTACTGAACTATTGCTGATGAAACTATATCACAAAAAACATTTGTTTGCTGGCTGTGTTTTACATAATTCCTCTCTCGTCAATGCATAACTTCCTCAATACTCATTAATTCAAAGAGAGTCACATGAATATGGTGAATGTGGGGTTACCCACTTTTAGGTGCACCTCACCTGGTCATCCAGCTAATACTCAAATGTTTTGCATTTTTAATTCCTGCCTGAAAAAATATTAGGAAAAATAAAAAGCACTACAAATTAATATAGATTTCTTTGTTTTTTATTCCAAGTATTTTATATGTAAAAATTGAAGAAAAAATAAAATCGTTATAATTCTGGACATTAATGTTTGCTGCACAGCTAAATCATTCAAATTATAGCAATTTATGGATGGATCTTAAATCCCCAAAGTTATTGAACACTTCACAGGAATTACAGAGCACAAGTATATAGGGTCACTGCACATAGGCCCACAAGTTGTACACTACATAAATCTAGGGATACAGTATTTACATGGTCTCTGATGTGAATGGGAAGTCCTGCAAATCATGCATTTCTTCAGACCTTTACAGAGATCATTTGGACTCAAATGTGAATATGTAGTCTAACAGAAGGCCTGACCTTACATTATTTGAATCTATATTCCTGAAAAGCCATCAATCATCAAATGGTATTATTTTCATTCTATCAAATATGACCACCATAACCTGCTGCTGTTCAAATGTCAACCCCCTGCTTGAAACCTCTCAATACTTCATTGTCCCAAATTCCAGCTACCATAGCACACAAGGTGGTTTGAAAAGAGTCATGTGACTCAAACGGTATGCCTTGCCTAACTCTCTTATGATTAGAGGCACTGGATCTATTACTATTTCATTAAAAGAGACAACCATACTTATAGTCATATTCTATTTCTTGCCTGGAAGAAAGATAAGCACGCAGCTTATAATATGATGAAGAGGAAGGTGCCCTTCATAAACAGCATTTCATATTCCAGAAAAATGTACGTGCATGCTCCAGAAACTTCTAGGAAACTGATGCAAAGTATGCCATACATATACCAAAGATGCTTTTCTATTAACTCCTTTTTTCCCTGACTAGTAGGAGTGTTTTATATATAAAATCTCAGTCCCTGTCTTCTTGTGACAGACAACTTCTGATTGACAATAAAAGGAACATTAGCACAGAGCAAACCAATGCTCAGTCCATGTGCTTTTTCCTGATTCTGGAGTGTCATTTAAAGCCAATATTCTAATCACAAGCAAGAGTCAAGGTATTGGGAGATAGTTCCAATTAGTCTTGGGAAGATTGATTTTATTTCTAACCTTTGGTCTGACACCAGTACGATATTTCTCTGTTCCTCTCAGCAAGAAACATAATCCACTAACCAAATGAAAGGCTTTGAAACATGGCCATGTCCATGGAAAATGCACAGAGGAAGTGACACAGGCCATCAGCCCATCTAGCAATTTCCCTGACCAAGCCCAATTTCAGGAATTTTGCACAAATATAGTTTTCACCCATACCTTGTCCTTATTTGTCCTATCCCTAGGAACTTCTCAAAACACATAAATAGTTGGGAAAATTAAAGTTCTTAAGGGAGTACCAACTCTCCTAATCTACCTCAAAAAGCCATTTGCAGGGTTAGCTGAATAGTCTTCAGTTGGGTCACAAAAGGGTAAGAAATGGTCTAAGAGAAAACAACGTGGACTCCCATGAAGCAGAGGGAGCTCAGCAGTGAATAGTTACAACTTGGAGGCTCAAAGAAAGCAACTGGGACAAGCCACCTAGAAACCCCTGTCAAAAATGGTATAACTTGGTGTCATGGAAAGAGAGATGGTCTTAAGAATGAAAATAAGTTTCAAATCCCACTGCTACTTATTATCTGAATGCCTTTGAGCAGAACACTAAAACTCTCTGAAACTCAGTTTCTTCAGCTGTAAGATTGGGGTGATAATTTTTGTCAGGACTGTTCAGAGAGAAAAATTAGACAATAAATGTGAATGTATTTTGTGAACAACAAAGACTTATGCAAAACTAAGGGATTAATTTTCTGGGAGATGTCAGTCATAGGACAGGGAAAAAAAATCCATGAAGTGTAGTAATAATAGAAAAAAAAAAGAGGAAAATTTTTAAAAGAAAAAGCAAGATTACCCAAGATATATGGTGAAAACATATATCTCTTCAGTCACAAGAGACTTTACCCATTAATGTTTAGAAGAAAGTATAATTTATTAAATAAAAGTCTATCTGTAGGAGAGAGTGTTAGCTGCTTACTGCCCATTCAATCTTCTTCTTCCTCATAACAAACCTTGTTTTATAGATGGTGGCAATATAGAAAGGAAGAAAGAGAGAAAGGTATGGACAGATGGAGGGAGGGGAGAAGGGGGGAGTGAGAAAGCCTACAATTCCCAGGCTACTATAAATCGTGGCAGCCAATGAGATTCAGGTGTCTCTAGGTGGGGCTTCTAGGAACACTTTAAGAGGGACTGATTTAGCAGTAGCATGTATCTTTCCTTCTTCAAGCTGTCTGGAACCTGGCTGTGAAGACTGAAGTTGGAGCCGCCATCTTTTCCCGATGGAAGCCAAGAACCAAGATGGCAAAGAGAATATAGGAGATGCTGGTGAAAGCAGCATACCGGCCCTGCACTGCAACCACCAAGCATCCATTTTCAGTCTTACTGTAGTAAAAATATACTATCCAGACTTTATTATATAACACAGGTTTAAAATTCATTAATAAGGTCCTTTTTTATAAAACTAAATTTTGGGGTCAAAAAAATACCACATTACATTCAAGACTGTCCCCATTATCTTAATTAACATGCATAAGTGTAGTTTTGTTTTTCTATTTTTTTAATATTCCATGCAAAGCCAGAACACATTCTGTTGGCTTCTACAGGAATTTCTGTTGCCAAGACAGCTGGAGAAGACTATGAAAGCTCATTGAACCTTGCAGTCAAGCTTTGTGTGCACTCAGAGAAAACAGCTGAGAAGTCTGAGTCCTGATTTACATAATAAGGACAAACTTGCATTTCAAAGCCACACTTAGTTCAAGCACCCAGTCTTCATACAGTGATAACAATATCTAGTAGCAGCTAGTCCAATTTCTTTTCTAAATATTTATGCCAGACTTCAATGGGAAGCTACTTATCATATTGGACTAGAGTTAGTTTAAACGCATCAGCAAACTAAACCATAGTCCCACTCATTTTCTGATATAAAGGCATCATTCTTTTTGTGATGTCTGGCAATTGTGCGAATAGAGTACAAATTATGCCATTTTTCTATACCCAAAGGGATATCATTACATACATATGTATTATTTAAAAATTGGATAAATCAAGTCACTTGCACAATACCTCACGTTCTGCCTTTGACTGAAGTTATTTGAATGAATGTCACTTTTTTATCTTCAAACTTGTGAGATCTTTAAAGACAGAAAGAGTATCTCAATTATCTTTTTATCCCCAAAGGCGTCTAACACTCTTGCCTTGTGTATAGATTCAGTGAAAGTTGCTTCAATTGAATTCACTTAATTGTTTAGCATATTTATGTGATGACTTTTATTTGAGACACAGACATGGTTTAAGGGTATAGAGAACCTCAGTCTGCCACTCACTAGCACTTGAGCTGGAGCATGTCGATCTCTCTAAGCTGTGGTTTTTCATTAATAAAAACTCAGAACACATTTTGTTCAGTCCATCTCCGTGTCATTGGGTGGGCCAAATGAGGTAAATCTCTAAATATGTAAACCTTTGTAAGACATTATTATTCTTTGTTATAGGTGTCTCTGAAGTGCTGTATAGCCAAGATACTTTTGTTTTCAAGTTCCTTCTGATCATGTTAGTTTTCCCCTTTATCCCTAGAGAACCTTTGCTTTATTTATGAAATCACATCCTCCAACAAAGTACTACCTTGCAGCACAGTCATTGTGTTGATTCCACCCATGCTAAATTGTGGTCACTTACCACTGGCGCCCTTCTCGCAGAAGAAATAAATTTAGCTTCCTCCTTATAATCACCTCTTCTTTCAGATACTAAGTAAGGTCAAGAGACAAAATGGAGACATCCTATACATCTTCTTCAGAGGCCTTAACATCAGTACATCAAGATCATCAGTAAGAAGGGGCAGAAATGGAGCAGAGAGCCTAGGTGAGTTCCCTAACTCCTACATATGAGTGTTTTGTAAATGAACGTAGAAGCACTCTGTAAAACTGCACATTCAGAGCAACAAGAAATTTCTTCATGGGCTGCATTTACTCAGCATGTCTTTATTTGGATGGTTTTGGAATTCTGGCATACACACATGCAAATGTGACTGGACATTCCAAACCCCAAAACCTTGTATTTGGATTAGAAACCATTTGGCATTATGAACAACATAGAAAACATAAGAGATGCACTCACAGATATCCTAAATTAAAGACCTTACTTTAGAATTTTGGCTAAAGTATAGACAGTAATATAATTGATGGAAATCATAAAAATGAATCCCTTAATACCATAACTGGAATTTCTGAATTACTTGAAATATGTCAACCAGCTCAAGACCAAACTAAAGGAAATCAGCAATAGAATAAATGTATGGTCCATGACACTGCACATACCCACAAAAGAAGAACATACTCTGCCCTCAAGTAAATACAATCCTGTGGTGCCTCCGGGAACTTAACTGAAATAAAATTAGGAAAGGCAGAAAAATATTTAAGACTGCTTCTTCTCCCTCAATTTTCCATGGGAAAAAAACACAAAAATTAAAATGGTATATCATCTTAATAACTGTTTTATTTAACATTTATCGAGCATGAGTTAATACAAAGGGTCAGGTTACCAAACCAGACTCATATGAGTCAGAGATATTATCCAGTGACATTCTTTGCTAATAATTTCAAAGATATAAGCACTCAGAGGCATAGGGGAAATAGGGAGAGGTTCAGGATATGGAGTGCAGGCTTCCCAGCCTCTTCTTTACCATATTAGAGACACACTCTGACCTATGCTCAAAGATGAGTTCTCCAGATTGGTGCTGCAGTCACTTCATTCAGCAGGGAGTACCTGAGGTTAGGCAACATCTCTATTTACAGAAAGATGGTTATGTAACTTACATGATATTGTCCAGGGAGCCATGTCCCATAAATCCATGGACCCAAGATGTGTTTACCATAAGCAATCCTAAACCAGAGACACTCTTCTGAAAGCAGTCCATAAACATGGCTTCTTCCCATCACAAACACCATTAGTCTAGTCACCAGACCATTTATGTATTAGCATGTTTATAAGGAGATTATGCCAGATTATGCCTTGTTGCTTTCCCATAAATGTCCCCCTAAGAATGAGAGAGAAATGAATTGCAAACCAACTGATGAACCCTTTCCTTTCCAGAACATTTATAATGTTCCAGGTACAATTCCTAAATTATTTACATCTGTAACTTCATGCAATATTCTCAAGTACTATCACTCCCTTTTCCAAATGAAAAAATTCAGGCATGAAAGATTATGCAGAATCAGAATTTAAGACCCTAAATGATGGCTTCAGATTCTGTTTTTTAAGGCATATGATTCACTGCTGTAAGTATAAATCTGTCTGTGATCTTTCTTTTGAGACTTATACTACACATTTGGAATTAAGAAGAATAAAGATTCTATGAGACTTTATATCTGCAGCTATGGTGGATTAAAGATGGATGATAATTATCTTACACTTCTCCAATTTAGAGATGGGACCTATTTCCCTATCCCTTGAATCTGGGCAGGCTTCTGCCTGTTTTTCACAAATAATAAAAATGGTGGAAGTGACACTGTACTAGCTATTGGCCTAGTCTTTAAGACAGCTGACAGCTTCTACTTTCCTCTTTTGGTGCCCTGCACCAGCATGGAAGAAGTCTGACTGCTGTGATGGGGAGACCACGTGCAGATGCACAAAGAACGAAAAGGAAAGGGGACTTAGCTGAGCCCAGGTTTCTAGACATCCCCCAAGGTGCTAGGCATCAATGAAGTTGTCTTGAACCCTTCATACCAGACTAGTTACCACCTAAATATCACTGAGTGACCTCAATCAACAGTATGTGGTGCAGAAGAATAATCCATCTGAGGCCTGCCTGAATTCCTGACCCACAAAATCATAAAAAAGGAGACACTGCCTCCCGTTCCACACAAATATATCTGGGCATGGAAAGGTAACCCCTAGAATAAAATGCTATACTACAAGGGAAAAACAAAAAAACAAAATAGGGAGCCTGACTTTTTAAAACCATCTTGTTTAAATTGTGTTTTTTAAATAATAAAAGTGGAAGTGAAAAACTGTATTTAATAAATGGTATGCTCTTTCTTGTCTTAAAAGTTAGTGGCATTCAATGGTCCCCAAGTTCAAGAAGGTTACTTCATAAGTTGCTAAATGAGTTTGAAAGAATCTAAAGCACAAGCAGTAAGCGTGGGCAAGAATTTTGAGAGGGTCACATGTTTGTGTTTTCAAAGGAAAACAGTGTGGGTGATTTAAATTACAGCAATGCACATTTAAATTGGTGCAGCTATGTTAATATTAACCACATCTACACTATGCTAAATGTCTCAAAATGAATGTGCCCATAACTCTCTGGGTAGGAACTGCAGGTGTTGCCTCGGGGCTAATGAGCCTATTTGCCTCTCTCCTGTCTAAACTCCCATGACCTTCTTCAATTATGGATGGAGAATCTGAAATAACTTCTGACCTTGCACAGCCTCACAGGACAAATCTCACCTCTATTCTACCTCTAAGAGTTTTTCTTTCTCTGCCTGATCTTATCCACTCTACTTCTTTCAAATACACAATAAGACATATATCATGCATGTATACATGCATGTACACCCCACACATACACACACAGGCACGCAAAGCAATAACAATGTTAGCAAAAGAGGTAGGATCTTCAGGCCTGCTTCTACTGTTAAACCCATCAGACGGTATCAAAATGTTAAGTAACTGAGTGTTTAGATGTTATTAATAGCCAAATCTCTTTACTTAAAACCTTCAGTTCTAAGACGTCATATACATTAAAGATAAATCTGGCCTGTTGAAATAGGAAAATCAAGCACATTGGATATAAACACAACAAATCACATTTTATTAATGATATTTAATAGGTAAATTATCTAGTCATTTATCCATCTGATATTCACTGAGTGTATTTTCATGTTGCCCCATTTAGACAATGTCATTCTATTTCATATACTCCTCCCAACAGCCTTCTAAATCAGGAATCATTTTATCCATTTGCCAAATGAGAAAACAGAAGCTCCAAAAGGGTAAATGTACAAAATGACACAAGTATTCTCAAGTAGCAATCAAGAGAACAAATGGTCTATCTTATGCTTACAGCCGTTTTAATATGCCCTACTTCAGCCCAGTGTACCTAGACTTATTCCTTATAATTGCAAAAGATTCAGATTATCCACAGAAAATGGAAAGCCAGTTTTTACAACTTCATATAATTTTCTGACAATAAAGAAGCCCCACTGCAGATAAGAATTAGGCCTTCTGCTGACTATCAGACCATATTCATATTAACTATGAAGTAAAATATGGGAAAATATCAGTAGGAAAAGCAAAAAGTGATTGTATATCAATTTTATGATACACATCACAAAATAAACCTGCAATGAGACACTTTTCCAGGAGACTAGGACGTGTTTCAGTAGTGAAAACTGTTGGTGTCTCATCCGTCACCTTGGGACCCACCTCAGGAGTCACCTACAGCTTTGCAGATAGTTCCTGTACATGCAACAGCTTTCTACAGCAAGCAGTTGTGTCCCTCAATCCAAGGAATATTTCTGGCTACAGGAGTATGATCAATACTCTGCAAGGCAGACTTGAAGAGCCAAGGAGTTAACACCCCAAGAGTAGCCCTTAAACAATGTGGTACAGGAGCTGGTGGGTAAATACCCCACCTCCCTACCCTTCAGTGAAGCAATTCCAGCGTGTGTCCCACAGAGACTTTAGAACAGCAGTTCTCAACCTGTGGGTCGCGACCCCTTTGGGAGTCAAATGACCCTTTCACAGGGGTTGCCTAAGACCATCGGAAAACATATATAATTACATATTGTTTTTGTGATTAATCACTATGCTTTAATTATGTTCAATTTGTAACAATGAAAATACATCCTGCCTATCAGATATTTACATTACAATTCATAACAGTAGCAAAATTAGTTATGAAGTAGCAATGAAAATAATTTTATGTCACCACAACATGAGGAACTGTATTAAAGGGTTGCGGAATTAGGAAGGTTGAGAACCACTGCTTTAGAAGGTTCTGAGTGGGGTTGGGCCTGTCACTCACAGAGCTAACTTTCTCATTAATGTTCCCTTTTGTGGCTTTTCTCACTTCCTGTCTCACTCACCATACCTTGCAGGACTTCCGGAGCCATCTGTCCAATAAAATACTTGTACCCTGTTGCAGAAAAAAATTTTCAGATAGCTGCATTGAAATATCCCATCCCACATACTTGTCTTACAGTGTGACATTGACACACTTCCATCAGAAAGCAAAGTATACATCCCTTCCCTTTGAATCTGGCAGGGTCCGTGACTCTGGCAGAAGAGACACAACTGATTGCTGAGGCTAGGTTTTAAGAGGTGGTACAGCTTTTATCTGGACTTTTTGAAAGACTTACTCTTGGAACCCAGCCACCGTGCAGTGAGGAAGACAAGAAGCTAAGTTCGCAGCCAGCAGCCAGAATCAATAGCAGACCTACGAATGAGTCTTCAAATGATTCTAGCCCCCAGCTAGAAGCCAAGTAGAACAGAGAGATCTTCCCATTGAGTCATGCCGAATTACAGACTTGTGAGCAAAATAACTTGTCATTGTTTTAACACACTAAGTTTTGGGGTGGTTTGTTACTCAGCAATAGATAACTAGAACATACATAAACTCTTATCTCAGGGTCTGCTTTGGAAAGATCTTCAAACTAAGACAGTTCCCAAGGTGATTCAACTAGTAAATGGAGGTAAGTGAATGAACTCAAAATGCCTATTCAAAGGCCATGCCAGGTCCACTGTATTCTACTACCTACTCATTCAGTAAAGTAACCATTTGGTCTCTTAAATATAGAGGCCCAATGTCTCTGAAAGAAGAAGCAAGGAAGAATTGTGTTTCTCACAATTCTCATTATGTAACAGACACTAAATATGAATATATATCAGTCCTGAATATTGTGCCTCGATTATTTTCAGTTCTTAACTCCACATTTCAAGTTCTACTCATTATTCTGGGTACTTCTGCTAGTTTCAAGCCAGGAGAAAACTTAAAGGACATTACCGCAAAGGAGGAGGAAAATATAAATAGCTAATTATAGGCTTTAATGTTTTGGTTTCCATCAGAATATTCTCAGCTGAGCAGTTAAAAACTAGGCACATTTTCAATGAATTACAGATTAAAATATTAAAGAGTGAATAGTGATTCATGTAGATTTCTGTCCAGTGTAGAGTTTGGAATTAATGTTGCTAACAAAAGGGTATGGGCGTGGAAATACACTATTTTTCTAAAAATTTTTCACTCAATATATTTATCTTCTTAAGAAGAGCACATCACTAAAAGTTAATCTGTAAAAATAAAATTCAGAATCTGATCCAAAATACAACCATAATCCTCACTACTAAAATAAAATTAAAAGGCAATTGCAAAATTTTTATACCCTAAAAATATAATCCACCGCATTAAATCCACTTCAGCATATTCAAATAAAGGTCTGCTAAAGGAATTAGCACATGAAAATAACAAATCTCTACTTCCCTAAAGTTCTCTGTAGCTTTATGAACATAGTATTATTGTTACTTACCAGTGGTTAACTATAAAACCATCAGTTTCAAAGGTACAAAACCTTAAATCTGTCATTGTGACTTTCTTTGTAAAATATACTGCTACAGCTATTTCAGTGGCTACATCAAACCTAAGTAGATTTCTTTTGACAAAATATATTAACTGAAATAAGATCTCTGTTTTAACTCTGTCGCTCAACCTTTAACATTTGTCTACTTTACCCAGGAGATGATAGCACAAAACAGTTCTCACTTTTCCCACTGACTTATCCATTCAGTACACATAGAGCTTACCTTAAAGGAAGCAGCCTCAAGTCCTTCCTCTTTAAACTCCATCCCCTTACACTCAACCCCTTTTGTAAAGGTTTCCTGAACTATTAGTAACACTCTGGCTATCAAGTGATTGGTTCAATCTGGATTTTTTTTTTCCTGCATGGAGCTGGGGGAGGGACAGCAACACTTTGGAATAAAGTTAATAAAGTCACAAAGTAAACACTTATAGTATCTACAAGCCAGATGTGCAACAATGTAGATGAATTTTATAATCATCATATTGAACAAAATAAGCCAGGCACAAAATAACACCTACTACATAAGTCTATTTTATATGAGTTTCAAAAATAGGCAAAATAAAGGATGCTGTGAGAAGCTAGGATGGTGGTAACCTTGCGGTGGAGGGAAATAGTGACTAGAAAGAGATGTCTGGAATCCAGGCAATGTTCCATTTCTCTATCTGGTTGCTGATTACAAAAGCATGTTCCCTTTGAGAAAATGTATAGGTACCATTTATTTGTATATTATACTTTAATAAAAAGTAAAATTAAATAAATTGAAATATTGTAGCTCTTGTAACATATAGAAACTAACCTCAGAAATACAGCTGACCATTGAACTACATGGGTTTGAACTCCTATGCAGGATGTAAGTGGTCCTGCACAGTTCAAACCTGTGTTATTCAAGGGTCAGCTGTAGTTACAATAAAAAAAATGAGATTAAATGCTAGGTGGGTTCTCTGGCCTGCTGAAGGCTCCAAATTTGAAGACTCCTTTCTCTTTGCTAAATATATATAAGCTAGCAAGTATAAGACAGGACGGAAACAAACACTAGCCTCAAACTGAGACTTCCTCCTTGAGGTCAATTAGATGGATTGATAGAAAATAGTAAAGAGACTGTCTCACCACATACCAATTCTATTTCATACTATCTAGAGTCAACCTAAAGTCATCTTTTTCTGTCCCTTGGGTTCAGTGCCACATGACCAACACTTTTATGGAAAACAATAGATAACGCAGATGCCCTCCTGGTGCCATGCGCCACCTCCATTAGTGAAACCCATCCAGTATCAGTACTAGCTCCCATCCAACAAGTGTTCACTGCAGCCCCTTGGACTGAGTGATGAGTGCTCCAGCGCTCTCTAGAAGTCGTCAGTCTTCCATGCCAGGCATTACTTGGAGAACCTGCTGGACTTCAATCTCAGCTCACTTCCTCCCTGCTCCCCCACCTGAAAGTGCTATTCTGACCTGCATGTTCTAGGAATGAATGCACATAGATAAAATACATTTTTATAAAATCTATTTTAAAATCTGTAAAGAAAAGCCTGTTTGAATAAGCCAATGATGTGGAGAGCTGTTAGAGAAAACAAAATATACTAGCCAGCATTCCCTAAAATATCTTTAATAGAAAGGTGGGGGCATCTGTCTCGTTAGGTTCAAGCTTAGCATACGTAGTGGCAAGGAAGCTTAGACAACTTCAGAGTTCACTGGTCATTTCTATATATAAGTAAAATTATTCAATATTTAAAAATGGGAAACATGAGCATGTCAAAACTAAATATGCAAAACTCAAAGGCACTGGTTATAGCTGACAGTCTTCCAAGTATATGAAAATATGTTTTCTCTGTACTTTCCAAGAAAAAAATAAGTTTATAGCTTAAATGGGTTCCCAGCATTCTCCCTTCCTCCACAAACCTTTTCCTTTTAACAAGAAGCTTTCAAACAATAATAATTCAATAGTTTCTCATCTATTTATTCATTTCCATGCTCTTACAAATAAAATCTGGGTAATAGAAGAGGTTCTTTTTACTTTGTCCATTTGATGCATGCCTTTATATCTATTATATCTTTAGATATTTTGTCCATTTTGTTGCAGGGTTGCTAAGGTTTTGGAGGCTCCCTTAAGTCCTGTTGTCTTCAATACATATGCAACTATTTTATGCTATTGGATAATGTTCAAATATACGAGTTAAAAATATAGGCAATACATATGAGAAAATAAAAATAGCCCACACTAGTGTTTCTCAAAGCTAATTTACAAAGTGGGTGATTGATCCAACTGCCCTTCAGTGGGTAGGTCTCAGGCCTCTTTGCTCTTTGGCCAGCAGGTTTCTGGTCAAATCATCCTAATACTCACTGTTCAATCTGGGGGCTTCTCCCTGTTCAAGTTTGGCAAAGTGTGTTAATGATTTTCACCTTCTTTTCCAGGACATTAAAAGGTGGGGAAAATAATACATATCTTCTAATCTAATTTCTACTCATGTATATCCCAATCTTGGAACTATATCAAACACTCAACAAAATATCAAGATCAGATACCTAAGGTACATGAGAAAACAATTCTAAAATTTGGAAGACGAGGGATTATATATTTTGTTTTTATCACAATGTTTCCTATTTCTGGCTACTGAGTTGAATATCCTATAATTTGGTATACTTGAATTCCTGTTTTATACTAAAATTTGGAATATAATGATAGTAATGCTATTTCTTTTTCAAAGTCTTCCAAAAAAAAAAAAGTAAAGAAATATCTACAACTTTCTCAAAAAAAAGAAAAAAATATTATCATTCTTTTGCCACTAGTTTGAAAATTTAAACAAAGAAAATTAAATTATAATTACAATTCTGGCTCAATCCAAGGGAGAAAAAGTCTAAGAATCAGAATGCCAACCGAAGAATGGGCTTTGTTGTGAATTATTGACATCTCTGTCATAAAATAAACTCAAACCAGGCTTTAGAGTCATTTCCTATAGATGTGGTCTAGATGTTTCTGCTGATTGAAAGACAGCACTGAATGAACGCTCTTGCTCTCTCAAATCCAAGGATCTACCATCCCCAACTGAAGCTCTTCAGCAAGAGTCGAGCTCCTCTAATATGCCACACAATACCTCTACAGAGTGGTGAAAATCATGGTACCAATGGTATGGATGGTAAAGACATTGGGTCATTCAGTATAGATTTCTATTAAGATTGATCAGTACCCAAACTCTGCAGTTTTTAATAGTTTGGCCATCACACATTTGCCTTCAAAAAGGTTTGAATGAGTTACATTCCCACCATTCCCCACTTATTCAAAGAAAAGTAATACTGCAGAGAAGTAGAATGCAAGCTCTTTGCCATCTCCTTAGAAAGCCAAAATAAGAATCGAAACTATCTTCTATAATGTAACCCCCAGAAAGGGCGGAAGCATGAGATTTAGACACTGCAATATGACATTTGCTCCAAATTCAAGCAAAGAATGGGCACAAAAACCCTAAATTGTAAAAGCCACCAGATCTATGCTCTTCAATTATAGTCTCCAGCCTTTGTGATCATGCATAAAATTTATTCATTAACTAATTGAACACATGCTTATTGAGCATCTATTATGTGTTAGGCATGCTTCTCCACCAGGGGTCAGCAAACTTTTCCCACAAAAGGTCAGATAGTAAACGGGCAGTTTTGCAAGCCATTTGGCCCCTGTCACACCTACTCAACTCCCTTACTTATAATGTGAAAGCAGCCACAGATATTCTCTTTCTCTCTCTCCCTCTTTCTCTCTAAAACCAATGAGCATATCTTCGGGTGACGATTTTTTTTAAATCCCTTTCTCATGCAGGTTTTATATTCTACTAAAATCAGTAAAAAAATTAGCACCTTCTCCAAATACATGCACATGTATTTATTTCTAAAGAATATGTGTATAATAGTGTATAAACGCATTGTGTACATTATAAAATGTATGAAGTATTATAAATTATAATAAATGTGACAAATATTTTAAAATAAATTTTGTATTTTAATTCTTGATATTTTTATGATTTATTCACTTTTCACTAAAATTATCATTACCATTATATTTTAGTGAAATCATTTTTTAAATCTTGGTTTAATATTTTGTAACCCAATTTTAAGCCAGTTGTTTCAGATATTTGGTTTTAATGGCTGTCATAGTGGAGAACTGATCTCACAATGATATATAGCTCCAAAAGGAAGAATTGTACTATTGGCTCTGCTTATCAAACCATGATCAGCATTTTAAACTCTCACCTCCCAATTATGCAAAGAATTTCATTAAATTTTTGGCTTACATATTTATAGCTTCCTCATTTTAAATGAGTTATTACTGCCAACTAATTGGAATGTAAATACTGTAAGGTAAATAAACATTTGCTGACTGAGTAAATCAATAAAAATTCATTTAAAGCACTTACAAAGTTTTTAAAGATGCTTCCAAGTTAACATAAAGTATGCTAATGAGAATATTTTATATGTAACATACCTAGGTTTAAGCAATAACCTGGCATTACTAAAATTTAAGGCACATAAACATAATACATAACAGTACACTGAGGGAAGGAAGGAATGAGGAGGTACTGCCAAGCTCTCCATGCAGCAGAATGCCCACACTTCCCCAAGGGAAACTCACATAAGTGATGTAACATGTGACCAATCAGCAATCAGAACAGGTAAAGGCTTCGAGGTCATTCCTTTTGGTTAATATCAGTAAAGTTTCCTTACTTTCTTTTCTTATGTTTAAAAGGTATAGGGTTGAATAGACTCACTAGGTCACCTGGTACACCCTTTGGGGTACACTTTGGAGACAACTACTCTTCATAACTACTTGTTTTGTCTGTAGTTTGCATTTGGAAACTATTGACTGTATAGGATTTTAACCTACCTTGTTAGATGGAACTGATAGATTCCATCAATCTAGTTCATCTTCTCTGTGTGCATATTCTTGAGAGAAACAATTTCCCGTCACAGCACACTTGGTATAATAATGCAGGAAAAACTCAAATTATTGAATCTTTTATTCACACCTAACTCCATCACAGCCATTCGGTTGGCTATTTCAGTTTCTAACTTCTATGCCAACTTCAATCTGAAAATTAAGAGTCAGCAAACTACCTGACATGTTTGGCAGAATCTTCAAAAACTTCAGATGAACTTTAGCCAAGTTTTCTCTGTCCCTAATGAGAAGTTATTAATCAATAGTATGTTTGCAGTGGTGAAAGGGCTGTTTAGAATTTTAATAAATGTCATCTAGAAAATTAACAAAAAGTAATTAGGAAGATTTATTACCTTATTCTCTATCACCTTCATGGTCAAGCCAAAGGAAACCATGGTCAAGAATGAGGATTACTAAAACCTGAACATTTTATAAATATGTCCTCAAAACCCTTCTGAAATAGCCAGAAAGTTCAGCACTCTCTCTTCCCTGATCAGGTCACATCCCATAGCATTTTTCACAATAATAGGATAAGTGTTCAACCGTTTCTCTCCCACCCCTACCTCCACTCTGAAAACAACTTTAGAGCAGGAAATGTCTTTTTTTCTTCTTTGTGCCCTCTACACATTGTACTATTCAATTAACATTTGCTGAAATTAAATAGAATATTGTGGAAGTCCAAAGACTGTTTTACATTTTCATGGTCCAAAATTGAAGAAAACCTTAGAATAGTGAATTTGATCTTGTGTTACTGAAAAATAGGTGGGAAATATTTCCTTCTGCATGTAAGAGTTTTGATTTAGGAAAACTCTTGTTTGAATGTTTTATTATTAAGCCCTGCAGCAATAAACATTCTTCTTGAAATGTATTTCAAATACATGAAGTTTAAAAACCCGAAATTAATTTGGCCCACCTTATTATAAAGGAAATAGTTGAAACTGTCATTATTTGCTGATGATATCATCGACCTCATTAAAAAAAAATTTAACCAAATCACAGACAAACTCAAAACTACTAAGACTTCAGCCAGGCAACTAGATATAATGTAATAAAATTTTTCGATGTCAACAACTATAAAATGTAATCAAACATATGATAGCATTAACAAGAACATCAAATTCTATAAAATTTCTAAGAATTAACTTCACCAAAAATACACAGGACCGCTATAATTTCCTAAATTCGGTGAAAGAACATAAAAAAGAAAATATGACTAAATGAAGAACATTTATGATCTTGAAGGGATGATTTAACATTATAAAGATGTCAATTTTCCCCAGATTATCTATATTCGAACCAATTCCAATCAAAATTCCCATTGGATTTATTTTAAGAACTTGATAACCCATTTTTTAAAATGTGCATAGAAATCTAAAAGTCTATAAATGCCTGTCAACTTTGAAAATGATGACAAAAGAGCAAGGAATTGCTCTACTAGATATTAAGACGTAATAAAGGTCATCATAAAGACAAAATGGTCTTGGTGCCCAAATGAACAAAAAAGAGAAGTGGATCAAGAGAGAGAGTCCTAACAGACCTATGTCCTTAATATATGACGATAAAGATGCCATCATACACAAATCAAAGAGCAAAAGATGAACCAGTCAGCACACAGTATTGGAAAACCCCCTATGAAGAAAATTTAACTGAATTCACCTTATAAAAGTTTGACTCTAAGATCTAAAAGGATCAAAGATCTAGATATGAAAAGTATATTATAACATAATCAAAGATAATGTAGGAATATAGCATTGGGATGGGCAAGGATTTAAAAGGGATTTTAAAAAATTCAGAACACAATCTATAAAGTAAAATACTTGTGAATATTATCATATCAAAATGAAGGATTCTATTCAATGATAAAATTAACAGACAAATGACAGAACAGGAGAAGTAATGTGTAATATCTAAAGCTGACAGGGACCAATATCTGTAATACAAAAGGAACACCTACCAAACAAGGACCCAAAAGAAAAATGGGCAAAGGAAATGAATAGGCAATTAACTCAGGAAGAAAGCAATTAACTCAAGCATATTAAGAGATGCTCAAGCTCACTAGTAATTACAGAAATGTACACTTTATTTACATCAGCCTAGCAAAAATTAGAAAACTGGTATGCCTGTTAATATTGTTGTGTAATGAACTATGTACTACAAAACTTAGTTGTTTAAAACAGCAACAATCATATTTTATTACTTCTCATTGTCTCTGCTAAACAGGGATCCAGGAGGGGCTTGGTGGGAAGGTTCTGGCCTAGAGTCAGAAATTGTCTGGAGCTAAGGAAACTAGGGAATGACCAGACATATCTCTTTTCCTTGTGGTCTATCACATGGGCTAGTTTGAGATTCCTCACAGCATGGTGGCCTCAAGAAAAGTCAGATTTCATACATGGTAGCTCAGGGCTCCAGGGAAAGTGTTTCAATTTCCAGCCAACAAGGTGGAAGCTAAATCACCTTTTACAACTTAGCCTCAAAAGTCACACCTAGTGTTACTTCTGCCATATTCATTTGGCCAAAACACTCACAAAAGCCTACCCACATTGAAGGGGAGGAGAACTGGACTTTACTTCTTGATGGTGTGTGGCAAGTGCCTAAAGAAGCGTGCAGGATGGAAGATATTGTTGTAGCCATCTTTGGACAATGCAATATGACACATCTGGGTAATTTCCAGCATTGGGCTACATGTGGGATTAGAGAGCATAGGCAGTCAAATTAAGTATATCTATACTATTTGACTCAGAATTATCACTCCTGACTATCTACAACCTTGAGAAATTTTCTTACTGTAAGTGGCTCTTATATAAGGATGTTTATCATAACATTGTTGAAGAAGCAAGGACTTGGGGATTATGTAGGTTTCATTCCCAGGGGAATGAGTAAGGGAAATGTGATGAATGCTTACAGTGGATTACTACACAGCAGTTTGAAGCAACAGAGTAGATGTACACACTGAAACATGAATAAAATATTAAATTATGGTGCTGAAAATTAAGTAGATGAGATTCATAGCACAATATTATCAATATTTTTATTAACATTGATGCACACCAAAAAAATAGTTTTTTCATGAGCACATAGAAATGAAGGGTAGACTTCAACTGATTAAATGTTAGCTGATGTGCAGCGGAAAAGACTGGGAGTAGGGACTGGAGGAAAAAAGAAGGTAAATAAAGAGATCAAGGAAACAAGTCAGGGACATGTGCCTTAACCTGAGGAGTACAATTAAGTCTACCCTTTAAATCTGATTTAATAATAATCTCCAACAGCCTAGTAAGACCAGTTATACAGAATAGGGTTTTAGTAAAAAAAAACTTCTAAAAATTGAGAACAACACTGGCCTAGGTACAGATGGTTTTGTAACTCACCTTATTACTCTTTCAAAAAAATAATTTGAGACATAGTCAATGATCGGGGATCAATGAGAAACATTTTGAGATGGAAGAGGTTTCTCAGAAGTCTTTAGTTAACGCATCTCACAAATGTCACTTTAATTAAGACTAGAACATAAGTATTTGATAAAACATAACAATATGAAGGGTCCTGATAATATGGTGATTAGGGAAAAAATGAACAAGATTTTTAAATAAGTTTTAAAGTAAATTAAAATAGACATGTGCAAAACAGCAATACACATTTTGCAATAAAAATAAACATTAAAATGGCTGCCTATGGTGTAGTGAGGGAGGATTGGGGGGATAATTCATTAATTAATTATCACATGTACATTTAGACATTAAATAAGGCAAATAAATATTTTAACAAAATAATTTCTAAGAGAAAAATTAGATAATTTAAACATTCAATTAATGTTATATTTATTAAATTTTTTAATTTCTGTGAAGTCCAGAGATTGAATCTTATTTAATACCTTAAAGATATTATGGGTTCAATTCCAGAGCATTGCAATATAGCAAATATTGCAATAAAGTGGGTCACACACAAAATAATAAGAAGAAGAACAACAACAATAATAAAACAACCACATGTCCAGTGGCAGAATGCTGGGAAATAAATACTCAGACTTTATTTTGTTTCCTTGATGCAACTTTGACATCTGAGTTCAGTATTCATTGACTAGTGTGTGCCTCTCTTTGCTTGGCATTCTCATTTAGTAATGTACTCACAGCTGTAAAACTTGAGATGCCATCACAAGAGACACAGAGAGAGCTGAAGCTGAACTACAATGCTGTAAGAATATTAGCTCTTTGGGGTAAAGGATGTATTAAAATGTCAACCATAGCCCTAGGTTTCCCTTTACAGATTTAAAAAAAGGCTAATTTTAATTTCCAATCCCCAGAAGACACTGAGAGACTGAAAAGCAAAAACTGCCCTGCATCCTTTATTCTCTCCCATTCAGAGCCTGGCAAAAATTGAGCAATGTTGCATTTAAGCACTTTCTCAAGGTCACGGACAGTAACATTTTGTTTACTGTTTTTGTTTTGGTTTTTTTTTTTTTTTTTTTACTTCCTAGGACTCTGAAGTGGGGGAGAAGAAAAAAACACATTGATGTGAGTTAGCCATATCAAAAAAGTTACATTTAAAATGCCACTGCCGCACAATGCTTCTCAGTGCTGACACTCAAACATTTGTGAAGGCCCCAACAAACACAAGCAGAGAGCAATATAGGAGATTCAACTTCTATTCCCAATGAAAACGTCATGTTTTGTGAGTGACCTTATATTTTGGGTTGTCTCCTTTTAACAGATATTAGTATTTAATAGTTTCCTCAAAATAGGAAAATAATCGGAGTTCATACAATGCATAAAGGAGAAATGAATTTTTGAAATCTTGCCAAACACCCAGTTTTCTCAAAATCTTTTAGTCCAGTATGAATAACCTTCCCTTTACTCTTTAACCTTTGCTAGAATTTTACAAAATGTAATGTATACAGGATGCATCAAGAGGTAGACAACGTGTCATTTAAACAATGGAATATTACTCGGTCATAAAAAAGAAAAGAAGGAAATCTTACCATTTGTGACAGCACAAGTGGACCTGGAGAGTGTTATGTTAAGTGAAATAAGTCAGTCAGAGAAAGATAAGTACCATATGATTTCACTCATATGTGGAATCTAAAGAACAAAATAAATGAACAAACAAAGCAGAAACAGACTCATAGATACAAAGAAAAAGTGTTGTTTGCCACAGGGGAAGGGGGTGGGGGGCTGTGTGAAAAATGTTAATTGATTAAGCAAAAAACAAAACCAAACTCGGACACAGACAACAGTGTAGTAATTACCAGAGGGGAAGGGGGTGGGGGAGGTAGAAGAGGGTAAAGAAGGGATAAATGGTGATGGAAGGAGACTTGACTTGGGGTGATGAACACACAATAAAATATACAGAAGATATATCATAGAATTGTACACCTGAAACCTATATAATCTCATTAACCAATGTCATCCCCATTAAATTCAATAAAAAAGAAAAAAAAAAGGTAGGTAAATTGAAATTTCACAACATGTACTTTTCTCCTGGTTGGTTGTTGTAATTAAATAAAGGAGAAATTCCAGTGGTAATAATATGAATTAATAAATATGTAATATTAACTTTGGCAAGTACTTAACTAGGTGCCAGACACGCTTCTAAGTACTTTAACATAGTAACTAATTTAACCCTTACATCCACCCTATATGTGGAGTCAATGTTATCCCCTTTTTACAGAATCTTAGGAACTGAGAGATGAAATGAAGTGCTCAAGGTCAAAGAGCTAGTGAGCAACAGAACAGGGATTCAAACCTAGGCAGTCCAGTTCCAGAACCTGTACTCTTTTTTTTTTTTTTTTCAGAACTTGTACTCTTAATCACAATTCAATACTATTCCATGAAAAGAATATTACCAGAAGAGAGACAGAAGCAATTGGTTAAAGTAAGTTAGTTTTTATGGTAATGTTTGATTGGTCAATAGCATTCTCAATTTTTGTCTCCCATAACCACTGTCTGAGTCATGGATCACTCTTCCAAGAAAGTTGCTTAAAATTCCCAGGCTTTGGTTTTCTTATCTATAAAGGTATCACAGATCCACAATCCCTAGTCCACAATTTCAAAATTCAAAATGCTCTACAAAGCAAAAATATTCTTTCATTTGACCAATTCATTTGTCCTTACCTAATTCATTTGACAGTCTCCTCCCCTCTCCTCTCTTGTCCTCTCCAATCTTATTTTGTGAGGCTTTCTATAGAGCCTCCTGCTCCTCTCTTCATGGCTCCAAAAGCATTTCAGGTTAGATTTTGGCTCTGTTGGTGTGCGTTTTAGTCAACTGTCTTCTCCGTCTATCTACTGTCCTCTTTGCCTCATCTTTTTAGTTAGAAATCATCCACAATACTCTCCTTGGAGAGAAAAAATAATAAATAACATTCAAATTCAGAGTTTAAGTTATCCAAAGTACAAAAATTGTAAAGATATGATAAAGCAATACATGGTCTCAGGAAACCCTAATAAAGGGTTCCTGGAGGCAAGAGGATGTAGGGGAAACACCACTTCTGTCTCTGATACCAGCACTAATTAGTTTCAACATTTAATAGGGCAAGAAGCCAGGGCCTGAAATTTGTGCAGGCACATTTCTACAACTTTTACTAGTTTGTTGGGTACTGATGGAAAGAATGACTAGAATTAAAAAAAAAAAAAAAGAATGACAAGAATAGTCAGAATTTATTACAGAAAGAGAATTCCATATTGAATATTCAAGTAATTCAGGTAGTTAGCAGTCTTTTTATTATGAAATAGTTTTAATTTTGTCTTAGGAAAAAGATTATTCATAATTCATTTTATTAACGAAAAGGAAGTATAAAAACATCATAGGTTGTTATAGGTTCATTGGTGGACTATATGGCATTTAAAATGTGTTTTCCACTGAAATGCAATGATTTTTAAATGGCAATTTGTTTTACAGCCCGTAAGTTTTGTCCATTAATACATGGCGGTTTCAGTTTGTAGCTCTCAGCATGATCAGCATGAAGAGAATAAACTATCACACTTTGCAATTGTCAGTTTATTGTGGTGCTCAATGCCTTTTTACTTTTAAACAGAGAGACAAGCTAATTGCCTTTTTATTCGGTAGGACATTGGCTCATAAGTAATGCCTGTTAGTAAGCAAATGCTATATAACATAGAATGCTGAATTTTTCTGAAAGGTACAAAATGACACAGGTAATCACATTTACATTAGGGAACAGTCATCAACATTGGCGTCGTATGAGATGACAAATCCTTAAGACATGGTGGTATATGCGGTCAATCCTTTGAATAATGTTTCACTAGACTACAACATGCCATCCAAGGGCTTATTACATTTTGAAATTTGGCTTGCCCAACTATGAAAAACAAATGGAAATAATCCAGACAAACTTTCCTTCCTTTGTTATGATAAAATTACTTCAATGCTACATTTTCCTAAGCAATATAGCCAGTGGCTAACCAATACAGTGGTTCTATTAATTAATAGGCTTACCTGTCTTCAATAACTAACCTCATCAAGTCTTTTACTTTTCCCCTTGCTTCTGCTCATCACTTCTCCCACAGCGTGGAAGAAAGCCCTGGCAAAAGAATGCAATTCAAATGCCTTCTTTATATCTTTGTGTACATTGTTTGTTTATTATTTATGCTATAGCTCTCCCACCACCATTTTCTCATGGTTTAGTCTCTTTTCTGGTCACACTTCAATGTGTCATATGGGTGACACAAAGCTGAAGTGGCTTAGTTTATAGACCATGAAATTTTAATGATGGTTCAGTTAATTTTGCATGAAGAACAAGGAGCCAAAGCTGGAAAAGTCATTCATAGAAAACACCTTTGCAAGGGGGAGGTTACTGTCTAGTTGAACTAGGCCCAGCTCTTTGCCTGAGATTATTTCAAATTGCATTATTCACAGCACGCCTCTTATTTGTGACAGTGCTTTCCTTTCCAAAACCTTTATAGTTTAAAAATGACAGGTTCTGCATGATGGATTCATTTTTTTCAATCACTGAATATATGATACCCCCTCTCTAAAATAAAGTCTGGTTCTAACTAGATAACTAAGTAAGTGAAAAGCTGGGGCTTTTCTTTTCACAATTATCAGATTTTATTTTCCAAACATACATAAGCCCCTGACACTCTGAAAGGCTCTGTGTGAGTCTAAGAGAACCAATTAGTAAGTCTAGCATAGTGGCTATCAGGATACAATCAAATTACAGTGATTCAGCCATTCATTTATTCATTCACAAAAATTCTGGATATAAAAGAGCAAGAGGGCAATTGAGGTCCTCAGGGAGGCAGCTACCAAGTCAGGAAAAAAAAATTCACCAATCACATAGATAAAAATATATTTTATTCGGTATTTATCACTGCAGAGCAAATTACCTCAAAACGTAGTTACTTAAAAATCAATATTTATTATCTCACAGTTTCTATGGATAAGGAATTCAGGAATGGCTTAACTAGATGGTTTGGACTCAGGGCGTCTCATGAGGTTGAGGTCAAACTATTAGCCAGGGTTGTAGTCATTTGTCAGGTTGACTGGCAATTCCAGTTCATCTGAGACAATCCTGGTTATGTCTCTTTTCCTGGCATAATTATAATGAGCATTCCCTTTCATTTTCAAAAGTGTCCTAGATTATACAACATATTCAACACTGAACTAACTAAGAAGCTATATCCAGAGCAGACTGTTGTTGTTGTTGTTGGCAGCCATCCGTCTCGAGAGACGATGGTGTAGCTTCTTAAGAGTCCATCTGCACCGCCGAGAATGGCTGTGCAGTCCGACTCGGGAGTGACATGGTAGTATCTGTCTCCTCCCGTGTTGAATCGACATCTTGCGATGACGCTGAAGCTGAAGCTACAGAGCCTGGGCAGGGTAATATGGAGGGTCTGCTGTTGCCCATGCAGCAGATCCCCCCTCTCTTCGCAGCTGAAGGGTCCAAGGGAAAGACGGAGTCGATACAGCTTGGCTTCAGGTGCGCCGCAGGAGTTGCCGGTGTTGACTACAACGTCAAACCGCCTTAGGGACTCCGACTCCGGATTTTCTGTCGGGGTTTACTCCCTTAGCCTTTCCCCTGAAGAGGTATGCCGCAAGGCAGCAGAGCAGACTACTCTTTACATAAAAAATCATTTGCTAGTTCGCTCTGGCTGAGTGGCTCAGTTGGCTGGAGTCGTCGTCGGCAGCCGTCCATCTCGAGAGACGATGGCGTAGCTTCTTGAGAGTCTATCTGCACCGCCGAGAATGGCTGTGCAGTCCGACTCGGGAGTGACAATCCCTGCCACACTTGTTACAGGTGAAGGCAGATGGCTGTTGTTGCTGCTGCCGACACTGCTTCCGCCTCGATCTTTTCTGGACCGCCTCCTCGTTGCACGCAGCCTCTGCACGTGACGTACCTTGCCTGACCGCGAGCCTCCAGGCTAGGCGGTCGTCTGCTTGAACTTCCCATGTGTTGAGATTGATGGAGCATTGTGTCATGTCCTTTTTGCAGATGTCTTTAAACCGCAGTTTTGGGCGCCCTGTCATCCTCTGGCCTTCTGCTAGCTCGCCGTAGAGGAGGTCTTTGGGGATACGGCCTGCATCCATTCTTTTGACATGGCCGAGCCACCTGAGGCGTCTCTCGCTAAGAACTGCATGCAAACTGCTCATATTGGCTCGCTTCAGCACCTCGGTGTTGGGGACCTTATCCTGCCAGGCGACATGCAGGACGCGTCGCAGGCACCTCGTGTGGAAGCTGTTGAGTTTCCTTTCGTGCCTTGCGTAGGTGGTCCATGTCTCGCTGCCATAGAGGAGAGTGCTGAGTACGCAGGCTTGGTAGATGCGCAGTCTGGTTTTCTCAGTGAGGCTGGAATTGTTCCACGCTCGCTGGTTCAGTCTGGCCATAACTGTGGCTGCCCTGGCGATTCTCCGGTTGACCTCCAAGTCGACTGACAGAGAGCTCGAGATGGTGGACCCGAGGTAAGTGAAATCGTTGACAACCTCCAGGGTGTATCCGTCGATGGTGATGCATGGGGGAGTCCCCGTGCCTTGAGCCGTAACATTTGTCTTCGTCAGGCTGATGGCTAGTCCGAACTCCTTGCATGCGTGGGAAAGGCAAGTGACTAGCTGCTGGAGTCCCTCTTCGGAGTGTGATGTCAAAGCTGCGTCGTCGGCGAAGAGCATCTCACGGATGAGCACCTCTTTGACTTTGGTCTTGGCTCGTAGACGGGCCAGGTTGTAGAGCTTGCCATCGGATCTGGTGTGAATGAAGACACCCTCGCTGCAGTCCTTAAAGGCGTATTGGAGGAGCATGGAGAAGAAGATTCCGAACAGCGTAGGCGCGAGGACGCAGCCCTGCTTTACTCCGCTGCTGACTGGGAAGGCCTCAGAGGTTGCGCCGTTGTAGGACACCGTGCTGTGCATGTTGTCGTGAAAGGACATGACCACAGCAAGCAGATGTGGTGGACAGCCAATCTTCCGTAGCAAGCTGAAGAGACCGCTTCGACTGACCAGATCAAACGCCTTCGTGAGGTCGATAAAGGCGAGGTAGAGTGGTTTATGCTGCTCGTGACACTTCTCCTGCAGCTGGCGTAGGGAGAAGATCATGTCCACTGTTGATCGGCCAGCTCTGAAGCCACACTGGGACTCTGGGTAGATGCGGGAAGCAAGGGTCTGCAGGCGGGCAAGGGCGACCCGGGCGAATACTTTGCCGACGACGCTGAGGAGAGAGATGCCCGGGTAGTTGTTGCAGTCGCTGCGGTCTCCTTTGTTCTTGTACATGGTGATAATGTTGGCATCTCTCATATCCTGGGGGATGTAACCCTCCTTCCAGCAGCGACAGAGTAGATGGTGGAGCGGCTGTAGCAGGACTGGTTTCCCGCTCTTTAGGATTTCTGGAGGGATTCCGTCGCTTCCTGGTGCTTTCCTGCAAGCGAGGCGGTCGATGGCTTTGCTGAGCTCTGCCGCAGTAGGTGGGGTGTCTAGCTCCTCCATGACTGGTAGGTCTGGGATGGCGTTAAGAGCAGTGTCTGTTACGGTGTTCCTCGTTGCGTACAGCTCGAGGTAGTGCTCGGTCCACCGCCGCATTTGCTGTTCCTGGTCAGTGATGACCTCACCTGTCTTGGACTTAAGGGGGGCGATCTTGGAGGGGATTGGGCCTGTTGCCTTCTTGATACCCTCATACATTCCTCGTGTGTTGCCTATATCGGCGGCTTCCTGAATGCTTCTGCACAGGTTTAGCCAATAGGTGTTGGCACAGTGGCGGGCGGTCTTCTGGACTTTGTTCCTGGCAGCCCGTAGAGCTTGAAGTGTACTGGGAGTGGGCGTGGCCTTGTAAGCCAGTAGGGCCTTCCTCTTAGCCTCGATCACGGGTTCCATTTCTTCCCAGTGAGCCTCGTACCAGTCAGCGTTCTTCCGCTCTTTCTTCCCGTAAGCAATAATGGCGGAGTTGTATATGGCGTCGCGGAGACGTGGCCAATTGGATTCGATAATGTCATCTGCCGCCACTCCCTCGCCGAGTGCATCTTCCATCTTGTTGATGAATTGCTGGGTCTTAACTGGGTTGCTGGCACAACTGGTGTTGATGCGTGGGCGACCCTTCATCTTGGAGTGGTGCAACCTCTTCGGCATTATGCGCACCTTGCTTACCACGAGGGCATGGTCCGTGTCGCAGTCTGCACTGTGGTAGCTGCGGGTGAGGAGGGTGCTGCCAATATCCGTTCTTCTGGTGATGACGAGGTCAAGCTGGTGCCAATGGCGGAAGCGGGGGTGCCTCCATGACACCTGGCTGGAGTACTGTCCTGTATATCAGAAGGTTGCCCATTTGAGGCATGTACAGGAGGCAACTGATCGATGTTTCTCTATCTCTCTGTCTCTCTGTCTCTGTCTCTCTGTCTCTGTCTCTCTGTCTCTGTCTCTCTCTCTCTCTCTCTCTCTCTCTCTAACTATTCTGAGTTATTTTCTCATTCAACACATGGACTACATACACTTCCGTATAATGTCAATAGGCAAGGATTTCCTATGTAACTATTCAACGGCCCATCAACTATAACCCCATATGGGTCACCACTTTCTCCACCTCCTAGTAACAACAGCCTTATCAATGTTGACTAATTCAGTACATCTTGGCCTTCCCATCCCCCACCCATCACTCCCCATACTTACCACAGACACACTATGTGCTCTACTTTCAGGCATCAACAATTGAAATCTATATCACATTTTAGAGGCCTTACTTCAGCACACCACGCATGGACAAAAGCCAGATGCAAAGTGAAGAACTGAATCCAATCGGTTTTGTACAGTTACTGTCATATATTAGGAAAAGTTATTTGTCTTTTGGTTGCTCGAGAAACACTGAAACAACAAATAAATGAGATATTTAAAATGTAACAAAGACTATGTTATTCATGTACAGTAAGGATCCAAAGTCTATATGTCATCATATGGGCTTCTGGGACTTTTAACAGCATCTGTCCTTCAATGATCTTGACATTGTTTCTTTGAAAGTGTTTGGAAATGAAACTACTACAGAGCCGAATTTACAAAGCTTGTTTATAGACAGGATCTCTCCTTCCAAGGCTAGTTATGTGAGTAACCTGAGAAGAAATGGCAGTGACAGAAAAGCAATAGGAAATTTGTAGAAAAGGGGAGTGACAATGGTGTAGGTCAAATTGTGGCCCTTCCTAAATAAGTGAGACATAGCAATAAGGGAAAAGGACATATCTAGGTAAGGGGTTTGTTTATTAGAGTCAAAGCTAAGACTCTTAATTGAAACTTAAAGTTGATTTCTGTAATCTCCTTGGTTCTCAGTATGACCAATAATCCTTTATTTAAAATCTAAGGCTGATTCATTAGTTAGAACAGATGATATTGTAGCCAATGTCATGGGATTGATTATTTCCCTAAACTGAGGACAAATTTCATTCTGTTTCAAAATTGCACCCTGCATTGAATCATCCATCTTGAAATTACATATCTTTGATCATAAGAACTGGATAGGACTGTTTGAATGATCTAAATACAAAGCTTTCCTGTTGGGCTGAGAAAATGCTCAAAACTACAGACTCTAAAATTTAGTGTTACTTATAAAAGTGAAAAAAAAATTAAAAACTGGTCCATCCATACATAAGGTGGTCATTTTATGTGAGTAATAAAAATGAAAAGAGTATAATCCAACACAGAAAAATGATTATATCATGTCAAGTAACAGTAACAAAAATTCAATACACACTATTACCACAGTTCTTTTAAAGTATTTATATATTCAGATTAAAACTGAATAGGAGTATACAAATATGAAGATATAAGTTACAGTGTTTTGGAGGGGAATTTAGGGGCAATTATCCTCTATTTTCTAAAATTTTTATAATACTGTTAACTTTGTATAAAAATAAGTCAAGGCATGTCAAACTGACAGGGGTCCAGGATAGTATCTTTATATATCACAGACAGGGGAAGCAACGCTGTCATTCTGTTTTCTTCCAAACTTTATTTTAATTGAAAAGGGAAAGTGATCCTACAACAGTCTAAGACCAAATAAATGTCAGCTCAGCATTTGTGGAAAATGCTAAAACTAGAGGCCAACAATGAATCCGCCTAATTCAGAGACTAATAACATAGAGTGAACTGTCATCTTGGTGTTTGCATGGAATGTGTCTCAGAGGAGCAAGTATAGATGAATACAGTGGAGGAGTTCTACTTCCATTACCAGAATGGTTGAGGTGCTGGTGATGGTTTATAACCAGAGACTCAGACTTTATTAGCCTTAGAGTAGCTAGGGAATACTAAAAACTCACTAGTAGGAAAGTTTTTGAATTGATAGATGCAAGACTGACAGCCCTAAAAATGAGGATTTTATGTTTTGTCTTTGTGTAAGGACAAAAACAATGGGGAAGTGAACACAAAATTACAATTTTATAGTCTATATATATATATATTATAATAGAACGCACATGCCTATAGTCATGGTAAATCAATAGAACTAATGTGCCATTCTCCACACTTATATTTGCTTGAAAAACATTTAAAATGTAAGATTAGCACCTACAAAACTTAAGCTTCATAATAGTACTGATAATTACATTTGTAGAACTATAGTGTTCCAAACATATTCACTTATTTTATACTACATAATCATTTCATGAACCCTTTGAATAGCACTGCTATTCACATTTTACATGTGAAAGAAAAAAAATTTAACCAGCCAGCTGCCACTGAGTTGAGAGGTAGCAGAGTCCAAGCTTAAATTCAATGAATCTGACTGCAGGCCACCCGTATGTCTTGCTGCCTCCCACAAATAACATTGGTGTGATTAGAGAAGAAAGCATGTTGCCAGCAAAATTCATATTTAAGACACAGCTTTGACTCTCCTCTCAGCCCTCTCCTTATCCATAACTCCTAATATTCTCAGTGCACTCCTCTCTCTCTCTCTCTCTGAGGAAAGAAAACTCATTCATACAAATGTGTTAGAAAGATGCCTCCAAAGTCTACCTTTGCCCTAGAAGAAAGTATTATTAAAAACAATGAAATGGACTAATCTTGTTATTTCTAGAACTGCTTAAACTAGGAAAAAAATATTTGGTGGGCATTGAAGTCATACAACCGCAGGAACATTTATTTTGCCTCTGAAGCTAATCCTGTGCAGCATTCTCAGCAATTTGGGATGTGAGCTGTGGTAAAGTGTAAAGAGGAAAATAAGGCTTAGCTCTACCACATACAAACTGTGTGACCAAGAATAAACAAAACCAAATGACTCCAAGCCCCCATTTCCTCATCTGAAGAACGGAAGTTTTTAGTTACAGTGTTGAAGTAAAGATAAAACTTAGTTTCAGGAAAGGGGTGGTCATTATTCTTAATATTTGCAGCTGGTTGCTTAGAGGCTTTTATCTTCTAAAATCAAGTTACTTCTTCTAGCAATGTCGTTATTCCACCAGGAGCTTCGTAAATTTTACAATATATTGTTAGCATTACAAATAAAAAGCAACTCATCTTATATAAAGACTGTGTTATAAAAATTGGTGTTCATAACTTGGAGAATTACCTGGGAAGCTTGGGATTTATGACTTCAAAGTATTTAAAACATGTTTTTCTTTTGCATTCCCTGACCACAAAGAAGGCACCTAGCATATTTAGAATAACATACAGTGTTCTTGATTTAGATAGATATATGTAGATATTATTATATGTATTGTACATACACCCAACTTCTAAAGCATAAATCTATCAAGTTTATTAACTCCATCCCATTCCCCCCAGTGATTATCAAGTTGCTATACCCCTTAGAGCACACACCTGGCAATTTGTCTTCAGATGTTAATGGTCTCCAACTTCGATACTATGTATTCACGACTGTGAGGTGTAGATTTCAGGAACCTCAGGAGGCTTGTCCCATCCTATAACTTCATCCTTCTCTTGGCCAGCATAAATCTTGCAGCTGGGATAAGACAAACATTAAGTGTCTAACTACCATCTATATAAAAGTAAAAAAGTTCCTTGAGGATTTTTTTAACCATATCTTGTCCTTAGCTCACATGACCTTTTCAGCTCTTCACTAATAGTAATATCCTGTGAAGATGGGACACAGAGAGGTACCTTTGAAATTTGGGAGACTAGTGACTTAGGTTTAGAATATAGGACCCTTCCAACAGTGGGTATATATGGATGTTTTAGTAAGAAGGCAGCAAAAGAGAGGATATGATTAAAGCTTGTAACACACACTGTTGCTTTCCTGCTCAGCATGTATTCCCTATTCCTCCTTCCAAACAGCACCCCAATTTGGTCCCTACCCCCTATAGAGCCCACATGCCCCAGGATGAGCCAACTCCACTCGCAGAACCTTAGATAGGCCTAACTGGGCTAAAGGTAATCTGGTCTTCCTCCTTGCAAGTGACTGGTTCAAAAATGGGCATATGTCTCATTGAGGGCCAATGAGATTTCAACTGAAAGGCCTTTGGTGGGGGGAGCACCAGGTCAGTCAGTCATTTTTCTGGGAGAGCTTTCAAAGGAATTCTGCCTTCTTTTCCTTTTGTATGTTGTCATGCACAAATGTGATGTCCAGTCACAGGAAGAAGCCAATACTCATCAGGAAACAGAGCAAAGAGAATCACAGGAAAATGGAGCCAAAGCCACTGGATGAAGCATCCCAGTGGCCCACCTGACTACGGCATTTTTCCATGTGTGAGTCGGTATGTTTCTTCACTGCACACCTGGGGGGGATTGGATTTTTTGTGACTTGATGCCTGTGCAGCCCAAATGATATGGAACCAAAGACAAAATGTTGTGTGTGTCCCACAGCAACGGTGCTCTGAGCATTTTTTTTTTAAATCACAAGCATCTAGACCATCTGTCAATTGTGATAAGTAAAAACTAAACAGAGAAAAGACATGTGACTGCCCAAAGCATTGCTGTGCAACTAAATGTAGGGTAAAATTTCCCTGTCTTTCTTATACTAACACTTTCCTCCCCTCAGATCACATTTTTTCACCATTAAGATCCATCTATAAACTGGGGAAATGTTCTACAAAAATGTCACCTTCATTTTTCAGTGATTTGAATACATAATTATTCATCCACCTAACAAAAAAATCCATTTTAGAAAATTAATTATTGAGTGTATAAGTGCTTTCATTCTTAGAATCCATAAAGTGAATTGGCTGGATTATAATTAATGCTCTCTAGTATGATTCTTATAAAGGTGTCTCTCCAATCAGATCTGACAGCTTACTTGCCCAGCTTGGCTCTTACGTCTTCAAGATCTTAAACAGAAATGAACTTGAGAGTTGTTCTGCATAGAAATGTAAAATTAAATATAGTATTCCTACCTGATATCTAATATTTTTATTTACCTAACACTGCTAATGTCATAACAGGAAAAAATAATTTTAAGTTGTTTTTGCCCACAACGCTGTACATTAATCTCTTCCTAAAGCAACAGTTAGATCTTAAATGGGGGCAACCTTAACACAATCGCATTTTACAATCTCTGCCCCATGTCTTTTTATGTTATCATATATGTACAGTTTCTAATAGTAAAAGAACACTTATATTGATTGTATTAAATAATATTTTGAAGTCAATATATAAAATATAATAAGTATACAGGAGTTCTATCTTGGCCCACATCCAATGCACTTCAATATTAAGCTATTTAAACTGATTATAAGACAGGATTTCTGAGTATGTGATACAGTCCAGACAGTATGGACTGTCTGGGGAAAGACAAGCAATGTCTCTCTATATATAATTCATAAGTTTTTAGTATTTTTTAAGTTCATATAAATGCTTGTTATTGAAATATTATAATTCACTCCCAACACCTCTAGATAGAAACCTACATTTGAAGCCTCTAAATTTTGAGCCTCCTGGAGCAAATTCCCTTTGATGATAGAGTTTCCACCCCTGTAGTAAATAAATTCTAACATTGCCCATGTGAGTTTAAGTTAAGGTTTTGGCGACCTAATCTGCCACTTGGCCCCATAAGGATTTCTCTCAAGCTGTTGCTGCAGGTTGCATGTGTCTGGTTGCCTGTTGCAGGTAGGAACATCATTTTCCACCAGTTTAAAAGACAGATTCTGGTGCTCCCAAAGGTCAACAGAAATGCAAGGACAAGGACTCAACAACAAATAAAATATGCATATGGCCAGATGGCAATGTCATCTTTAGGCTTACATCAAGGCTGTATGGCTCTTAAGCAATGTTTAATAGTAAAAGGAATAGAGAATCACTAAGCCTTCAGTTAAGATTTCTCATGTTAGCCCTGGCTGCTGTGGCTCAGTGGATTGAGCATCGGCCTGTGAACCAAGTGTCACTGGTTCGATTCCCAGTCAGGGCACATGATTAGGTTGCACGTCAGGTCCCCAGTTGGGGGCGCTAGTGAGAGGCAACCACACAGTGATGTTTCTCTCCCTCTCTTTCTCCTTTCCCCTCTCTCTAAAAATAAATAAATAAACAAATAAATTATCTTAAAAAAAAAAAAGATTTCTCATGTTTGTTTTTAACTTTCACTTACTGTTTGTATCACTTTGCAGACGTGCTCAGATAGGCACACTGACTCAAACATGGGAGGTGAGTTTGTGTATGAGACTGACTGATAAGATTGCAAAAGAAAACTTGGGATTTAATGTATTTCCTTTCCACAGCTGAAAGCCCTAAATAAGCATCCATAGACTAGGGTCCCACTCCACATGATTTCAAAGTTTAAGCAAAACATTCAATGAAGAAAATATCAGTTATTTAAAATTTACCGTTTTAGGATGTAGATAAAGGTTTGTAGTCCAGAGACATGAAATATTAATTGCTACAGTGAAGATTGTCTCTCTGTTCCCTAACTACCACCATCAAAATGATTTTGAAAAATACTGGAGTAAGGGATCTAATTAATTTAAAACACGAAGGATTGGGAATTGGATGTAAAAGAGGATCTGCTGACTTAGAAGGATTTTAAACACCAAAGACATTTTAGAGAGCTTTAAAGTAAAGATATAAAATTACCCATCCTCTAAGATTTGGGCCAACAACCACTAATAGAAATAGTAAATGAAATAGGACTCAGGAATGATCCTTAGACAATGCTTGTCAAAACAAATGAACAAACAAAAAGCAAATAACTTTTAAAACTTTCACGAGCCCTCCAGAAAATGCTACTAGTATCAAATAGAACACTATACACACTATAAACAGAGAAGGAAAACTCTGACTCCAAAAAACCTCCGCTGCCTTGCGGCATACCTCTTCAGGGGAAAGGCTAAGGGAGTAAACCCCGACAGAAAATCCGGAGCCGGAGTCCCTAAGGCGGTTTGACGTTGTAGTCAACACCGGCAACTCCTGCGGCGCACCTGAAGCCAAGCTGTATTGACTCCGTCTTTCCCTTGGACCCTTCAGCTGCGAAGAGAGGGGGGGTCTGCTGCATGGGCAACAGCAGACCCTCCATATCACCCTGCCCAGGCTCTGTAGCTTCAGCTTCACTGGAGAGGACACTCCAGCGTCATCGCAAGATGTCGATTCAACACGGGAGGAGACAGATACCGTGTCACTCCCGAGTCGGACTGCACAGCCATTCTCGGCGGTGCAGATAGACTCTTAAGAAGCTACACCATCGTCTCTCGAGATGGACGGCTGCCGACGACACACTATAAAATAAGATTACGGGAATTTGCAAAGACAATGGCCCCTGTCCTTTAAAAGTGAGGGCGGAGTGTCAAAAAGATTTAGATAATTTTCTAAACATACATTTGCTTTCTATTAAAATCCCTAACTTGACACAATCCATTAGCATTAATCCAGAAACCCAAAACAAAGTATTTTCAGAGTCATGAGACTAATCAAATTATGTTCTTTAGACAAATAAGATTTAGGAGAAAGAGTCTTATGAAAAATGCCATGAATTGTGAAAAGAAACCTTATTTATACTTAAAATACGACCATAAAAAAACATGATTTAAAGATAAATGTTGGCCACCTGCTACATTTACAATAACAGACGAATTCCAAAATACCTAACTGTCAAGGTGTTTTATTTTTAAAGCAACATGATGGTACCAAAACCTATCAAAACATTGGATTCCATACTATATGTCCATTCTCCTAAACCATGAAGTGAAGGTCCTTTCCACCTGCCTCAAGTCTTACCTGAAATTAGACCATGGAGAAAGAAGCAAGGGGGGAGTTATAAATCACTGTTCTTGCAAGTCCAAGGCAAAAGGCAAACATGTAAATTTCTCTGAGGCTAAAAAAGATTTCTCCCTAAGGCAGAAGTAAACTGTTTGCTTACACCTTTATAAATAAAGTTCTGTCAAGCTGAGAGGAAAATACAGTCACATCCATAGGGATAGTCAGGGAGCTAGTAGCCCTGTGAATCTCCCATGTAATCTATTTCCATACAAAGGACATTTTCACCAGCTTCCTCCTGGGACAGTAAATAATCACTAATCATCCCAGATGGTGTGAATCTAAACTTATCAGTGACAGATAATAAATCAGGGCATTCTGATGTGTGCCAATGATTTCACACCGATGGGAAATTCAAACTGCTAAGTAGCATAATTAGTTACAGATAATTCCAAGGCATTAATCATGCTTGGGATAAATCTTTGGAACAAACAGTGAAAATGTTCTTTATCATACACATTACCAAATGGCTGAAAGGGACTAATTTGGCACTGGCTTGTAAGCATGGAGGCATTTAAGATGAACAGCACTTTTTTTAATACCCAGAATTGATAGTCCATCAGACAGTTTATAAAATGAAGTACCCTTTCACAACAACCGTTTCAATTTCTCAAGTTTCACTCAAGTAAGACACTTAATTTTATATTCAAGAGAATTTGAATTTGAATTTCATCCATTTCCAATATTTCTTTAAAATGCAACTCTTTTTTTTTTTTTTTTTTTTTATATCAAGGAATGCAATACCCATCTCAGGAATACTTGTGAAGCAAGTGGGTTCTGTTTTGGGATCTTGGGATCTTTTCCTAGTGTTTACTTCAACGTGAACATGTCCTGTAAAGCTTCCCTGAGTACTTCAACCTAATGCCGCATTCAGGCCTGCTTTCTCTGGAATGGACCTCCAGTCATTTATCCTCCTCAGACTACTTTCAAAACTTACTGTTCTTACATCCTAATCTCTCAGAATCTAGATCTTCACTAGCTACTCTCAGTAACCAAACCACAGCTAAGAATTAACAGAGAACAATTCAATGAAAGCTTGTCTTCCCCAATAGTATAACTACATTTTAAATTGTTAGGCTTAGAAATGAGGAGAGAATTTGGTATGTGTTATATTGGTCTTTGGGGCCCCCACAAATCATGATATATGAGGCAACTAGCTAATGACTAGAATCAGTCATGAGGTGATAAGCCAACCCAGGGTATATGAGCTGCCAGTATGAGAGATTTCACAAGCGTTGAAAAGCACTATAGGCTGAGAATGCCCCAGAGCCCAATGTGTGGTTTCTTCTTGGTGTTCCATGAATTGTATACCACCCAAAATCTACATCCACTCTTCCAGATTATCTATCCTTCCCTAAAACTCATGGTGATTCTATAATTCAGGATGTTTTCATTTCCCTGAAATTAAAACTGTTCATTCTTTTTTCTCTGAACTTTGGTGTTTTACATAACTATTGTAAAAGTCTTTCCCTTGCATAAATTATTTAAAATATTCCCTTGAGTCATTTGTAGTACTTTTACTTTTGAAATATTTAAATATTCAATCTATCTGAAATGTATTGTGGCTATGGCATGAGCTGAATATATGACTTTATATGTTTCTAAATTGGTAGCATATTGTCCTAACACCATTAATTTAAAGAGTCAACCCTTTGTTCCAAATTCCCATCAATAAGATATAGAGTAAATCAATTAAAACATATCTATAGGATGGACTATTATGTAGCTTTTAAAAACAATGAAATTGCTCTGTATGTAGCAATGCCAACAATGTATAGATTGAACAATTACAATGAGAAAAACAAATTGAAGAATGTATGATATGACCTAATAAAAAATAACTACTACTTTCTCTAGATTTAAAAGTACATACACATTTGTATAAATATTGAGCAAATGAAGAGGCACAGATCAAACTGCTAATGATTACATATGAGGATCAGGATTGGTGAAGGAGGAAAGCCTGCTATTTTTAACTATTTATACTTACATAATTTTTAAAATGTATTTATAGTAAGCATATACATCATTTGCATTTTAATGTAGATCCTGCAAACCAGAATAATTCAACTTTAACCAACAGTATAATAAACATATACCTTCCAAATCACTAAATGCACAGAAAATTTACTTGATAAGAACCTCCTCTCTATTTCTCTTCCTTTGCTGGACTGGGACTTGAACAAGAAATTCACCTCTACTGAGTGTAGCCTCAGAGGTTTTGGAGTTGTAACTGCAGTTAGCCTATGGTGACTACTTACATACAACTTAGGAAAGGAAATATGCAGAGGAAAAGTTGAGAGATCAAAGCAGTATATGTGTATGACATTCCTGATAGGACTATAGGAATGAAATTAGGAAGAAACCCCCAAAGACTTTCATTAAAAGGATGAGATGGAGCTGGTCAAGTTTTGATGACAGGAAGAGGAAGCATGAGTGTAAAATGTAGAATCAGGAAAGTAAACATATTAAATACATGAGTCTATTGGAGTAGAATGTTTTTTATTAAGAAGCAGCGGAGTTAATACTGAAAATGTTGGTCAGAACTTAATTACAGAGAAGCTTCCATGTCAGCCCAAGGCTGTTAAACTTTGTCAGGTAAAACCATTATGACAACTAGATATTGTTTCTCATGTTAATGTCAATTTCTAGGGAGGGCTAGCTTTGAATTAGGTTGAGAAAGATTCTCAGTAATACTCGGTGTTAACTAAGAAGTATCTTCATGATCAATTAGCAATATCTCACATGGGCCAAAAAGGGAGACATTATTTTGTGTTGGATATGTGATAATTCTGCTATAGGCAAGGAGGTTTTTGAGATGTGGAGAAGTAGATCTGACAGTGTTTTTGAAGAATAGGACTTAACTTCAGTGAGACAACAGAGACAGATGGCATAATAGGACATGATGAGGGGTATGGGAAGGGCAACTCAAAGGTGAGCCTAAGGTTCTGAAGCTTGAATCCTAGAATGTTGGTAGCATTTTCAAAAAGAGATAATTTTTAAAATCCATTTTCAAGGAGAAGGTAATAGATTTATGATTTTTGAGCCTGGACCATGTGAAGATGCCTTGCAAGAAGTCTGGGTACGATACTGAAACTGCAGAATAAAGAAAAAGTCAAGCTCTTTTTTCCTTTCCTCTTCAGGAAGGCATATTGCTCGAAGAGAAAAAATTTCATGCCCTACTTACAAATCATCCCAAATCTGAGTTCTAAGAAGGCTATGGCTTAACAATCCACTGACTGGAATAAAATAAAGAACCATATAATTTTCCCTCTCAAAAAAAGGTGATGTTTTAAAGAATCACAGTTTTGCAATACAATGATAGTTCTTGTTAAAATTTCACTACAAAAATTACAAATAAAGATAAACTTTTTAATACATTTAAAAGTTCACATTACTTAAAAGTCTGGCTTGACTTCCCTTCTATAAAACTGAAGCTTTAGCTCCATTTTACGCTTATATCTGGAAGAAAAATTTTCTGGGAAAGTCCACCTGTAATTAGGCGATATATGTGCATGACACCACATACAATTCAATGTCCTTCCACAATTGCTAATTTGCACTTAAAACTCTCCAGTGAAGGGATAAGGCTGAATTTATAACTTCTACTGTAGATGGATACAAATGGTTTCTAGAGTGGTGATCTGGTTTACCTAAACCCCACACAGTAACTTAGTGATGGAATCAGGATAAGAATTGAGGTCTCCTACCTCTAAATCCAGTTTATAGAACATCACAGACTTTCTGCCATGTTGAAATATTTGTTCATATTGGTCTTTTAAAATGCTACATATTCTTGGCAGATCATTCTAAGAAGCACCAACAAACAATAGGAGTCACAAAAATGGGGAGACCGAGAAACAACACCCCATTGAAAGGAAAGGTAGAGTCCCCAAAAAGAGTGCTAAATGAAATAGAGGGGAGCCAACTATCAGATATGGAATTGAAAGCATGGATTATGGAGAAGCTCAATGAGCTCAGCGGAAACTACAAAGAACTCCAGAAAAACTACAGTGAACTCCAGAAGAACTATAAGGAACTTACTGAGAATTATACCAGCATCAAAAAGGACATGGAAGCTATCAATAAGAGCCAGGAGGAAATGAAGAATACGATCTCTGAATTGAAGAACACAGTAGAAGGAATTAAAAACAGGCTAGAGGAAGCAGAAAACCGGATCAGCGAGCTGGAGGACAACGTAGACAAAAACTCACAGACAGTGCAACAAAATGAAAAAAGGCTGAACAAGACTGAAGAGGCTCTAAGACAGCTGCAGGACAACATGAAACGTAATAATATCCGTATCATAGGAATTCCAGAAGGAGAAGAAGAAGAGCAAGGGATAGAAAACCTCTTTGAAAAACTAATGACAGAAAACTTCCCTAACATGAAGAGAGAAAGAATCATGCAAGTCCAGGAAGCACAGAGGGTCCCAATGAAGATGAACCCCAACAGGCCCACCTCAAGACACATCATAATTAAAATGGCAACATTCAAAGACAAAGAGAGAATCCTAAAAACAGCAAGAGAGAGACAACTAATAACATACAAGGGAGCTCCAATAAGGCTATCATCAGATTTCTCAGCAGAAACACGACAAGCCAGAAGGGAATGGCAAAATATATTCCAAGTAATGAAAAACAAAGGCCTACAACCAAGAATACTCTACCCAGCAAGGCTCTCATTCAAAATGGAAGGTGAAATAAGGAGTTTCCAAGACAAAAGAAGGTTAAAAGAATACATCTCCACCAAACCAGTATTGCAAGAGATGCTAAAGGGTCTGCTTTAAGAAGATGAAGAAACAGAGAGAGACAGAGAGGAACACGAGTACAAAGGGGGAAAATGACAATGAATAAGTACTGAAAGAAAGAAGGAACTTCTACCATTTGCAACAACATGATTGGAACTAGAGAGAATTATGCTTAGCGAAATAAGCCAGGCAACAAAAGAAAATTACCTTATGCTATCACCTGTTACAGGAAACTAATGAACAACACAAACAAATGAGCAAAATTGAACCAGAGGTATGTAAACGAGGAATAAACTAACAGTAACAAAGGGGGAGATGGGAGGGAGAGAAGTGGTAAGAAGGGGAAGGGTCTAGTCAAAGAACATGTATAAATGACCCATGGACATGGACAACTGGGTGGAGACTGAATGTGGGAGAAGGGAGGGACAGGGTGCAGAGAAGCAAGAGGGGGAAAAAAGTGAGACAACTGTAATGGAAAAACAAACAAACAGAAAAATTTTTAGTGGGGGGAAAAAATAAAAATATAAAGAATAGAAATGCAAGTTCAGTGAATATTAGAAGGACAAGGATTTTCCTTCACACTGTATATATTTTCTCCCTATCTTATCCCTGCAGAATTTGGCATTCTAAAGAAGTAAGTAATGACCTAAGTTTCTTTGCATAAAACTAATAAGACCAGTTGTTAATAACGATTTTTTTTTGACTAAGACTTTGACTGGAATGTCATGCCTAAAGGAGACATGCTTGGGCTTTGGTTGTTACCAAAAAGCCCTGAGCAACTGGGACTGACTTTCAACTGTAATAAAAGTCCACGAGATAAAAGGCCTGGTACCTTGGATGGATGAGCGGTCCATAGCAATCTTTCCAGGGAAGGAACGAAGGTTGTTTTCCTGAAAGATGGCTAGAAGGGACCTTAAGGCACAATGGAAAACCAGGAAGACCTGGAAAAGACAGGTGTTTACAGGCAAGGCTGAATGCCAGGTATGTGGCTCAGCTTCTGTGCCCTGAAGGGCAGACTGAAGGTCACCCTAAATGTTCCTTGCGTAAGTTCCAGCAAAGCAGAACTAAAGATCATAAGTGATCATTTGCTGCTCTTGTTGTGTTTATGCAAATGAACAGGATAAATTAAAAATGAACTTAATGCAGTCCCTTTAATGACAAGGAGGGTAATCTTAGGGAGAAAAATCAAGATTCAAGGAAGATCACAATGCCCAGTGGTAGACTATAAAGTAGTGCAGCTAACCGTGTTTAAAGTTTCTTTTCATTTAAAATTTGTTTTCATTTGAAAGTTAAACTATGTCTGTGGCATTATCAAAGATGTTTAATTTACAGGCAAGAAGAATGTCAAATGCCTTGCAACTGGATGTCTTTCCGATAAGACAGTCCTACAGATCTATAAACTTGTGCGTGGGTTATGTTACATAAATTAACATGTGTTTTCTGTTTTCAAAGGGCATAAGCCTACGATCTCATTACCTGAGTGATTGTCTGTATGTATAGGCCTCACTTAATCCTGTCTGCATTGCTGCCTCCTGAGACTCAATGGTTTGGCTGAACTAAGTGGCTGGGTTGGTGAAGAACGGGGTGGTCTGTGGACTTCACTTTAAAACTGGTTTCTCTTTTCTATCCTAATGGCTTGGACATAAAGAGCCCAGAGGCCTGAGAGGGGGGAAACCTAAAATATTTCCCTCGGTCCAAACTAAGTATAATGGGCAAAAGGGTTTTGGACAGGTGAGATGTACCTGGCATACCTTCCTCCAAAGAAGCCCTTCTTTTCCCTAATGTGGGACATTGAAAAATTAATACCTGTCTTTTGTCATCTAGTGGTTACGGATTGAATGATGTCCTTTAACCCTGTTGCCCCCAGAATACAACAAGGATGCCAGCCTGTTAAACCAAGCATGCCATTGTCTAGAGACAGCCAACCAACCTGGAGTCTGCACGATCCTTCCCCTTGTAGGAAGGCCACCCTCCCCTCCACATCCCCACTCTTATTAGGGATTTCTTGACCCAAGGGTAGGTAGGACGACGACCATGTCCAGCTTGAAGCAGCTAGAGGAGCTTGAGACCTTCGTCCATTGTCCTTTATGAGATTGTAAAGGGTCTTAAGTCTGAGAGGGAGGGATTGTTATTTTTTATTGTTAAAATATTTAACTAATTAATTAATTAATTTTTTTAAAAAAGAAGAATATATGAAAGGGTGAGCCATGGGCATGGACTTGGGGAGGGGATTGTCGGGGAAGGGGGGTGCTGGGCAGAGGGGAGCAAAGGGGAAAAAATTGGAACTATTGTAACAATATAATCAATAAAATATACTTTAAAAAATGCTACATATTCTTATTTTTCATAAAGAGTCTGATGGTAGGTTTTTTGTCTAATTTTTCTATTAAATTGTATTTACTTTCCCCCAAATAATAAGCTTATAAGCATAGTCTACAACCAAGGAAGACTTATGATCTCATGCAATATTTAACTGCTGTCATTAAATACAAGTGGTGAGATAAAGTGGTTTCAAGTACACAATGAAAGAGTTGCCCTATTTCAAAGGCAAACTGAATTCAAAATGCTTAAAATAATTAGGTTACTGTTTTCTCTTCCATTCCCAAATAGCCAAGACAATGAGAATGAATGAATTGTTTCTTCTATTGTTTATAGTGAACAAATGTGGCATACAGTGCAATGAGAATGAAAAAATGCTTTTTTCTTCTATTGTTTATAGTCAGCAAATGTTACATATACTGGAAAAATAATTCACCACCAAGACTTTTTGTGTGTGTGTGTAATTATACCATTGCTCTATGGCTAAATGGCACATTTGGGAATCTCCAAAGGCTACTGAACTTTCTACAGGCCTTCAAGTAGTGCTTTTCTCATATCATAGGATAAGGTTTATTTAGAATCTCTTGTGCTTTACCTGAGAAGATGTGATCCAGGATAAAGGATAAAAAAGCTTATTGAAATTATACACTTCTGAGACCTCCAGAAGACTGACACTATTTTCAGACTTGTTTATAGTAGACTCTGAGGAATAAAATGGTTCCATTTCATACTGGGGTTACAAATGTCATCCACAAGGGCAGCTGCCATTTGAGCAAGCCTGAGCTATACTGAGAGGGGTTGAGACATTTCATGGAGCAGAGACATGATCCCAACTGAGGTCATCCTAGACCAGCCATTAAGTACCCAGCTGGCCCAACAGCTACCATAGACACAGGAGAAAACTCAGTTGAGATCAGCCCAAATTCATGACACACAAAATCCTGAATTAAATAAGTGGTTATTCTTTGAAGCTCCTAAGTTTAGGGGTATTTTGTTACACAGCAAAAGTGGACTAATGCATAGGAGGAACACTGGCATATAAAGAATCACATATCCCTATTCAGAAAAGAGCTCCTGCCAAGAGTTTTACATTTTTGGAAAGTCCCTACAGAGGAAAAACTTCCACCACCACCCTTTTTATCTCTTATTTATTTCTTCCCAAGAAAACACGCACAGTCAGCCTGATTGGGAAAAGCTTGACATTTGTTGGGCTACATTTTCTGGCAATGGCAGTAAGAAAGTTAAAGGTGACTGGTCTCCACTCTTGCTCTCACCAAATTCCTCTCAAGTGGGACAAGCTCTCCTCCTCCTCTGCTCCCTAATTCTTTATAGTAGACCCTTCTGTGTTTTGGGGTAAGGGAGAGGGTTGACCATTGTCACTCACTGCCCTGCTGGTTATAGTGGGCAGAGAAGACCTGTGATCCTTCCCAGTGTCCTCTAAAACCACCCCATAGATCCAGATCTCTTCGCAGGCAAGTCCAGATTCCAGGTGGATGAAGGAGTGACTGTTAAACTGCAGGTTCAAATGCAGATCAGCAGTTGGATGCCATTATATTTATTCTCATCAACAGAACCCCAAGAAGAGAAGAAACAGGTTTTAACACTCCCTCCTACACAATGTCTGATAGCTGTGAATATCGACCTGACATTTTTAAATGTATAATGAAATAGAACTTCTCTTTTATATTTTCTAGATCAAAATTCCACTACTTTCATTCCAGGTTTTATGGGATTATAATTATTAGAATATAAGACTAATTCTTTTAAGTTCAATTTTCCTAGGGAAAGATTCACTCATAAACTTACAAACACTCTATTTTGGAACTTGTATATGTAGAGATGAGAAGTTACTTCAATCAAATAACAGCAGGCCTTTCTATCCAGTTTTCAGGTTTTCTGCTCTATATTAAAACTCAGTACTTGGTAGTACAACTGGATTTTTTTTCCACAGAAAGAGAATAGGATATAAAATTAGATAGTGGATAGCTCTAAATTTAGTGATAAAAAAGGTTTCACACAGAAGCACACACACATAGGCACCCACACTCAGTTCTTTTGGAAGGTGTATTAATGAACAACACACACAAAAAAATGAAGCTTCACACATTTTTGTTTCATCTCCCCAAAAGCTTAAGATCATATGATGTAAGAAAATGTGAAAAGAAATTGCGTGGAATGTTGAGGGCAATACCAGGAGAAATATGGACTAAAACCCATTGCATCTTCAATTCAAAACCATACGTTTTCTATATCCCATGAGACCTTACTTTTCGTGTTTATCACCTCTGTGCACATGGACTTTGCAAAGAGCCATAAGAACTTCCTTTTGAATAAACTGAATAATCAGCATATTTACCCTTTAAAAAAAGTATTTGCACTTGCAAAGCCAGCCTAAGCATGTTTATTTCTAACTACTATTTAAATATTTTGTATTGACAAGGGTATTCAGGTTACTATTTCTTCCTCTTCCTTGGTCAGTTTTTGCAAACATTTTTTAAATTGTTCATTTTGTCTAATATACAAAGTTACTGACATAAAGCAATTCAAGTATAGTTTTATTTAATCTCAGTATTACCAGCCATTATATCTTCTTTTTCATTCTTAATATGATGGATATTTTTCTTGTCAGTCTTTTTTGAAGTTTATATATATATATTATTTTTTGAAGAAGTAACTTTGAGTTTTTCTTTATCCCTAATGTATTGTCTTTTTTATTAAATTATAGAATTATTCATATACTATTTCTTTCACTCAACTTTCTATGAGATTATTCGCTTCTAAAAATATTCTATCGGCTTTAAATGCTTACCTCATTGATTCTCAGCCTTTTTTTCTTAATATGCTTTATTGATTATGCTGTTACACTTGTCCCAATTTCTTTTCCCTTTGTTCCCCTCCACCCAGTGACCCCCCCTCCAGTTGATCCCCCCACTTAGTCCATGCCCATTGGTTGTGCATATAGTTCTTCTCAATATCTTCCTGGCTGCTCCACTCCTTCCTACTATGCTTCTTAATACCTGTACCATCTCCCTCCCTTTCCCCCTACCCCCTCCCTGCTGATATCACCCAAATATGTTCCCCATACCTATAATTCTTTTCCCACTCTCCTTGCCAACATAGTTTGCCTTTGTTTCAGTTCCCTGGCTTCTGTTGTTGGTTGTTGTGATACAGTTTTCATTTTAATGTTCATAGTTTTGATCCTCTTTCTCCTAAACAAGCCCCTTTAACATCTCATATAACAGTGGTTTGGACCTGATGAACTCCTTCAGTTTTACTTTGTCCTGGAAGCACTTTCTCTGCCCTTCTATTCTGAATGACAGCTTTGCAGGATAGAGTAATCAGGGTTGTAGGTTTTTGCTTTTCATTCCTTTGAATATTTCTTTCCAGTCTGTTCTTGCCTGCAAAGTTTCTTTTGAGAAATCAGCTAATAGTCTTATTGGGACCCCTTTGTACGTAATTCTCTTCTTCTCTCTTACTGCTTTTAAGATTCTCTCTTTATCCTTAATTTTTGATATTTTAATTATAATGTGTCTTGGTGTGGTTCTCCTTGGCTCCAGTTTTTTTTTTTTTTTTTTTTTAACTCCCTGTGCTTCCTGGACCTGTAAGTCTTATTTCCTTCCGCAAGTTAGGGAAGTTCTGCTTCATTATTTTTCACATAATTTTTCAATTTCTACTTCTTCTTCATCTTCTGGCAACTCTATGATTCAGATGTTGTCGCACCTATAGCTGTCTGATAAGTTTCTGAGCCTCTCCTCATTTTCCTCATTTCTCGTTTCCTCTTTCTGCACTGGTTGACTGTTTGTTTCTTCCCTACGTTCTGATTTGTCAATTTGATCCCTCGTTTTCTTGCCCTCGCCACTAGTTTCGTATGTGTTTTTGTTCATTTCAGCAGGACTAGCCTTCATCCTTTCCCCGTCTTGTTTAACATCTGCTGTTAGGTCTGTAAGCATTTTTATAACCAAAGCTCTAAACTGAGCCTCAGAAAGATTTCCTATCTGCTGCTTTGTTAGATTAGATATTTGCTGTCTGGTCAGCTGTGCCACTGGTATCTCTATCATGATCTGTGACATCTTGACAGTTTTGTGTTTACCTTTGCTTGCTGGGCGGGGCTGTCACACCTCCTACGCTACAGGGGGCGGAGCCCTGTGCACTCATCACAACCGGGTGACCTTTCTCACCACGCTGTGGCCTTTTCTGTGGGGGTGCGGGTCCAAGATGGATTCCTGCCATTCACTCTCTGCTGAGAGAGCGAGGGCCTCCTCCTCTGTCCCCACCCCCTCCGAGCCTCACAGCCCAAGGCAATGGAGGTCTGCCTTCCCCGGCGTTGGAACTGCAAGCTGACGGGTCTGGTCTACAGCCAGGGGTGCTCCCCAGGCACTTCTCACCTCCCCTTAAATACGGTGTCTGTGCTTACCACCGTCCCACTGCCATCGCCGCTGCTGCCACCAGCACAGCTTGACCTCTCCACCTCACTTTGCCCCTCCTACCCATCCAGACAAGCACCAGTTCTTTATAACTTCATACATTGGACTTCCATTTATTTTCTGGAACTTTTGGTTATTTCTGGTTTTGCAGTAGCTGTATTCCTTCTTAGTTGTGGAGGGAGACAGAGCATGTCAGTCTAGGCCTCCATCTTGGCCAGAAGTCCATGAATGGAGCTTACAGGATTGGAGGTTACCCTGAGTGAGTCAGTGAGTGAGTGGTGAGTAAATGTGAAAGCCCAGGACCTCGCCGTATACTACTGTAGACTTTATAAACACTGTACACTTAAGCTACACTGTCTGGATGAGTATTTCTTCTTTATATCTTTGTTTGTTGGACTTCCATGCGGCTTGATTTTCTGGAACATCTGGTTTTCTCTAGTTTTGAGGTAGTTGTATTCCTTCTTAGTTGTGGAGGGAGATGCAGGGCATCTGTCTACGCCTCCATCTTGGCTGGATGTCAGCCTTCTTTTTCTAATAGAAGCTTTTGAGGCTATAAATTTCCTTTTTAGTATCTATTCAGCTGTGTCCTACATATTTTGATTTATTCAATTTTATTATTTTTCAGTTCTAAGTATACATCATTCATAATTTTTCACCTATTAATTACTTAGAAGGATATTTAAAATTTTGAAATGTAAGTATTTTTTAATCATTTTTTTATTAATCCTCAAATTAATAGCATTGTAGCCTGGCCTGTTTTATGAATTAGTAGTTGGTCATATTTTGTTTAAATTTTATTCTGCAGGACTATAGTCTACAATTGTTGAGTGCACAATTTTATAAATGTCTACTAGATCAAGACCGTTTACTGTGATATTAAAATTCTCCATTGTTAACAATTTTTGCCTGTTTGATCTATCAATTACTATCAGAGCTGTATTTGTCAATTTGTGAAATTTTTATTGTATTTATACCTACTTTTGCCATATTGAGAACATGTTATTTATTGTATCTATTGATGCTTGCTACATATTCCTAATGAACTGAACAGTGTATAACGATCTTCACTTACTAAGGTTTGTCTCAAACTCTTTATCTGATATTAATATTATATATATACACACACACTATAGAATCATTTTGATTTATATTTGTCTTATGATATCTCAGGTAAATAATACATGCTACAGAAATAAGGCAGGTGAAGAGTATAGAGAATTATGGAGGGAAAAGTGTTTTGGGAAGCCATCTTACTAAGGTGAGTTTTGAGCACAGATCTGAATGAGGTGAGCAAAGGAGCCATGTGAGTATCTGGGAGTAGAGGGTTTCACGCAGAGAGAACAGTATAAGCAACTGCTTGAACACATTTAGTTTGTTTGCAAACCAATGAGGGGGATGATGAGGATGCAGAGGAATGAGCACCTTATAAAGTGCTGGATAAGACATCAGGAAGGACAAGGGGCTAGATCAGGTAAAGACCTGTAGGCTACCGGAGGATCTGAGAATTTATTCCGAATAAGAGGGAAAGCTATTGGAGGGTTCTGAGAAAAGGATGGACATGACCTGACTAACATTTTAATATTATCAATGTGACAGCTGTGTTTAGAAAAGATAATGGGTCTGGGGTCATAGGTAGAAATAGATAAAACTTATTGGGAGACTTTAAAAATAATTCATATGTGAGGTGATGGTAGTTTAGATCAGTGTAGCAGCAGTAGAAATGAGAAATAGTCTAAACTGGGGGGGTTATTTTTAAAAGTTAGACCTGACTGGACTTGCTGATGGATTGATATGGAGTACGAGAGACAGAGGAAACAATCCTATATGCTTGATGTGCAAAATGAACATTTACTACAATGAGATGACTGTAAGAGGAACTGGTTTGCTTAAGGGAATTCAATACTTCATTTTACAATCTGTCTGAAAAGCTTATTAGTTGTCCAAGTGGGAATGTCTGCTTGGCACTGGACTTTAGTCTAGAGATTAAGTCTAAAGATATAACTGGGGAATCACTGCATATAGAGACTGTCTTTACAGCTATGAAATGCAATGAGAGCACCTAGGGAGTGAGTGAAGATGGAGAACAGAAGAGATCTAATGGTGGAGCCCTAGGGCACCCCAATGTTTAGAAGTAGAAAGATGAAAAGAACATAAAGGCGAGTGAGAGTGAGCCATGTCCTGAAGGCCAAGGGGAGAAAGTGATTTAAGAAAGAGAAACTCCACTGCATGCGAACAGAGATGATAGGTCAAGCAAGATGAGAACTGAGAATGTTTCATTCTCAGGCTGGCAATGTGGAAGTCACTCAAGGAACTTGAACAAAGAAAGTCACTTCAGAGGCATGGTTAGGGATGAATGCCACATCCAAATGTTCAATTGAGAATAAGGAAAGGAAAGATAGAAAGTAAAGAACACAAGTTTGTTTATTTTTGTAAAGGGTAAAAGAAAAATGGGAGGGGTTATAGCCAGAAGGGGAGAGATCGAAACAGGTGTTTTTTAAAGGTGGAAGATACTATAACATGCTATTGATAATGATGAGAAAATAGACTATACAGAAAGAAAGAGAACTGCAGGAGATAAGTCCTTCTATTGCATAGGTCAAAATTTTTCTGTAAAGGGCCAAATTAGTGAATATTTTAGGCTTTATGGGCCGTAATACTCTGTCATTGTAGCCCACAAGAGCAGCCATAGACAATATGTAAACAAATGAGCACGGCTGTGTTCCAATCCCACTTTATTTTCACAAACAGGAAGCTGGCTGGCATTGGCATTAGTTTGCCAACCCCTGTTCTAGTCAATAAATATTTTCTGAATTGGAATGAAATTCCTTTGAGTAAAATGGATAATTGTATACTGTGTAATAATATAGTAGATGAATCTGAAGCTGCTGTATAGTAAAATTCTAGACTAACGAGTACTTGACACCCTGCAGGGAGGTTCCTAAATCTGGACTACATCACTCTGCTTAGTCTCATTCTGTTTAATTCTCATGAATACCTATGATAACAGTAAAGAAAATGCTTAATATTACATACAGCGAGGAGAAGGCCTTTTTTTTGAAAACAGAAATATAAATATGTCAATTAAGCAGGACACCAGGGCTGAAACTAACATTGTAGAATACAACCAACAATAAAATTTTTTTAAACCTACAATAAAAAATATCTCACAATTTCAGTAGACCTAACACAGAAACACCTATATGAAATAGTCAAAGGTCTCAGTTGAGTGTAATTTTAGTTCCATATTACTCAAGAAAGTGACCAAATGTCCAAAACAGCTAATATTCAAAATTAACCTACATTGACAAATATCTAACATCCAGAACAAGGGAGAGAATCATCCCAATGTTGAGACCTACACTATATTATGGGAACTACATTTTAAAAGTGGGGGTACTCTGATCAGTCAGATCTCAGAGGTCAGTGGGCCAGGATGGTGAGGGGTCACAAAATTATTTTTACATGAGGAATAGTTGAAGCATCAAAGGACATGTAATATGGAAAAGAGTGTTTAGGATTTGCATTAGAGAAGTTTCGAAATACTTGCAGGACCATCATGTGAAAAGAAGAATAATAAGCCATGGGTTATAGAATAAGTCACTTCTAAACAGCATAAGGAAAACTTTTCTAATGGTGAATCAGAGTTGTCCATAAATGGTGCTAAGTGAGTTGGTGAGTTTTCTAAAAGTAATCAAGCAGAGGATGAATGTTGTAAAGATGGGTCTTGAGGGAGAAGATGACGGAGGAGTGAGGGGAGGCCCCGCTTTCTGGCTCCCGAGATCCGTCGGTAGTTTGGACTAATTGCAGACAGAACATCTCAGTGAGCAGCTGGACACCGGCAGGAGTCGAGCCTAGGCACTGCTGGATTAGAGAAAACCATCTAGGAGCGAAAAGTTTGGTGAGGATAGAGGAGAAAAAAGGGACAAGATGGGGTTTCTGACTGGGTTGGCTCCCTGAGTTGTGGCTATAAGTACACAAAGGCTTTTTAGTGACCACAGGCTTCGCCAGAGAGGAATGGGGAGGAGAGCGGATCTCTGCCCACTGGCAGAGCCAGGAAAGGACCTGGTGGCATCTGGCGCTGAAGGACAAGAAACAACGTACTGCTATGCATGTGAGAACGTGATTTTTCTTTATATTTTTTCTTGTGTACTGCGGAGAGGGGAGGAAATGTTGGGGTTGATAGGACATTCTTGAGGAGCGCAGGCACAGAAGTGCGCTCACCCACACCCCAACCCTCCCCTTGGGTCACGCAGGCGCGCACAGGGAAGTGCCCTCATACACTGACCCAGGCGCGCAACCAGGTCGCAGGTCCCACGTCTGGGTGTCGCTCAGACACACCCCAACAGACATAAGATCAGTGCCCCAATGGGCACAGGGAGGGCCCACAGGGCATGCAGAAGACCGTGCACAGATACCCCTGGAGAGCTCCAGTGGGCGCCAGGCCGGCGCACAGCCCACCTGTGTGGGCTCTGCTTGTGCCCACCCAGGCAGGTGCAGGAACAGTGGGCAGCGGGGACTCTCACTCACTTCCACTGTGCACAAGTGTCCGGGGCAGCGCCCCATGGGGCGAGAGACCAACTCCAAGGGCGTGGCTCGACAGGCCTGAGGCTAGCACGCAGGCCACCCTGCACGCACAGCGCACAAGCACCCCAGCCGGCTCCAACAGGCACTGAATGAAAGCGCGGGCCACCGCAAGTACGGGTGTTACCTGGGTGCGCAACCAACACCACACACAGACGCAAACCGCGGCCCCCAGTATCAGGAAACTCTGGCCCGCCTCAGTAGACCAGCTGTGGATCCAGAAAAAGAAGACAATACACAAATGCTGAATTGATTAAAACTTTCCTTTTGTAGTTTTTTTAAATTTTTACTTCTATTTTAGTTTTTTTATTTGTATTTTATTATATTTTTATTTTTTTAATTTCATATCTTTTATTTTAATTTTAATTTTTTGCTTTTATTTAAAAAATGTTTTTAAACTATCTCTTTAATTTGTTTCATACCATCTCTCCTCATCTTTCCTCTTTAATTTTTGATTATTGGTTTGTCTGTTTTGTTTAGCTTCCCTTTCACACTAAATAAATAGAATATAACTACTATATAAATCTAATACTACACAATTCCACTTTCTTACTATACTCTGCATTCTTCCCTCCTTTCTTTTATTATTATTAACATGAAATGTAAATATTAGGTACTGTCCTGCATAGTCTCAACACTACTTACTACTACTATTAATCTATCATCCTCTCTCTCAAATATCATATTTTACCTCCCTAAAAACAACACTTATCTTTTCTTCCAATAGTATAAAAGCCCTAACCTCTCTACATTTATATTAATACTGGCTCATTGGCTGACGATAGCAGGATAGAGGGTAGGGGATATTTTAGAGGGTGTGGGTTTCCTGCCTGGGTTGTGTGTTTATGTTTTTAACAGCATCTCCACAAAAGAACTCAAGACAAAGTGGACAGAGTGACTCTCAATCAACTATCCAGAGGGAAGGTCCCACCAAAGAGCATCTGAAATATAACCAGACAGCATAAACAAATGACATAAAGGGTACACCAAGAACATCAGGCTCAGGAGATCAAAGAGACTGCACCACTGAAACCCCCAGATCTCCAACAAAGAATCTCATACCACAAAGGTGGGAAGTCAAAGCAGACAAACCCCAAAAAAAGAACAAACAAGAAGAATCCAACATGGTAAGACACAGAAATAACCTCTCAATGAAAAGAAAAGAGGAATCCCCAGAAAGAGAGGTAGATGGAATAGACATAGCCCAAATGTCAGACATGGAATTCAAAACAATGGTGGTGAAGAAGCTCAATATACTCGACAACCTCAAAAACAACTACGACAACCTCCAAGGAAGTTACCAACAGCTCCAAGAAAATTACAGGGAACTTGCAGAGAAATACACCGGCATAAAAAAAGACATAGAAACTATCAACAAGAACCAGGAAGAAATAAAGAATACAATCTCTGAACTGAAAAACACAGTGGAATCAGTCAAAAGCAGGCTAAACGAAGCAGAGGATCAGATCAGCGAGTTAGAGGACAATGTAGAAAAAGCTTCCCAGACAATACAACAAACTGAAAAAAGATTGAAAAAGTATGAAGAAGATGTAAAGGAATTACAGGCTAGCATGAGAAAAAATCATATCCGGAACATTGGAATAAAAGAGGAAGAAGAAGAGGAATGAGGAACAGAGAAGCTGATAGGAGAAGTAATGACAGAAAATTTCCCAACCTGATGAGAGAAAAAGTTATGCAAGTTCAAGAAGCACAGAGAGTCCCAATGAAGAGGAATCCCAAAAGGCCCACTCCAAGGCACATTATAATTAAAATGGCAACATTCAAAGACAAAGAGAGAATCCTAAAAGCAAAAAGAGGAAAACAGCAAATTACAAGGAAGCTCCAATAAGACTGTCGACCGATTTCTCAACAGAAACAATTACGAGACAGAAGGGAATTGTCAAAAATATTTCAAGCAATGGAAAACAAAGGCCTACAACCAAGAATACTCTACCCAGCAAGGCTCTCATTCAAAATGGAAGGTGAAATAAGGAGTTTCCCAGACAAAGGAAGACTAAAAGAATACATCTCTACCAAACCAGCATTGTAAGAGATGATAAAGGGAATATTTTAAGAAAAAGAAGAAAAAAAGAGGAGAGGAACACAGATGCAAAGGGAAATGAATAATACATGTCAATAATAACCTTAAATGTAAATGGATTAAATGCTCCAATTAAAAGACATAGGGTAACGGATTGGATAAGAAAACAGGACCCACATATTTGCTGTCTACAAGAAACACACCTCAAAACTAAAGATTTACACAGACTGACAGTAAAGGGATATGAAAAAGTATTCCAAGCAAACTGACATAAAAAAAGGCTGGAGTAGCAGTACTAAAATCAGACAAAACGGATTTCAAAGCAAGGGCAATAAAAAGAGACAAAGAAGGACATCTCATAATACTTAAGAGAACAATTCATCAAGAAGATATAACACTGATAAACATATATGCACCCAACATAGGAATATCCAAATACATAAAGAAAATACTAGAAGACCACAAGAAGGATATTAACAGCAACACACTCATAGTAGGGGACTTTAACACTCCATTATCAACAATAGATAGATCATCCAAGCAAAGAAACACCAAGGATATACAGGCATTGAACAACACACTAAACCACATGGACTTAACTGATATATATAGAACTTTTCACCCCAAAGAAGCAAAATATACATTCTTTTCAAATGCACAAGGGACATTTTCAAAGAGAGACCACAGGATAGGACACAAAACAAGCCTCAACAAATTCAAGAAAATTGAAATCATATCAAGCATCTTTTCAGACCACAATGCCTTGAAACTAAAAATCAATATCAAGAGAAAAAAATCAAAGACATCCAAACTCATGGAGAATGAAGAACATGCTATTAAATAATGAATGGGTTAACAATGAAATGACATCAAAGAAGAAATCAAGAAATTTCTGGAAACTAATGACAATGAACACACAACAGCCCAAAACCTATGGGACACAGCAAAAGCAGTTCTAAGAGGGAAGTTCATAGCAATACAGGCATATCTGAAAAGGATATAAGAATCTCAAATAAAAAATCTAACCCTAAAGCTACAAGAACTAGAACAACAACAAACAAAGCCTAGGGCAAGAAGAAGGGAGAAAACCATTAACATTAGAGCAGAATTAAAGGACATAGAAACTAAACAAACAATTCAAAAGATCAACAAAACTAGGAGCTAGTTCTTTGAAAAAATAAACAAAATTGACAAGCCTTTAGCCAGGCTCATCAAGAAAAAAAAGAAAGAAGACCCAAATAAACAAAATCAGAAACGAAAGAGGAGAAATCACGACTGATAACACAGAAATACAAAGGATTGTAAGAAATTACTACAAACAACTGTATGGCAAGAAATTTGACAACCTAGAAGAAATCAACAAATTTCTAGAAACATATAACCTTCTAAAACTGAATCAAAAAGTAGAAAGTCTTAACAGACCAATAACAAAGAAGGAAATTGAAACAGCAATCAAAAATCTCCCGGAACATAAAAGCCCTGGACCGGATGAATTCACAGGCGAATTTTACAAAACATTTAAGGAAGAACTAACTCCTACCCTCCTCAAACTATTTCAAAAAGTTCAAGAAGAGGGGAAAAATCCCAAACTCTTTCTATGAAGCCAGTATTACCCTAATCCCAAAACCAGGTCAAGACACAAGAAAGAAAGAAAACTACAGGCCAATATCACTGATGAACATAGATGCTAAAATCCTCAACAAAATATTGGCAAACAGGATCCAGCAATACATCAAAAAGATCATACACCACGATCAAGTGAGAGTCATCCCAGGGATGCAAGGATGGTTTAATATTCGCAAATCGATAAATGTAATACACCACATAAGCAAAATGAAAGACAAAAACCACATGATCATATCAATAGATGTAGAAAAAGCATTTGATAAAGTAAAACACCCATTTATGATGAAAACACTTAGCAAAATGGGAATAGAGGGAGCATACCTTAACATAATCAAGGCTATATATGAGAAGCCTAAAGCCAACATCATACTCAATGGACAAACACTGAAAGCATTCCCCCTGAAATCAGGAACTAGACAAGGCTGTTCACTCTCTCCACTCCTATTCAACACAGTGTTGGAAGTCATGGCCACAGCAATCAGACAAGAAAAAGAAATAAAAGACATCCAAATTGGGAAAGAAGAAGTAAAACTATCACTATTTGCAGATGACATGATAGTATAACTAGAAAACCCTCTCAACTCCACTAAAAGACTACTCGATATAATAAGTCAATTTGGCAAAATAGCAGGGTACAAAATAAATATACAGAAATCTAAGGCATTTCTGTACACCAACAATAAAATATCAGAGACAGAAACAAAAAAGAAAATACCATTTACTATAGCAACAAGAAAAATAAAGTACCTAGGAATAAACTTAACCAAAGAGATAAAAGACCTGTACACTGAAAATTACGTAAAATTGAAGAAAGAAGTTAAAGAAGATACAAAAAAATGAAAGCAAATACCATGTTCTTGGATGGGAAGAATCAACATCACCAAAATGGCCATACTACCCAAAGCAATTTACAGATTCAATGCAATCCCTATTAAAATACCAATGACATATTTCACTGACCTAGAACAAATACTCCAAAAATTCATATGGAACCAAAAAAGACCCTGAATAGCAAAAGCAATCTTGAAACAGAAGAACACAGCAGGAGGAATCACAACACCAGAAATCAAACAATACTACAAAGCCACTGTGATCAAAACAGTCTGGTACTGGCATAAGAACAGACATATAGATCAGTGAAACAGAATTAAAAGCCCAGAAATAAACCCAGGCCTCTATGGTCAACTAATATTTGATAAAGGAAGAAGGAACATAAAATGGAGTGAGAAGAGCCTTTTTAACAAATGGTGCTGGGAGAACTGAACAAGGACGTGCAAAAAAATGAAACTAGACCACCAACTTACACCACACACAAGAATAAATTCAAGATGGACCAAAGACTTAAATGTAAACCGTGACACCATAAAAGTCCTAGAGGAAAACATAGGCAGGAAATTTTCAGATATCCCACGTAATAATATCTTCACGGATACATCTCCTAAGGCAAGAGAAATAAAGGAAAAAATAAACAAGTGGGACTACATCAAACTAAAAAGTTTCTCTGCTCAGCAAAAGAAAACATCAGCAAAATGAAAAGGAAACCAACCATATGGGAAAACATATTTGCCAATGACATCACAGACAGGGGACTGATCTCCAAAATATATAAAGAACTTATACGACTCAACATCAAGAAAACAAACAACCCAATTAGAAAATGGTCAAAGGACCTAAACAAACACTTCTCCGAAGAGGACATACAGAAAATCCATAGACACATGAAAAAAATGCTCAACATCATTGGCCATCAGAGATATGCAAATAAAAACCACAATGAGATACCACCTCACACCTGTCAGAATGGCCATCATCAACAAATCAACAAACAACAAGTGTTGGCGAGGATGTGGAGAAACGGGAACCCTACTGCACTGTTGGTGGGAATGCAGACTGGTGCAGCCACTATGGAAAACAGTATGGAATTACCTCAAAAAACTAAAAATGGAACTGCCTTTTGAACCAGGGGTTCCACTGCTAGGATTATACCCGGAAAATCCTAAAACCCTAATTCAAAAAAACTTATGCACCCCTATGTTCATAGCAGCCCTGTTTACAATAGCTAAGTACTAGAAACAGCCTAAGTGCCCATCTGTAGATGAGTGGATCAAAAAACTCTGGTACATTTACACAATGGAATACTATGTAGCAGAGAGAAAGAAGGAACTCCTGGCATTTGCGACAACATGGATGGAACTAGAGAGAATTAGGCTTAATGAAATAAGCTGGGCAAAGAAAGCAAAATACCATATGATATCACCTAATACAGGAAACTAAAGATCAACACAAACAAATGAACTAAATAGGACAAAGAGTAGAATAGCAGTCAATAGGGGGGAGAGGGGAGGGAGAGAAGGGGGATAAGTAAGGGAAGGGTCTAGTCAAGGAACGTGTATAAATGACTCATGGACACGGACAATGGGGAGGGATATAATTGTGGGAGAAGGGGTGGGCTGGGTGGGGGGGAGCAATGGGGAAAAAATGCGACAACTGTAACTGAAAAACAAAAAAATAAAAGAAAAAAATGAAATGGTAAGTGTAAGGTAATGGATGTGTTAATTGGTCTAGTAGAGGTAGGAATTTTAAAATGTATACATATATCAAATCACCATATTGTATACCTTAAATATATATAATGTTTATCTGTCAGTGATCACTCAATAAAGCTGAAAAAACTTACCTATCATATGTGTTGTAGAGTTAATTGAACTAATGTATATAGTCCTTTGGATAGTCTCTGACATGTAATAGATGCACAACAAACGTTATAACATTAATATAAAAAATAGGAACAGCATATATGTTCAGCCCCTTAGAGAATTTTCTCATTAATTAGCAGGGGTCCTTTTGAATTTTTTAGTCTGCGTGTAGGAAGTAACCAAACCATGAAAAAATAAAACATCACTCAATATTTTTGTCATTAAAGAAGCTCTTCCATCATGATTCTGTTCTGCTTGTTTCATAGATCTTTCTGGAATACTTCACTGGCTAGGGCTCTCCCTAGGTTGTCAGCCGTAGGGTTCATCAAAGCAACAACCAAGCTGTCATTTTTCCAACTCATTAGACCATATTATTAGAGCTGTTGCTACTACGGCCTTTACAGCTTAGGGCATAAATATATCTGAGCCTAAATTTGGGGACTTAAAACTTAACCTTGATTTTTTTCAAACAACACAGTTAAGGAGAATATACTCTCAAGGCTTAGATTTAGAGTCTTTTGCCTAAACATGTTTCTGTTTACCAGACTATTTCTGGAAGAGGTAGAATCAGCATCTTCTTGGTGCTCCTCATTAGAGAAAAGGGCAGGTCATGCATTGCTGGTAGCCTAAGGATGTCAACACACAGAATGCAGGCTTTGACTATTTTGACATCACAAAAAAGCAAAGCTCCAGCGTTCTCTGTTTAGCACTCTCATTCCAGATTCTTTTCTGACCATTTTATTTTACCAATGAGTTTTATAAAATGGTGCAATTGTAACGGCTGACTGTTTCTTGAAAGGACATGCTAGATGTTCATTTCTCACCATTATTTGCTTTGCCCCTGGAATCACACAGTTAAAAATCTAATTACATTTGTTGACATTCCTTTGACCACTTATTTTTCAGGTGCACAATTATAAAACTCTGCTGACAACACACTAGTAACTAACAATTGTATGACATTTTACCATTGATAAGGCGCTTTCATGTACATCATCTCCTGGAAAATCCCAGAGGTAATTCAATAAATGTTATCATCAAAAAACCATTTGTTAGAAGCCCCCACAAGTAAAATAGTTGAGAGAATTTTAGGGATAAGCTCATGAGATGGGATCTGTACTACCCATCACAATAATTCATATTAAACAATAGATCCAAAGTAAATATAACTAGACAGATTCTGAGTGAATAAAAGCAATTTTGATTTTAGGTGTGTCAGACATATATCCTAACTATATAAGTTTTGTGAGGCTGCTGTGACAAAGTACCACAAACTGGGTGGCTTAAAACAGAAATGTATTTCCTTCACAGCTCTAGAGGCTAGAAGTCTTAAAACAAGGTGTCAAAAACGTAGGTTCCTCCTGGAGGCTCTAAGGAAGAGTTTATTCCATGCCTGTCTCTTAGATTCTGGTGGTTGCCAGCAATCCTTGGCTTACAGATTAATCACTCCCAACCTCTGCCACTGTCTTCACATGGCATTCTCTCCTGTGTCTGTTGGCTCTTCTTAAAAGGACACAAGTCATATTGGATTAGAGCCCACTCTAATAGAATATAACTATCTTTACTTGATCAAATCTGCAAAGATCCTATTTCCATGGTTTAGAACTTCAACATGTCTTCTGCAGGAGATACAATCAACCCACAATACCAGCCTTACCAGTGACAATAAAGTCATTTCTCTCTTTTTACTGTGTTATAATCTCTGCTTCCCACAGAGCTGTGTCTTACAATTTTGCCATGTGTCCCTGAGATCTTTGTATTCTAAAGCACACAGTACCCAGAAAGAGTCTTCCCTTTACTTCTGCCCTGTCCTTCCCATCCTGTTGCCACAGGGCTACCTTGGGTTCTGATGATCTTTGTGAGAACACCATTCTACCCCATACAGCTACCTTTGCTGGTGATTGTTACCAATTCCCATTGTAGTCTCAGGAACTGAAGCTCAGATGCATCCACTTGAGTCTGGAGACTCCAAAATTTCTGCCTTTTGGCACATTGCTGCTGCTGCTGCCTTTGTCTTTAGTAACATATCAAGGCAGAGGGTTAGCCAACCTGGGTCTATTTTCCTATGTCCAGGGGACCTGGATTTGCAGCACTAAAATCACAACTGTCCTCTTTATGCCTTAGAGTCTAGGACAATTTAAGTCCCATTTATATACAAGAATAACCCACCTCCTTTCCTATCCCAAGATAAAAACTTTTTCCAATGGCATAGACCCTGTGAACATCAATTGCACTGAGAAGAAGATACACTTTTCATTAGGATGTGATATGGTCCCATGGTCTCAACAATCAGAAATGAATCTGTTATTCTGTGATTAAGACTGCAAGTTGATTAATGCAATCAATATACATTTCCCCTTTTTCTTTGGTAACAGAACAATTATTTTTGTTGGATGTGGAAATAGGCCCAACAATAACATATTTGCCCAGCTTTCCACTGCAGATAAAGATTGCCAATGAGCTGTGGACACAAGGCTTTCAGCAGAGATGTTGGGAAATATCTTTGCAAAGGCCTGACTCAGCTCCTTCTTTTTGTTGCCTGGGATATATGGCTGGAGCTGCACCAGCCATCTTTCTACTATGAGATGACTGTGAGAATGAAAGCTGCACATCCAGAGTAAAATAGAGGGAACCTGGCTATGAGTGACATGGTGGGAAAGCACTGTGGTAGAGGGCTGTTACTGGCATGTAGTGGGTAGATAGATGTCAAGGATAAAGCAAAACATTCTCCAGTCCACCACACATCCCCCACAACTAAAAATCATCAACCAAAAATTCTGAGGTTGGGAAGCTCACATTTAAGAATACAAACCTCTGTTATTTCAGACCTATGTTGTTAGTAGTCAAATGTAATCCCTGGTGCACATTGCAACAATTCACTAAATCACAGTTATTTCATCTTCCTAACTGTTATTGTGTCACCTGTATAAGAACTGGAGTGAATGTTAAACAGAATGTTTGCTTTGCGTGATTTAGGCTTCCTTTATTTAAAACTAATACTTGCATTGCCAGGAAAGAACAATAATTATGAACACTTTAAGGTGCTGCCAGGCAAGGCATCCTTAAGTATTTGTATCACTAATCTAAAAGTTAAAAGCAATAGGCTTTGTTCTTCAAAAAGTTAAAACATTAAATTACCATACTACCCAGAAATTCGACTCCTAGGTATATACCCCAAGGACTTGAAAAACAGGCACTCAAACAAATAGTTGTAAATAAAAGTTCATAGGAGCACGATTCATAGTAGCTAAAAGGTGGAAACAATCCAAGTGCCCATCAATGGATGAATGGATAAACAAAATGTAATATATACATACATACAACATGATATTATTCAGCTATAAAAAGGGATGAAGTATTAACACATGTTACAGCATGGATGAACCACAAAAACATTATGCTAAGTGACAGAGGCAGACACAAAGGTCACATATTGCACAATTCCATTTGTATTAAATGTCCAGAATAGGTAAATCCATAGAGACAGGTGGCAGATGAGTGTTTGCTAAGGGATGGGGGAGCAGGAATGGGGAGGGACTACTTAATAAGTACAGGGTCACCTTTTGGGGTGATGAAAATGGATTGTAACTAGATACAGGTGATGGTAGCACAACACTGTTTATGTACTAAATGACACAGAATTGTTCACTCTAAAAGAGTTAAAAAGAGAGATTTTGTGTTATGTTCACTTTACCACTTTAAAGTATTTTATTGATTATGCTATTAAAGTTGTCCCAATTTTCCCTTTTTTCCCCCCTCTATCTGGTACCCCCCCTTCCCTCCAGCAATCTCCCCTCCTTAGTTCATGTCCATGGGTTGTGCCTGTAGGTTCTTTGGCTTCTCCCTTTTCTATATTATTTTTAACATCCCCCCATCTATTTTGTTCCTACCAGTTATGCTTCTTAATCATAGTTTTGATCTTCTTTTCCTTAAGTAAGTCCTTTTAACATTTTATATAATAATGGCTTGGTGATGGTGAACTCTTTTAGCTTTACCTTGTCTGGGAAGCACTTCATCTGCCCTTTCATTCTAAATGACAGCTTTGCTGGATAGAGTAATCTTGGTTGTAGGTCCTTGCTTTTCATCACATTGAATACTTCTTGCTAGCCCTTTCTTGCCTGCAAAGTTTCTTTTGATAAATCAACTGATAGTCTTATGGGAACTCCTTTGTAGGTATCTTTATGCTTTTCTCTTGCTGGTTTTAAGATTCTTTCTTTCCCTGGCTGGTGTGACTCAGTGGACTGAGCACTGGCCTGCGAAATAAAAGGTTGCCAGTTTGATTCCCAGTCTTGAGGGCCAGGTCCCCAGTTGGGGGCATGAGAGAGGCAACCTATTGATGCACATCTTTCACATTGCTGTTTCTCTCCCTCTCTTTCTTGCTCTCTAAATGTAAATAAATAAAATTAAATTTTAAAAAAGAAAGATTTTTTTTAAAAGATTCTCTCTCTCTTACCTTTGGCATTTTAGTTATGATGTGTCTTGGTATGGTCCTCTTTGGGTCCAATTTGTTTGGGACTCTGCTTCCTGGACTTGTAGTTCTACTTCCTTCAACAAATTAGGGAAGTTTTCTTTCATTATTTTCTCAAATAAGTCTTCAATTTATTGCTCTTCCTCTTCTCCTTTAGGCACCTCCATGCTTTGGATGTTGGTATGTTTAAAGTTGTCCCAGAGGTTTCTAAGTCTCTCCTTTTTTCTATTCTTGTTTCCTCATTCTGTACTGGTTGATTGTTTTTTTCTTCCTTATAGTCCAAATCATTGATTTGAATCCTGGCTTTCCTCCCTTTACTGTTGATTCCCTGTATATTTTTCTTTATTTTACTTAGTGTAACCTTCATTTCTTCCTTTATATTTTTGTGATATTCAATGAGTTCTCCGAGTATCCTGATCACCAGTGTTTTGAACTCTGCATCTGATAGGTTGGCTATCTCCATTTCATTTAGTTCTTTTTCTGGAGTTTAGTTCTGTTCCTTCATTTGGCAACCTCCCTGTGCTTCTGAAATTAGAAGTGTTGCTTTTATTCTTAGTAGCATGCCCTGGGTAGCAAATGGACCTATAAATTGTGTGGGGTGGAACCTTAGGTAGTTGCCAGGGCAGAGCCACCTGCTTCAGCACTTTGTGGCTGGTTGTGGTGGGGCAGCTCGGAGAGGGGACAATGCCGCTGCCTGGCTTCTGGCGATTTTCCTGGCACTTGCCCCATTTCCAGTCATTTCACCCAATTCTTCTATGCAATTGGCACCTTTCCAGTTGCTGCTCTGGGGTCTCCATATATTCTAAGACCATGTGGGCCCTTTAAGCAGCAAAAATCTAGCAGTTTATTCTGCCACCCCAACCCCCACTGGTTTTTACAGCCAGAGGTAATGAGAGTTTATCTTCCTGGTGCTGGAACCCTGGGCTGTGCGGTCTGGCCTGGGGCTCAGATCATTTGCTCCCAGGGTATCCCTCCCATTTTTTATCCACCACACATGAATATGGGACCATCCATCTGCTGCCACCATTGCTTGTCCAAGCCACACCACCACTCCACTTCTGTCTCCTCAACTCTGCGCCTCCTACCCGTCTGGATGAATGTGGCTTCTTTAAATCCTTAGTTGTTGGACTTCCATACAGCTCAACTTTCTGGTGGTTCTGGTTGTTATTTGTTTTTTGAAATCTGGGTGTAATTCTTTCTATGGTTGCATGAGGAGGCAAAGCATGTCTACCTACGCCTCTATCTGGACTGGCAGTCCAGTTTACCCCAGTTTTAAAAGAGCAATAGGCTAATTCTATTTTTCTCTGGTTCTTAGAAATACTTATCAGAGACCCACCAAATTTCCCTAGAAATTATATGGGCAGAGGGAAATTTCAGAATCACACATTTCAAGTTGACAAAAATAAAAGGCCTTAGTATCAGCTATTTGTCCACCTGGGAATTGGATATGAAAATAACTGTTTCTTCTCTGAAGGGCTGCTAGGAAAGGGTGAAAACAGTGGATTGGAAATTTCAAACCTAAAAAAATACTAGCAGCAGAATCTCTGCTGGGAGGCTGGGTGAGGGTCCCAAGTCAGGTCCCGACACCTCCTTCTACAAGAGTCTGCCAAAGCCCAGTAAAATCACACAATAACCTGGGGGTATTGAGGTTGCTTTATTCTAAAATATGCTTTGCATTATCCTGGTGAAATTCCTTCACATTATAAGAGCTCTATTTAAAGGTTCTGTTGCGCACATTTCAGAAATCTATGAATAAGCTAGGCTTGCATGCTAATCTATTTGAAATGAGAATTAAATTCACTTTTCAAAGAGCCTTTTTTTCCCCAATTAGGTTGTTGGCAGAACTCTTAACTTCAACTGAAATAGTAAAAATGCATACACCTACTAATTTATTTTAGTTATTTATTGTTAAGAAATCATGGTAGAAATGACCATTTCCTCAATTCTACAAAAGGAAAAAAGTACTACCACATTGACCTCAGAATTTAGTAATTGGTTTATGTTTGTCTCCTTTAAGAATGTGAGTTCAAACAGAAACACCTTGCATTTTGATTCTTTATCTCTGTCTTCATACAATGACTATCTATGGCTACATTCACATAAGAGCAATTAAAAAGAGAGCAATGCTCATGTGAACATTCTATAAAGGCAAACTTTAGTTTTCAAACTAACCTACATGTACCATGCCATTGAGCAAGTATTGCTATCACCTATGATTCTCAGTCATGTTAAAACTTGTTTATATATATTTCTAAGCTTAAAAGTTTTAGCATTACCAAACTACATTTTATGAGCTAAGCTAAATGACTCAGTAAATAGTTACTTTAATAAAGGTAAAGAAATAAAGAACCAAAAAAAATTAAAACTAAGATAATTTTTTAACCACCCCATCCTCTGAAAATTCCTTTTAAATTACTCATAATTAAATCTGCCAGGAATCAATCACTCACTTCCAATAATTTTTCACCATGCTTATGTAAACCTTGGGAACCCAGATCTAAATTTTATAAATTACAATTATAGTTATATATGTGGTCGCCTTCATTTTAAAACCAAAAGTTTTTATGGCTCTAGGTTGTTTAAGTGAAAAATTATATATATGTTTCTTCAGTATTTAATATTTAAGGTTTGGTGCCTGAATGGCTGTTAGTTGACAGACGTAAAGTCATAAAGTCAACACTATGCCAATAACTTGGGAAGAAAATGCTGTACCAGATATTTCATGTCCCACCCATATCCTCCACCTTTATCAGTTCCTCAAAGCAATCTTCCAACTACCAACATCTATGTTTCTTTGCATGAAAACATTTTCTGGTCTCCAAAGCCTACTCTTTCCACATGTAGAAAGGAGGTCAGAAGTGCCAAGGAATTAGCACCCGACCAGGAACAGCCTCAATCACTGAATGCCAGGAGTTGGTGTATAAATATGCCTTGCTCCCTTGACTCTAAGTTATGTCACCCAAGAGGCATGTTCTAGACGGCTAGTCACACACACACACACACACACACACACACACACACACACATACACACATAACTGCCCCCAATAAAGTCCATATTTCCCAGCCTGCCTTGTAGACAAGTGGATAAGTGTGGCTATGTGGCAAGTTCTTTTCTTTCATCCTTTCTACAGCAAGGAACGTAGATGTTCGAGAACCCAACTTCTACAACACAGATATGAGGACCACATTTCAGGGAACTGAAGAGCAATGACATGCAAGGTCCCTGAACAACAAGGTAGAACACGAATGTCTTGCCACTGTATTTGGTTCTCTTTGTCATAGCCACTTTTATTTTACCCTAATATAATATTCTTTAACCCGAATACAATAGTCAAAGGAGAACAAAAGAAATCTTCAACCACAAGGATACAACATCACTCACTATAGGGTGTAAGCAAATGCCACATCTCCACAATGATGAGGCCATCAGCTCTGAGAGCCTGATCTCAGTGTCATCACATCTTCACTCTTCAATGGTCTCCATGTTACCTCCAACTTTCATGAGGCTTAACCTGCTGAGGAAGGAGGAAGCCCTTTGTGGGATCTTTAGCCACTGAGTGCAGATCTCAGGCTTGCTTAAAATTTCAAAGGAGCTACTAAGAATGAGTAAGAAAACAATGTGGAAATGTACTTCATCTTGATCGAGCATATCTCTAATGTGCTCCTAATGTCAGTTCAACCAAATTAGCCACATGATAACATTGACATCATCTGAAATGATGTAATTTTTCTCACTGAAAGCTGGCATCTGAGTGAAAGGCTATACTCATAAAGATGTATTTGGTCAAGAATGCGAGGCAGGCGGGAGAGACAGTCATTAACAGAATTGTTCCCTAACCTAGACCAGAGGACTTTTAGTTGTACAGAAGAAGAGAGCTCCAAAAGGCACTAAAAAGATACGTGCAATCTACTCAGGAGGTACAGTACTCTACTGTAAAGTAGGGGTACAGTTTAAAACTGCTCTAATTATGAGTAATAACTTTAAAACTGATAAATTGTATAATGGTCTCTCATCCAACAGGACAAAATAACCAAACAAGTTGAATGAAACATAATATTTTGTCTTATTTTTTTAATATGCTTTATTGATTATGCTGTTACACTTGTCCCAATTTCTTTTCCCTTTGTCCCCCTCCACCCAGTGATATCTCTCCTTCCAGTTGTTCCCCCCTTAGTCCATGCCCATTGGTTGTGCATATAGTTTTTCTCAACATCTTCCTGTCTGCTCCACTCCCCCCTACTATGCTTCTTAATTCCTGTACCATCTCCCTCCTTTTCCCCTCTTCCCCCTCCCTGCTGACATCCGCCCATAATGTTTCCCATACCTAAAATTCTTTTCCCACTCTCCTTGCCAACATAGTTTGCCTTTCTTCCAGTTCCCTAGCTTCTTTTGTTGGTTGTTGTGATACAGTTTTCATTTTAATGTTCATAGTTTTGATCCTCTTTCTCCTAAACAAGCCCTTTTAACATTTCATATAACAGTGGTTTGAATCTGATGAACTCCTTCAGTTTTACTTTGTCCTGGAAGCACTTTCTCTGCCCTTCTATTCTGAATGACAGCTTTGCTGGATAGAGTAAACAGGGTTGTAGGTTTTTGATTTTCATTCCTTTGAATATTTCTTGCCAGTCCCTTCTTGCCTGCAGAGATTCTTTGGAGAAATCAGCTGACAGTTTTATTGGGACCCCTTTGTATGTAACTCTCTTCTTTTCTCTTGCTGCTTTTAAGATTCTCTCTTTAGCCTTAATTTTTAACAGTTTGGTTATAATGTGTCTTGGTGTGGTTCTTCCTGGGTCCAGTTGTTTTGGAACTCTGTGTGCTTCCTGGACCTGTAAGTCTATTTCCTTCCCCAAGTTAGGGAAGTTCTGCTTCATTTTTTCACATAATTTTTACATTTCTAGTTCTTCTTCTTCACCTTCTGGCAATCCTATGATTCTGATGTTGACCTGCTTATAGCTGATAAGTTTCTGAGCCTCTCCTCATTTCCTCACTTTTTGTTTCCTCTTTCTGCACTGGTTGACTGTTTGTTCCTTCCCTATGTTCCAATTTGTTGATTTGATCCCTGGTTTTCATTCTCTCACCACTAATTTCGTATGTGTTTTTGTTCATTTCAGTAGAACTGGCCTTCATTCCTTCCCTGTCTTGTTTAAGATCTGCTGTTAGGTCTATAAGCACTTTGATAAGCAAAGCTCTGAACTGTGCCTCAGAAAGATTTCCTATCTGCTGCTTCGTTAGATTAGATATTTGCTGTCTGGTCAGCTGCGTCACCAGGATGTCTATCATGATCTGTGCCATCCTGAACAGTTTTGTGTTTACCTTTGTTTCCTGGGCAGGGCTGTCACACCTCCTATGCTATAGGGAGTGGAGCCCTGTGCACTCATCACAACTGGGCGTTTTCTGTGGGGCTGGAGGTCCAAGATAGATTCCTGCTGTTAAAACTCTCTGCTGAGAGACCGGGAGCCTCCTCTTCTGTCCCCACCCCCACCAGGCCTCACAGTCCAAGGCAATGGGGGTCTGCCTTCCCCAACTTTGGAATCGCAAGCTGACGGGTCTGGTCTGCAGCCAGGGGTGCTCCCCAGGCACTTCTCACCTCCCCTTAAATGCAGTGTCTGTGCTTACTGTTGTCCTGCCGCCATCACTGCTGCTGCCACAGACAGCACAGCTTGACCTCTCCTCCCCAGCTTCTCCCCTCCTACCTGTCTGGACAAGCACCACTTCTTTATAACTTCACATGTTGGACTTCCATTTACTTTTTGGAACTTCTGGTTATTTCTGGTTTTGCAGTAGTTGTATTCCTTCTTAGTTGTGGAAGGAGACAGAGCATGTCAGTCTAGACCTCCATCTTGGCCATAAGTGTCCTGTGTTTGTTTGCTTCCGTATCCCAGGTAGAGCTGTCACTCCTAGTACATTATAAGGGGCGGAGCCTTAGAGAGTCGTCAGTAGCAGGCAACCTCTTTCATCACATTGTGGCGCTGTATGCGGGGGATGGGTCCGAGAAGGAACAGTGCCCCTTGCCCAGCACTCGCCCCTTTTCCAGGCACTTCTCCTACTTCTGCACCAGACTTGCACCCCTCTAGCTGCTGCCCTGGCCATCGTTCCTAGAGTGGGTGGGTCTGCAGATGTTCTAGGACTGTGGGGGCCCTTTAAACAAGCAGACTCTGCTAAGAGACCAGCAGTTTCTGCCTCCATCTCAACCCCTACTGGTTTGCACAGTCAAAAGCAATGAGGTTTGATTTTCTCCAGAGCTGGGACAGTGAGCTGCTCTGATGAGGAGCTGGTCCCAGGTGTCCCTCCTGACTGTTTAAAACATGCAACTGCACTTTAGGCCAGCCTGCTGCTGTTGCCACTACTGCCACCACCACACCGTGACCTCTCCGCCTGAGTTCCACCCCTCCTACCTGTCTGGATGAGTATTTCTTCTTTATATCCTTGTTTTCTGGACTTACATGCACTCTGATTTTCTGGAACTTCTGGTTGTTTCTAGTTTTGAGGTAGTTGCACTCCTTCTTAGTTGTGGAGGGAGACGCAGCATGTCTGTCTACGCCTCCATCTTGGCCAGAAGTTGTGTGTCTTTTATTTTTTTAATTTAATCTTTATTGTATTTTTTACATTACCTTTTAGTCCCCTTATATTCCCCTCCCCCTGGCAATCACCACACTACTGTCCATGCCCATGAGTCCTTTTTCCATTTTTCTCAATCCCTCCACCCCCACCCTCCCCCTCTTAGCTGTCATCCTGCTCTCCATCTAGGGGTCTCGCCCCATCTTCCTTGTTAGTTCAGTGTATTCATTAGATTCCACATATGAGTGCAATAATGTGGTATTTGTCTTTCTCTGACTGGCTTAGTTCACTTAGAATAACGTGCTCCAGGTCCATCCATATTGACAGAAAGGGTAAAATTTTCTTCTTTTTTATGGCCAAGTAGTATTTCATTGTGTAAATGTCCCATAGTTATTTCATCTGCTCATCTATTGATGGACACTTGGACTGATTCCATATCTTGGCAATTGTAAATAATGCTGCAATGAACACAGGGGTACTTATGTTCTTTTGAATTAGTGTTTTGGGTTCCTTTGGATACAGTCCCAGAAGTGGATTGCTGAGTCAAAAGGCAGTACCATTTCAAATTTTTTGAGGTATCTCCATTCTGCTTTCCACAGTGGCTACACCAGTCTGCATTCCCACCAACAGTGCAAAAGCGTTGCCCTTTCTCCACATCTTTGTTGATTTACTGATGACAGTCATTCTGACAGGTGTGAGATGGTATCCCATTGTGGTTTTAATTTGCATTTCTCTGATGATTAGTGACATTGAGCATCTTTTCATACATCCATTGACCATCTGTATGTCCTCTCTGGAGAAGTGTCTACCCAAGTCCTTTGCCCATTTTTTAATTGGGTTTTTTTTTTGATGTTGAGTTTTTTAAGTACTTTGTAAATTGTGGATATTAACCCCTTATCAGATGTATCAGTGAATATGTTCTCCCATTCTGTGGGTTGTCTTTTTTATTTTGTTGATTTCCTTTGCTATACAAAAACTTTTTAGTTTGATGTAGTCCCATTTGCTGCCTATGTTTTCTTCTATGATTCTTATGGTTTCTGGTCTAACATTTAAGTCTTTGATCCATTTTGAATCTATTCTTGTGTGGGGATCCAAAAGGTAGTCTAGTTTCATTTTTCTGCACATATCTAATTTTCCCAACACCATTTATTGAATAAACTATCTTTAGCCTATTGTATGTGCTTGCTTCCTCTAATCAATTATTAACTATAAAGGTATAGGTTTGTTTCTGGGCTCTCTATTCTGTTCCATTGACCTATGTGTCTGTTTTTATGCCAGTACCAGGCTGTTTTTATTACTATGGCCTTGTAGTAAACCTTGATATTAGGTAACATGATTCCTCCAACTTTGTTCCTCTTTATCAGGATTGCTATAGCTATGCAAGGCCTTTTGTGGTTCCATATAATTTTTTGAAATATTTGTTCTAGATCTGTGAGATATGTCATTGGTATTTTAACAGAGATTGTGTTGAATCTATAGATTCCTTTGGGTGGTATGGACATTTTAATGATGTTAATTCTGCCTATCCATAAACACAGTATGTGCTCCCACTTATTTGTATTTTCTTCAATCTTTTTCTTCACTGTCTTATAATTTTCCAAGTACAGGTCTTTTAAATCCTTGGCTAGATTTATTCCTAGGTATTTTATTCTTTTTGAAGCCATTGTGAATGGGATAGGTTTCTTGATTTGCCTGTTAATTTCTTATCAGCATATAAAAATGCAACTCAGGGCTTTAACCCTGAGAACCAATTCATCAGTCAAATATTCATATAGTTCTGATTATCTGCTAGGTTCTGTGTTCAGTGCTAGAAATGCAAGAATGAAACAGACAACTGGGAGATGTAGAAAGAGAAATGCTTCTTAAACTTCAATGTGTGCAGGAATTATCTGGGAATCTTGTTAAAATGAAGGTTGTGATTCCATAGGTCTAAAGTGGGGCCCGAGACTGCATCCCTAACAAGCTCCGAGGTAACATGCAGATGCTGCTGGTTCATGGACCACACTTTTGAGTAACATGGAGAGTTGCAGTTTGAAGTCGTGAATCCTGAAAAAGTACAGGGTGCTCTGGTGCGCCTAAGAATGAACAGAATCTACAATTCTGTGACATGCTGGCCTCCTGCAGTTCTCATCATCTTTCCCCCTTCCTAAGAAAGTTTTCAAATTTTTGTTTTTAATCCATATACTGCCCCAGGTCATCTTTATAGAACATTTTAAGAATTGTATGATTTGTCCAACAATAAGCTCACCTAAAGTTACACAAGGAATCTTTTAGAAAACAGTGTAAGAAAATAATATATGCCACATGCAGCTTTTGTGAAATTCAAATGTGAAAGGCAGGCAGATTGAGGTTTTGAAAGATGAAATGTGTGTCAGAGAAACTGAGCTAGAGGGCAGTTGGGAAGTCAACCTGCCCATTCGTTTGTCCTGTTGGTGAGTCCGTAACTCCTATTTCCCCTTGTCTAAGGGGATAAAAGGTCATTTTCACTTGAAAGAAGCACTCAGAGAGAACTGTGCCTTCGAAATCCCCACCACTTAGATTTTTGCCATAAATAACTTGAAAGCAATTCAAACCTTTTCAAGAGTTCAAACTGTAACATTTCAATTAAAGCGAGAATTCTTAACAAAGATGAACCATTTTATATTGATTCTTCTACATAATTTGAAAAGAAATATAAATGTATTCTTTCTTCTTTGGAATTGTTCTCCCTTCTTGATGGTAACATGTAAATTCTTCAAGTGTCTCAATGGTCCTTTGATTCCATTACATTCTACTGTGACCAAATATCACAGTCACATTTAAATTCCTCCAGGAGAAATGTAGGAGTGACATGTTGGTATAAGTGGGGCTGGGATTCTCCTGTAAAGTATTTAATGATTCATAAAATTGTATCCTAAGTATCAAATACTAAAAGCCAGCTGGAAGGTGAGGGAGAAAGAGTCCAACAAAATGAAGGTCTCTATAGGAATGAAGAACTCTCCAAGGTAAAACATTTCTCATGCTGCTTGCGGTTGCAAAGTTCTCTTTTGACATACATACATCCTGCCACAAGGTAATTAAATTCTTGTAACTTGTCATTATGGAAAACAGAGGTTCCTCCCTAACCTATACTTACTATGAATTAGATTGAGTTTTAGTGTCACAGGCAGCGGAACACGGGGGACAGAAAATGCTCTCTTGTTCTCATTCCAGCTATATGATTCTTGGATGTGTGTAGTTTGCATTTGGGCAAATTATTTAAGTTATCTGAGTACCAATTTCCTTCTCTATAAACTGAAGATAAAAATATAAATATAGTTGGACTGCTGTAAGAACTAACAAGTCTAAATGTAGGTGACACTTCAAGTTCTTGAAAATTATTCTTACTATTTTCTAGTAAAGATTATGCAATTGTTTCTTCTGTCATTGTAGTGGCCTTTGCCTCAGGTGAGCTTAAAGAATTAATGATGTTGATGAGCTAAGCATCTGCCTAACATGACATCACCGACTTGTCTGTCCACACTCGCCAACATGAAACACGTAGGCTGCAGAGCAGGAAAACCAACATTGTGGGCCCAGTGAAGGAAATAAATAAGCTTTGTTTGAGTTACACAGTGCTCTTCAAAAGATGTTAAGTTGATGGGATTCAAAAATCAAAATATTTAGCCCTGGCTGGTGTAGCTGAGTGAATTGAGTACCGGCCTGCAGACTAAAAGGTTGCCCATTCAATACCCTTCAGGGCACATGCCTGGGTTGTAGGACAGGTCCCCAGTTGGAGACATGAGAGAGGCAACTGATCACTGTTTCTCTTGCACATCATGTTTCTCTCCCTCTTTTTCTCCCTCTTTTCCCTTCTCTCTAAAAATAAATAAAATCTTTGAAAAAATCAAAAGATTTACTATAAACATCTAGATTTATGGCTTTTGAAAAATCATAAAATCTATGAACATTTCCCCAACACGCATGCTTGGCAGCCGTCAGCTGAAGCTGAAAAGCAATTACAGGCCCCTTTAGAGGCCATGTTCTCTCCAATTTGCCACTGTCTCCACCTGATCCATTTTATTTAAGTAAGGTACGTGGCCCCCACAGTAATTTGAGTTTGAGATCCTTACTCTATAGGAAAATCATCTCATATATTCAGAGAAACTATACGAGATAATTAAACAACTAACTTGCTTCTTTGAAACTATGGCCCAGTTTTAACTTAACTTTGGACACACAAGGGGAACTTTGGGGGAAATACAACCAGGAATATGTTTTAAGAGGAACCCAGGAGTTCCAAAACAATACGTAGAGAGACATGAGTATTGTCTATCAATTTGACTTATTCTCCCTGGACCTGCTCCCCTATACTCATATCCCATGTTGAAGTGAAGAATACTTATAAAAAGAGGGAAATACTAAAAGAGGTCCAGGGCAGGCAATCAGCTGGTTTGATGTCATTAATCTCAGCAGTAACAGGGGCAAATGCCCTTAGTAGAGATGACAGGACCTTGACAACTATCATAGCCATCCTGAGGCAAACACCAGACAGAACCAGGAGGCTGAAACCTCTTTGTGGGCAGCAGAAGCTGCAGAGCCTTCAGTGAGCCTTGTCAGCAATAACTTTTGACATTTTCAGTGGTGACCACAAACTAAAGAGAAAGAAGAAAATGGCAGGTGGGACAGAAAAGTCAATGGGTTTGCACTTGGTGCACACATAAGACATATCCTGAACCTCAGAATTATTTGGGCTAAGTTTTAGAGCTAGATTCCATTGGTGGGAAGACTAGAGCTGGAGGAATGCTGTCTAGTGATTATGGCTGAAACTCTAGGCTTACCCACAGGATGGGGTACAGAATTAAGAAGCAGTTAGCCAAGTTTATCAGCCGTTTTGCTAACTTGTCAGTTGATAAGTACCAATCCGCTTTGTTTTTTAAATAGTCCTCATTAAAACTATCTAAGTGCATTAAGCAGAGAATTCAGATTGTCAAGGCCTAATGTTCCATCCTAGATTGTCAATACTCCAAGGGTTTTCTCCTGTTCGGTAATGGCAAAGGGCACCACTTAGGTTTCGGTCAGGTTCAACAGTAACCACTGTTGTAGTTCGTTGTAAAGGAGAAAAATAGGAAAAGGGTCAAATGCCATTGTAGTAAATATGCTTGTTGAGATTTGGAGTTTCATTCTAAAGAAGTTTCCTTTGACATGAGTGTACCTAATTTATTATGACCTGCACCCAGGAAAATTCTAGGACTGGGAATAACTAATGGGTAAAAACAGCTTCATAAGCTGGGTGAACAATATATGGGAATTCCTTGTACTATCTTTGAAACTGTTCTGTAAATATAAAACTATTTCAAAATAAGTTTTTAAAAACTTTGGTTACTTCTGGATTATATTAGCAGAAATATGATTTTCAGCAATAGAGAGACTGAAGAAGTAGGTAAAAAAAAAAATTAAGAGGTCCTTCCCAAAGGAATATTTAGGTGGTATTATTTTAATGTCTTAAAATATAAAAATGTGTGTAATTCTCTCTCAATATTATATTTTAAATTGCATCACAAATCAATCTTTGAGACACCATCATAAAGCAAACTCCCTGTGGTTGATGATTTTAACAATAATTCAACCCTTAATTGTATTCACCTGACTTCTCCCAGAGGCAGTTAGAGAAGATTTTGTTTCAAAATATTTAGAAAAACCTTACACAGAAATATTCCTTTTGGATTATTGGCAGATACCATAATATTTTGAAAGGAAATACTGGAGGGGTTTACATTTGTATAACACTGGAGCCAAGATTGTACTCCTCCTTGCAGCAAAGTATGCAAATTTCTAATCTACCAATGCACAGGGCAAACCATGAAAGGGCCAAGAATGGAAATTCAGAAAATACCTAAGCTATGGAAGGAAGCTGTTCAATAGAGGTAGTGTATTTTAAAGCAACTGTTCTAGGAATAGCTCTAAGGGTATTCTTGAATTTCTTTAGTTAGTTTTCCTTCACCCTGATGATGATGATGATGATGATGATAATGATGACAGACATATTTGAGCCCCCAAGTCTTAAAGGATGGGCATTGTGCTAACGGTTTCAGCTACATTATCTATTCTTGAGACAAACCTATGAAGTAGATAATGTTTATTATTCCTATTTTACCTAGTAAGACATTGAGTCAATGACAATTTTCCCCAGTGACACATATGTACAAAAGTGCCACATTCCTTTACTTTTCTAAATCAAATTAAATCTGTTTCTGAACCCCCATCCACAGGGTCATTTTGAGGGTCCACTGAGGCTAAGTGGAGACAGGAAAGGAGAGAAAGGCCCAGAAACTTCATCTACTGTGGTGCTATCTCTCATTGCAGTTGCTCCTTCTGCCTCAGTAAGGCTCTGGTCTCTGGTCCTCGGTCCACTGTTAGCTACTGCTGGCTCCCAGTGATTCTCTTTGTTGACCACAGGCTCCTACAGAGATCTCAGCATATTGCCACGGTCAGCAAAACAAAAACAAAAACAAAAAAAAACACAAAAACACAGGACACCTGGTTACATTTGAATTTCAAATAAACAATAAATACTTTTTAGCATAGGTATGACCCCATGCACTATTTGGAACAATTATTTGTTGTTTATCTGAAATTTAAATTTAAGTGGGCATCCTGTATTTTACCAGGTAACCCTATCTGTCAGCAGTAATCAAGGCCTGAGTGCTTAGTTTCCAGCCTCCTCCTCATTGGTCCCACAACCACTTCCCATTAGGAGGGTAGGTGCAGGCAGGGCCATGTGATTCTGAAAACAACCGGGTTGTATCCACAGTACCCCGCTCCCCACTAGCAAGGCCATGAGGAGATCAAAGGCCTGATCAATACCAGCCGGCCAACTGAGTGAGTAATGAAGACACACAAATTGGCAATGGAGAGGAAATCCCTTTGTTGAAACCCAGTGTCAAGGGTTTACCGCTGTGAGCTTACAGTGGCCACGTGGCAGAGAAGTCAGGAGGACCTGCCTGAACCTGATTCAAGTCCAGTCCCCTAAGGAATCTCTGCTGGTGGCTCCCAGACTAGGACCATTCAGAGCATCATCTCACCTTTATCACCCACCTACCCCCACCCCCAGACATCTCACTTGGAAACCCAGCCCTGCAAATGTACTTGCTTAAGACTTCAGCTGGCCATTTAAAGCAAAAGCAACTCAAAACAAAACAAAACATCTTACTACTACGTCAGTAAACTTGGGGATGTTTTTAGTATTTGTTTTTCATCACATCCTTTATCCCTGTGTTCTTCTAGCATTTGTTTAAAAGGACTTTGCCTTTTAAACTGGCCCAACAGAAAGTGCTTACTATGTCCATGATATAATCAGTAATGCTAGGAGAGGGATATAATCAAGGGAGCTCAAGAAATAGTTTCCCTCTAATTGTTCTTGTGTTGGTGCTCCAAGACCATGATGATTCTGTCCCTAAATAAACACATGGACACTCAGACTAAGCTGCAAGGAAAGGTCAGCACGATCACAATAAGAATAACCTTTGTTCATGCACCCATAAGAGGGAGCCCAAAATCTAAAAGTAAACATGACAACAATGTCTTAAATAAAACTTGGCTGATTTCTTAAATATTAATAAGTGGGCAACAAGAGTGGAAAAAGAAATATAGGTATGGGGAACATATAGGGGAAGGTCAGCGGGGAGAGGAAAGGGGGGAAAGGTAGGGAGATGATGCAGGAATTAAGAAGCATAGTAGGAGGGAGTGGAGCAGACAGGAAGATGTTGAGAAGAACTATATGCACAACCAATGGGCATGGACTAAGGGTGGGGACAACTGGAGGGAGGGGTGTCACTGGGTGGAGGGGAGCAGAGGGAAAAGAAATTGGGACAACTGTAACAGCATAATTAATAAAATATATTTTAAAAATGTAAATTTTATATATATATATATATATATATATATATATATATATATATATATATATATATATACACACACACACACACACACACCGACTATATATATAGCTCTAGAGACCTAAGGACGAATATTGTAGCCCATCTTTCCCTAAGACAACCAAAATCATGGAGTAAAGAGTTTGTTGATCTAGTTATCTCAATTTTATCAAAGTGGAAAACTTTGCAACCATCTGGTGAACTATTCATAAAAACCATTTGCAAAACAAAATAAAAACAAAACAAATCCTCCCAACAACCAGAATTTCTTGTACTTAGCGCATCTCTGTTGCCAAGAACTTGATCAAATTTTGTCCTGAATCATATTTTTTAGCACTTATGAAAAAAACTGGCCAAAAGTAATGAAATATACGTCCCTTGTAAGAGAAAAAAATCAATCTTTTAATTTGTCTGTTTTACATTATTATTTTTGGCCTTTATGGTTGGAAAACAAGGGTGGATAAGAAGAGGCCATCTGAGCATGTAATAAATACATTGTGCATTTATAGGCTCCTTTAACATGTGCTCTGGCTGAAACAGGTGGTGTTGACCATTCATGTAAAAGTAACAGGACACTTGTGCTAGGTTTTCTTATCAGAGGCTGGTCATTTCAGGCATCATCCATCCTCACTATCCTGTTACAGGTTCCAAATGGCTAGTCCAAACAAAACATTGGAAAGTAAATTAGAAGGCACCAGATGGAAAAGCTGAAAAATGCAGCTATTAAAAGTTTGTCGCATTTTTTTTCTTAAGCCTTTTCCTCTCCAGCCATGACTGAAGTCCATTACACACTGTCAATTGCAAAACTTCTGTTACAATTAATGAAGTAAGGAAAAGGGGAGGGTAGGTGAATATGGAAGAAATTGGGAAAACTTTACAACTTCCATACCACAAATCTTCTGAATTTATCTCTAAGCAGAAACCATTTATAAACTTTCTGAACCAAATTTCTAACTGTTGATCCTCATGTTTCACAGTAATCAAATAAAACCTAGGACATCTCAGTGTATCATTTCCATGCACAGTTTTATAATTCATTGATTCAACAATTTTACCATAATCAGCCATGTCATGATCATTTAGTATAATAGAGGAATCAAAACCTGAACTATTAGTCTCCAATTATATTTATTGACTTAAAATATGTGATAGAAAAAATGTCCGGGCAGTATACTGAGCATTTAACAGTTAGAAATTAATCATGATTATTGTTATAATTTTCAAAGCAACTAAAACCAAGCTCATTAGTTTGTTTCAAAAATAAGTATGTTTCCAACTAATGGAGACCTGAAAAAATAAATTTAGCCTCTGCTATAGTTTGCCAACTTCCTGTCAGAGTTTGCTAAATTAAAAATCCCTGGGGGGAAAATGATTCTTTTTTAAAATTGCATTTATTAGGGTGATTGGTTAATAAAATTATACAGGTTTCAGCTGTACAATTCTATAACGCATCATCTATATATTCTACTGTCTGTTCACCACCCAAAGTCAGGTCTCCTTCCATCACCATTTATCCACCCTTTACCCTCTTCTACCTCCCCACTCTCCCTTCCACCTCTGGTAATCACCATACTGTTGTGTGTGTGTATGAGTCTTTTTTTTTTCCCTCTGCTTATTCCCTTCAATTTTTTTAAAGCTTTGGAACACTTGCTCTAAAACAATGTACACAGGAGATCGAGTGTAAAGCAAAACAAGCCCCTGTGATGGAAGTGGGGATGTGGAGCAGAACACATGCTAGTAGCATCCTCCCACCCTGCACCTCTTCTCAGCACCCTTGCAGGTTCCTCAGCCAGTTCCCGTACACACAGCAGCAGCTCCCTGCATCCCTCCTGCTGGGCACCATTTTCCACCCTCAGCAGCATGTCTGGTTCATGCATGGAGCAGGCTGGAAATGCTGGGTGACTAATGTCCCAGGTGTCACACTTCATCATCTCCCTCACCCCTCAGTAGGTGAAGTCTAAGGTGTGTTCCTCAGATGTTCCCAGAGGCCTCCCAGAAGAATTGAGCCCAGATTTCCCATAGCGGGATCTTGGGATAAAGTACCTTCTACTGGCTTCATCCCTGCCCCATCTAACGTCTCCCAGGATCACATTACAAACACAAGGGGGAGCAGACAAAGCCATGCCCATCCCACTACCCCAGCAGACCCTCCATATCACCCTGCCCAGGCTCTGTAGCTTCAGCTTCACTGGAGAGGACACTCCAGCGTCATCACAAGATGTCGATTCAACACGGGAGGAGACAGATACCGTGTCACTCCTGAGTCGGACTGCACAGCCATTCTCGGCAGTGCAGATAGACTCTTAAGAAGCTACATCATCGTCTCTTGAGACGGACGGCTGCCAACCCGACCCGACCCCAGGCAGCCCCTACGAGTCCTCTGCACTTTGAAAATCAGAGCTGCAGTAGGTCACATTCTTTATTGTACAAGTAGATCAGTTCTGCTGCCCCCAGCACTTGCCAGGCTCACAGCATAAGCCAAGCACAGTATGCAGCCTTGCTCTTCGCTGGGCCGGTGCACCTTCCTCCAGTCCCATCACTTCTCTGAAATTAGAATACCCTACACACCTCAACTATCTCTGCTGATGGGCTAGAACAGGCCAAGAAATCAAACAAAACATTTCTGACCTTAAAGGAACACAGGCATCTATCTCTTAACATCAGCAAGCCCCTTGAGTTTCCCATGATCCATTCTAGGGGTTTCTCATCATTTTAAACAAGAAAATATGTAACAGTACATTTCAACTTAAAATCCCCAACAAATTTCTTAAAGCCTACTTGAAACACAGTAAAATGTGCACACGTGTGTGCACACACACACACACAGTTAGGAAGCACAATGCTTACATCCTTGCTTTATGATCAGCAATTCATGTAGTTAACACAGAGCTTCTTGGCAGTAACACTGATATTCCTCTCAGCATAGGCAATGCAAAGCCAGCACATCTCGTTTCTTGACACTTTGGTGCATGTTTCCAAACTTCTACACATGATTTTGACAATCTACCAATGTTTTGGAACCCAATTTTAGCTGCACATTACAATCACCTGGAGAGCTCTTAACAGCCCTAATACCCAGCTGCACCCCTGATCAACTGACTCAGAATCTCTGGGTGGGATCCCAGACATACATATTAAATGATTCCAATGTACAGCCGAGGTTGAGCACCGCCGTGCCTGATGAATCTGGAATGCAACTCAAGATTTTTCCTGTGCACCCTTTTGTTCTTAATGTCGTATTGGGTTTGGGGGACAAGATTGAAACAACATTGGCTTAAGAGATACATGTGTTCTGCAAAGTTAGGTAATAAAAAGGAGTAGGAAGTATTGTACCAGGAAAAGAGTAACCAGGAGGCATTCTATGGGGTGTGCCTGTCATTATGTGGAGTTTTCAGTGTGTGTGCATAACTACAGCAAAGGAATTTTGTTTGTAGTTTTTATAAATTACTGAAAAAAACAATTTTTTTTTTTTTTTTTTTTTTTTTGCTCCTAGCTCTTGGTGTTTGGCTTATCTCCTCTTTTACTATATTAATAAGTTTCTTTTATCTCTATTTTATTTATGTCTCGACTGACTACAATATTAAACTACTGTACTTGAAATCTGACAAATTGGCCCTGCTCCCTCTCATCTCCTAGCCTTTACCTTGCTTTACTGTCTCTTTCAAACACCCTTCCCCACTCCTGTTTCTATCTCTCCTAGACTACTCCTGCTCATCCTTTGAGACTCTGACTACAAGGTACCTACTATCAAAAAAAAATTCCCCCAAAAGTGAAGGCTAGATTAAGTGCCCCTCCTATGGGACCCTAGAGAAGCCTTCACTCACCTCACTGTATTATAGTCGCTTTATCACCTTTAAGCTCCAAGTGATCAGACCCTCATAATCACCTGGCCCACAACAGGTATCATAAGTATTTGCTAAATGAATAATTGAATTGAGAGCTATTGATTTCTAGTATCATCACCACCACCAAACCCACATCCCACCAACATCTCAATCAAATATTATCCCTGAGTCACATGCCCTGGCTACTGTTAAATCACACATTATAATATTCCATCCCTTAATGACTAGTCTAGGTATTGTTACTCTTGTTGAGGATGTATAAGCAGACAATGACTTGAAACTCTACTTCTATATATCACTAAAGCATTTCTTCTACTCTCTTGCACAAGACTCTCAATAACCTATCTTTGGCTCAACTGCCCCAGTCCTAGGTAAGATGGATAAAGCATCAGTACCTCAGGGGTGGAGGTTAGGAGGCATTATTATTCCAAGGTATCATTCCTGCTGATGCTGTCCCAGCGCACAGTCTAGTCTGTGCAGCCCTCTAACCCTGACAATTCCTGACATGGTCTTGGGGACATAAAACACAAATGCTACTGCATTTTGTGCTTGATACCATCAAACTCCATCTGCCTTTTTAGGATACATGATCTTTCATCCCAAAATTCTTTATGTCTCCGGTGATTATAGTATCACTAAAGTCAAAGGCAACAGTGAGCTGCCTTAAGCCTGGAGCCACTAATAGCCCTGAGCTGTACCCCATATTCAAATTCTTTTTTTTATTATTTTTCTATTACCATTGTCCCATTTTTCCCCCATTGCTCTCCCCCACCCCGCCTGCCCCTGCACATTCATATTCTTAATAGTGTAATGGTTAAGAAAAAGTAATGAAGAAAAAGGCAAGAGGAAAACATGAATGAGCGAGGAGTACAATAATATGTTTTCCCAAGTTGAGAATGAGTTGTAACTCCGTAATATTTAAGTTTATGATTCAGATAAAGTAGTTAGTGCTCAATTTTATTTCTTGCTGACAAATTCCACCTCTTCAACCTAAGGATAAAAGCTGACAAATTCCACCTCTTCAACCTAAGGATAAAAGCTGAAAACACTTTTTCAGATGTTGATTGCCTATACAAAACAACATTCTGATGAGCAGTAAAGTATATATTAATTAGAAACATATGGGCATTAATTTCCCTGAAAATAACTGCAGTTATAAAACTTGAAAGTAATAGAGAAGTATCTAGCAAAACATTCTTGAGTTGTGCTGAATAGACAAGATTCATTAACCAAGATATCTTTATTCATATGTTATTAATAAATATGGCTGTATGTTTTTGCTTCTAGCCAGTGGGCCAACTCATCAATAAAGTCTTGAGTAAGAATATAATTTTAATTTATTTATAGATGTGTTATTTGACTCACAGATTCCCATTTTTCTTTCTTTTTATTAAATTTATTGGGGGTAACAATGGTTAATAAGATTATATAGCTTTCAAGTGTAGATTTCTATGATACATGATCTGTCTACTACATTGTGTGTCTACCACCCAAAGTCACGTCATCCTGTTACCATATATTTGACCCCCTTTATCTTTTACGACCCTTCCCCCCCTTCCCTCTGGTAACCACCATACAGTTGTCTGTGTCTATGAGTTTTTGTTTTTCTTGTTTGTTCATTTGTTGCTTTCAGTTGTTTTTTTTGTTTTGTTTTGTTTTGTTTTAAGCAAAAAAGGATGGAGGGAAAAGAGTTGGGGAAGAAGGACTTAGCTATATCAGTAATGTTTTTCTCTCTTTTCAAAAAAATACTTCAAACAAAGATGGTAAAATAACATCCATCAAATCTGGCTGGTAGGTATGTGTGGGTCTATTTTATTATTTTTACATTTGAAAAAAGCAACAAGTTTTTCGTAAAAGTATGCAAGTAATTTCTCATGATAAATAAGAACATGGGATTTGGTTTAAGACATATGGTTCTGCTGTTTACTAGTTCCATGATCTTGGCAATCTCTCTAAATTTCAGTTTCTCAGTCTATAAAATAAGAAAGCTATGAACTGGTTCCCATCTGAATGGTGAATACTACCTACTATTTGGAGAAAAGATATGTGAGTATACGTCTCAGGTTAGGTTCCCCTGGAAACAGACTTTGAGACAAAGATTCAGGTGAACTAGCCAGGGTGGAGCTTTCCCTGGGAGGTACTCTCAGAAACACCAGCAGTAAGAGTGTCAAAGAAGCCAGGCTGGACAGAGGGAGAAGTTGAGCTGTGATGCTGCTGCAACAGAAGCCTCAGCCAATCCCGTGGGGAAACATTAGAGATAACACTGCCCTTCAAAAATATCTAGACTCAAAGGAAGGGGTAGCCACACTTCTGTACCTCTACAACCTCTAAATCACTGGATGAAGGCTGCCCCTAGGGTAAGAACATAACCTTGGGTGAGGCAGTGCCCTTCAGCCAAGGACAATACCTAGAGAGGAAGTAAGATGAGAAGTGTCAGTAATGAACACCCTCAGCCAGCTAGAGAACAAGGTCCTCCACCCTGAAGGGAGATCTGTTAAGCACCACAACATCCACTATAGTCAGTAACTGGGACCCATCCTCAGCACAGAAGGGACATGGTGCAGAGGTAGACAGAGACCCAAGGAATTAAGGGGAAAGGGTGTTAGGTCCCTGAGCCTATGTGGGACAGAATGGGGTCTGAAAGTGTACAAGAGCAGATTGGCTGTGGCAGGATCAAAGTCTTCCGTTAGTCACACTCTTAACATTCCTTATATCTGTAGTATGCCCCTGCTATTCTATAGTATTGAATTTATGTATAAATTCCAACCAGTCACTGCTTGGGCCAGAGAGTTCAAGAGAGGTATACTCTGCACACCTAGCATCAGTGTGATAGTGTGAACAGGAAGCCAAACCAAAGAGCCCAAAAGTGAAGTCCTGGTGAACTAACCAGGCCGCTGAGTTAGCCATCCCTTCTCCACCACCACACCCATACCAAGGAGATTCACCTTCCATAGCTAATCCTTGAAGTCCTGGATTATCTTATAGTACCCTCCTCACCATTCAAAATGTTATGGGTGAACTGGGGCAACCATTTCATGCCTAAGAGGAATGGAGTATTTTTCATTATTTTTATTTACCACTTTGAAAAATTCATCCTTTTAATAAAAAAATTAAATGCAACACTACATATATTAACCAAAACTCTTCTCTAAAGTTAAGGCAGCTTTCCCAAGAAATCTGTATCAAAGTCAGATAGCATGGCTTTCCCAAGGGAATAATATGTACATGAAATTCTGAAATCACCTTTAATTAGGTTTTTAAACATCATATTTCAACCTACCAGATTTATTGCATCAACTATTGCCACTTATTTAAAGACAGACATCATTTTAGGGCACATAAACTGATCACTCAATTTGGGTGTGTAAGGCCAGACAACTTTGGAATTAAAATAATGAAACATGTGAGAGGAGTGCTGTGTACATAGCTGTACAGTGGGAATACTTCTATTTTGGCTCTTTCCTTGGACATTTCTTCTGTGACCAAATCCTTAAGCCTATTTGCATTTCAGTGTTTGCATCTGAACACTAGCATGAGCACAGGTTATATCCAATTAACCCTACAAGTATGGATTAAAAACAACAAAATAGGTAATTATCATTGACTGTACCTGGGTTGTATCTCAATTTCCAGATTCTTATAAGCATGATATAAATAGACAGGAGGGTGCCACGGAATAAAAAATAGATTCTGTCTACTAGTGTGCAGTGGTCTCCAGTGGCTTTAAATAATTATGCAATATACTCAGTCCATGTTACTGATGGAGTAGATTTCAATTTATTTCATTATTGATAACACTGATGTTAGTCTCTGTCACTCACCTTGGGTGATTTCATTCCTTATAGAGTTCAAGGCCAAATGCATTGTATGCCTGTTCCTGTAACTCATTCATACAAATGAGAGGAAACAATAAATATATACCACCATAAATTTAACTTTTGAAGGACCAACCATCTTACTCTGCCTCCCACATGTACCATCATTGGAGAAGCTGAAAAAATCCATATTAAAGCTTTTGACATCAAGAACTATGCTTTCCAACTCTGCTGAAACCAAACTACACAATTACATACAAGACTGCCTAAAAAGAAACACACCAGGAAAATTCCTTTCTCTCCTTCAGCTTTGCAAAAGCTGTTGCTCTTATCATATTCAATTATGTTATTTGTCTTCGTTAAGAGAAAGTGTAGATGTGGAGCAAGTACACGTGGGAGGGTTGTTTTGACTTATCTTTTCAACACCAAACATCTAACCTGATGTGCTCATACACAATCAAATATACTGACCATAAAAATCAATCAACACACCAGGCTCTGCCCCAGGAGCTACAGCCTTGTAAGGTCGCTGATTATGGAGAGCTGTCATGAACTTGTATTCTTTGAATTTTTATCAACCATTTAGAATTTTCAAAACCATTCTTGGCTCGTGGGCTATACAAAGAGTCAGGCAATGGACCAGATTTGGCCCACAAGCCGCAGTTTGCCAATCCCTGACCTACAACATTGGTTCCTGAACCTGTCTGCCCATATAATCACCTAGGTAATGCTTTAAAATTGCAACCCTCATGTCACCCTCCAAACCAATTAAATCACAATCATTGGGCGATACAAGTATCAACCATTTTTGAAGTTCCTTGGGTGATTCCAGCATGTAGAATAGTTTGGGATTCCCAGATATGTTAACCACATTATCCCTTCAGATGCTAAGTCATATAGGCTCCCTTGCTTTAGCTTTGGTTCCCTTTGTCATTCTTAAAATCACCAATAAAAGATCTTGTGTTGGAGGAAGGCTATATTTCACAATCAAAAAAATCATAGTTACAAAGTAAATTCAGTCAAGTTTGAAATATGGTAGGTGAGGAGGATAGCAAACTATTTTTCTTAACCTGGGACTCCCTCCCCAATGCTCCTGAGAAAGCAGAGTCTGAGACAAGATTGTCTGGGGACCTGAGCCCATGCAGCAGGAAAGGGGAACTGAGAAAAAAGTCACTCCAGTGGGCAACTGAGCTTGATCCCAGTGGGATCCAGTGAGGAGCTGTGCAGAACACATTGAGAATCGTCCATCTAAAAAAAATGGAAGAGACACTTCCAGCCAAAATGAAGGCATAGGTAGACACACTTCACCTCCTCATGCAACCACAAGAAGAATTACAACTAGCCTCAAAACAAAAAACACCCAGAACTGCCCAAAAATTTAACTATATGAAAGACTGACAACCAAGGATTTAAAGAAGCCACAATCATCCAAACAGGTAGGGTGGGTAAAGTTGTGGAGTCAGAGCAGAGAGGACATGGTGTGGCATGGAGAGGCAGTGGCAGCAGCAGTGGAATGGGCAATCCCATATTCACATGTGGTGGATAAAAATTGGGAGGAATACTGTGGCAGCGAATAATCCCAGCCCCAGGCCAGACCACACAGCCCAGGGTTCCAGCACCAGGATGATAAAGCCTCATAACTTCTGACTGTAAAAACCAGTGGGGGTTGGGGCAGTGGAAGAAACTGGCAGTTTCTCAGGGGAGTTCATTTAAAAGGCCCATGCAGACTTAGAATGTACACAAACCCACCCACTCTGGGAGTCACCACCAGGGCAACAGCTAGAAGGGCACTAGTCACATATAGGAAGTGGGTGACATGACTGAGAATTAGGCAAGTGCTGGGCAAACCTCCAGCAGCCAGGAAGCAGTATTGTCCCCTCTTCAACCCCCGTCCACCACACAGAGCCACAAAGCAGTCAAGTGGGTTGCCCCACCCTGGCAAATACCTAAGCCTCCTCCCCATACAACTTAACAGGTATACAAAGACAGGGAGTCAAAGCAGCTCTTGCTAATACACAGAAACAAACAAAGGGAGGCTGCCAAATTGAGGAGACAAAGAAATATGGCCCAAATCAAAGAACAGAACAAAACTCAAAAAAAAAAAAAAAAAAAAAAAGGCACTAAACGAAATGGAGATAGCCAACCTATCAGAAGGAGAGTTCAAAACACTGGTGATCAGGACGCCCAGGGAGCTCACTGAGTATAGCAAAAAAAATAAAAGAAGAAATGAAGGTTACACTAAGTGAAATAAAGAAAAATCCACAGGGAACCAACAGTAAAGGGAATGAAGCTGGGGATTCAAATCAATGATTTGGAACATAAGGAAGAAATAAACATTCAAATAGAAAAAGAAAAAAAAACAAGAATACTCCCCTCCAAAAAATGAGGAGAGTATAAGAAGACCCTGGGATATCTCCAAAAGTGCCAACATCCGAATCATAGGGATGCAAGAAGAAGAAAAGGAAAAGCAAGAAATTAAAAACTTACTTGAAAAAATAATGAAAGAAAGCTTCCCTAATTTGGGAACGAAAACAGACATACAAGTCCAGGAAGCACAAAGAGCCCCAAACAAGTTGGACCCAAAGAGGACCACACCAAGACACATCATAATTAAAATGCCAAGGTTCAAGATAAAGAGAGAATCTTAAAAGCAGCAAGAGGAAAGCAGAGTTACCTAAAAAGGAGTTCCCATAAGACTATCAGCTGATTTCTCCAAAGAAACTTTGCAGGCAAGAAGGGACTGGCAAGAAGTATTCAAAGTGATGAAAAGCAAGGATCTACAACCAAGGTCACTCTATCTGGCAAAGCTATCATTCAGAATGGAAGGGCGGAAAAAGTGCTTCCCAGACAAGGTAAAGCTGAAGGAGTTCATCATCACCAAGCCATTATTACATGAAATGTTAAAGAGACTTATTTAAGAAAAAGATCAAAACTATGAACATTAAAAAGGCAACAAATTCACAACTGAATATAAAAAACAAAAACAAACTAAGAAAACAACAAGAACAGGAACAGAGTCAAGGTATGGAGATCATTTGGAGGGTTATCAGCTGGAAGGGGGAACGGGGAGAATAGGGGATAAAGTGCAAGGGTTAAGAAACATAATTGGTAGGTACAGAACAGGCAGGGGGATGATAAGAATAATATAGGAAACGGAGAAGCTAAAGAACTTATATGCATGACCCATGGGCATGAACTAAGGGGGATTGCTGGAGGGAAGGGGAGTAGCAGACCGAGTGGGGCAAAGGGGGAAAAATTGGGACAACTGTAGTAGCATAATCAATAAAATATACTTAAAAAAGAATTAAGGATTATGGCTAAAAAATCTGATAAATTTCTATGAATGTGATCATTAGATTAAAACATATGCTCTCAAAAAATTTTTAAAAATGGAAGAAAGGGGCATTTACCCACTGGCTTCCATCTCCTACTTGTCAAGAGCTGCCCCAAGGATTGACTCCCTAGTACTTCCTAGTTGGACAGATTCGAGTTCAATGCAGTCAAGGGCCAAGCAACAAGCTCCAGGCAGCCAAGGCCACTTGCTGTAAGATTACATATCCAAATGGCTGGTTGCAACAGTGATGGCTAGAGAAAAGGTGGGCTAAGATGATGTGGGGGTTCACAAGAGGTGTACAAAACACCATCCAAAAGCCCCATCAGAAGCCAGTATTTTAGAAACTCCGATGAATACTTCAATAGGAAACTCAATACAGGCTTAGTGCAATGCCATCTTAGATAACGTCTCTTTCTTTAAAAAACAATGTCAACAATAATATAGCTCCCATTTTGAAAGGAAAAACATGTAAGAGTCAGATACAATTTATCAAAGTTGAATTTAAACTCTTCCCTAAATGCCCCTGTCTACTGTTATTATTCCACTTAATACTCACATCAAACTGAAGTTCAAATCAGATCAGACAAGAAAAAGAATATAAAATATATACTCAAAATCCCTCCACATAAAACATAACTCCTGGTAACATTTTAGCCTCTTTTCTTCCAGTCTTTGTCTATATATGTGTTTGTACACATGTTGCAGTTTATCTCAATTTCAAGACCCAAGTTCTTAACTTTTGGCCTAGCAGACACACTGCTTCCCTTGGCCCTTCCTAATGGCCCATCCCCATATCTCCTATCTTGAATGCTCTCTCCCCCACACCAATCTACACCTTTTTAGAATCCTACCTCCCTTTCAAGACCCAGAAAAACTACAACTTCCTAATTATCTTTTCTTCCTACTCCCTCCTATTTGGTTACTTCTATCTCATTTTAACTCCCACCATCCTTTGAACTTTATTCGTGAACTGTATACTTTTATTTCAAGCACAGGACACCAGAGTGCTATATGTATTAAATGTAGTGTTTGTGGACTGTACCCTCTTCCCATGCCCAATCCCCTATTTCCATCTTAATGGACTGCCATTTCTGTGAGAACAGGGCTTGTCTTATCCATCTCTTTTATTCCTCACAGTGCTCACCACAGTGTCTTGCCCATAGAAGGACCTCAATGAATCCTTGTTGAATTCATGAATGAATGTTAAAATTATCTCAGCTATAAGCCATGCATCACAAGTCTTGATACTTGTTAACTATACCCAGGCAAATATTAAAACTCTATGTATGCCATTGTAGATATGAAAAGCCATGGGGTTCCAAATGCATTTTGCTTCGGAGTGTTACTGAGGTAATATCACAGTACGCCATGGATACCATTAGGAGAAAGCATTCAGAGCCATACTGTCTGCACCTCTCAACAAATGAACAACTTCACTCAGCATAAGGCCTGTAAGTGCAAGTGCACTCTGCAGATGTCAAATAAGCAAGTGAGCCAAGCCATACCACTTCCTTTTCCCACCCTCCAATCTCCTGCAGAGGCCTCTATTTGGCAGAAACCAACCAGCAAGGGAAGCTAGGTGATACTGCTCAAAGAGGTCAGCCTCCCTGGGGCACAGATCAGGGGAGAAAGAGAACTACAAAGATTGTGGCTGGAGAAGAGAATGCAGAGAGGATAGGACGTGGTTTGATAATGGCATTCACGGCTTCTCCCGTTGCCTATGAGCTGGAGCTTCTCATCTGGACAAGATGTCTATGTACTGTGGTAACACACTACTACTAAACACATAGGGCCTGTGTGATTTACCTGCCAATCCTGTCCCTCACAAGTCAACATATTGTCATAGTGATGCTTTACATTGGCTCGTGACTAGTGGCATGCAGAACACATTCCAGTCACACACCTGTTCATTTTTCAATATTAGAACCACGTGATCCTGAACCCAGAACTGCATTGCGACACATCCTCTCTATCCTGATCATTAATGGCCTGTCATATAAGGAAAAATACATGAGCTTTCCTGTGAGCCATAGTGCTGGCCTTAGCTGGAGTACAGTAGCTTGCTGTAGTATAAGTTCAGCATGCCAATAAACTGTTCATGGTTTTGCCACAGTCCTTGTCCCAACAGGAGCTTCTCCTAATAATTCATCCCTAGGTTTTCCGGGTTCCAGTCATTCTATCAAATCCATCATGACAGCCCAGGCATCTGTAAATCATAGTGTTATACTTTCCTCTTCACTAACTTCTTCAGAGAACAGGTTTATAACATTTATCTCTGTCCACTGAGTTGATATCCTTGTCTTCCCATCTGTCTGGGGTGTCAAATTACTAATTGGCCACTACCTTTCAATAACATGTACTCTGAAGATACCTGGCTGCCTCATCAGTACACCACACTTGCTTTTGAGGAGCCAATGTCATTTTGGGATGGTGTGTGACATGGGGGGGCCCAATGCTCTGCTATTTACACGTTATCTGGCACTTTTCTGGAAGGCACAAACCTCTGTGGGGACAGACTTAGCCAAATCCTGTGTATACTGTTTCTTCTTTGTTATGGAAGCCATTTGGGCCTGATCAACCTTGTGGGAGAACAGTCCTGCACTGCCTAACCTAGAATGGGAATATCCAACTGAAAGGATATGGTATACTTTTATTTCTTCCCAGACACACACATGACCAGCAACATACTAACAGCTCTTTCTCAAAATCTGAGCTTCCAGGAAGTATCAGATTCAGAATTTTAGGGGGTCACTGGTTTGGTCTCCCCACTGGTTTTGCAAAAAGTTCAAGTAGGCCTCATTGATATCCAGTTAGACCTGGTGTGTATGTGTATGTATATATATATATATATATACATACACACACACGCACACTCTGTTTTAATTTTTTCTAGAGCAATAACCTATTCAATTACCTACTCAAGTTTATGTCTCTTCAACATAGCTCAGTGATGGCAACCAATAATTCCCCAAGTGGGGTTGTGTGATTCTGAGTTCTGGAGACCATGTATGTTTTAAGGTGGGTAGTTTTAAAGCTATTAATTTATTCCAATTGGTATTATTTTGTTTTTCCTACCCACCCACTGAATTCCAAAGAATATAACAGAACTTATCAGCCCTTGGATATTTTTTTCATTTAATTTGCTACTCTGTACTGTATATGGCCCACAACTATGATTAGGTGTGCTACACCATTATATCCACCCTCCCTATTAATTAGAAGTTCATTGATGTGATGATGGACTTATCTAATGGAGAATAGTTTGTGCACTCTAAGTCTCAGAAAATTTTCTACCATCAGAAGGCAAATTTTCATAACCCAGTGGCAAAATGATAGAGGCATATTGTAAATTTTCCCAATAAAAAGCAAAGTGGGGTCAGTGGGCCCATAATATTGGGATAAAGAAACTGAGATCTGTCGAGTCAATTACTTCATGCTGTGTACCCAGGCATGAATGACATGGTTCTAGACTCTAATAAGTCATTTCTGCAACTAACACAATTCCACAGTAGGAGATGAGAATTGCTTATGTCCTTTCTTTCCCGCTTTGTAGATCTGTTTGCTAAAAAGCCAGTTTATCCTTCTTAAGTTTTTGCTAAAGAAATTTAAGCCAGTAACTCCTGGGAAGAGAGGAAAATGTGTATTTTTTAAAGTTTTCTGTGAATACTTGACATTTCTGGTTTTATAAGTCAAAAAAGTGTTTAAATATTGGCAATTACATGTGGTTCAACTGTGCTCCCACACAGGAGGCACCCAACATACGAGGAAGTAGAAAAAGAATAAATCATTTCCTGAGAAAAGGTAAGGATTAAGATGACGATTATTGTTCTGAGCCCCGTGTTTTAAATGTCTTAAATATTTCTTTCAAAAAAGTTAAGTGTTGGAAGAAAATGATACTTTTGAAGAAGGAAATACAAATGGTCACTATAATCTAGATATTTTTTATAAAGAGTGGCAAATCCCTAAGTAGCAGGGGGTTGTTTTTCAACAGCAATTTGTTCATTCTATTGATGGCTTAAGTTATTGTCTTTTTGAATATGTATGTTAGCCTTACAAAGTGAATAAAAATTACATCATGCTACATTACATATAAGTGTATTGGCTCAGTATAGCCCATGTGCACATTTTCTCCTCACAGAAATAGTAATTTTAATGATGTTGACTTTGTACACCTTTAGGTGGGCATGTAATTTCCAGTTACTCATAGTGCCTTATATGTTGCCACTTCACATATTTGTTAAGTGCATGTGCCACAAGTCATGTGAATTTGACCCACGAAGGCATTTGAATTTGAAATCCCTGCTATTCATAATGATGCACAAATTACATAGGACCTATTCACTTGATTGAAGTGCTGGTGCCATTTACTTGGCTGAGGAAAATATGAAAAATAGTTCTGCTTTAAACAGTAAGCTATTATGCCATATTGCAAACTGATTCAGCTTGAAAATAACCTGTTTTTGAGCTTTTGAGAAACAAGTATTGTATGAAGTGAAGTACCTGGAAAATTTATCAAGAGAAAAAGTAAATTTGAAAGTGAGAACTGATGTGATGCCCCCCCCCAAAAAAGCCTGAAAGATAAAAGTATTTAGAAAATAATAGAAGTTTACTTGCAATAAAATTCAAGGGAGTCAGACTTCAAAAGGAATAGTTTGACTGTGTATGTCTTTGTGTGCGTGTATGTGAATGTTTAACAGAAATGTAAGATGATCTTTAGTCTGTTTATTGTAGAAAAAATGACAACTTTCTCATGTCATTATTAAACCCATAAAGGCTGTGCATTTCTTCTGACATCAGCATTGCTAAAGTCAGGGCTAGAGTTTTTCGGGCCACATGAGTCCTGTTTTAGAGGCAATGTGCAAGATGCTGTTCCTTGAAGGGTCAGGTAATCTTTTTACTTTTGGTTTATTGCGGGGTACGAAGTGATTTTCCCCTAATTGCAAAACATGGTGCATGTGCTTGTTTATAAGTGAACCAGGGCAAAATATCAGTTTTGCCTCCACAATGAAGAGGGCTTTCAAGTTAGATAACTGAGTTGGACCCCAGCTCCACTGTTTACAAGCTGCTAGTGCCCAACAACATGCTCACTGTCCTGTTATTCCTGAGTCCCACATCTGGACTACATTCCTCAGCATGCATATAGTTCCATGTAGCCCTGTGACTGAGTTCTGGAATAGAAGTGACACGTGCCATTCCAGGCCCAGCCCATCAAAACCTTCCAAGTGCAATTCTCCATGTCCTTTCCCCATCTGCCACCTATGAAGAGTGTACTCTAAAAACCCCGAGGTGGGTGAAGGCAAAAATCAAGGAACCCTGAATAGCTGCATGCAGCAGAACTCCATTTCCCTCATCCCCACTAACCTGCATGGGGCTGGGTATGAGCAAGAAAGAAACTTTAAAATCACAGATCTATTGGGTTCTTTGTTACAGCTTCTGGCCTATACTGACAAATACACTGTGTGACAGTGGCAAAGTTACCGAACTTCTCTAAACTCAGCATCATCATCAATAAACTGAGATGAACATTGTATCTGATTTAGGTGGCTGGTGTGAAGATTTACTAAGAAAATATCTACTAGTGAGCACAATGGTTGACACACTGAACAATCAATAAAGATTACCTGTTAGAATGGTTCTACATGCATGTTAGCTATTACAATGTTATATGTATTACAAAAGTAGAAAATGGCACCATTTCTTCTGCTTGGTAATCTCTCTCTATACTCGATCACATGCAGAAACCAGTCTGATTAAGTACTCCTTTGAAGATCTGGAGTCCCATAGGGCTGGGATTAATGTTGAACTGGATAAGTCACCATTACAACAGCTGCTGCTTGAACCGCTGGAGTGTACCCAATCTCTCTCTAAATTGAAAACTCTGAGAAATCACTATCAGGCATTATATCCACAAGCACAAAAAGCTCCCGAGCTTCAAACCACCATGGAGTCAAAAGAACATGAGGCTACCCTGAGACCACGCCAATTACAAAGGATGCTGCTTCTACTGTCATCATGAATTACAGTGTACTGAGGTCCCACAGGGTGTAGTACTTAATAAATGCCCTTGATTAATAGATGTTAACTAATTACACCTAGAGAATCCTCATCCACCCAAGGCAAGTAATACAATATACCAAGTGGGGAATTCTGCTTTCTCATTTAGATCCTTGGAATGCCTTTGCATGTCCTTCAGGTAGGATACTGAGGCAAAGGAGGATCTGTCCTATTTGAAGGCTGCCCTGTTCTAATGCCTAAATCAGAGACCTGCATGCATTGACTCTAAAACCTCTTTATCAGCAGGCTCCTAAATCAGGTTTTAGAGAACGCAAGTCAGGTTAAATTCCTAAATAGGAGGGAAATGGGTCAGACCCCAACTTGAGTTGGTTCCCAGCTTGATTTCATCTGCTCATCATACTGTAGAATGTAAGGGAAATGGTTTTAGCTTCTAGGGTGTAGCAGGATCACAGATTTTTTTCTTTTGAGAACTTGATGAAAGCTAGGAATCCTCTCTCCAGAAAAAAAAAATTCAAGGAGTTTACAGACCCTCCCATTCTTATCTGTAACTCTGCAGCAGTGGCTCTCACACTGGAGCAGGAAACTGAATGAGAATCCCCTTGCGGGCCTTTTAGAAAAGAGGGCTGGGACCCATGTCCAGGATTTCTGATTCCTGGAGTGGATGGAGCCTGAGTATTTGCATGTCTAACACATTCTCAGTGCTGCACCTGTGCTGCCCTGGGAGTCACAGGCTGACAACCATCACTCAAGACCTCTAAAAGCACAAGTTGAAAATACAGTATCTCCTCCAAGGAGCCCACTAGAGAGCATTTCAAATGCTGGGAACAGGGGCCCATCAATAAGTCAGTCATAGGGCAGGAGAGAAAAGGGGCACACTCTCAGCAACACTGAGCTCTCTGAGAAGTGCCCTTCAGAAAACACTCACCTTAGAGCAAGTGAAACCGGTGTCCTCTCTGATTCCTTTGTTTCTCTTTCCCAATCTGTCCCAATGTGTGCATGTATGTGGGTCTTCAGATGATTGAGTTTGCTTCTGTTCCTCTCTTACTATCCCCGATTTCTCCCGCTCTACACATTATTACAATAGGAAACTGTTTTTCAGATTTTAAAATTTGCTGTAGCTATTCAGTAAAGTTCTGTTACTCATAGTATTCATTTCTTTATCCAGTAAATTGAGTATTTTATATTTCTAAGAACATAAAATACTAAAGGCTCTTGAAATTTTTCCTAGGATAACTCACATATTGTTTAATGGGAAAAAAATATCCCCATCTTTCTCTGTACAAGCACTATCCAGTAGAACTTTCTGCTATGGCAGAAATGTTCTGATTCTCCATTATTCAACCAGATAGCCATTGGCCACATGTGGCTACTGAGCACCTAAAATATGGCTAGCATGACTGAGGAAGTAAGTGCTTTTAAATATGTAGCCATATGTTGCTGGTGACTATCATATTGAAAATGGAGTTCTGTATTATCTACCTTGAACATTATATAAAGTATATGTACAGGGTGGAGATGTGTTTTAAAATCTCTCAAGCTATCCTATATCACCTTAACATTAAAATAGAAATTAGAAATGAATCCATTTCTGTAGCCTTTTCATGAATCTGATTTACAGTTGCACAAGGAGTTGTTTTGATTTAACATACTACTCATAATAATAATAATTTTTAATAAAGTCATATTAAATGAGGAAGAGATTTTTTTCTACCAGATACCTAGAAGCAGAAATCCTTTTATCCAGGGAGTAATATAACCAACCTTGTGTGTGCATCTGTCGGACCAGCTCTGTTTGCTCCACTTCAGCAGGGACTATGAAGTGGCAGCACGAACATCCCAGGCATTCATTAGTAGACACAGACAATCACTCTGAACCCTGCTGGTCACTAACCAGTGAGTCTTATTGCAGTCTCCAGACAAATTATCTCAATTCCAGTTTTGGTGATGCCTTGGGGTCTCAAGAGATGCCAAATATTTAAGAATGTCTCAAAATTACTTTGAGTTCACTTTAATTTCAAGGTGAATACATATATGCCATGCAGTCCCTTTTCAAAGTTAGTGTGAGAAATTAAGTAAACAGAAAATGTTATAATTCCAAAAGGATGGTGGAAACAGTGTCCAACCTTTCATTTTAAAATCTCTCAAAAAAGCATCCAAATTGGAAAGGAAGAAGTAAATTTGTCATTATTTACAGATCACATATTAGATATAGAAAACCCTAAAGATAACACCAAAAAAAAAATCTATTAGAACCAATAAATGAATTCAGTAAAGTTGCAGGATACAAAATATACAAAAATCTGTTGCAGTTCTATACACTAATAATGAACTATCTGAAGGAGAAATTGAGAAAATAATCCCATTTACAATTATATTAAAAAGAATAAAACACCTAGGAGTAGGTTTAACCAAGGAAGTGAAAGACCTGTACAATGAAAACTATAAGGTGTTGATGTTGATGAAAGAAATTGAAGAAGACAAAAAAGAAAGTTGTTCCATACTCATGAATTAGAATAATATTATTAAAATGTCCATACTACCAAAATCCATCCACAGATTCAATGAAATTCCTGCTAAATCTTCAACGGCATTTTTCACAGAAAAAAAACAATCAATCCATTTGTATGGAACCACAAAAGACCCCAAAGGGCCAAAGTAATCTTGAGAAAGGAAAACAAAGCTGTAGGCATCACACTCCCAAATTTCAAACTATATTACAAAGCTATAGTAATCAACACAGTACAGCACTGGCATAAAAATAGACACTGATAGGACTTCTGGCCAAGATAGAGGTGTAGACAGACACGCTGCATCTCCCTCCACAAATAAGAAGAAATACAACTACCTCAAAACTAGAAATAACCAGAAGTTCCAGAAAATCAAACAACATGGAAGTCCAGCAAACAAAATATAAAGAAGAAATATTCATCCAGGCAGGTAGGAGGGATGGAGCCGTGGCTGAGAGGATGCAGTGTGGTGGCGGCAGCGGCAGCAACAGTGGTTAACAGTGGCAGGCTGGCGGAAAGCGCACTCACACGTTTTAAAAAGTCAGGAGGGACACCTGGGGAGCGTTCCCAGCTCCTTTCTTGACCTCCCAGCTCACAGTCCCAGCACTGGGAAAATCAAGGCTCATTGCTTCTGACTCTGCAGACCTGTGGGGGTTGGGGTGGAAGCAGAAACTGCCGGTCTCCCCAGAGTCCGCCTGTTTAAAGGGCTCCCGTGGTCCTAGAACGTCCGCAGACCCACCCACTCTGGGAACGACGGCAAGGGCAGGAGCTAGTGGGGCGACAGTCCAGTGAAGAAGTGGGAGAGGTGCCTGGAAAAGGGGCAAGTGCTGGGCTGGCAGTATTGTTCCCTCTCAGACCCATCCCCCCACATACAGCACCACAACGTGGTGAAACACATCGCCCTGGACTGACGAATCCATAAGGCTCCACCCCTTACAACATAACAGGAGCAACAGCTCTACCTGGGACACGGAGGCAAATGAACACAGGAGCCTGTCAGAATGAGGAGACAGAGAAGTATGGCCCAAAGAGGGAAATGGGGCAAGGTTCCATTGGGAGAACTAAGCGATGAGGAGATAGCCGGCCTCACAGACGAGGAGATAGAAAACATAACAGATGCAGAGTTCAAAACACTGGTGATAAAGATGCTCACAGGCTTGACAGATATGCTCGAGTATGGCAAACGCATAAGAGAAGAAGTGAAGGCTATGCTAAGTGAAGCAAAGGAAAATCCACACAAAACCAATGGTGAAGGGAAGGAAACCAGGGTTCAAATCAATGAGTTGGAACATAAGGAAGAACAAAACAGTCAACCAGTTCAGAATGAGGAAGCAAGAATTGAATAAAATGAGGAAAACTTCCCAAATTTTGCCAAGGAGATGAATATACAGGTGTGGGAAGTATGGAGGGTCCCGGGCAAGCTGGACCCAGAGGGGACCACACCACGATGCATATTGACTGAGATGCCAAAGGATAAAGATAAAGAGAGTCCTAGGGGCATCAAGAGAGAGGCGGAGAGTTGCCTACAGGGGGGTGCCTATAGAACTATCAGCTGATTTCTCAGAGGATACTTTGCAGGCAGGAAGGGACTGGCAAGCAGTATTCAATGTGATGAAAGGCAACCTGCAACCAAGATTACTCTATCCAGCAAAGTTATCATTTGGAATGGAAGGGCACATGAAATGCTTCCCAGACAAGGTGAAGCTAAAGGAGCTCATCATCACCAAGCCACTATCATATGAAATGTCAAAGGGACTTACTTAAGAAAAAGAAGATCAAAACTATGAACAGTAAAATGACAACAAACTCACAACTATCAACAACTGAATCTAAAAAATGAAAACAAAATCCAAGTAAGCAAACCAGAATAGGAATAGAATCATAGGAATGGGTATCATTTGGAGGGTTATCAGCTGGGAGGGGGAGAAATGGAGAAATGGTACAGGGACTAAGAAGCATAATCAGTTGGTACAAAATAGACAGGGGGGTGTTAAGAATAATATAGGAAAGGGTGAAGTCAAAGAACTTATATGCGCGACCCATGGACATGAACTAAGGGGGGTGGGATTGCTGGAGGGAAGGGGGTTATTGAGCAGAGGGGAGCAAAGGGAAAAAATTGGGACTACTGTAATAACATAATCAACAAAATATACTCAAAAAAAAAATACACTGGCTAATGGACTAGAATAGAGAGCCCAGAAATAAACACATGCATTTATGGCCAACTAATTTTCAACAAGGATGCCAAGAATACACAATGAGGAAAGGATAGTATCTTCAATATACATATGGTGTTAGGAAAACTGGACAGCCACATGCAAAAGAATGAAACTTGACCACTATCTTATACCATACATAAAAATAACTCTAAATGGATTAAATTCATACACTAAGACAGAAAACTTTAGAAGAAAACATAGGGGTAAGATTCTTGACATGGGTATTGCAATGATTTTTTTTTTTTTTATGTGACACCAAAAGCAAAGACAATGAAACAAACAAGTGGGACTACATCAAACTAAAAAGGTGTTGCACAGCCAAGGGAACAAACAACAAAATGAAAAGGCAACATGTTGAATGGGAAAAAATATTTGCAAAGTATGTATCTGGTAGGGGTTAATATTTAAAACATAAAGAGTTCATACAACTAAATAGCAAAGAAACAAAATCTGATTTAAAAATTGGGCAGAGGAGCTACATAGATATTTTTCCCAAGAAGACACACAGATGGCCAACAGGTGCATTAAATGATGTTCAACATCACTCATCATCAGAGAAATGCAAATCAAAGCCACAATGAGATACCACCTCACACCTGTTAGAATAGCTATTATCAACAAGACAAGAGATAAAGAGTTGGCAAAAATATGGAGAGAGGGCAACACTTATACACTGTTGGTGGGGATGTGAATTGGTGTAGCCACTGTGGAAAACAATATGAAGGGTCCTCAAAAAGTTGAAAATAGAACTACCATGTGTTCCAGCTATTCTACTTCTGGGTATTTATCCAAAGGAAACCAAAACACTAACTTGAAGAGATAAATGCACCCTCATACAGTGGATTGAGCGTCGGCCTGCGAGCTAAGTGTCGCTGGTTCGATCTTCCAGTCAGGGCACATCAGAGAAGGAAAACTCTGACTCCAAAAAACCTCCGCTGCCTTGCGGCATACCTCTTCAGAGGAAAGGCTAAGGGAGTAAACCCCGACAGAAAATCCGGAGCCGGAGTCCCTAAGGCGGTTTGACGTTGTAGTCAACACCGGCAACTCCTGCGGCGCACCTGAACCCAAGCTGTATCGACTCCGTCTTTCCCTTGGACCCTTCAGCTGCGAAGAGAGGGGGGGGTCTGCTGCATGGGCAACAGCAGACCCTCCATATTACCCTGCCCAGGCTCTGTAGCTTCAGCGTCATCGCAAGATGTCGATTCAACACAGGAGGAGACAGATACCGTGTCACTCCCGAGTCGGACTGCACAGCCATTCTCGGCGGTGCAGATAGACTCTTAAGAAGCTACACCATCGTCTCTCGAGACGGACGGCTGCCGACGACGACGATTGACTCTTCTTTAACATTTTGGAGAAGTTTGACAAGGATAGGTATCAAATCTTCTTCTAATGGTAAGTAGACCTCACTCGTGAGGCCATCTAGTTCTGGACTTGTATTTCTGAGAGATTTCTGGCAGTTTTTTTCAATTTCTCCACTGTTGATTGTTTGTTCATTGATTGATTGATTGGTCTGTTTAAAGGTTACCATTGCTCATATTCTGTCTGGTTAGGCTATGCATTTATGGAAGTATTTGCATTTTCTCTGCTATTAATTGTGTCCCATAAAGCCTTTCATATTTTTTTTAAGAGAGGAAGAGAAACATCCATGTGTGAGGGAAACATTGATTGGTTTCCTTTCACATGCACTCAACTGGGAAACAGGCCTGCAACCCAGGCATGTGCCCTGATTGGGAATTGAACTGGTAGCTTTTCAGGTCATAGGCCAGTGCTTGTTCCCCTGAGCCACACCAGCCAGAGCCGTCTTTTTTATTCTTTGTATGATCATTACTATTTCTGTCGCGTCTGTTCTAACTTCTCCTTTCTTGTTTCTGGTTTTTGTATTTGAAAATATATCCTCCATACAATTAAACTTACTAGCAAAGCAGAAGATAAAGATTTCATGGTTATGTCAATAAAAATGGAAAAATACAATAAAGATTAAAAGAAAAATTAAAAAGCTAAATTTGAAGAAATAGAATAAAATACAGCTATATTTACAATTAAAAAAAAAAAAGATGTTGCCTTAAAAAATTGTACTAGTATACTAAGAACAAAAGAGTACTTTCTTACCTGCTAATGGGTCTACTACAAACTCACAATAAACAATGTGCAGTTGACCCTTCAAGAACACACAGGTGAACTGTGTGGGTCCATCTACATGTTTTCAATAAATACATACAGTACTGTATGTTTATCTTATAATTTTATTAATACTTGCTTTTCTTTAGCTTATGTTATCATAAGAATACAGTATATACTACATATACCATACAAAATACGTTCATGTAGACAACCAATAAGTTAAATTTCAGGAGGAGGAGTCAAAACTTTTGACTGTGCAGGATGTGTGTACCCCCATCTCACCAACCTACTCTTGCCTTAGTTCAGGGATCAACTGTTGTTATAAATAAAAGTTTAAAAGGTCCACTAAAATTAGGAAGAGACGCTAAAGGACCTTTTAATCCCATATAATGAAAGCTCCAGCTAGTTCAAAGAAACAAGGAAAATATAAGAAAAACTAAAACACACACTTGTCATCTGCTGATTGGGTGAGGTCCTCCATACTTAGCTCAAGAGAATGTACAACCAATTAGAACTAATGCCCTCCTTGCTATAAGTACTTTAAGGCAAGTAAGCGCTGCCAACACTTCCATGAAAATATGATTAAAGTTTAAAAAAACACAAACGGAACAGGTATGCAGCCACTTACTAGATGTAGCTACCATGGCTTCGATACCCAAAGGAAAAAGGATGATTAATAGCAACTGTTCCTCCGGAATATGTGTGTAAAGTGATTAAACAACATATGATATTATAACTTTGATAATAAATTTAAAATGACCAAGTTGAATTATAAACCAACACTGAGGGGACTGCTATTAGAAAATAATCATAATTCCTATGAACAGTGGGAAAGATTATGACCGTTTTTGCACACGTAGGAAAAATCAAGTGTGTTCAGTCTTTATCATTGGTGTTACCAGCAGTCATGCCTGAAATAAGGGCAGGGTCTGGCCCTCCCTATGATCTTTATTCTCTGAGGCGTCTAGGAACTGTACTTCTGATCCTGTCTGGAGACAGTCTCAACCTGGGCCCTCATGACAGCTGCTTCCACCTCTAACATCACCCATGTTTTCTCCCAGGCAGCTCTCATTTCCTGCATCCTGGTCATGTCCTCTCAGCTCTCTGATCTGTGTCTCCATTACAAGTGTCTGCCAGTCTGCTTTAGGCATAACAGTGAGAACTAGTCAGCCCTCAAGCACCAGCCCCCTCCCTGGCATTTCTTTTCTCTAGAGAGCCCCCTATCTCTAGCAGGGTCTCACTATTGCCTTAGGGAATCACTAATACACCTTCTCACACTAGTGGAGGTGCCCAAACCACCAGTATGGGAAAGGTGGCAATTAACTCACCCACCCGGCCCGTACAACAGGGGCTCGTATATATGTGAAATTAGACAAAAGTGGCATGGGGCCAATCACTGTGAGATAGCATGGCTCTTGTGAACTAAGGAAATCTCTTAGATAAGGGTGACTTGGGGAAATAAATGCACATAGAGCCATGGATCCTGTCAACGGTCACTCTGACAAACCACTAATGTAGGCCCTCATTTGATTTATCCTGGACTATTTCACAATTCTTGAAAATTCAGTTCCTTTTTTTTTTTTTTTTGGTTTGTTTACTTTCATTTTCCTTTTAAACAGTAATTACATATAATTTACTTAGAGGTGGGTATGTTAAATATCCTTGTTAATGACCAAAAACACATTAAAAACTATTAAATATCCTATCACGGAAATAAAGCATCGTTTTACTCTTAACTACTTCAAAAATAAGGACAATGAAACCATAACTGTGAACCTCTCAATTTATTTTTCGAAAAGTGAGTTGCATACATTTTTATAATATATGTCAACATAAATTTTAATTTTTGCTTTCGGTAGTTCTTTGGTAGATCAGTTGTAATTATGATGATATGTATATAATGAAGGTAGTTGAGGAGCTGATCTTAAAAGAGAGGCAGCAGATGCATCAGTTCTCATTGGCATTGGGAAGCATGGGTTGCCTGCTGGTTGCAGGTTAGTAGGAAGACTATCATTGATTGATGGATGAAGATATGTGTTTGCGAGAGTGGAAGGCTCCACCATTCTTTCAGGATAACTTCCCCGTAAGGGAGAAATATTGTAGTTCTGAGAAGCAGTGGTGGTTGTAATGGAATTCAAATTGTGGGTATCTTCCTGAGTGGAGCTGCTATGTGAATGCACAGGGGCAGTGGTCAACTGCTTTGAGGTAGCACATTGATTCATTACAAGTTGTTCTGATGGTCTAAATAAACTAGATGGTAGAGCAGCACAATCACTTCTGATGGGTGAAGTTGTCTTAGCAATTAATTGGCTGGTAGAAGGATTTCTTAGTAGAGGCTCACTTAAGTTTGTGGAATGTGAAAATACACTTAGCCCACTCATTTCAGCAACAAAACCATAATTGTCATTATCCACATGATCCTCTGCTCCAAAGTGCTTCTTGTTGAAATCTTGAACTAACGAAGATGCTGAAGAAGCATTTTTAAGCCTAACTCTTCTTTTCATTCTTACTAATAGTTGGGGACAGCCTCGTTTAAAATTGGGATTATGATAGAACTGTAACTGAAAACAAAGGAGAATCTTAATTGCTGACCTTTCAAACCAAGATACAAGACTGTAACAAACCTGGTCTATAAAACAAGATTTCAGTTTCATCACATAACGTTAAAGTGATCAAACAATACATGTCCAGGTGTTCCCAACCCCCAGGCTTCTATGAGGACACCCATCAGCTGTTAGGAATCAGGCTACATGGCATTCGGTACTCCCTGAACTCCACCCACTGATTCTTCCACCACATGCCCACCCCCACAATCCCCAAAACTACCTATCCATGGAAAATTTTGCTGCTGTGAAACTGGTCCCTGGTTCCAAAAACGTCTGCGACTGAGAGGTATACTGTCGATATATGTAAATGTTTTTTATTAAGCACAGACATTTAGTTATGTGTCACATGTGAAAATGTGTCGTGTATTTCCAGTAACTGAGACTCTATCCCCTATTGGTTCCAAGAACTTTATTTAAATAGAGTTCAATGGGAAGGTTCAAAGTTATGAGAAATTTTTCTTATAAGCTTGACTGTTGATTCCCAAACAGTCCGAAAGTTAGAAAAGTATGTGAACAGTGTTTTATATGATTTTTAAAATATAGCTTGAGCTCATATAAGTGAGCATACTTTTTTATAAAATGAAATGGTATATATTTCCTATGTAAGTTGTATGTGAAAATTTCTAAATACCTTGTTTAACACTGAGACTCCTTTTTCTTCTGCCAGGAAGCCAGCTAGAGAAGCAGATCTTTGAAACTGATGTTGCTCTTTACGAAATCCATAAAGGTTCAGCTGCCGAACTAAACTTTTCATATTATGAGTCTTAAATATTCTGAAAGGAGTCTTTCTTCCCAAAACTTCTTTCTTGAAGAGTTCTTCATTAATCACTATGGAAGTTCCCTTCTCGTCCCACCAAATAGACTTAAACTGATCACTTTCAACTATTTTCCACAGTTTTCTGGGAAAGGTTGTAGAGAGAAAATCATTGTCTTCATCTGGTTTGGAGACACACAATGTGGAACGGGGTATTTTTATCAAGGTTTCCTCACACAAAGCCTGAAATGCAATTTCTTCAATCAGAGACCTCAAGTCCAAGTCCCCAGGGTATGTGTGGTCACATAAGGCAGGTCTAATGGAGGTTTCTGAATCAGTTGATCCTTCTTTAGGGGAAACATCTTGAAATTCTGAAGAAATACGTGCCATCTCAAATAACTTTGTCTTTACCTGCTCTCGACATCGGCATTATTTTGAACACTGCCGTTTCAAAGGCTGTCTTGACAGGCCTACACGGATCAGCTGCTCAAACCATAGTGGTTCTGAACCTGAGTAGCTGTGATGTCACAAAATGACTAGTCTCCTAGCAACTAAATGTATCATTCAGCTAGTGTTTCCTTCTCACTCCAGAAATTTTATTCAGTTAATATTTAATATAGGCCAGTTCTGTATTAAGTAGCCAAAAAATGAGATCTGCAGAATCTCACTGCTATAGATTTTTTAGAAATAAAACATAAATACATAAACCTTATTGGTCCCTAAACTAAAAGTAATTCCCTCCCTTCTGTATACATAGTCTTACTAAATGAATGCCATTACAAAGGACCAGTAAGTGAACAAAGAAGTTATTAAAACAAAACAATGGTTTCCTTAAGTTCTGTAAGTTAAAACTGAAATATGTGGATAATCTGTATTTGAAAAAGGGGTCATAGCCATAGAGACAGGAAGGAGATCTGTGACAATGAGGGGAGCGGATAGGGGAAAATGTAAAACACTGTTTAAGCACTATGGGGCTTCCTTTAAAGATACAAAAAGATGGAGGGACTTGAGAGCTGATGGTGTACATTACCCAGATTCTAAAGCCACTAAGTAGTATACTTAGTAGGGACTCTGATTCCAAAAAACCTCCGCTGCCTTGCGGCATACCTCTTCAGGGGAAAGGCTAAGGGAGTAAACCCCGACAGAAAATCCGGAGCCGGAGTCCCTAAGGCGGTTTGACGTTGTAGTCAACACCGGCAACTCCTGCGGCGCACCTGAAGCCAAGCTGTATTGACTCCGTCTTTCCCTTGGACCCTTCAGCTGCGAAGAGAGGGGGGCTCTGCTGCATGGGCAACAGCAGACCCTCCATATCACCCTGCCCAGGCTCTGTAGCTTCAGCTTCACTGGAGAGGACACTCCAGCGTCATCGCAAGATGTCGATTCAACACGGGAGGAGACAGATACCGTGTCGCTCCCGAGTCGGACTGCACAGCCATTCTCGGCGGTGCAGATAGACTCTTAAGAAGCTACACCATCGTCTCTCAAGACGGACGGCTGCCGACGACATCACAGTATTATTTTAGCCATATGCACACACACACAGACACACACAGAGAGGGGGGAATATTATGCAGCCATTAAAAAGAAGGAAGCTGCAGCATTATTTACAAACACCAAGATATGGAAGCAGCCCAAGTGTGTATCAATAGATGAGTGGATAAAACAACTATGGAACAGTTACACAATGGAATACTACTCGGCCATTAAAAAAAGAAAATTTTACCCTTTCCAACAGTATGGATGGACTTGGAGAACATTATGCTAAATGAACTAAGCCAGTTAGAGAAAGACAGACGTCATATGATTTCACTAATATGCAAAATCTAATGAACAAACTGAACTAACAAGCAAAACAGACAGACTCATAGAGAGCAAACTGCAGCTAAGGTGGGGCGAGGTTAGGGGGTGGCGGTACTGAACAAAAGGAACAAGGACTCATGGACATAGACAACAATGTGGTGATTGCTGGGGGGAGAGGAGTGAGTATAAGGGGACTAAGTGGTAATGGGAAAAGGTAAAATAAAATATAAATAAAATAAAGGAAGTCTTGTCATTTGTGACAACATGGATGGAACTTGAGGGCATTAAGCTAAGTGAAATAAGTCAGACATAAAAAGACAAATACTGTATGATCTCACTTATATGTGGAATCTAAAAAAAAAAAAAAGAAAACAAGACAAATCAACAATAACAACAGAGAACAGATTCATGGTTGCCAGAGGCGTAGTGGGGTTGTATAAAGTGGTTGAAAGTAGTCAAAAGATAGAAACTTTGAGGAACAAAAGGTATGACCATAAAATAAATAAGTGCTGCACATGCAATGTACAACATGGTGACCACAGTTAATCACATTGTATTGTGTATTTGAAAGTGCTAAGAGAAGAAACTTTAAAAGTCTCATCAAAAATAATTGTAACTATGTATGATAATGGATGTTAACTGGACTTTTTGTGGTTACCATTTCACTCTGTATACAAATAGCATATCATGCTGTGACCTGAAACTAATATAATATTGTATGTCAATTATAACTCATTAAAAATTTTTTAATTAAAATCTTTTATTAGAGCTTTGTTTCACAGTATTTGATTCAACTGTTTACTAAACAGAAAGAGCAGCATAGTTGGTCCTTAGTTTTGAGTTGGCTTAGAAAATGTAAAAATTAAAACCTAGTAGAGACTACATGTACCTGTGAAGGCCTTAAAATCCATGCAATGAAAATTGAAAACAAATCAGATCTCACTGTCTGTCTTCAATTGTTGTCCATTAATTCCATCTTCACCAAGAACTCATACCACTAGCCAAAATTCTTTGGGGTAAATCTGAGTTTTCCCAATGCTTATCAGTACATTTGTGTTTAAGATAAGACCTTATATTTGCACTGGAATTAAAAACTGATTGATTGCTTTTCTCGACACTGGCCTTCAATCCTAATCACAACACTAGGAGGTGGGTATTACAGTCTCACTTTTACAGATGAGGAAATTTAGACTCAAAGGTCTAAGTAATTGGAAAGTGATCTATTTAAACAGACAGGTAGGTAGAAAAGAAATCTAAGTCTAATTTGCAGAAAAGTAGGACTGGGTCAGAGGACTGGGGAATCATATCAAACTCCCCACTGTCTTAAACATAATACATTTAGAGAAGTGAAATTGCCATTTCACATTGAATTAACCAGAAGGAACACAGCCCATGCTGTCCCAAGGCAGATTAATGGGGGCAGAATTTGAGAAAATGCCCTTGAGCCTTCTTAAAGTACATGTTATTGCATGTAAAAGTTTTACAGATCTTTATTTCTGAATCAAGGATCAACACGTTGTGTGAGCTGTCTATGAAGGCAGGGCTTTTTCTCTTGAAATCAGTCAGAAGCCTGAAACCTCTAAATGTTTAGCATAATAAATCACCTTAATATCTCTCACTGTGCTAAGTTGTTATCCAATTAGTGTAATGTAAGCCAAGTCTGTGGAAGGAGCTAGCCAACTCAGTTTAAACCTATTAAGGAAATTTGCTTACCCCTCAATTGACCTGTTTTGAACACTGAGCCATATTTTCAGGGACAGATTAAGAAACAGATTCCAGCCTGAATATAGCAGACTCTTTCTCCTTTAAATTAAATCTATATGAGGAGCATAGAACTTTTACAGCCTTTATTTAAAGTTGCAACACGAAGTGATATTCTGTTGAACAGTTTTCGGGTAGCTATGGCAACAATGATTATCACCACATACTACCAACCAAAATAACACCTGCATCCACGTCTATTCTAAACCCTTAATTAAAGCGAAAAGCCCAATTCAAATTTCCAGTTGGTAAATTTGGGAGAAAACTTCAACAAAAATGTTGGAAAATATATTTAGGTTTTGCTTCTGTGTTTGGTTCATGGAGGTTTTTTTTTTTTGTTTTTTTTTTTTGTTGTTGTTGTTGTTGTTGTTTTTTTTTTTTTTTCAGGATAACTTACAGTCTGACTCTTCCTGCCCACGCCAGAAGCACCCACACTGTTAAGTTTCTGGAGAAACAGAGGTTTCAGCATTTCCTTTTCTAAGGAGTTAATCAGTAATGAGAGCTCCAGGGGCCAAAAGAAAAGTACTCCTTTGAAACAATTTTATATGTGCATAAGAATGTTATGTTTGTTTTTAGTTTGGGTTTTTTTGTTTGTTTGTTTGTTTTGTTTTTTGTACAGAAAGGAAGGGAGGTTGAGGGAAGGAAAACAAGAAATGGGGGTGAAGACTGAAGAGAAAGCAAGGTAGGAAAATGAAAAGAGGGAAACTGCATGAAGGAAGCTAGGTAAATGAACCTCTGAACAAAAAAAGGGGGCAAACTATTCAAATCTGCAAGGGGAAAGCTTGCACGGTCCATGAAAACTGAAATCAGGCCTCATACGGGCAGAGACTGGGAGGTTCTGTAGTAGAGTGATCACAGGACCAATTTCATCTCCTCTGCTCTATAACTTCCAATGCCCTCCCACTCCAACTCACTTTGACTTGCTTTAGCCAATAGGATATTAACAAATATGAGGCAGGCAGAGACTTGACAAGGGCTTGTGTGAAGAGGTTTGCTTCTTCCCATCCTCACGACTGCTATGAGAACATTCTTTGGGCTTGCCTGCTGGTGAATGAAAGACATGTGGAGGAGAGCTGATGTGTTCCTGTCTTGCCAGCCAGTACCATCTTAGATAGGCTGACAGCTGGCATACTGGGAGACACTGGAACCAGCCCAGCCAGTATCAAGAAAGCTGCTTGGGTCAACTGGCAGCTGACTATGGACACAGGCGTGAGCCCTGCCTGAATCAGGAACGTAAATGTATGTTGTATGTCACCAAAAACATTTGCTATGCAGCATTACAATGGCAATAGGTAACTGATACAAGTATATACCCTGCTAATTAAGGACTTTCTATCTGCTTTATATTAATGCTTCCTAACACATAATCTTGTGAATAGGTCCATAGAAAAAAATGAAATGTAGAATTGTTACCATACGTAGTTAGCTAGTTATTAATAAGAGAAAGAACAAAGTGAATTGGACATTGACCTTCATAAAATGTGGAGCATAAGCCTGTCTCCTTAGCCAGGAAGCTACAGTTTCACACACTCCATGGGATTACAGCATTTCTCCACCAGCTAGATTAACATTCTTCCCCTCTCTCCTCAAGGACTGGATTGCTGAGGGGTGCAGGGGGAGGTGCTTGACCACAGAGGCCTGTCAGTTCAACTAGGAGGTGGACCCCATTAAGCCCACGAAACCTTGGGAAGTTGATTGGTCATTTTGAAAAAGCTCCTGGTTATAACCCCAGTGGAACAGAGAACCCATCTCTCTCTCTCTCCCTCCCTCCCTCTCTCGCTCTCACTCTCAGTGACCCACGCTCACCCCATTCACTATGTGGCCTTAGCAGCCATGTGTCTGATGGTCATGCAGACTCCAAGTGCAGGCTCCAGGAAGGAGTAAGGGTACAGCAGCAGAGCAATGAGTTGCAGCTGGGAATGCAAGCTAAGTTAGCTGCAGGATGAGAAAGACTGGACTGAACTAACCTTACCATGGAGCAGGATCTCTGTACATTGACTCTATTTCTGACCGTGATTTTCTGGCAGGACAAATAGACATGGGACCTTGGGAACCCAGGATGGGAAGTCTTTTGAGTTTGCATCAAGCACCCAAATAAACCTTACCACCAGATCTCGTCCTCCCTTGTGGGTCCCAAAAAATGTTTTTCTCGTGACACTATAAGGACTCCGCTTCCACCAGCAATGGAATGATCCTAAAATAAATAGAGAAAATGCAAATTTTTCAACATAGTACATGTTGTTAGCCACCAAAATAAAACGCAAAACATTCTCCAAAATAAGGTCATTGGGATGCTAGAACCACAAAAGAACTTGGAAAGAATCCAGCCAATCCAGTTGTAGGATAAATTGAATTTAAATCATTAAAAGGATACAAGCAACCTTTATTCATAGACACTAATGCTGCACCGACTAATGGACTAAGGAGTTTGCAAATTCCCAGGTGCCCTCTAAATTGCAGCTGAATAGCTATAACAATAAAAACAGTTTTCTCCAACTGTGGGCTTGAGGGTAAACAAGGTAGGTGATCCCTGGCGAATCTGTGCTGCCAACTGCAAGAACAGAGGGTAACAGCTGCGATCAACACCACACTCCCTAGCCTACCATAAATATAACAAATGAATTGTCATTGGAACAAAAAAGAAAACCTTGAAAATATATGTGAAAGAGTACTGCATTTACCTTCTGAAAACTGTACAGTACACAGAAAAAATAACTGGTAAATGGACAATACAAGCAATTAGATGGAAATGTGTCCTTCCCTATAAACTTGGATTGCATTTTCTTTCAAATAAGAAGTGCTTCTGTGTGGGTGCTTAGAGGACCATTTGCAAAGGAGAAATCTGTGTATGAAGTGAATGAGACAATACTCTGAATCCCAGACCATGTATTTAATCAAAGACCCTGTTAGGTATGCAGCTGACTAAACTGAGTAGCATCATGTTGAAATAACATAAAATGGATTCTTGATTGACTGCAGTAATCAGGAAACAGTGGCATGAACAATCCCTGAATCATTTTTATTATGACCTTGGAATGCATGTTTTTGATTGACAATAACTTGAAAGGAGAAAACAATAGCTTTGGAGAATCTGAAGGATTTCTCATTTTATATTCTGATCCTGTTCAATTCATATACGGCCCCTGTAGCAAAGCAGAAATCACCAGTGTCTCTCCTCAGCAGTTGGAACCCCCTCTGTCTGACACCTTCCTTGGGTAGGTGGTAGAGGAAGAAGATAGCTGAGTTTACAAGGCGTTTTCTAACATAGCGCAGAGTGAGAAGACAACTGACTGGTTTCTTGAACATTTTCCTTCTTCCACAGTTTTTAATGGTTTCTGGACACCAGCAAGATAGTTCACAGGATGTGAGGAAATGAGAGGAATCCCATGAAAAGCACAGAAGGTTTAAACCTCTTGAGACTTGTTGATTCTTCAATCTATCCATCCCAATTAAAATATAGAAGGCCTACTCTGTGCCTGCCACATGTTAAGTGTGGAGGAAACACTGCTGAACAAAGCCTGTGGCTGTCCTGGAGGAGATGCTAGACTAATGGAAGAGAGGCAGAGGGGAGAGGAAGAGAGGGAGGGAGAAAGAGAGAGAGAGAGAGAGAGAGAGAGAGAGAGAGAGAGAGAGAGAAAGAGAGAGAGAGAGAGAGAGAGAGAAGTCTTAGCATGAATAATTGCTACCATTACATGGGACTGAAATACATATTTGTTGAGCATTTGTTAGAGTCCAGAAATTGTGCTAAGTATGGTGCCTTATTTGTTTAAAAAATGGGTGGGTGCTTTGTTATATTTCCTTCACATGAAATCTCTAAGATTTATAATGATAGGTTTAGGAACCTTTTCATAACTACTTTAACAATTAAATATGTTTTGGATTTATTCTAAAAATAAGATATTGTTTTAAAGTGTATGTTAATAAAGAAAACAAAATGAAGTGTGTTCTTTCTGCTGAAAGTGTGACTTTAAGGATGTTATGTTATACTAAGAGATCCAATCAGGCAGACTTTTAACCAAAAATAATTTGTTTTTCCCAGGTGAATAACTTACTTTTTTAAATTTTTTGTCCTACAGAAAGACCAAGGAAACTTGCCACTGGTTAAGGAGAGGGGACTCAGACTCAAATATAGTACAGTGCATTTCCTTAAATGAGTTCCTTAGATTTATGGGTTGATTGCATTAGAAAGCCAGCGAAGTGCATTTTGTCATTACCACCTGACTTTTCTGCTTCTTCACTTTACTGTAGAGAATAAATTTAAAGCTGACTACTAAAAAGAAGCCAGTTGCAACATTTTCAAAAATATTCCCAAAACATACCTTGGGCCATAAACAAATTTATGCCAAGGAAAAATTGGACCATATTTTTGCCAACTGGAGACTATAATTTATAGTGTTTATGGGATGTCTGCTCCAAGTTCAAAATGAACAGTGGTCGACGTATGGATTTCATTTAATCCTTCAAATAACCCCATGAAGTGGAATGATCACTATTTTACAAGTACAGAAACTGAGGCCCTGAGAGGTTTAAAAGCAGTCAAGTCATCAAGAACTGAACCGTAACCCTGAAAGACTTCAAAAACCATTATTTTTCTAATGTATTACCTGTGATTAAAACATTATCCCTTTGATTTGACAGTTATGAGATTCTGTTGATGCTATAAGACAGCTGAATCTGGAGATTAATAAATCTGAGAAAAGACAGATTAAATAAGTAATCTCATTACTTTTTACTGAACCAGGAGATAATTCACAACATGGAAAGAGAAAAGAACGGAGCAAACTCATCTTTTCCTTGCAAGCAATTATCAGGGCAGGTTAGGATAAAATATCAAGCCAAAATAAAAAGAGAAGACAAAAAAAAAAAATGGAAGAAACTGAACCCCAGATACATTTAGCCTTTTAGAACAAGGCACCATTTAAATCTTATTGTTTCCTTTCTCCTAGAAAGAATGTTTGGGCCAGAAATACAATACAGGCATACCTTGTGGATGTTGAGGGTTTGGTTCCAGACCACTGCAATAAAGTAAGTATCTCAATAAAATGAGTTGCAATTTTTTTTGCTGGTAGAGGGTCTTGTCTTCATTTAAAAAAAAAAAAAAAAAAAAAAAAAAAAAAAAAAAAAAAAAAAAAAAGCAGTACCACTGAAGTGCAATAAAGCAAAATGCAATAAAACGAGGTATGCCTGTACTGTCATAATTTTCAGCACTTTATAGTGTGTTTTCACATACATTATTGTATTTGACCTTCACAACAACTCTAACAAGTGCAATTTATTAATGTCCCCATTTGATAGATGGGGCACCAAGTTCAGAGCAGATAAGCAACTTGTTGAAGCATGTAGACCATGATCAAGATAGTACTCAATGACAAGCTTTCTGATCTCAAGCTTCTTCTGTTTCTCCCTCTTTTTTGAGTCAAAGAGAGACAACTTCAAAAGTAGCTGGGGGGGTGGGGAAGAAAATCACATAACTCTTAACATGAATTGTCCATATGCTGGAGTCAGTTCATGCCCAAATACATTTGGCATCAAATTAATATCCAAGCTGATTTCAAAAAGGTAAAACCTTGATAAGAATCTGTGTATGAAAATGTCAGTTAAAAATAAAGTATTTGGGAGTTAATAATCAAGTGGGAAAACTACTTCCTTGCATCACAGAATATATCTAATACTTTTCTCTAAAACCCATTTTCTGCTTCCACATTGCTTGATATTAAGATTTAATGACATACTAAACATATACGATATACTCTATGTGTTCATTGAGAATTTGTTAGTATTAAAAGGCCTGCATAAGAATTTTTTATTGTTGTTATTAGGTATTTAATTTAAATTTCCATTGTTTTTATTCTTTTCTTTTTTTTTTGGTTTTTCAATTACAGTTGTCCCATTTTTCCCCCATTTCTCTCCCCCCACCCAGCCCACCCCTTCTCCCACAATCATATCCCTCCCCGTTGTCCGTGTCCATGAGTCATTTATACACGTTCTTTGACTAAACCCTTCCCTTACTTATTCCCCTTCTCTCCCTCCCCCTCCCCCCTATTGACGGCTATTCTGCTCTTTCTCCTATTTAGTTCGTTTGTTTGTGTTGTTCTTTAGTTTCCTGTATCAGGTGATATCATATGGTATTTTGCTTTCTTTGCCTGGCTTATTTCACTAAGCATAATTCTCTCTAGTTCCATCCATGTTGTCGCAAATGGCAGGAGTTCCTTCTTTCTTTCTGCTACATAGTATTCCATTGTGTAGAAGTACCACTGTTTTTTGATCCACTCATCTACAGATGGGCACTTAGGTTGTTTCCAACACTTGGCTATTGTAAACAGTGCTGCTATGAACATAGGGGTGCATAGGTTCTTTTGAATTGGGGTCTCAAGATTCTTCGGGTATAATCCTAGCAGTGGAATCGCTGGTTCAAAAGGAAGTTCCATTTTTAGTTTTTTGAGGTAATTCCATACTGTTTTCCATAGTGGCTGCACCAGTCTGCATTCCCACCAACAGTGCAGTAGGGTTCCCGTTTCTCCACATCCTCGCCAGCACTTGTTGCTTGTTGATTTGTTGATGATGGCCATTCTGACTGGTGTAAAGTGGTATCTCATTGTGGTTTTTATTTGCATCTCCCTGATGGCTAATGATGTTGAGCATTTTTTCATGTGTCTATGGACCTTCTGTATGTCCTCTTTGGAGAAGTGTTTGTTCAGGTCCTTTGACCATTTTCTAATTGGGTTGTTTGTTTTCTTGATATTGAGTCGTATAAGCTCTTTATATATTTTGGAGATCAGTCCCCTGTCTCTGATATCATTGGCAAATATGTTTTCCCATATGGTTGGTTTCCTTTTCATCTTGCTGATGTTTTCTTTTGCTGAGCAGAGAAACTCTTTAGTTTGATGTAGTCCCATTTGTTTATTTTTTCCTTTATTTCTCTTGCCTTAGGAGATGTATCCGTGAAGATATTGTTACGTGAGATATCTGAAATTTTCCTGCCTATGTTTTTCTCTAGGACTTTTATGGTGTCATAGCTTACATTTAAGTCTTTGATCCATCTTGAGTTTATTCTTCTGTGTGGTGTAAGTTAGTGGTCTAGTTTCATTTTTTTGCAGGCCCCTCTCCAGTTCTCCCAGCACCATTTGTTGAAGAGACTCTTCTCACTCCATTTTATGTTCCTTCCTCCTTTATCAAAGATTAGTTGACCATAGAGGCCTGGGTTTATTTCTGGACTCTCTATTCTGTTCCATTGATCTATATGTCTGTTCTTATGCCAGTACCAGACTGTTTTGATCACAGTGGCTTTGTAGTATTGTTTGATGTCTGGTGTTGTGATTCCTCCTGCTGTGTTCTTCTGTCTCAAGATTGCTTTTGCTATTCAGGGTCTTTTTTGGTTCCATAAGAAGTTTTGGAGTATTTGTTCTAGGTCTGTGAAATATGTCATTGGTATTTTAATAGGGATTGCATTGAATCTATAAATTACTTTGGGTAGTATGGCCATTTTGATGATGTTGATTCTTCCCATCCAAGAACATGGTATTTGCTTCCATTTATTTGTATCTTCCTTAATTTCTTTCTTCAATGTTACGTAATTTTTAGTATACAGGTCTTTTATCTCTTTGGTTAAGTTTATTCTTAGGTACTTTATTTTTCTTGTTGCTATAGTAAATGGTATTTTCTTTCTTGTCTCTGTCTCTGATATTTTATTGCTGGTGTACAGAAATGCCTTAGATTTCTGTATATTTATTTTGTACCCTGCTATTTTGTCAAATTCACTTGCTATATCGAGTAGTCTTTTAGTGGAGTTGATAGGGTTTTCTAGGTATACTATCATGTCATCTGCATATAATGATAGTTTTACTTCTTCTTTCCCAATTTGGATGTTTTTTATTTCTTTTTCTTGTCTGATTGCTGTGGCTAGGACTTCCAACACTATGTTGAATAGGAATGGAGAGAGTGGACAGCCTTGTTTGTTTAGTCTCTATGTCATTTAATTCCGCTCTGATCTTGATGATTTCCTTCTTTCTTCTTGCCCTAGGCTTTGTTTGTTTTTGTTGTTCTAGTTCTTGTAGCTGTAGGGTTAGATTTTTTATTTGAGATTCTTCTATCCTTTTCAGATATGCCTGTATTGCTATGAACTTCCCTGTTAGGACTGCTTTTGCTGTATCCCATAGGTTTGGGGCTGTTGTGTGTTCATTGTCATTAGTTTCCAGAAATTTCTTGATTTCTTCTTTGATGTCATTGTTAACCCATTCATTATTTAATAGCATGTTATTCATTCTCCATGAGTTTGGGTGTCTTTGATTTTTTTTTTTTTCCTGAGGTTGATTTTTAGTTTCAAGGCATTGTGGTCTGAAGAGATGCTTGATATGATTTCAATTTTCTTGAATTTGTTGAGGTTTGTTTTGTGTCCTATCCTGTGGTCTCTCTTTGAAAATGTGCCATGTGCATTTGAAAAGAATGTATATTTTGCTTCTTCAGGGTGAAAAGTTCTATATATATCAGTTAAGTCCATGTGATTTAGTGTGCTGTTCAATGCCTATATCCTTGGTGTTTCTTTGCTTCGATGATCTGTCTATTGTTGATAATGGAGTGTTGAAGTCCCCTACTATGAGTGTGTTGTTGTTAATATACTTCTTGTGGTCTTCTAGTATTTTCTTTATGTATTTGGGTGCTCCTATGTTGGGTACATATATGTTTATCAGTGTTATATCTTCTTGATGGATTGTTCCTTTAAGTATTATGAAATGTCCTTCTTTGTCTCTTTTTATTGCCCTTGCTTTGAAATCCGTTTTGTCTGATATGAGGACTGCTACCCCAGCTTTTTTTTTCATGTCCGTTTGCTTGGAATATTTTTTTATATCCCTTTACTTTCAGTCTATGTAAATCTTTTGTTTTGAGGTGTGTTTCTTGTAGACAGCAAATATGTGGGTCCTGTTTTCTTATCCATTCCGTTACCCTATGTTTTTTAATTGGAGCATTTAATCCATTTACATTTAAGGTTATTATTGACGTGTATTTATTCATTTCCCTTTGTACCTCTGTTCCTTTCCTCTTTTTTTTTTTTTTCCTTCTTTTTTCTTAGAACATTCCCTTTAGCATCTCTTGCAATGCTGGTTTGGTGGAGATATATTTTTTTAGTCTTCCATTGTCTGAGAAACTCCTTATTTCACCTTCCATTTTGAATGAGAGTCTTGCTGGGTAGAGTATTCTTGGTTGTAGGCCTTTGCTTTTCATTGCTTGAAATATTTTCGACCATTCCCTTCTGGCTTGTAGTGTTACTGTTGAGAAATCGGTCGATAGCCTTATCGGAGCTCCCTTGTATGTTATTTGCTGTTTTTCTCTTGCTGCTTTTAGGATTCTCTCTTTGTCTTGGAATGTTGCCATTTTAATTATGATGTGCCCTGGAGTGGGTTTTTGGGGGTTCCTCTTCATTGGGACTCTCTGTGCTTCTTGAACTTGCATAACTTTTTCTCTCATCAGTTTGGGAAGATTTTCTGTCACTATTTCTCCTATCAGTTTTCCAATTCCATGTTCTTCTTCTTCTCCCTCTCTTATTCCGATGATCCTGATATTATTTCTTCTCATACTACCCTATAATTCCCTTACATCTTGTTCGTATTTTTTCATTCTTTTTTCATTTTGCTGTATTGTCTGGGAGTTTTTCTCTACATTATCTTCTAACTCACTAATCCGATCCTCTGCTTCGTTTAGTCTGCTTTGGACTGATTCTACTGTGTTTTTCAGCTTAGAGATTGAATTCTTCATTTCTTCCTGGTTCTTGTTAATAGTTTCTCTTTTTTTATGCTGGTGTAGTTCTCTGCAAGTTCCCTGTAATTTTCTTGGAGCTGTTGGTAACTTCCTTGGAGGTTGTCATAGTTGTTTTTGAGGTTGTCGAGTATATTGAGCTTCTTCACCACCATTGTTTTGAATTCCATGTCTGACATTTGGGCTGTGTCTATTCCATCTACCTCTCTTTCTGGGGATTCCTCTTTTCTTTTCATTGAGAGGTTGTTTCTGCATCTTACCATGTTGGATTCTTCTTGTTTGTTTTTGTTTTTTGGGTTTGTCTGCTTTGCCTTCCCACCTTTGAGGTATGAAATTCTTTATAGGACATCTGGGGGTTTCAGTGGTGTAGTCTCTTTGATCTCCTGATGTTCTTGGGTTACCCTTTATGTCATTTGTTTATGCTGTCTGGTTATATTTCTGATGCTCTTTGGTAGAATCTTCCTTCTGGCTAGTTGATTGAGAGTCACTCTATCCACTTTGTCTTGAATTCTTTTGTGGAGACGCTGTTAAAAACATAAACACACAGCCCAGGCAGGAGACCCACACCCTCAAAAATATCCCCCACCCTCTATCCCGCTATCGTCAGCCAACGAGCCAGTATTAATATATACATAGAGAGATTAGAGCTTTTATACTATAGGAAGAATAGATAAGTGTTGTTTTTAGGGAGGAAAAATATGATTTTTGAGAGAGGGGATGATAGAATAATAATAGTTGAGACTATGCAAGACAATAGGTAATATTTACATTGTATGTTAATAACAATAGAAGAAAAGGAGGGAAGAATGCAGAATATAGTAAGAAAGTGGGATTGTATAGTATTGGATTTATATAGTAGTTATATTCTATTTATTTAGAGTGAAAGGGAGGCTAAACTAGGCACACAAACAAATAAACAGCAATTAAAGAGAAAGGATGAGAAGGAGATATTGTATGAAACAAATTATAGAGATATAGTTTTTTTTTTCCTTTCCCTTTAAGGAAGAGAAAAAGAAAAAAGGAATGTTTTTACTCAATTCAGCCTTTGTGAATTCAGCCTTCTTTTTCTGCATCCACAGCTGGTCTAATGAGGCGGGTCAGAGGTTCCTGTTCCTTGCAGCAGTGGTGTGCACCTGCGGTGGCCGGCATGGCACGTTCCTTTGGCGCCTGTTGGAGCTAGCCGAGGTGCCTTTGCGTGCGCATGCCCCTGCACGCGCAAGGTGGCCCGAGAGCTTGCCTCAAGCCTGCCGTCTCTCGCCTCTTAGGGCGGGGCCCCAGATACCTGGGCACAGTGGAAGTGAGAGATTGGCGCCTATTGAAGCTGGCCGAGTTGCTTTTGCGCTCGCGCACCCGTGCAAGCGCAAGGTGGCCCAAGACCTAGCCTCAGTCCTGCGGAGCCGTGGTCCCAGAGTTGGTCTCTCCCCTCTTAGGGCAGGACCCCGGACACTTGTGCACAGTGGAAGTGAGTGTCTGTGAGTCACTGGAACTCGCTGTTCCCGCACCGCAGCCACCCGTCGTTCAGGCACCCACCTGGGCGGGCACGAGCAGAGCCTGAGCAAGTGGTCTGCGCTCCAGCCTGGCGCCCACTGGAGCTGGCCAGGGGTGTCTGCGCATGGTCTTTTGCGTGTCCAGTGGGCCCTCCCTGTGCCCGTTGGGGCACTGATCTTATATCTGTTGCGGTGTGTCCGAGGGACGCCTGGATGCACAGCCCGCGCACCTGGGCCAGTGAATGAGGGCACTTCCCTATGCGTGGACGAGTGTTCCTCTGCGCCTGCGCTCCTCAAGAATGTCCTACCACCCCCAAACTTTCCACCCCTCTCCGCAGTCCACAAGAGAAAAATATAAAGGAGAATTATGTTCTCACTTGCTCAGCAGCACGCTGTCTCCTGTCCTTCAGGGCCAATGCCACCTGGTCGAGTCCTGTCTCTGCCAGCAGGCAGAGATCCGCTCTCCTCCCGACTCCTCTCTGGGGTAGCCTGTGGTCGCCAAAAAGCCTTTGTGTACTTCCAGCCGCAGCTCGGGCAGCCACCCCAGTCAGCAGTCAGGAATCCCATCTCGTCCCTTTTTCCTCCGCTATCCTCACTAAACAGGTTGTTCCCAGATGGATTTTCTCTAATCCAGCCGTGCCGTGGCTCGACTCCTGCCAGTGTCCAGCTGCTCACTGAGATGTTCTGTCTGCAATTAGCCCAAACTGCAGACGGGTCTCGGGAGCCTGAGAGCGCAGCCTCCCCTCACTCCTCCGCCATCTTCTCACTCTTCTTTTTTTTTTTTTTAATTATTGTTTTCCAATTACGGTTGTCCCATTTTTCCCCCATTGCTCCCCCCCACCCAAATCACCCCTTCTCCCACAGTCATACCCCACCCCATTGTCCATGTCCATGTGTAATTTATACATGATTTAACTATTATATTTAGGCAAGCTTGGATCTGCCATCTATATTATTAGGCAAAATTCCTATGGTTTAGAATTCTATAATACCATGATAAAAACCTCAATTTCAGTACCTCACAACAACAAAATTTATTTTTCTTGTGGGTAGGCTGTATTTCTCTTTTAAAAGATTTTATTTATTTATTTTTAGAGAGATGGGAAGGGAGGGAGAAAGAAAGAGAGGGAGAGAAACATTGATGTGTGAAAGAAACATCAATCAGTTGCTTCTCATATGTGCCCCAACCAGGGACCAAATCCACAATCCAGGCATCTGTCCTGATCAGGGATTGAACTGGTGATCTTTCACTTTGAGGGATGATGCCCAACAAACTGAGCCATACCACTCAGGGCTAGGGTGTATTTCTTGACTAGGTTTGGTTGAGCCATGTTAGACTCCAGGCTTAATATCAAGTTCATGTGTATAATATGTGTCCTCAACATCCTGGGGCCAGAGCTACTTGTGAAATATTCTTCTCATGGTAGATGTCAGAATTCCAAGAGACAAAGCCAAACTATGTGAGCACACTTTTTCATCCATCAACTGATATTCTCTTGTCCAGAGCAAGACACACAGCCAAGTTCTACAGCAACCAAGTGGGAAATAAACTGTTTCCTCTAATGGGAGGTACCACAAAGTAAGTTCACAGATTTATAATTCTACTACAAGGAAGGAGTGAAGAGTTGGGAATTTAGTTCCATCTACAATATGGGAAATTTTCTTCTGTCTAAATTGCATTAACTAAAGCCATTAAATAATTTTGTTCCCAGAAAAAAAAAAGTATTTCACAGTTTGTCGTTAGCATGAGAAAAATACCCAGAAAATAGGTAAGAAAAATTAGGGTCAGATCGTGAAAGTTCTTGTGAACCATGGCACAAAGTTTAACCTTTACTCAAAAATAATGGGGAGTTACTGATGCCCCTTTCACTTTATATTCAGAGATGCCACCACCCGTTCCCTCTAACTCATTACAATATTACACCAGGGTTACATCCCAACCAAGTTTGTTTCATCCTCCTTGCCCATGCTTGGCGGGGCTCTCAGCACACTGGAATGTTACCCAGCAAATTTTGCTGATTTATTTTAATTAGAATTAAAGCAGTAAAACTGAAGGAAAAAAATTTATTGGTTATTAATATTTATTTTCATTAGATTTTAATTATTTGTTTTAATTAGAATTAAAGTAGTACAATTGAAGAAAAATTATGTTTTGAATCGTGTCTGGCCTATTTCTATTGAGATATTGTCTCAGGAGTATTTTCACTGTCTTTTTTCCTCCTCCTTTTATCTGCCCCAGCTTTCCCTGTCTTCATTCCCTTCATAATCTCACTATTGCCTGTTATATCAACTGGCTGATGCACATGATTTAGGAGATCTCCAGGGCCCACTAGCAAGCGGCCCATTGTTCCTGTCTACCTGGATTCCATAGTGATGTGCACAATGTAAATGATAAAGGATAGTAGACCAAGCACATATGGCATTTTCTCTATGCTAATACTACTCTGTGTCTTCTCCTAATGTCCTGACAAATGTAATCGCTTTGCTTCCCTAAAGCTGGGTGAGAACCAGGTTGTTGAGTTCAACCCTCATGAACTGGAATGGATTTTGATTGGCAGAGTGAAACTGGGAAGGGTTTAACAATGGAAATGCCTAATCATTTTGTACTTGAAAAGACAATGAAAGCTTTTATCCTCTAACTATAGATATGTTTCTTGAGTGCTTATTCATTAATTCGCCCATTCACCACAAATTTGTTCATTCAACAAATTAAATGTTTACCATGTTCCAGGAACAGTGGTCCCAGTCAAGGACCTGAAAATACTATTATGAACCAAAAGAGACACCTCTGTAGCCATGGTACCAAAGTAGTTGAAATAGATGAAAAAATAAGGAGCTTTGAACCAAGAAAACAGTGGTCTCCCAAATACTGGCCAAGTTAGCTTTAGAAAATCATTTACCTCTCTGATATTCTATTTTCTAGTCTGTAAAATGGAGAAATACTTAGTCTACCTTCCTGAGAGGGAAAATTATCAATTGTCACTGATGTGTGAGCACTATACAAATGCGTTATGTCAATATTATTTTGAATTTTGAATAACAACAGAATGTCTTAGATCACTTTAATGTAAGGACTATTTCACTATTTCTGTGTAACAAGAGACCACCAAATCTCAGTAGAACAGAATATGTCCATTTATCTTTATCCTCATGGTCAGCTTATGGTAGCTATTCTTCAAGCTACAGGTCTATAGGTTGACCAGGATGACTCTGCTGTATCTCTTATTGTTCTGTGATCAGTGTGCTACTAAGGAGACATGCTATTTTCAGGGCAGTGGAAGAACATAACAAAAATAAGCAGAGTAAGACAAGTAGAAACATGAGATACTTCTAAGGCTTAGTCTCAGAATTATTTCACTGTCATTTCCACCCATATTCCATTGGTCAAAGACAATCATGTGGCCAAACCCAACATTAATGAGGTAAAGAAATACATGTCTATAGTGGCATGGAGAAGGGGGTAAATATCTTCTGAACAGCCATCTAAATCATTCCAACTCTTTTTCTCTAGTTAAGACTTTTCTGAGAACAATCTTGGGTAGGATATATGCTTTCAACATGCCATTTTCCTGTTCAAGAACCACAATGGTTCTGTAGAGCATGTTTATTAACTAACCCAACAGCCATTACTAATCACCTCCTATATTGACATATCCATTGGAGAGGCTGGAAAGCCCAATACTTTCCGAGCTTCCTTTGCCCCCAGAGGTAGGCATTCAGCTCAGTACTGTCCCATGACACAAAACCAAAAGTCTGTCAAAGGCATTTGGAAAAGCTCTTGATCCCTTTAGAAAAGGATACGTATGAGAAGACAGCTCATTGGCATCGCCTTTTCCCCTTTCTTCCCAACATGAATGCAGAAGTGTTGCCTAGAGCTATAGCAGCCATATTATGACTATAAGGTGGCAAACATGACAACAGAAAGTCAATATGCTCACTACTGGTTCACTGACAGCATTATTGGGCATCTTATCATGTAAGTAAAGTAAACCTTTTTGTTTCTTAAAAATTAATGCATTCTAGACAAGCTTCCAACTGTCTATTGGATAAAATCTAAACTGTTCTTCCTGGCTTTCCATATCCTTACTAACTTGGTCCCCATCTGCCCACCCACCCCTTGCAAAAATGATGACTCAATCCAGACTGCTCTCCTCACATGTCTTTGTTCTCAGAATGCCCTCTCACTTCCCATTTGCCAATCCAATGATAAGCCACCCTTCAACACCAAGCTCATAGCCAACTTCCTCCATGAAGTTTAGCCTACACTGAACTCTTCCCTTATCTGAAACCCAGTTGAGGGTTGATCTTCTAGCAAGAAACTAGCTTAGCTTTTGTATTCTCAACATTGCTTAGGTAACTGACTGTTTCTCATCACTTAAGAAGAGTGAGCATTTCTTATGAATGGATCCCAGTGATTCTAAATGGTACAGTTCTTAGAACATAGCACAATACATATTTGTTGATTATTATGAAGAAGACATAAGCTGGTGGCCAAGTAATTTATGATTAGTCAGTTGTCTAGACGTTAAAATATATTTTCCATAGAAAATCCAACCAAACTGCTTATCTAGAGAATCAAAGAAGGGCAATTTCTCTTCTTTCCTTTGTCCTAAGCCAGCCCTAGGCAGTATTCATGCATTTGTCCACTCATCCACCAATTAAATAATTATGAGGCACCTATAGTATGGCATGGAGCAACTTATTTTGATGAGCTATCTTAATATATCTCCATTTCCCTCTCTACTACTTTCTAGAACAGCAGTGTTGTTCTGTCATCCTAAGTTCCAACTCACTTTTCCTCTTTCCTGATTGCTCCATATCACCAGAGTGATCTATATCCCTCACCCTACAGGGCCTGGCTTTTTTTTTTTTTTTCAGACAGTGACCTCAGTTCCATCTTAGAAGAGCAACATAACTGTTCTGATTCACACCAGCTATGAATCACTGAGAGCCCCTTTGTGTCCCGTGTGCTCCTATCTTTTTTGTTCACATACAATAATTTTCAATTCTGAAGAATTTCACCCCAGATACAAGTTGAGAAAGTTCAGATTATGTGGAAGAAGTCATCAGGTAACAGGTAAAATACCTCTCCTTTGAACCCAGGAGCTAGTAAGTCAAGCATCTATTCTCCCTCCACTTCTGAACCTAAAATATCTTTTAAAAATAGGTTTATTGAGGTATGGTTGACATACAATAATCTGCCCATTTTTAAAGTGTACAATTTCCTAAATCCTGATGTGTACTTGTATACTCATGAAATCATCAAGACCATGAAAATTTCTATCACCTCTAAAAATTTCCTGTCTCTTTGTAATCTACTGATCTGCTTTCTGCCACTATAGTCTACATTTCCCATATTTTCACATAAATGGAATCATACAGTATAGATGAATGAATGAAGATGTAGATTTTTTTTGGCTTCTTTCAATCAGCATAGTTATTCTGATATACACTCATTGTTTTTTAAATGTATCAATAGCTCATTCCATTATATTGCTGAATAGTATTATATCTTATCCATTCATCTGTTTGTGGATGTTTGGGTTTTTAATAGCAGCAAATAAAGTTGCTATTAACATTCATGTACAAGTCTTTGTATGACATGTGAGGTATGTCCAGAAGGCATCCAACCATGTAATATGAAAAATAGAGAGATTTATTGAAGAAGATACAAGATACAAGATACAAGAAACATTGTACATAGGACAATGACACCCCAGTCTCCTTCAAAGTAGGCACCTTGGGACCTCACATAGTTCTCCCAGTAGCCATCAGTTGCCCTGTCATATTTTCCTGAATCTCATCGATGGTCTGAAATCTCTTCCCTTTCAAAGGTGATTTTAGTTTTGGGAAAAACCAGAAGTCACAGGGTACCAAATCTGGGCTGTAGAGGGGCTAAGTCAGGAGACATGATGCATGAGTGGGCATGCTGTCATGATGAAGCTGCCATCACCCATTGCCCATAGCTGCAGTCTTCTGAATCATCTGGATAGTTTCCATGGAGGAATGTTCAAGCTTAATGCAAAATTTGATGCAGATTCATTGCTCTACTTGCTCAGTCATTTTCAGTGTGATGGCCACACAGTATGTATGCATGCTCACTCAACAGCATCTGCCAACCCCACTGACTAGTACAGTGAAGTCATCATTGTTCACGTATGCACATTCCAGTCCATTGTCCTTGACTGCCAGGTTACATTGAGGCTGTGCAAACCATACTTGTTATATTAACAATGGCTGGACTTTTTCCAGACAGGCCTCGTATACTTCCATTTTTCCTAGGTGAAGATCTAGGAGTAAAAGGGACAGGAACCTAAAATATCTTTGAAAACTAAGAATTTTCTCAGTCATATCCCATGTATTAGTATCAGAGGCACTGTTAACAGGTGCAGGAGAGAGAGAGATCTAAATATCATTTGTTTATAACTAAGGGATTACATATGATGAGGAAACAATTCTCCATTGGTATCTCACATTCTAGTATGTCTTCTGAACAAAGACATTGACAGCTTTTGTTTCAGACTATTCAAGGTTGTTTGTATTGGGTTGGCCAAAAAGTTCGTTTGGGTTTAAAGTAAAACTAAAAAACACATTTTTCATTTTCACCAATAACTTTATTGAACAATATATTCACAGTTTTGTTCCACAACATTCTGCCATTTTTCAGCAACTTTATAATTCCATCTTCCTAAAACCTTTTATTTTTTGAGCAAGGAACTCTTCCAGGTGCCTTTTGCAGTCTTCCAGGGAATTGGAACTTTTTTCATTAAAAGAACTTTGTAAAGATAGAAATAAATGGAAATCTAAAGGTGCAATGTCTGATGAATACAGTGGATGAATCAAAACTTCCCAGCCAAACTGTAACAGTTCTTGCTTGGTCATCAAAGAAACATGTGATCTTGTGTTATCCTGATGGAAGATTATGCATTTTCTGTTGACTAATTCTGGATACTTTTCATTGAGTGCTGTTTTCAGTTGGTCTAATTGAGAGCTGTACTTGTTGGAATTAATCATTTGGTTTTCCAGAAGGAGCTCAAAATAGAGGGCTCCCTTTCAATTCACTATATACACAACGCCACCTTCTTTGAATGAAGACTGGCCTTTGGTGTGGTTGGTGGTAGTTCATTTCACTTGCCCCATGATCTCTTATGTTCCACATTATTGTAAAGTATTCAGTTTTCATCTCCCATCACAATTTGTTTTAAAAACAATACATTTTTGTTATGTTTAAGTAGAGAATCACATGCAGAAATACAGTCAAGAAGGTTTCTTTCACTTAACTTATATGGAACCCAAACATCATAGCAATTAACATAACCAAGCTAGTGCAGATAATTTTAAATGCTTGATTTGGATATTTTGAGTATGTTGGCTATCTCCTATATGATATAACATTGATTATTCTCAATTAATGTCTCGATTTTTATTGCTATCAATTTCAACTGGTCTACCTGGCCGTGGAACATTGTCCAGCAAGAAATCTTCAGCACAAAGCTTCACAAACCACAGCACAATAAGCCACAGCACCCTCTCCATATCCTGCACAAACCTCTTTTTGCATTTCAGTTGCATTTTTATATTTCTTGAAATAATAAAGCATAATATGCTAAAAAATGGTGTCTATTTTCTTCCCTTTTTCAATAGTAAAATGGCTACACAAAAATTCACCAATTTTGATAAGTTTTTAAATGTATGCTGATATGACAGCTGTCACAATACAATCTAACAAAATTGTTTCAAATGAAGTTAAAGAGAACTAAGCACTACTAGAGCCATCTTGTGAGATATTGGCCAGCCCCATATCTCACAGAGCTGGGACGGGGGTGATGAAAACATGGCCACTAGGGTTCCAAGTTGAATGAGACACTCACTCTCTGTTGTGCAAGTACAGTCAGCACCTGAGAGTGAGTTCCTCCTTAAATGTTGCACCTTGGGCACCTCACTTGCCTCACCCTAGCCCTGGACCTATACAGAAAACAACCTCAATATAGGGCCTCTCTCCAGAGCAGAGGGTCAGATGTGTTTTCTCTCCAGAATAATAAAGACAATATCTCCCTCTGGGGCAAAGGCTGGACAAGTTTGCTAACAGTCCTCTTTGAAATACTGTGTTTCATATGTTCAGAGCTGCTAACCTGAGATGCCAACCCACCCTGTGAGTAGCATCCACCCAAGCCCACCTCTGTGTCACCCCCACGCAACTCAGAGGAACTTGCATGCTTGAAGTTCATGAGGACAACTTTACCATGAGTAATGAAGTTCTTTGTCTCTGGCTGAGGATCCTGCTGTTTCTTTCAGCATCCAGGAAACTGTGGCAAGCAGGGAAAAATCTCAGACCCTTTATAGTTTTTGACAACTACTCCCACAGAGTGATTCCAAATCCATTATCTTGATACCCAGCTAAGAGAGGGTTTGTAGGGAGCACAGGTACCTTCTGAATGCTCTTGGGAAGATTTTTTGACAGAATTCATCCTAAGCCCTTTGTATGCTCCATTATGGTACTCAATTATTCATTCAAAAAAAAAGTTTGTATGTTGAGGGGGAGCGGCTGTGAGAAAAATAGTGGGGTGTTAGGAGAGAAACTCTGAAGAGATAGATATATGAGAAAGGTCTGGAATGGCAAACTAAGGAATTGGGTCTTTAAGTAAAATGAGTGCTTGAAAGTTAGCTTCCACTTGTTTGCTTTGCTTTTTAAATGGGAAAGCCATGGGATTTATGTTTAGCACATTGAATTATGACCACTTGTATCTACAGAAGTTTCCCCTGCTAGGTTTGAACTTCTTGTGGGACTGAGGAACTCTTATCCTGTTCACCCTTGCCCCCAATTCCAGTCCAGGAACAGAGCTGTCACTCAAAGAAAGTTAGTTTGATTCATCAATTAATTAATGCATCTTAAATGAGTGACTCAGATAATCTATAGGTATTACGTACCTCAGATAATCCATATGTATTATGTACCTCAAAATGTCCTGTTTGTGAATAATTGGGACAAATAAATGAAAAATTGGAATGTTTCTGATGTTTTTGAATAAATTACCATTTCAAGTTATGCCTTACAATTTTGCTCTCACTTCCCATTACTTAATTCATGAGATGGCATGTTTTTTAATCACTTGGTACAGGATACTAATATAGTACTTATCTCTACCCCTGGCTGGTTTGGCTCAGTGGATTGAGCGTCGGCCTGCGAGCTAAGTGTCGCTGGTTCGATCTTCCAGTCAGGGCACATCAGAGAAGGAAAACTCTGACTCCAAAAAACCTCCGCTGCCTTGCGGCATACCTCTTCAGGGGAAAGGCTAAGGGAGTAAACCCCGACAGAAAATCCGGAGCCGGAGTCCCTAAGGCGGTTTGACGTTGTAGTCAACACCGGCAACTCCTGCGGCGCACCTGAAGCCAAGCTGTATTGACTCCGTCTTTCCCTTGGACCCTTCAGCTGCGAAGAGAGGGGGTGTCTGCTGCATGGGCAACAGCAGACCCTCCATATCACCCTGCCCAGGCTCTGTAGCTTCAGCTTCACTGGAGAGGACACTCCAGCGTCATCGCAAGATGTCGATTCAACACGGGAGGAGACAGATACCGTGTCACTCCCGAGTCGGACTGCACAGCCATTCTCGGCGGTGCAGATAGACTCTTAAGAAGCTACACCATCGTCTCTCGAGACGGACGGTTGCCGACGACTTATCTCTACCCTAAAATAAGTTTTATATTTTTTTATTAAATATACTTCTTTTAATTTTGTAAGGTGCTATATATTACTCATTGACAAGTCTTGGCTCATGCTACAGATTATATATCACTTTTTCCATGTATCATAAGTGGTCATTTAAATTGAAATAAAAATTGCATTTAACTGAACTCATAACTGGTGAATTCTTCTCATTTCAAACTTATTTTCTGGATATTTGTCTCTACCAAATGTTATAGATGAAAAATCTTTCATGAGGCTACTTATAAGAAGTTCATATACCAATATTTATTTCCTCTTCAAATACTTTATTGGGTCTAAAAACTTCAATAGACTGTGGAGCACACTTGAGTGAAAATATATCCCTTATTCACAAGGAAGAATATATTACATATAGGTATGTAGTTCATCAAAACATTACCAGACTCTAAATTTATTTAACTCTGCCTCTTTTCTTCCAGTTCAAAGGTCTTTGTTCAAACAATATACAATTATAGAGAACTTCTTAGTAGTCAAAATTATTTTAAATGAATTATAACATTTTTAAGTTCTTTGATATATACCATTTTGCATGCAATAACATACACTTTAATAAATACAAACTCTTTCAAGAGGTATTTCCTGTACTGACAAAAGCATACATGCACATCTTACTGAGGACGATCATAAGACTAATAATGTAAGAGTTGATCACGGGAACCAACTAGGCAGCTTCCCTTTTCCTCAGCTGCTTTTGCCAACCAGAAATACAACTTTCAGCTTTTCTCCTCCTTCCCTGCTTTCTCCTTAAAGCAATTGTGATTGCTTCTTGAAAATAATACTTTTTTGTTCCATATAAATTTTTGAAATATTTATTCTAGATCTGTGATATATGCCATTAGTATTTTAATAGGAATTGCATTGAATCTATAGATTGCTTTGGGTAGTATGGATAGTTTAATTATGTGAATTCTTCTAATCCATGAACATGGTATATGCTGCCATTTATTTGTATCTTCCCCAATTTCTTTCTTGACTGTTCTATAGTTTTCCAAGTAGAGGTCTTTTAACTCCTTGGTTAAATTTATTCCTAGGTACTTTATTGGTTGTTGTTGTTATTGTTGCTATATAAATGGGAGTTTTTTTCCTAGTTTCTGTTTCTGATATTTCAAATTGTTGGTGTACAAAAATGCCATCTATTTCTGAATATTGACATTGTATCCCACTAATTTGCCAAATTCATTTATTAGGTTGAATGGTTTTTTGGTGAAGCCTATAGTGTTTTCTATGTACATGATCATGTCATCTGCAAATGACAGTTTTACTTCCTCATTTCCAATTTGGATGCCTTTTATTTCTTTTTCTTGTCTGATCACTGTGGCTAGAACTTCCAGTACTATGTTAAATAAAAGTGGTGAAAACAGGCATCCTTGACTGGTTCCAGATCATAAGGGAAACACTTTTAGTTTTTGCCCATTGAGTATGATGTTGGCAGTAGGTTTTTTGTATATGGCCTTTATTATATTAAGATATGCTCCCTCTATTCCCACTTTCCTAAGTGTTTTTATCATAAATAGGTGCTGGGTTTTATCAAATGCTTTTTCTGCATCTATTGATATGATCATGTGATTTTTGTCTTTCATTTTGTTTATGTGGTGTATCACGTTTATTGATTCATTGATCCTCACCCTATGGTCAATTAATATTTGACAAAGGGGGCACAATCATACAATGTGATAAAAATAGCCTCTTCAATAAAATGGTGTTGGGAGAACTGGACTAGTACATGCAAAAAAATGAAACTAGACACCAACTTATACCATACACCATAATAAACTCAAGATGGATAGACTTAAACACAAGCCATGACACCATAAAAGTCCTAGAGGAAAACATAATAAATTTTCAGATATGCCCCAAAGCAATATTTTTGCCTATATATCTCCTAGGGCAAACGAAATAAAGGGAAAAAATAAGCAAATGGAACCACATCAAATTAAAAGCCTTCTGCATGGCTAAAGAAAATATCATCAAAATGAAAAGGGTACCACCCATATGGGAAAACACATTTGCAAATGATACCTCAAACAAGGGTTTGATCTCCAAAATATATAAAGAACTCATACAACTCAACACCAGGAAGACAGACAATCCAATTAAAAATAGACAAAGGATCTGAATACACACTTCTCCAAGGAAGACATACAGAGGGCCCATAGACATATGAAAAAATGCTCAACATCACTAGTCATCAGAGAGATGCAAATTAAAACCACAATGAGATATCTAATAACTATCATTAATAAATCAACAGACAAGTGCTGGCAAGGATGTGGAGAAAAGGGAACCCTAGTGGACTGTTGGTGGGAATGCAGACTGGTGCAGCCACTGTGGAAAATAGTATGGAATTTCTTCAAAAACTTAAAAATGGAACTGCCTCCCATTGCTGGGAATATACCCTAAGAATCCCAAAACACCAGTTCAAAAGAACCTACGCGCCCTTATGTTCACAGCCGTGCTAATTACAACTGCCAAGTGCTCGTAATCACCTAAGTGCCCATCAGTAGATGAATGGATTTAAAGACTATGGTACATTTACACAATGGAATACTATGTAGCAGAAAGAAGGAATTCCTACCTTGTGCGACAGCATGGATGGAACTGGAAACTATTTTGCTAAGTGAAATAAGCCAGTCAGTGAGAGACAAATGCCATATGATCTCACTTATAAGAGTAATCTAATGAACAAAATTAACTAACAAGCAAAACAGAAGCAGAGGCACAGAAACATGGAACAGACTGACAGCTGCCAGAGCAGGACGGGGGGATGGTGGAAAAAAGGGGAAGGAATTAGTCAAAGAACATGTATGAATGACCCATGGATATGGACAACGGTTTGGGAATTGACTGTGGGAGCAGAGAGTGGGCTGGGCAGAGGAAGGCAAAGGGGGAAAAATTGGGACAACTGTAATAGAATAAACAAGAATAAAAAATAATTATTCTACAACTTCTTGTCATACTTTTAAAGGTTTTTTTTTAACATTTAATTCATCTGAAGCTTTTTGTGAACAGTCTGAGGAAGCAATCTATTTTTCATATGAAAGTTATTTTCCCAACATGACTTAATGAATGACCCATTATTTCCTTATTGGATTTTAATGCCACCTCCCTCACAGAACAGTTTTCCATTTCTTTCTATATTCTCTGTTTTAATCTGATCTATTTGTCTCCTTCTGCACCAACAGCATGCTATACTAATTACTACAGCTGCATTATATGTCCTAATGTTTGGTAAGTTCCTTTTATAAATATCTTTTCTGTTCATTTACTATTCTATAAGGATTTCAGAACCTGTTTGGTAAGTTCCATTAAAAATCTCAGTGGGATTTTTGGTATTACAATGAATTCACAGATTAATTTGTGGAGAATTGACATCTTTAACAATATTGAGTGTTCCAACTGAGTAAAATAGCTTCTATCTGATTTACATTTTTATATCCTTCAAAAAAGTTTAATTTTTTTCTTTAAAGATTTTCCAATTATTTTATTAGGCTTTTAGTCTTACCACATTTGTATTTTTGTTCCTATACTGAAAATAATATTTTTCCATATCTATTTAATTGATTGCTGCTGGTGTATGGGCACACTATTAATTTTTTAAGCTGATCCTATCTCAAGAAACCTGGCTAAACCCTTTTATTAGTTATATAGTATGAATTTATCCTCTTGGATTTTCTATAAACAGTTTGCAAATAATGAAATTTGGGCTTTTCTTTTCCTTCAAAGTCCTTATAATTCTTTTTTTCTTTTCCCTGTTGTATTAAATTGTTATGACCTCCAGCACAACACTATTAAGTAGGAGAAATAGAGACAAACTTGCCATGTCCCAGGCCCAACCTCAATGGGAATACATAATTGTCAATATGAATTGTGATGTCAGTTAAATCTTTGTTTCAATTTACTATGATACTTTATCACTAATGAGTTTTTTAATCTTAGCCCCCCCCCCTTTTTTTTTTGACCATTGATTGGGATAGATTTATAAACCTGTTTTCTTTTAATTTGCTAATGTAGTGAATTCCACTGATAGCTCTCATAGTGTTTGAACATTCTTATATTGCTGATGTACATTCCCACTTGATTTTACAGTTTTGCTATTTGCCCTAGTTTTTATTTGAGTTTTCCTATCAATGTTCTTAAGTGAGATTGGGCTATAAGTTTTGGCTGACCTAATTTGACTTTACTTACAGCCATATAATTTAAATGTGTTCAATGGCAAATCTTATAGAAGGATTGTTTGTTACATTAAATTTTGGTAAAACTTTACTCAAACTCTCTAGTCTTCAAGTTATTTTGAGAGAGATATGTACGTTAAATCAAAGTTTTAATGTCTCATTGATTTTTTTTTTTTTTTTACTGAAGCTTGCTACTTCTTGGGTCAAGATTGTTACTGTGTATATATGTGTACACATGTATATAAATGAGTGTATAAATGTATACTTCTAGGAAATCCATATTGTCCAGGTTTAAGATCATTGCCAAATTTCTCTTCTAAATAATTTACAATTCTGTTGTTGCTGTTGCTATGCCAGCCTTTTACATTCTAAATAGTGATTTTCTCTCTAATTTTCTAATGCACCCTTTCCAAACATTTGCCCATGCCATTCTTTTTATTTTAGTTCTATTATTATTGTTTGTGCTGTTACAGTTGTTTTCTAAATACTTAGCTGTTTGTTGTATAGATCATCTAAAATGATTTTGATTTTTCTTAATTCTTAAATCTTTATTTACTTCCTCTCTTTGGCTTTCCTCTGTTTTTCTTTCACTAATTTCTGAAGTTGTACCTTAAACTAATTTTATTCTTTCTTCATTTTTTAAAGTATATTTTATTAATTATGTTGTTACGGTAGTTTCCATTTTTTTCCCTTTTGTTACCCTCTGCCCAGCACCCCCCTTCACTCCAGCAATCCCACCCCCTTTGTTCATGTCCATGGGTCGTGCATATAAGTTCTTTGGCTTCACCATTTCCTATATTATTCTTAACTTCCCCCTGTCTATTTTGTACCAACCACTTACGCTTCTTAATCCATACACCATTTCTCCATCTCTCCCCCTTCCCCCTCCCAGCTGATAATTCTCCAAATGATCCCCATACCTATGATTCTGTTCCTATTCTGGTTTGCTTACTTGAATTTTGTTTTTATCTTTTAGATTCAGTTGTTGATAGTTGTGAGTTTGTTGTCATTTTAATGTTCATAGTTTTAATCCTCTTTTTCTTAAAGTCCCTTTAACATTTCATGTAATAATGGTTTGGAGATGATAAACTCCTTTAGCTTTACCTTGTCTGGGAAGCACTTCATCTGCCCTTCCATTCTAAATGATAGCTTCGCTGGATAGAGTAGTCTTGGTTGTAGGTCCTTGCTTTTCATTACTTTGAATACTTTTTGCCAGTCCCTTCTTGCCTGCAAAGTTTCTTTTGAGAAATCAGCTGACAGTCTTATAGGTACCCCTTCGTTGGTCACTCTCTGCTTTTCTCTTGCTGCTTTTAAGGTTCTCTCTTTATCTTTCACCTTTGGCATTTTAATTGTGATGTGTCTTGGTGTGGTCCTCTTTGGGTCTAGCTTTTTTGGGACTCTCTGTGCTTCCTGGACTTATATGTCTATTTCCTTTGACAGATTTGGGAAGTTTTCCTTCATTATTTTCTCATATAAGTTTTCAATTTCTTGCTCTTCCTCTTCTCCTTCTGGCACCCCTGTGGTTCAGATATTGGCACATTTAAAGTTGTCTCAGATGTTCCCAAGCCTCTCCTCATTTTTTTCAATTCTTGTTTCCTCATTCTGTACTGGTTGATTGTTTTTTTCTTCCTTATATTCCAAAACATTGATTTGAACCCTAGTTTCCTTCACTTCTTCCCTTATGCATTTGCCATACTTAAGCATATCTGTCAAGTCTGTGAGCATCTTTATCACCAGTGTTTTGAACTCTGCATCTGTTAGGTTGACTATCTCCTCATCGCTTAGTTCTCCCACTGGAACCTTGATCCATTCCCCCTTTTGGACCATACTGCTCTGTCTCCTCATCTTGACAGGCTCCTGCGTTTGTTTGCCTCTGTGTCTTAGGTAGAGCTGTCGCTCCTGTTACATTCTGTTCTGGGGCTGGAATACTCCTCAGGTGCCCCTCTCGACTTTTTTAAATGTGGGACTGCGTTTTCCACCGGCCTGCCACTGCTGCTGCCACAACTGCTGCCACATCTGCTGCCGCCACCACACTGTGTCCTCTCCACCCAGGCCCGACCCCTCCTACCTGTCTGGATGAGTATTTCTTCTTTATAGCTTTGTTTGTTGGACTTCCATGCAGCTTGATTTTCTGGAACTTCAGGCTGTCACTAATTTTGAGGTAGTTGTATTCCTTCTTAGTTGTGGAGGGAGATGCAGCATGTGTGTCTAGGCCTCCATCTTGGCTGGAAGTCCTTTTTTTCCTGTGTTGTTTTTTTTTTAAAGAAAGACTATGAACTTCCCTTCTAAAACTTCTTTGGCTATATTCCACAAGTTATGAAATATAGAATCTATTACCATTTTTTCTAAATATTTATAACTCACTTTCCATTAGTTTAGAGGAATATTTATTGGAGTTACAAGTAAGGAAGATTTTGTTTTCAAATATATATGGTTAAGCTATATCTTTGCTACTTCCTTTTTATTAAATTTATTGGTGTGACATTGATTAATAAAACTATACAGATTTCAAATGTATAACTCAGTAACAAATTATCTGCACAATGAAACATACATGCACCACCCAAAGTCAAGTCTCCTTCCACCACCATTTATCTCCCTCTACCCTCCTCCACCTCCCTCCACTCCCCTTTCCCTCTGGCAATCACCATACGTTGTCTGTATCTGGTGTGTTTTGTTTGTTTATTTGTTTGTTTTTTGTTTAATCCTGTGTCCTTTTTCACCCAGCTCCCAAAACCCTTTCCCCTCTGACAGCTGTCAGTCTGTTCTCTGTATCTATGAGTCTTCTTCTATTTTGATTGTTACTTTATTTTGTTCATTAGATTCCACATGAGTGAAATCATAGGGTACTTTGTCTTTCTCTGATTGGCTTATTTCACTTAACAAAAGGTTCTCCAGGTCCATCCATGCTGTTGCAAAAGGTAAGATTTCCTTCTTTTTATGGCTGAATAATATTCCATGTGTAAGTGTGCCACAGCTTTTTTATCCACTCATCTACTGATATGAATGATTTTCTAATTTCTTTGATAGGAAAAATAGCCAATGAGATAGTTTTCAGAATTTCAGACTAAAATTTTGGACTTGCCATGTACGCTTCAAATAATGCATATTCTGTTAGGGAGAAGGTTATATATGCATTTTTTAGAGCTTGTTATCTTTTTCTACTCTCTGTCTGAGGAATCAGTTTCTAGGATACACTGCCCTGAACTCTCCCACCAGGATTATAGTTTTATTTCTTGTAATTTATCAGGTTTGTGTTATATATTTTGAGGCTATGTTGTAAGCTTTACTTAAGTTTTTGACTGCTGCATTTCATGAATTAGTCCTATCATTGTGAAATATCCCACTTTATGCTTTGTAATGTTTGTGTTACTGTAATTATATTCTGTCTGATGTTAATATCACTAAGGAAGCTGTCTTTAGGTTAATATTTTCCTGGTATTTCTTTTAACTACCACTTTGTTTCTCAAGCTTACTCCGTTATACTTTACATCTTCTCATAAGTTGCGTATAATTGGATTTTACATTCTGGTCTGAGACTCTTAACTGAGAATCATTAGTCCACCTGCATTTTTGTGATAAAAATATTTGAACTTAATTCTGCCACCTAATTTCTGTTCTATTTAACATGCTTTGCTTTTATTTCTATTTTCCTGTCTTCAGTTGAATTGATAGTATTTCTCCTTCATATTCATTACCCTCTCACCAGTTAAGAAACATAGTCTATTTCTTTTCTAATAATGATTATCCTTAAAATTTTAACACATACTTGATTTTTTTCTACTGAATATTAAGTTAAGCATTACTTATTCCCTCTTCTTCTACCATAAGACAAGAAACAACTATACCTTTTCTATAAATTCCATTGGCATTCACACAGAGTTGTTTCTTATCAATTATTCCTCTGTAGATAATGTCTTTTCTTCCCTCTGGTAGCTTCTTTACTCTTCTTTTCAGCTGAAATGTTCTGAAGTATTATTCCAATGGGCCTATATATTTTTTAAAGTCCTGCTCAAAACTTGGAATGTTTATGAGAATCATGTCCTTCAGTTCTCACTTCAACTATTGTCCTTGTACCACTTTCTGCTTTTGAAAAACCTGTTTTACATAGGTAAAAATTTCTTTTCCACCCCTTTATAGCTATGCTGTATTTTGTCCATGATTACCTCCATACTAGTTATTCAAGTCATACAAGATACAGTTCTCACAATGGCCTATTTTAGGTAACTCAGTTCTGGGCTTACATTTGTCCCAATTCCAGATTTTGTGGCCCATACATAAAATTAGTTGCAGAGGGTAGTGACAGCTCATCCCAGGCTAACCCCCTGAACCTGACTCTAAGGTCCCTTTTCTATGACTCACCTGTGAGCTGACAGCAGCCCTGCTTAGGCTCCCTTCTAGGGAGCCAAAGCAGTTCTTCCTAGGCTCTCTCCTGTTGCTTCTTCTATCCTAAGCTCTTCCTTGTTTCACTGTCCCCAATTTTAATGAATGTTCTCTCAAAATAACAAAAAGAATCATTGTGGCAAATAAGACTTGCAAGATTCACTTAATGGCCCCTTCGTTTAAAGTTTGCTACAAGTGTTAACTACCATGAGACTACTAGATGCATTTTACTGTAATCAGACCTAACCTGTATTTAAACAGTCTAGCATTAGGTCTATAATTTGATAAAGAGATATTCCACCCCAATGGGATCACTTTGTTGATTCACATACAGCGACCATGTGTGTTATAAAACCACAATCCATATTTATACATTTCCACCCCTTCAATTAAAATCCTTGGGGTGCACCCACTCAAATCTCCTTTTGAAGTAAATTTTCTTTCTCAGTAGTTTGTTCCCTTTTTATTCCTGAATAACACACCATTGTATGATTATCCCACATTTTGTTTATTTACTCACCAGTTGGTGGACATTTAATTACTTCCACTTTTTCCCCAACCCATTTTTTTTTTCACTGCAGGTGTTCATGTGGAACATGCAGGTTATGATTATCATATAGCTTTATTAACTCAAAAGAACATCACAGTGGCACATTGCACTTAGGTACAGTCTCATAAGGGCTCAAATTGCTGGCCTGCATTATTTATACATTCCTGTAGTCTACTTGCTATACAGGGGCACACTTTCACTCAGAGTTCTTTATTGCTGACAATTTCTTGCAGCAAATCATATCATCCATGACGTGTGGTTTTGGGGAAAAGACTTTATTTTGGCAACAACTGAAAGAAGTCCATGGGGTGAGGTCTGGTGATGGTGGTGGTCATTCTAATGGCCCACGTCAATCTATCCACCTGTTGGGTAATTGTTCATCAGGAGACTCACTCACAGTTAATGGTAAAATGTGGAGGAATTCCATGTCATTGAAAGAACAAATCCATGACTTCCAGCCAAGGTGGAGGCCTAGACAGACATGCTGGGTCTCCCTCCACAACTAAGAAGGAATACAACTACCTCAAAACTAGAAACAATCAGAAGTTCCAGAAAACTGAGCTGCATGGAAGTCGAACAAAGATATAAAGAAGAAACACTCATCCAGACAGGTAGGGGGGGCAGAGAGGACGTGGTGTGGTGGTGGTGGTGGCGGCGGTGGCTGTGGAAGGCTGGTGGAAAGCACAGCCACACATTTTAAAAAGTAGGGAGGAACACCTGGGGAGCACTCCCAGCACCAGACCAGACTGCACAGCTCACGGTCCCAGCGCCAGGGAATATCAAGCCTCATTGCTTCTGACTGTGCAAACCAGTGGGAGTTGGGGCAGAGGAAGAAACTGCCGGTCTTTCAGCAGAGTCTGTTTGTTTAAAGGACCTCCACAGTCCTGGAACATCCGCAGATCCACCCACTCTGGGAATGTCAGCCAGGGCAAAGCTAGAGAGGTGCCAGTCCCACACAAAAATGGGAAAAGTGCCTGGAAAAGGGGCAAGTGCTAAGCAAGCAGCATTGTTCCCTCTTTGATCCTTCCCCCATATAAAGTGCCACAATGTGGTGAAACGGGTTGCCCTTTACTGATGAATATCTAAGGCTCCAGCCTTTACAACATAACAGGAGGGACATCTCTACCTGAGACACAGAGGCAAACAAACACAAGAGCCTGTCAAGATGAGAAGACAGAGAAGTATGACCCAAAAGGGGGAACGGATCAAGGTTCCAGTGGGAGAACTGTGCAATGGGGAGTTGACCAACCTAACAAATGCAGAATCCAAAACACTGATGATAAAGATGCTCACAGGCTTGACTGATATGCTTGATATGGCAAATGCATAAGGGAAGAAGTGAAGGCTATGCTAAAGGAAACGAAAGAAAATCTACAAAAAACCAATGGTGAAGGGAAGGAAAACAGGGTTCAAGTAAATGATTTGGAACATAAGGAAGAAATAAACAGTCAACCAGTACAAAATAAGAAAACAAGAATTGAAAAAAATGAGGAGAGGCTTAGGAACCTCTGGGACAACTTTAAATGTGCCAACATCCGAATCATAAGGGTGCCAGAAGGAGAAGAGGAAGAGCAAAAAATTGAAAGTTTATGTGAAAAAATAATGAAGGAAAACTTCCCAAATTTGTCGAAGGAAATAGACATACAAGTCCAGGAAGCACAGAGAGTCCCAAAAAAGCTAGACCCAAAGAGGACCACACCAAGACACATCATCATTAAAATGCCAAAGATGAAAGATAAAGAGAGAACCTTAAAAGCAGCAAGAGAAAAGCAGAGAGTTACCTACAAAGAGGTACCTATAAGACTATCAGCTGATTTCTCAAAAGAAACTTTGCAGGCAAGAAGGGACTGGCAAGAAGTATTCAAAGTGATGAAAAGCAAGGACCTACAACCAAGACTACTCTATCCAGCGAAGCTATCATTTAGAATGGAAGGGCAGATAAAGTGCTTCCCAGACAAGGTAAAGCTAAAAAAGTTTATTATCACCAAGTTAGTATTGTGTGAAATGTTAAAGGGACTTATTTAAGAAAAAGAAGATCAAAACTATGAACATTAAAATGAGAACAAATTCACGAGTATCAAGAACTGAATCTAAAAAACAAATATAGAAACAGAAAGAAACTAAGCAAACAAGAACAGGAACAGAATCATAGGTATGGGGGTCATTTGGAGGGTTCTCAGCTGGGAGGCAGAAGGGGGAGAAATGGGGAAAAGGTACAGGGATTAAGAAGCATAATTGGTTGGTACAAAATAGACAGGGGGAAGTTAAGAATAGTATAGGAAAGGGTGAAGCCAAAGAACTTATATGCACGACCCATGGACATGACCTAAGGGGGGCAGGATAACTGGGACGAGGGGGGTACTGGGCAGAGGGGAGCAAAGGGGAAAAATTGGGACTACTGTAACAACATAATCAATAAAATATACTTTAAAAAAAGAAAGAAAGAACAAATCATTATCATGCTGTCTTTGTAATTGTGGTAAAACAGTGTCCCTCTGCCTGTAAGATACAGATCGTGTGTAACATTAGTATGGAAAAAATAGGTCCAAGGACCCCTTTACACAGAAGACGAACCCAAACTGTAATTTGCTAGCTGATTCAACTGTCCTCCTATCATTACATGGGGATTTTCTCTTAAATTATAGATACAGCTGTGCTGATTTAGAGTACCTAAAAGTTTATAGTGCGCTCCATTGGATCATGTAACTTCTTGTTTTTCTTCATTTAGAGCCACTTCTCAGAATTGTAAACAGTCCAGATTATTCTCTAATAACCCATGATACAATCTTGGCAGATACATTTTCAAACCTAAATATTGCATTAGATGACTCAAAGATCTACGGGATGTGCCTAACTCAATAGAAGCTCTGTTTTGTTGGGGGGGGGGGTGCTCTTTGTAAATGCCTCACTAACATTTTATTTTCCTGGGAGGTAATACTGACCAGTCAATCATTTTTTGGAGCATTACAGATGGACCCAATTTTATCAAATTTTTTACATATTCTGTAAATTGTTTGTATACTTAGTGAAGGCATATCAAATCCTTTAGCCCATTTCTGTTGAATTTTTTTTGGCATTACCTGTCTTTTGGTTTTTTTTTTTTTTTCCACATGACTTAGATGTAATCATCAGAAGCAAACTAAATTGAAAGCTTACAATTGAGAAGAATTACATTCCAGTGCTTTTTGCAAACTGAGCTGGGACAGAAAGGGATTGGGCTGCTCCTCTGCCTGATCTCCTCTAAACAAAGGCATCCACAGTGTCCCTGGCAGTCTGGGTTAGGAAGGGGGAGACTGGTAGCTCTGTGTGTTGATGTCACCTTTCCCACCACTCACTCCTGGCCAGCATCAGGAGCCCTGTCTTACAGTCCCTGCTTAGCACCCTTCTTTTTGTGGCCTATGACTATGTCATTAATCTCCAGCAGCAGAATTTCTGTCTTACATGTTTGCAGTTGCACAGCCAATGGCTCCAAGATGCCTAGTTCCTTCATGCCCACCAAAGTACCTGTCTCAGCATTGACACCCCAGGTCTCACAGTTCTCCTGAGTATGCCTGGCCTGAAGGGAGGTAAATAGACAGAAGGTGATCACCCCCACTTTTCTGGATAAGGGTTCAAGTGATGACCTCTAGGGCCTGGGCAACAGTCCTATATGGCCATTGCTCCACACCAGTCATGGCCTTGGATGTTTCTGTCAAGGCACAGGCCACAGCCATCTCACAGGCCCTATTCCCTGGTACCAGCTGAGGGTCCAGGAGAGCACTACAGCACAATTGCATGGCATCCTGGAGGTTGTGTTCTACCTCCAAGAGAATCTCTTTGCTGCCCGCCCCAAACCCCCCAGAGGAGAATGGTACAGGTCTTGAGATCTTTACACTCAATGATAAATGTAAAGTACTCATCTCCAATTTTCTTGATTTCCGACAGGCCCACTCCTGTCCCAACATCATCTTCTCTCAGTCCCTCTGGTCAGTGACTATCCAGGCCCCACAGGCTCTAACAATATGATTACTGTCTGTCTCCTGGGCTCTGTGGATGGCTGTGATATCAGTCTCCATGAGGTAATGCTGAGCTAAATCTGAGATGCCCTTCACATCAGACTTCAGAAGATATATAATGTCCTCACAGAGCTTCTGGATATGTTCTTCTTCCATTTGGAGGAATTGGGTGAAGTCTTTCTCCTGTGTGATCTCAGTGTCAGTCCAGCTTTCTCCTTTCTTGTGTTCCAGAGAGAATCCAGCAGCACAATGCAAAGGTTCTTGATATAGCACCACATTCATGAATGGGTCACATCTTTGTTAGTCATGACTCCACAGAAGACACCTGAGTCTTCATGATACCTCCAAGTAGCTTTTCCACCCTTGCATATTTCTCGATGGCAACCTCCTTCCAACCAGTCTCCTCAAACTCTCCAGTTTTGACAGCATCCAGGGCAATGTTGCAAGCCAGAGAGGACCACTGACTGATTGCTTTGGTAGTAATGGAGATATAGATATTGTTCAGCATCATATCTCAGTTGCTGGTCTCAATGGGGGCACTGTTTTTTTTTATTTTTTAAGAGTACTGATCATATCATGCAATGCCTTTTGGTAAACGTTGATCACCACTGTTGGGTGCATCTGCTGCTCTAGGAAGTGCTCAGCCAGAGACAACATTCCCCTCCCCCTGCCCCACAAGAATAATTACTGAGGTGGTTCCATATCCAACTTCTTCATCCTGTGTCCAGCTAATTTCAATCATGAACTTGGCTACTGGATTCTGAACTTGAATCTCTGGAAGAATGGCATTGCCACCATTAGTCACCACAATGCCTTCCCTTGAGTCCCAAAGCATCTTCATTGTGGACTTCGATCCCAAACATATTTGGATGATATCTGCAATAGTCTTGGTGTCATCAATGCTTCCAGATTGAACTTTGCTTCCATATTCATGCTTTGTGTTCTGGTTGAGCACAAGCATGGGACAATGGCCCATCATGGCGGTGCAATGCAAAGCACAGTACCCAGAGCTGGGGGAACCAGCAAAAGCTCCTGGAGAGAGCCCAGTATTATTTAAGTATCCACTTTCATAGGTTAAATTACCAGCCATCATTAGCTAAAAGATAAATCATAAGTAAAAATACAAAATAATGAGAAGACAAATACAAATAAATAACTCAATAATTAATAAATACTAATATAAGAATAAACTGTTTCACATAATCACAACTGTAAACCTACATTTGCCAATTCCTATATAATGATGCTTCTGCCTTAACTACCTCTTTAGATGTTCAATCATCCTCTGAGTATGAAACCCTATCCTGAACCACAACTGGCTTTGATGGGACATTAACAAATTACTCAGGTCTTGCTAACCTCATCTCCTCGTGGATCAAGTCTTGTAACCCTACCACAAATCACCAGTCCACAACAGCTAGTCACTCACGATGGAATGAGTCCTGGGCATTTCACAAAAGATAGTTCCTGTCAAGACAGAGGATCCAGTCAGGTGTATAAAAAAATAATTAAGAGTGCTTAGAAATATGGAAGATGAACAGAAGAACATGGGTAAGCACAAGTATGAAAGCACAGAGAAAGTAAGGATGTGGTCCTCAAATAATGAGTACAGCTGTGGGATCAGATGCCTCCCCTTGGACTCCTTGATGCCATCTCCTACGTGTATTCCCACTGTGCTGTGATGACTTCCCTTGAAGGCGATGTCAGATTCTGTGAAACTCGTGTATGCCAGATTTTAGACACCATAGCTAAACGAACTCTCCCCAAGTCCTGGAGTAGCAATGATGCCAGGCTATACTCATTCACCTGCCTTGACAATTAGTGTCAAACAAGGAATAAGATCATTTAAATAACTCATAACTTCCTGAATCCTAGAGCAATGCAAAAGAAACATGGAAAATGTCGAATACAAAGGGAAAGGGAACATGCAATCCTATTAGCCAATGAAAACCTATGAGTAAAAAAAGTGATACATGTATTTTTACAAAGCAAGGATCATACTTTACTTTGATAGCCTCCCTTTTTTGCAATAACATAATCATTTTCCCCAAATGCTTTCAAATATACAATTCCTAATGAGTATCCACTATTCCATAGAGTAATACTCTGACTCCAGAAAACCTCCGCTGCCTTGTGGCATACCTCTTCAGGGGAAAGGCTAAGGGAGTAAACCCTGACAGAAAATCCGGAGCCGGAGTCCCTAAGGCGGTTTGACGTTGTAGTCAATACCGGCAACTCCTGCGGCGCACCTGAAGCCAAGCTGTATTGACTCCGTCTTTCCCTTGGACCCTTCAGCTGCGAAGAGAGGGGGGGTCTGCTGCATGGGCAACAGCAGACCCTCCATATCACCCTGCCCAGGCTCTGTAGCTTCAGCGTCATCGCAAGATGTCGATTCAACACGGGAGGAGACAGATACCGTGTCACTCCCGAGTCGGACTGCACAGCCATTCTCGGCGGTGCAGATAGACTCTTAAGAAGCTACACCATCGTCTCTCGAGACGGACGGCTGCCGACGACGAATACTATAGAGTAGCCATTCTTTTTTGTTTGTTGCCCATTTTCTATTATCCATACTAATAAAAACAACAGTCATGTGTGAATATCTTTATTTACAGTAACATAATTTCCCATATGACAAATTCGTAGAAAAGGAATTACTAGATAGAACTATTGCCAGATTTCTTTCTAGATACATTATACTAATTTATATTCCCACTAGTACTGAGAATATATTGGAGGCCTACTTTTATAAGCCCCATATCTCCGTGCCAGACTTCTTGCAATTTTAAGAGCACAATTAATTTATGGTTATTTGGAGAGCATAAGATAACTTCTCTTTACCCCTGTCCCCAGGATGGATTCTGTCTTCACAGAATAGCAAAGAGGAGAGACCACCATGAGTTCACCAGTATGAAGCAAATTTCTGCTCTCCACCCCCCTGGTGGCCTACAGAGTTCTGTGGACATCAAGTATATCTTTAATGTAACATTTGTTATTGGACTCACTCTCTGGAGCTGGAAGTTGACATCTAATCAAGAGTGTGAGAGTAAGGCCAGCAATACAGTGAAAAACTCTAGAGAAAGCAGTGCTGGGTAGCCATACTATGTGCTCAAATATTGGAGTTCAACACTACATCACCACATGGCCCATTTATACAGGGTTCTGTCCACTGAAGGATGGGCTATAGGTAAACATGAACAGCATGGAGTTCATATAGGTAAAAATATAAGAGCATTGATTCAGACTGGAATTATGAATGACAGTCAAAATCCACACTTTGGTCATGGAGGAAACTAGTTGTTTTGTTTTGGTTTTTGAATTTTGACGCAGCAGGCATATTTTAGTCTACAACTAATTCATTGTATCCAACCAGCGTCGAGGAAATAGATATAGATTTGTTTGAAGGACAGACTACATAACCTTGTATTGTAGAATGACAAGAAACATCTGATTTTAGTTAGGAGGGACTTGTTTAAAAGTCCTTAGGACCAAAATAATTTTAAGACAAGAATCACAGATCCTGACAATTACAGGAGGCCTTGGCACAGGATTAAGTAAAGCTTCTTAGAGAAAGCATAAGCGGCTACTTTTATAATGTTCGAGCTTTAAGAATAAGGGGAGCCCTGGCTGGTGTGGCTCAGTGGATTGAACACCGGCCTCTGAACCAAAGGGTTGCTGGTTTAATTCCCAGTCAGGGCACATGCCTGGGTTGCAGGCCAGGTCCCCAGTTGGGAGTGCATTAGAGGCAACCACACATGGATGTTTCTCTCTCTCTCTTTCTCCCTCCCTTCCCCTCTCTAAAAATAAATAAATTAAAAATTAAAAAAAAAAGAATAAGGGGAATCCAATACCTAAATGCAGGGATACAGCAACTCAGAAGTCTAAGGAAGATGGTAAATGCTGGAAAAAAGCTTTTTGGTTCACTCAGGATGCCTCTGGGAAGGTGTAACTATCACATGTAATTATATTGTAGCATCCTGTGACAAGGCAGGCATTTGTCTGACCATGGAATATTCCATAGCTTTCAACCTACTGCAGCACGAGCTCTCACTAGGGTCAAAAAGGCTGTACAGCAAGGTGAAGCAGCCAGGTGGAAGAAAAAGTCTTCAAGACTGAAGTTTGACATCTGTCACTTTCATTTTTATTTGTACTTTGGGTTCCAACAAAGGGATTCAAGAAGACAGCAACAAATCATACAAACATCTGGTCTATTGATGCTTTCACCCAGCCTCCAGGATATTGGAAAGAGAGGCTCAGAAGTTTGGGCATAAATAAACCTTTTTGTTTTCCATGATCAAACTGCCTATCTAGAAAGGCATTGAAGCCACAGGGCCTTCAGAGGAAGGGATAAATCCACTCCAGGATGACAGAAGAGTCACCTTGGCCATTTCTTCCCTTACCTTAGGGGAGCAGCAGGCAAGGGAAATAAGAAGATAACAAAATTTGACTGACAAACAGAAGATGATACCACTGGAAGTTAGAGGATCATCAGACTGCAGAAAATGATATATTAGAAACAAATGATGAATGTGCAACTCAAACTGGGTCCATGGAACAACACCAGTATCACCTGGGAGCTAGCTAGAAATGCAAATTCTCAGGTCCTGTCCCAGATCCACAGAATCTGAGGCTGCGGCCCAGGAGTTCAGTTTAATGAGCCCTCCAGGTGATCCTTATGCACCACCTTAAGAATGAGAAGCACTAACCAAACATCCCTACAGCATCCAAAGTAAAATACATAGGACTCCAGGAGACCTGAAAGGCCCCCACCTGGTCCTTGGGCAACAGCTGAACTTTTTCCATTGGCCTAGGGTTATCGTTACTCACATAAGCAAGGCAAGTTCACCAGCAAAATTGATCGAAGAGCCTGCTCATGAAAAAGAACGTTATATGACTAAGAATTGACCACAGAAAAAACTGAACACTTCAATCTTCTTTTGGACTTAAACCTTCACCTGCAGGATCTTTGTTCAAAAGAAGATTAACAGTCTTCCTGAGTCCAGCTGCAACTGAGATCCGAGACCTAGCCCAGAACTTCAGGAGGGTGAAGAGCAGAGAGGAGACCCAACTCTCTTCTAGGCATAGTCCATCTCCCCCATCACCATAGCTCTATCTCACTGAGTGCCTAAGGTCTAGGTTATTGGGGGTGGGGGGGTTACACTTGAATTTGTTACATAAGTCTATAAATAGCCACACTTACAAAGGCCACATATAATCATGAAAATAATACTGATCACTATAATCTGGCAACACACGGAACTCCCACTAAATTCCCTATTATACTAGGACACCCAGAAGAATTTGAATTGCCAATTATATACAGAGGCATTTAATTAATTTCCCTATTTACAGATGAAATGACCAAGGCACAGAGTAATAGACCTACTTGACAAAAGCCTCAGACCTCAACAGCAGCAGGAAGTATAGAATCCAGGCTTCCTGACTACTAGAGGTCCGACACTCCCCGCAATGATTTTTTAGTGCTGCTCAATTGGCATTAAGAACTATTATCACCTTCTTCAAAATATCTGAGGAATGCCAGATGAGAATTAACCAGACATGGGCCACTAGACTCATTGGCACAGAGCAGGCAAACCTCACACAAGCAATGGGAAGAGCTCAGTGAAGGCAAGCCAATAACACTGGGTAAACACAGGGTAAAAAACATAGAGCTAAACAAGCAGGTAGATGCCCAGATGTGGGAAGTGAACTTACCTTTGGATATTCATCTTTCAGAAGGAACTGAGCAAAGGAAAGCAAAGCATCCTAGCCCCAAAGGAAATACTGAATCCGGTAAGGAATCCAGGAACTTACCAAGTACAGGAGCTGGAACACTGAGCAAAGGCCTGGGTGCGTAACCTACACCAAGTCAGCTGTAAAGTTACAAGGTACTGAACCAACTAAAGGCCTTATATTTCTTCCTATGTGCGGGGCAGAATCAACAACTGTGAGTTAAGTGGCTATAGCTGTGAAAATTGGCAACCAGTGCTAGGCACATTAGTAGAACAATGAGTCTTAAAGTGCTGTCCCATATCAGCAATGTCAGCATCACCTGGGAACCTTTTAAAAAATACAAATTTTCGGCCCCACTCCAAACCTACCAAATCAGGACCTCTGAGGGTGGAGCCCAGCAGTCTGTTTTAACAGGTGCTTCTGATGCACGCTCAAGTTTGAGAAGCCCTGCAGTAGAGTCTATTGAAAGCATAAATGGAGAGACAAGGCCAGTGTAGCAAATGCAAGTCACTATTAAGTAGCCTTAATAATGGTACTTTGAAAGAGCTAGTGAAAACTGAAGCCAGGTTACAGAAGGGAAGAAAATACAGTAGAGATAATGTGAAAGAGTCTTTAATAAGATATGCTCAAGGATCAACAAAGATGGCCCATATATTCGACAGTAGGGTTTTAGTAATGCTGAAGAATCACCAACCACATGTATGATACTCATATTCTGATTCCGATGAGAGAAATCATGAGTGTCAAGAGGGGTCAACTCAACATGTTTGAAAGTTTTCTCATGCTGTATTTTCAAGAGACTCACCTGAAAGAAGTATTATTTGGTGCCAACGCTTGTGAAGATACCTTCTCAAAGAAGGGAAAAACAAATGTAAACATGAACACAGTGGTCTAGTACAGCAATTTTCTACCAGTGTGTCCCAAGAATTTTTCAAACATGCAGTACCTGACTATTTAGTCCGGGGCACTGACCTCTTTTCCCTTAGATTGTCAAATAAAAAATGACAACAGGCAACACAACAATGGCCGTCCAGTGTGAATGCCCTGTCTTGAACAATAAATATATAAGTCATATAATAGAATTGCATCTTATTGGTCATATCACATAATAAGGTTATGACTAATTGGTTAATTCTTGGTACCAGAAATCCTATGTACAAGTATAAGCACCCGATTTTTTTTAAGTCACTTTGGAGCAAAAAGGGTAGGTAATTACTATTACTATTTTTTGTTAAATCAATCAAAACTATACAGGCAAAATATATTTTTTGATGTGCTGCAGAATTTTAGTAATTAGTTTCTGTGTGCCACAAGATAAAAAAAGGTAGAAAAATCGCTGGTTTAATGTGATCTAGTTGACAAAAATATTGAGAAAGAATTTTGTCTGAAATATGAACACAGGTGTAAGACAAAAAAATGTGCAGGTTTTTAATTATATGGATTGATTCAGCAAATACGTGTTGAACATCTACTCTATTCAGACACTAAGGATGCAAAACTGAATAAAACATAATCTCATTCAAAATATTTGCAGTATCATAATAAGGGTGGGGTGGAGAAGACAATAAATTAGCAGTTGACACAGCTGTAGCAGAAATTCACCTAAGGAGCTTTGGGAGCACAGAGTTTCTTCAGAAAGCATCCAAGAACTCTTTTCAAAAGAGAGTAACAGTTAGCTGGGCTCTGCAGAACAATGGACTGAAAGCACATCCTCGTAAAGGAAGTGATATATGGGAAGATGTGGAGGCAGAAAATGACTTCTGGGAAATTCTGGAGGCTTGGCATGGCTGGGATGAGGGAAGCACATGAAGCTAGAGAATGAGTAGGCAGCTCGTGGTGACCCTGGGTGCCATCCTGGTAATATTAGCAAGCCAGGGAGGCTCGAGGATGGGTGTGATCTTCAGAAACACCACTCTGTCTCAATCATATGGCGGATAGTGGAGAGAGCCAGAAAGGAGGCTGGTAAGAACAGTAATGAAAAGGCCACAATTCAAGAGATGGACTAGGACATGAAAGCTCAGGAATGCAGAAATTACGCAGTTCTAAGGATGGTGAGGCCTATCATATGACAAAATTGAGACACACTGATGCTCCAGGATCAATTGGGGGATGGGCCCTAGCAATTTGTAACCAACATTAGCAACAAGTTGGCAATCAACTTCATTATTTTTATAAACAAGAGATGATTTAAGGCTAACCCTGTAATAATGGCAGTTAAACATTTCAATTTGCTTTTGGGAGTGGGAAAAAAAGTGCTTAGGGAGCCCCCAATAATTGCTGAACATCCTCTCTGAGTGAGACAGTAGAGCAGAGAGCAGTGACAGGATGTGAATGTGCACCCTCCCTCCTGGAGCTCCCCAGATGGCGGCAGGGCAGGAGAGGATATATGCCTCGGGCCAGGAATCGAGTTAATGGTAACTGCAGGCCCTCTCAGCTGTGTTCCAGCACAACACTGAGGAGAAAGAAAGGCAAGCCATGGCCCTCTGCTCTCCCTGGTAACCTCAGCAGGGAGAACTCTGGCAGGCATCGGGAAAGTCACGGTGAGGATCCAGTGGCCCAGTGCTCTGGCTGTAGAGGTTTCCCAGAGAGAAATGCCACAGGTAACCTTTTTCTTCCTCCTGCTGCTGGATCCCTTCTCCCTAATGGGATTAGTATTGAGATATGGAAACTATGGGTGACTTTGGCTTGGGAAGGGTCTACTCTGAACCTTGGAAGGCCAAGCAGGGCCAAGGAAGGGTCCTCAGGAAAAAAAGCCCTGCCCTGCATCTCAGAGAAGAGCAGGGGTGGGGGCAGGATAGAAACAGATCTATCGAGGTCTCTACAAATGCCAGGTCTCTGGTGACCAGTTAGGAAAGAAGGGTATTTCAACACAGAGGTCTGGGTCATAAGCTGGAATAAGCGTATGGTTCAGGTTCCTTTGGCCATATCTTAGATCCCCAAGCACAGCATACAGACACTTCAACTCTGCTTCCAGAGATACTAGTAATATCAATAAGATCTAGAGAATAGACAGTTTAATATTGAGGACTAGAAAGTTTAAATATTCTAAAGGCCCTGGAAGGATTTACAATAAAATATTAAATAGAAGTTTTTCTTATGTGGCAGAATTTCAGGTAATTTAAAAATTTGCTTCTCTTTGATCATCAGAAACCCCTATAATAAATATGATTTCCATAAGTAATAATAGAAATCAAAATTATATACAATATTATCATATTAGACGAAGAACTGAATGTTGACAAAATTGATATCATCCCACGTATATGGGATATGTATATGAGTACCTAAGGAAAGAACAGATGTGAAGTAATAATAGAAGTGAAGGTTTTAGAATAAGTGGTCATAATTGAAAATACTGTCCATCCTATAGCTCAAAGATATCCAAAACCTACCTGAATGCTACTAAAAAGATTACTATCCACAGCTGAGAACATATTAGAATGTAAAGTCTCATATGTAAGCTCTGATATGCTAGAATCCCATTTCAAAGCACTGAATTGGCTTCCTTAGATATAGAAGCTATAGGAGAAAATCAGCACCTCAAAGACTAAGCTAAGTTCAAAAATGGAAGAGGATGAACTAATAATGGTTAAATAAACTGGTTTATCCATACAAGGGAATATTACTCAGCGATACAAAGGTACAAACTATTGACACATGTTAATACCCTAGACAGATCTAAAGGGCATTATACTTAATGAAAAAAATCAATCTCAAAGGTTACATACCGTATGCTTTCATTTACATTATATTCTCCACATGATAAAACTCTAAAGATAACAGATTAGTTACTAGGGCATGAAATATAAAGGGGTAGCCCAAGGTTACTTTGGCGGTGACAGAACAGTTCTGAATCTTGATTGTTATGGTAGCTACATGAATCTACACATGGAATAAAATTGAGTTGAAATATGCATATACACACACACAGACACACAAAACAGACACAAATGAAGGTGTGTAAAGATGATGAAAACTGAAAACTATCTATAGTTTAGTTAATGGTGTTGCACTAACATCAATTTCCTCGTTTGATAATATACTCCACATGTGTGATGTGTCACTACTGGGGAAAGGAACCTGCTGGGAGTATATCATTATTTCAAAATTTAAAAAAATTTTAAACATGTCTGAATAGGTACATGAACAACATGGACATGTTTGGTCTTTTTTTCTTTAGCAAATGGGAAATTTCTCATAAAATATTTAATATTAAACTAACAGTATAGGGATGACCACCATACTAAATTCAGTATTTATAAGTTAATAAATGCCCCTTTAAGAATTGGTATGTGAGAACAAAGATGAAAATACAGGAACCTGATACAAAATGCACCCACTGCAGAAATGGCCAAACACAAATAAAACTAACTATATATTTTTTAAATTATATAGTGCACCAATCCTTCCTATTTTTCAAACTATCCACAAATAAGATCCTTATAGTTGTGGTTTTATTTCTGTGTACAGAAACAAAGTGTACTGTATTTATCACTCTTCCTAGGAGAGGATGGGTAGCAAGAAATATACATTTTTTTGAAAGAGGAAACTTGAGGTTGTAAAGAGAACAAAGAATTAAAGTGGATGGCAGAGCAGGAAGCTGGGGATCAATAAGGAAAACCAAGCAGAGGGAGACCTGGGCCCTGCAGCAGCATCTGGGGAGGAGGGAGCAGACAGAGATGTGCCTAGAGGCCTACCTGGCAACAGGTTCTCAGGACTGTGTCTGTGGGACCACAATGGGATCCTGAAGGAGTCAGACAGGGAGAGAGCATCTGTACGAAGAATTTGCACATTAGCCTGCACTCTCCAAAATGGAAAGAAAGACATCTTATTGAAAATAAAGTTCCATCTCAGAAGCAGTCCCCTACCCCAACTCTACACACAGCCAACACGTGGTTCTCACCTTGGCCCTTCACACACGTCATGAGAAGGGAAAAAGAAGACGTGTGGCTGTGGTAGAAAGGCACGTCTCCTAGGAGATTGCCGGGGTCCTCTGGGGAAGTTCTGGGAAACCAACACAGGGGACCTTTCGCCCACCATTTCGAAGCACATTGCCCTTGGTTGACAATAGAGTCTGCTCCTCAATTTTAATCCCTGATTTCTAAACATTATATGTTTATAAGAACTGTTGGCAGTAACCACAACGCTAGTTTAATTTCATTTTTAGTCCTTTAGGAGGCCTTGACTCTTTAAATTAATCTTGAGAGAACCCATTGGTCTTTAGCCTCAACATAATCCAGAAAGGAAACAAAAGGCGTACAAGGAGGAATGAGACATTTCAGAAGTATAGTGGAAAAAATAATACAGGAACATTTATTTAGCACTTACTAGGTTCTGATTCTAGTGTTTTCAGGTGTTAACTTGATTAATCATCACAACCACCCTGTGAGGTAAGTATTATCACCATTCTCTTTGTCCAGATGAGGACACTGAAGCACTGAAAGGTTAAACAACTTCCCCTAAGTCACACAATAGTGAATGGGAAGTTTTGATTTAAAACTATATCTCAGGTCAATGGAAATGGAAAAGCAACAAAGAAATAAGAAAAGAGGACTCTCCCCCAAACAGATGTTGTCTTCAATCAAGTATGTGTGTCTCTGTTTTGGCACTGATATTTCCTACTTAATCCCAGATCTTGACTTCATAAGAGCACTTCGCAATAAAATGTTTTCTGCTCAGAAAGCAACTTCAAAGAAAATGAGTGCAATAAACCAAAGATATAGGTCAAGGGCAAGGTAACCAACATGAAAAGAGATATAAAACTGTGTTTTTCCACTTTGAGTAATTCGGCTTCAAACAAGCCATAGTCTCCTGAAACCAGATATCCTGCAGCAGGTCCTATTCACCATTCCAGAAAGAAAACTTAGAAAATAGCTGCCACACATGTCAGATGGTATCCAGTGACACGCTGTGGTGTCAGTCCATGGCAGTGGTTCTTGCACTTGGGCTTGTGTGAGAATCTCCTGGAGAGCTGGTGAAGACCCCAGAGGCACAGTCTTACTGAAGTGGGGCACAGTCTGGGCTTTGTTATTTTACCAGGTTCTGGGTGATTCTCACATCCACCAAAGTTTGAGAACCACTGACCTGCGGGGTTCTGGGTCCTGGTAACTGGTAGAAAAGAGGCTGGGATGGCAAAACTGCTCCTTTAGCAAATACAGGCTTTGTGCTACATCCCACCTCTTCAGTGTGTGTGTTCATCACAGCTCTCATCAGCCTACATAACTGCAGTTTACTCGTCTGCACCTCCCAATGTAAGCTCTGTCTTGCCTGGGGTTGTATCTCCAGAATGGAACCCAATTGTCTACACATAATAATTACAAAATATACGTTGAATGAATTAATTAATGGAAATCTACCAGCATTAAAATTATAGAATGGGAGTGTTGAAGATAGTGTTTAATTGTCTGTATATCTAACTCCAAAGAGTATATGGTTCAAGTGTTGAAATAGTTTTGTAATGTATGCACGTACTCCAGGGGTTACTTCCTTTCAGTACCATAGAACTGGTTAGTGATGCTGTATTCAGAGCCTGCATTATCTCTTTCAGTAGGGAACCTGGGTGCATATTAACCTCCTAGGGTCTCTGTAACTTCTCCCTATATAGATTATGCTATTACTCACTCATGACAGAAAGGATATTTAAACTAATCAATTAATGGCCTGGCCATTTTTCAAAATACCAAATGCTTTTCAAATGCTTATCATATGGTCCTGGGTCTAATAATACTGCTTCAGGAATTTCTTTAATTATATGTTCAAATGTAAAAGAATGATCTTTTAATCAGGAAACAAGGGAATTGCTATCAACTGAACTAGAGCAATTTTTCACAACCTGAAATAATCCAGTCTAAATAGCCGAATAAATACAAGGCATGCAGAGAATGGTAGCACACTCATACTGGACATGGTTTCTACTGAAGTACAGGGCAGCTCCCAGCTCTGGTGCCTCAAGGGCATCATTATCCACGAATGGTGATGCTGTGGAGGGGGTGGTTTAAAGGCAAGGGATTAGAAGCAACAAGATCTGTGCTTGCTTCCAGCTTGGAAAGTCAATGAACTAAAGGAAGCTTCAGTTTCTTCATTTCTAAAATGGAGGAAATGATTGTCTCTTCCTTAACAGGGTTATCAGAAGAGATCATGTATGAGAAGTGCTGAAGTGAATGCCTTGCACAAAGTAAATGTTCCGTAAATGTTGCACTGTTGTTACCCTTGTTCTTTCCATGTCAATTGGTGTCTTGGGCTTGGATGGAATAACCAGGCTATTCCTCTGCCTTTAGCTTGTTCCCAACATACTCGTATATATCACAATCCCATCCATGTCAGTTCTATCCTAATGCCATAAACTGTTAGGGAAAGCTTTCTATAAAAAAAAGCTTTCTAAATTATTTATAGAAAGAAGATGAGGGTAAAAGGGTCCCCAATTTCACGTAGGTAAGTTTCCTTTTAATGGGGACAGTGTCACTCAAGGGATATCTTAGTTATAACACTGACCTGTCCAGAATGCCCTGCTGAGCCACCCTGACATTCTTACCAGTGTTTAAGCTTCACTTTCCATATTTCCTTGGACATTTGTGTAGCTATGTGTGTAATGAACTAATAGAAAATTCTGGTAGCCAATCCCTTTATGTTTTACACAGGCTCAATGACTTTCTTTGAACCTAAAGCAGCAGGAGACGTTCCATTTTCACTACTGGCCTGCAATCTGTCCAAAGGCTACTTCTAGAGCACCACCTTTTCTCCATTGCTCTCTCTTCCCACAGAGGTATATTCTCAACAGTGTGCCTCACAGCACCATAAGCAATAATAATTGCTATCTGCTGGGTACCTACTGTGAACTAGGCAGTTTACACACAAACTCTTGAGATATATATAGTTACCCTATTTTATAGATGAAGAGGATGTTATAAACATTATGAAGCCCTGTCTTGCCCCCCATTATGTCTGCAGAATGGAACACAATGTCCATTTTCCATTTCCATTGAATTGAGACAGGGTTTGAATCAAAGGCTTCAACTCACTATTGCATGACTTAGGGGACATTGCTTAACCTTTCTGTGCTTCTGTACAATGAGGATGGCAATGATAATAATACCTTGAGGTTAGGTAACTGGCCCAAGGTCAGACATCTTGTAAAGCTGAGCTGGGATTTGAACCAAGATCTGCTTGACGCAGTAAGCAAGGTCCCTTTCTCTCCCTAGTGCTTGCAGTGGAGTAGTGAAAGGATATTTTGCTTTGAGTCATGTTTGAAGCAGTTTTTCAGCCTGCCGTGTTGTGCTCACACCACTTTGCCTCACCATAGCCACATGAGCAGAAATTGCTTCAGAGCCTGCTGTCCCTGCGCTGGGCTGACATCCAGCGTCAAGCTACACTGGGGGAAGCGGCGCTTCTATTAAATTAATGTGCTCCAACACTAGTGCATCATTCCAGTCGCCTGAGAATAGGGAAGCCTTATCAAGAACTCACTATTCATTTTAAGCCACTTTAATCCCCTTTGGTTTGATGCAAATTCATTTCATTAATAATTAACAGCACTTGGCAATGCTTTCTCTCCATTTCAGTTATTAGTCGGCATTCCACTTTGCCGAACCTGAGAGAAATCAGGGTCAAACCAAGGAAGAAAAGAAAATGAGAGAGCCAGGATCTAGCATTAACCCACCCACCCCGACCCCTTATGGAAAAGGAAGCTAACTGTTGAAGCAAGAGATATTGGCATTATCTGTGAGGCAGTTTTTGAATGATCCTTGTAATTCATCTTCTTAATATTATATCTGTAATGAGCTCATCTATGCTTTGAAAGTGTGGCTTTAAACCTTCCTTTTAGGGAGATAGTATAGATCAGTGGTTCTCGGTCTCAGCCAGGAATCAGAATAACCTCTAGAGCATAAACAAATACATATTATCTACTAAAGCTGCCCATCCACATACCTTATAACCCCGAAATTCCACTATGAGGCATATGTCCAACAGAAATACACAGTAGCCCAAACCTGGAAGCCATTCAAATGCCCATCAACAACAGAATGGGAAATATATTTTCATGCAATGGAATAATATACTCACTGTGAATGAATATTAGACAACTACATATAACAACATGGAGCAATCCCACATACATAATATTGATGATAAAAGTCAGACACAAAAGAATATATGCTGTATAATTTTATCTAAGTAAACAACAAAAATGGGCAAAACTAATCTATAGTGTTAGAAGTCAGGACAGTGACTAGAGTTGGGGGATTAGTGACTGGCAAGGGCTCCTGGGCTGCTGGTTATGTTCTGTTTCTTGAACTGGGTGTTGGTTGCTTGGGTATGTTTGCTCGTGAACATTTAGTCTGTACACTTATGATGTGCATGTGCCCTGTGGTGTATATATTCTCCTCCTGTACAAAGTGTAAAATATGTAGATATACGTAGAGGTCTGTCCAGAAAAAGTCCAGCCACTGTTAATATAATGAAAATGGTTTGTGCAACATTGATGTAACCTGGCAGCCAAGGAGAGTGGATGGAATGTGCACGCATGAACAACAATGACTTCACTGTACTAGTCAGTGGGGGTGGTAGACAATGCCATTGAGTGAGCATGTGTATTGTGTGGCTGTAGCTTTCAAAATTACTGAGCGAGTAGAGCAACGAATCTGCATCAGATTTTTTGTGAAGCTTGAACATTCCTCCATGGAAATTATTCAGATGATTCAGAAGGCCACAACTATGGGCAACTGGTGATTGGCAGCTTCATCATGACAACACACCTGCCCTTGCATCACGTCTTGTGCAAAGTTTTTTGGTGAAACCTCAAATCACCCAGGTGACTCAGCCCCGCTACAGCCCAGAGTTGGTGCCCTGTGACTTCTGACTTTTCCCAAAACTAAAATCATCTTTGAAAGGGAAGAGATTTCAGACCATTGATGAGATTCAGAAAAATATGATGGGGCAGCTGATGGCGATTGGGAGAACTGTGTGAGGTCCCAAGGGGACTGAGGTGTCATCATTCTATGTACAATGTTTCTTGTACCTTGTATCTTCTTCAATAAATGTCTCTACTTTTCATATTACATGGCTGGATACCTTTTGGACACATCAAGTAAAGCTATTGCCTTCAGCCCAGTAGCTTCTACACCAGCCCCAAACACACACATATACACCCACTCACTTCTCCTGGGGAGACTAATTCAGCAGCCTTGGGGCCTTTCCACATAAGTTTTTTCTTTTTTAGCTTTTCAAATATTTTGACACTATCACCCTCATTTCAATATCCTTAGCTTTCGCTGGCCTTCCAGCATTTGCAATAACCTGGTGGGAAAACAACATAATTCCATTATCATCTGCATGATATTAAAATGTGGAAACTGAAAAAAATCAAATCAACTTACTGAGCAAAACTTGAAGCTGAAAATACTGTAAAGCTCCTCATTTTCAACTTACAGAAGAGGAGCCATGGAGGAACTTGAGCAGTTTTGCTCTATGGGCCTAATGACCATGACGAAGCCTGCCCTTCTTCCTCATAACAGTCATAAAATGCTGACAGCTAACACCTAAGGAAGGCAACACTGTAAAAGATTTGCATAAATTTACTCGTTTACACCTCATAACATTATTTGAGATACGAATCATATCCCTGTTTTATAAATCAAGAAAGTGAAGCACAGAAGTTAAATAACTGGTACATAGCCGTGCACGTAGTAAAAGTCAGAAGCATGATTTGAATATTAACAGTTTGGCTTCAGAGTCTGTGCTCTTAACCACTTTGCTATATTCCTGTATACTTTATGTCATTTAGTATTTTGTTGCCATTCTAAATGGACAATATTTAATATACTTCTAGTCAGTGGTGAGCTATGTCCACTTGAATAGTGGTATCTCTGCTGAAAATTAGATGTGAGATGACTGAAATTGATAATCCAGGTTTTACATCAATTCTTTTTTCCAGCTCTATTGAGGTAATATTTACATATGACATGTAGTTTAAGTTGTACAACATCACAATTTGATGCACATATATTTTTCTATATGTTCACCACAATAAGTTGAGTAAGCACTTCCATACCCTAACATAATTATCATTTTACTGTGATGATAGCACTTAAGGTCTACTCTCTTAACAACTTTCAAGTATATAAATAATACAGTATTGTTGATTATAATCACCATATACTGTACATTAGAACCCCAGAACTCTTTCATCTTACAGCTGAAAGTTTATACACTTTAACCAATAAGTATCTTCCCATTTCCCCACCCCAAGCCCCTAGTAACCACCACTCCACGTTCTGTTTTTACAAAATTCACCTTTAATAGATCCCCACATATAAGTGAAAACATATAATATTTGTCTTTCGCTGTCTGAACTATTTCACTGAGCATAATGCCCTCAAGGGCCATCCGTATTATGCCAAAAGACAGGAGTTCCTTCTTTTTTATGGCTGAATAAAAAGTTATGTATTCATCTGTTGATGAACACTTAGGTTGTTTCCATGTTTTGACTATTTTGAATAATGCTGCAATGAGCATGGGAGTGCAGGTAAATCTTCAAGTTAGTAATTTCACTTCCTTTGGATATATAGTCAGAAGTGTAATTGCTGGATCTTATGATAGTTCTACTTTTTAATTTTTCGAGGAATCTCCATACTGTTTTCCATAATGGCTGTGCCAATTTACATTCCCACCAACAGTGCATGAGGGTTCCCTTTACTCCATAGCCTCACCAGCACTTGCTGTCGCTTGTCTTTTTGATGACAGCTATTCTAACAGGTGTGAGGTGATATCTCATTGTGAGTTTCATTGGCATCTCCTTGATGATTAGTGATATTGAGCATTGTTTCATGTACCTGTTGGCCATTTGTATGTCTTCTTTGGAAAAATGTCTGTTCAGATCCTTTGCCCATTTATTAATCAGATTGTTTGGGGTTTTTTGCTATTAAGCTGTATGTGTTCCTTATATAATTTGAATATTAACCCTTTATCAAATAGGTGGTTTATAAATATTCTCCCATTCCCCAACTGTAGGATTACTACTGGGTTTTTTAATGGTTTATATTTCTTTACTAAACTTCTTGTTTTATTTGTGAATTTTTTTCCTAATTTCATTTGATTGTCTGTGTTCTCTTATAGTTCACTGAATTTCTTTATGAGAATAATTCTGAATTCTATGGCAGACAGTTCATAGATCTCCATTTCTTGAGGATCAGTCCTTGGAGTTCGATTAGTTTCCTTTGGTGGTGTCACATTTCCTTGATTATTCATGACCCTTGTGGCCTTTCTTTACTGTCTATACATTTGAGGAAACAAACACCTTTTTTTATCTTTACAGACTGGCTTGGTGGGAAAAGCCCTTCACTGGTCAGCCCATCCAGAGATTCTGGGTGAGCCACGTAGTGGTGTCGGTGGGCAGGCTTGCTACTGGACTCTTTGAGCAGACAGGTCTGGTTCCTGGGTCACCAGGTGGGCAGGCCTGGGCATGGACACCCAGGGACCAGCCTAATGACTGGGTCTGTAGGGTGGGCCTATTACTAGTCCTGCCCAGGAGCCTGTGTTCACAGGTGCCCGCCTGGATCCTGGGTTCATGAGGACTGATTGGGAATCTGGGGCCACAAGAACTTTCCATGGCCAGAGGAGCTAGCTGGTGCTGGAATATGCTAGGAGTCTGGAGGCACAGGAGCCACAAGGGGTCACAGCAGCCAGCTGGCACCAGAGTGATCTGGGAACCAGAGTGTGCAGGAATCCACTGGGAGCCCAGTGTCACAGGGGTTGCCTGGGAGCCTGAGTCTACAGGAGCCCATCAGGAGCCTGGGGCCACAGGACTGCCTGGGGCCACTGGAGTCTGCAAGAACTGGGGTGAGCTGTGGGCCTAGGTATGCAGGAGCCTGGTGCCAAGGATGCCACGTGGGGCAGTGGGAACCACCTGGCCCTACAATAGTGGCCTGGGGCTGCTAAAGTCAGCATACACCAGGGTGATATGAGGGCATGATATCCTGGGAGCCTGCTGGAAGCCTTCATCAAGTGTTAAGAAAATCGAGCAGGTCAGCCATGAAAAAAAGTTCCCTGACACCAAGGATATTCATGTAAATATAGTTATTCATTCATTTGCAAACACTGAGTGAAAGCCTCCAGCAACCACCCCATCCCATCCAACAGGCAGACACTGGTCAAACAGCCAAGGACTTAGTATTAAGTGATCACCATGCCACAAAAGCATGTAAGATAGAGGAGCATCCTAGGAAGGTCAGGAAAGGTGACCCTGAAGGAGTGATGGTGACGTGAAATCCGAAGGATGAGTAGGAGGCAAAAGGGGAGATGTGTGGGGCTGTAGAAAGAATTTAATGTATGTCATAAATAACTGTAATGCAAACCAGAATGAACAAGTACTATAATAGACATACAAAAAAATACAATAGAACCTTGGGATCTTTTTCCTTTTTCATTATATAAATCACCTGAAATTATCATATTTCAAACATGAACCCAGAAACCCCTTATTAGATTTGTAGTTGGTCTCAAAAGCCTGGAACATAATAAGACAAAAACACTGCAGGATGGGAATTTGAAATAGTACTTTCAATTCAGCATATGTTTAAAGAGTGAAGATATCAAAATGAAAAAGGAAATAATGATGTTTACCCTTTCTAAAGAAAACTAGCAACAAAGGGAAAAGAAAAGACCCTAAGAAGTTAAAATCAGCAGTCACGGAATGTATTCCTATAACACTGTAGGCCAGAACCTCCCCATTCCCTCACCCACCACTGCTGAGGTTAGCTCTATCAGAAAAGGGCATCCCATCAGACCAAACAAAAAAAAAAAATGCAATATATGAAGAATATGGTTAAGTGCAAATTCTGAGACTGCCCAATAGGCTCAAAATAAATCCAGGTGTAAAGATTGAATAGTCTTTTTTTGCTATTACAAAGATTATTACAATGGCTTACTTTTAAGAATACACCCCAAAAAATGGAGATCTAAATGCTCACCAAAAAATATTGGCTAAATTATCGTGTGACCTTCAAATGAAATTTTGTACAACTATTAAGAAAGAGGTCCATCAGTATATGCTGAAAGCGTATCACTAAGATGTATTTTTAAGTTCAATAAAAATCAAAGTTCAAAAAAGGATAGTTGATGTAGCATGATGTCATATGCATATTTGAAGCATATATGTATACAGATTATGCATGCATTTCACCCCAATGGAAGGATATGCTTGCACTGATAATGGGGAGTATATGTGATGAGAGAGAAATGAGAAAGGAGAAACTTATTTTTCATTTTATCCTTTGATGTACTTTTGATTGCTTTAACTATATGACATACTGTTTTTAAAATTTTTAAGCCATTTGCCTAAGATCACACAGCCAGGAAAGGGCACAGCTAGGGTTCACACACACACACACACACACACACAAAATGAATAGTCTTTGCAAATCTAAACCAGCTCCATAGCACCTCGCAATATGACTACCTTCCAAACTGTTCTCCACTCACCATAATCAACCAGTGTGATCTTTTGAAAATGTAATTCTGTCATCAGCTGTACACCCTTTCTCCGAGAACTCCTCACTGGCATCATTGCTGATAAAGGGAAAACATAGTTCCTTAAAGTAGCCTGCAGGTGCTGTCTGGTCTAGCTTCTGCCAACTTCTCCAAGCCTATCTTGCACCCCACTCATTTTCTGTGTGTGTGTGTTTCCGAGCAACAGCATGCTTTCAGTCCCTCATACTTATCATGCTCCATGTTACCGCAGGGCCTTTGCACATGCTTCTCCTTCTAACTAAAATGCTCTCTTCTGGCTTTTGGCTCCTATTTGAGACAAGCCATCCCTGGTCTTCCTCACTGCATCAACTCTTCCTATTACCAGCTCAGATACCCCTCCTCGAGGGCACCTGCTGTAGGAGCAATTGTACACATATTGTCTTGATTATTAGATTACTATCTGGCAGCTCCTCAAACATGAGGGCTGTAAACTTGTCTGGTTTTGCTGACTTTGTATACACAGTCCCAAGCACACTAGTTGACTCCCAGTAGGGGCTTCACAAATATCCATGGTATGAATAAAGGGGTTTCATGGAGCTCCTCACTTGCTATGCATCTTTGGTTAGCATATCACTATGCTTCCAGGTTACTCTCATAAAAACCTTGTATAGAGAAATCATTTTTTTAAATAATGGTATTTTTATCCCTGCAAGAGGCATGAAGAAAGTCAAATAAAAGTCAAGGAGGGTTTGCTACTCTTGTCAAATAGCATATTCTATTTATCTTGGTTACTCAGAAGGAAAGCACAGTCCAAAGTCTTACAGTGGGAATGAGAAGGAAATAAATATTTAGCTGTTTTAACCTAATGTTAGTCAAACAATATTCTATCTCTAACCAGATGTTGTAGTTCTTTCATTAAATGAGAAAACACTAAATTCTCACTATAAAGGACAAAGAAAGCAAAAAGAAAACAACAGGGATTCCAGAAGGCCCTTCACTGCTAATAATTTACATTTTAGACTAGTGTTTGTTTTCTTCTTTTATAAAATTAAACATAATTATCTACACTCCCTACCTGTCCCATTGGGAGCTGGGAGGAATTAATGAGATGATGTTTGAGGATTGCTCGGAGCCCCTTGGAAACACTATTATTAGAACTGTTAAGTAAAACACTGCTTCTGGTAACTTGGGGGTGACTTACAGACAATCAAGGCTGACACCAGAAAAAAAACAGTGAAGTGAAATATGAAGGACCAAATTGCTATTTGGTGATTTTTCAGTAATGAAAATTATCCTTTCTTTATGAACTTCTAAGAGTACTCTCTACCAGAAACTGCTAGCCACATATGGCCATTTAATTTAATCTGAGGAACTGAATTTTAAATTAAGTAAAAATTTAAGTTATTCCAATTTAAGTATCCTCATGTGGCCGGTGGCCTACTCACTGAATAGTGCAGATATAGAACATTTTCATTATCAAAGAAAATTCTATGGGAGGGTCTGTTCCTTTCAACTCTTTCTATGTGAATCCTTTTATTTGACACTTTAAAAACCTCACCCAGAGTACGGATTTCAAACTTTATCAGCTAGAAGAGGAATTGCTTATAGAGCTGAAGAGAAATTATTCTTATAAGACAAATGGTTTCTTTTCAAACTCATTTGTTTTGCCTTTTATGTGCTGCCTTCGCCTGGTTAGCACTAAGAACAAGTGCAGTGTAGAGTGGGTTCAATGTTCCCATGTTTCCCTGTCTGATTTCTCTCAGGGTCCCACTTCCATATAAGCACGGAAGTCTGGGCAGAAAGTAAACTATCTCAATGACCATAAAAACAGAGTTCCATAGCTTGCTATATTTGCTTATCGATAGGTAATTAATAGATGCTCACAGGGAACAGATGCCCTCTTGTAGGACATGCTGCTGCATCTCATTTTTCTCTTTATACTATTTTAATCTTGTGGATTTGGGGGGGGACCGAAATGAGCCCAATGCATTCTAACTTTGTGTGGGTGTCTCCCTGGCTTGGTTACCAAAGAAACCATTCTGTTCCACACTATTCAAACAATGGCTCTACTAGTGCTCTAAATACTTCCTTCTTTTTTAACCTGACTGCACTGCAGATATAGAGCCACCATCTGTTGGCCAGCAAACACGAAGGGTTTCTGGAAATGCCATGTCCCTTCCCACGCTGTTTAAGCCTCGGTGTCAAGATTCCAACCCAAGAAGTCTGTTTCCACGGTCAATATTTTCCAAGCAGACCCAGGATGCTTTCTCTCTGCATCACTGTACTGCCAAACTGCATAAGTGAAAGGTATTTACGGACATCCCGTGAGGCTGCCAAGCCTCCTGACATCCCTGCTGTGAGGCTCAGCTTTTGCTGCAGCAGTGAGGGCATCACTGCTCCAGCCCTGCAGAGCAGGGGGATCTGGCCCCAATGAATGGCTGCCTGTCACCCTGGGCACTGGAGGCCGTCATTTCACCCTCCCGTGGATGCCCACTGCTGCTGTAGAGCAATGAATACGACAGCAGGGACCACCTGTTTCCATGACTATGTGTCCTCCAGAGCCTCCCACTCCAAAGAAAACCCACAAAAACAGGATGCTAATGTCCCTATGAGAGATTTTCTGGAAAAGGACTTGATTTTCACCCTCTATTAACGTTTGCCTCTCCCCACCCACTTTTTTTTCCAGCCTTACTGAGATACAATTGACAGGTAACATGTAAGTTTAAGGTGTATAATGTGATGACTTGATAAACACACACATATATAAATATATATACACACACACATATATATATATATTGCAAAACGATTACCACAAATAAGGTTCCTCCATCACCTCACATTTTATACACACGCACACATATTTGTGAGAACAGTTAAGATCTACTCTCTCAGCAACTTTCAAGTATACAATACAGTAATGTTAGCTATAGTCACCATGCTGTACATAAGATCCCCAGGACTTATTCATGTTATAACTGGAAGTTATGTGCCCTATGGCCAACTCTTTACACGTACTGAGGAACAGTGCACTTGGCAAATGCACTATGAATCTGAGGCATCCAGGAACTAAGGAATGAAGTCTTGCAAACAAACTTCCAGGTCTCTGCAACAAAGGGTTCTAAGCTACTCTCCCAAACAGTGAGGCCACGCTTTTGCAGTTTTCACATAGATGTTAAAGGGCCTCCAAATTTCTCTCTTTGGGGCATCTAAGTATAAATCTGGTGAAATTTTACAATCTGTTCAATCACAAGAGTGTTACTGATTGCAAGTTAAAAACAAGCAATTATTCTTAAAGCTAGTAGTTACTTCCACTAAGACAAACCCACAAATACCTACACCCTTTTTAAAACAATACTTTAAGCCAGGGGTCTCCAAACTGTTTTGGTTAAACATCCTACCCATACAAAAAAAATTTGCACACCCCCAAATATACGTACCTTTATTTACAAAGCACACACATATTACCTTGCATTAATATACTATCACAGTATAAAGCATGCTCTGAAAATTGAAATCTTGAGAACATTAAAAGTGAAAATGCATGATTTTTCATTGTACTTAGTTTTGTTTCATTTATTAAGGGTACAAAAGTCACTCTTGCCCTCACTGGAAAAATGTAAAATTTTGAAAGCAATTTCATCAAAAATGCTATCTGTTTTTTAATTTAGTTTAGTTCATAAGTCTTATGCTAAGTTCAGTTTATGCTGATACTTGGTTTTTAAAGTTTTAACAGCAAGAGGCAGAGAGGTAGGGCAAGAGAGAAAGAGAGAGAGAGAGATCCCACAAATATATATAGACCCAAATGGAAGACATAAGGGTATTCGAAAAACTTGATAATACCTGCTGTAAAAAAATCTAATATCTTTATCACTTAATATGTGTAATAATAATAATATAATTTAAAAAAACAAACAAGATTTATAAGCCCCTTAAGCATGCACATGTAAACTTCAGTAAGTGGCCACTCCCTGAAAACACATACATGAGTCATAGGACCACTGTGAATTCTTTTCTCTCAGGATATATGCTAGGTAACCAAGTTACTTAAAGATGGAGTGTGGGCATCTGTGTCCCTCAGATATTAAATACTAGCAGAGTTGCCATATTTTAAAAATAAAATTACTGGCTGCCTCATTAAATTTGCATTTCAGATAAATGACAAATACTATTTCAGTATAAATATGCTTGATGGGACATACTTACACTAAAAAAAATTGTTATTTATCTGAAATTCAAATTTAACTGACCATCTTGTATTTCATCTGGCAATAAATACTAGGAAAACTTAAATTCTTTCTGTTTTCCTTTCTTTGACCAAAAATAAATAGAAATAAGAGTTCTAATTTTTTCCTTATGGTCAGCAATAGAGACCACATCTAAGAAGCTACCACCACAATCCCTGGACAAAGCAGTATGCTCCTCCAATAGCTAAAACACTGTCAAATGCTAATAAGAAAAACATCCCCCTTTCACTTAAGTTCCTGAAACTACTCCTGCCCCAAACCCCTCACAACACTTTAGTAACATCCCTGATCAATATTATGACTGATACAAAACCATTATTTTTTCCTGGCCATGAAGCCTATTCAAGGGGAGAGAGAAAATTACAAGTAAAGCATAAAGAGTCTTGAGCAGCAAGAGGCATGTGTCAACTCACCCCTTCCTGCTCCCCCTCTGGTTTACAGGGATAGCAGCAGGCACACTACCTTTCCCACTCCCACCACTGGCACCCAGGATGCTGATCTGCAGCAAAAGAGTTCACATTATAGGAATGCAGTGACTATGGCCTAAAGGGTTCAAGGGAACAACACATGGTTAGAACATGTGTCTTTGTGCATTTATACTATAAAATTCTGAAAGGTAAATAGAACATGACTAGAAAATGACTTCTCATTCACAGTCTCCTGCACACTTTCACTGAGACTGCCCAACATCAGCAAAGCACAGTAAACAAGCTCTGGGAGAATCACTGGAAGCCAGGATTCATGGCAGCACAATGGCCGATGCTGTGTCATGGGATGTGAAATAGCCAGTATTACATAAAGGGTTCCCGAGAACTGTAGGGAACTGTTGTTCCAATATAAACAGGTTCCAAAGAGCCATGGTCTTTCTCTTTCTCATGAAGTGAGCAAGGGGCAAGGTGATATCACCCAGCAACGGTGTATTTGACAATAAAGAGTACTAATAAATGACAGCTAAACCTGAACAAATCAAAAGGATGGCTGGACAAAGAAGAACCTACATGTGTATTGATTTGGAAATAAACAAGTATATAAATACCAACATCTCCACCCACTGTTCTAAATCTTCATCAGTAAAAGCTACACCTCATATGCATTCATGAATCTTTGTAATAGAGTTTTGATTTCATTGCTTACATATATAGAGGCCCCACACAAAACATTTTTCAGGGGCCTCACACGCTTTACGGGTGGCCCTAGCACCAAGTGCTCCCAAAGTTCTGTGCTGCTCCAATACACAATTTCAAAATGGTGCCTAGGCTCAGAACCTTCTCATGAGCAATGTCGTCCTCCACATTATACGAAATAACAATTATTGAGTACCAACTCTGTGCCTGACACTGTGCTCAGAGCTCTGAATACACTATCTCATTTTATACTCACATTAAGCCATGAGAAACAATAAGTTGCTTTGTTTTAAGCCACTGCATTTGAGAATTAAGCAGCAATACATCACCAAAAGAGGTTAATTTGAGTTTTCATTGTATTCATTTCCCTAAACTGCTATGGAGCAGGCTGATCTCAGACCTTTCCATCTTCCTCTTACAACTGCACCAATTGAGTCTTAGAAAGAAGCAGGAGGGAGACTGGCAAGAGCAGGCCAACAGGTTTATCCCAAAGAGGAGCGAAGACTGCAAAACCAGAACAGTAGGCCTTGGCACCCCAAACTAGCTCCAGGTCTCCAGGCCATCTTTCCTCACTAACAAAAGGGGGAAGCTCTAAAGTGACCTGGCTGCCTAGGGTTCTACAAGCCCCTTGAACACACGGTGCCCAGACCACAAAAGCATGTCTTCCTTTCCTGGGAGCCAGAGATGGAGAGTACCCTGCCTGGAGTCATTTTGGATCTCCAAAATACCTCTTGTATTATCAAACCAACCTTCATTCTTGTTGTTCAATTCATGCCATACAGAGGCAAAAGAATAACAGAGCCTGTAGGCACTAAAAAGCATCTGGGCCAGCTAACATACGGTTGGGGACAGGTGACGTGAACAGCAACATCTTCGCATGTTTCTCCATTCATTTCAACCCCACATCTCAGACGCGCTTACTACCAGCTCTCTTCAGATAGAGAATGATAGAGAACCTTTAGTCCCTCATCATTTGATCTGTACCAAGACAATTCATGAAAGCCATCATTAGTGCCTGGTGCAGGAAAATAGGGACCATGTCCCAAGTTCACATCACACAGAAAGCTCCAGTGTGACAAGAGACAGGGGAATATCAGGAATGTTGTCCTTTCTCCTCCTTGCAACTGCTTTTTAACCTTTATTTCTAAGGTGTGTTTTAATCCAGTAAGACACAGGCCAAAGAGAATGGAAGAAAGTATATAACAATAAACATGCATAATGTGTGTGTGTGTTTCTATGTATGTGACAATGAGAGAGAGGATAAGTGAATTAATGAATGCGGGCTAAAAGAAAAGTATAAGTGTCTCTCTTACTGTTAGTCTCCCTGTTCATTTCTCTACAAACTAAATAACTTGGGAGGAATCAGAAGATCAGAAGATACAGCAGTAAATGAAACAGACAATCCTCATAAAGCTTACATTAAATTGTGGGAGAAATGCAAGAAATAGGCAATAAATACAAATACATGAAGTCATATGGTATGTTAGATAATAATAAGTGACATGGATATAGCACGCAGCACTGACCAAACTTATTTGTGACACAGCAGCTCCCAGAAGTTAGGAGATGCTGTTTTAAAAAGTAGTTTCAACCCTGGTCGGGTGGCTCCATTCATTGGAGTGCAACCAAAGAGTTGCAGGTTTGATCACAGTCAGGGCATGTATGGGAGGCAACAAATCGGTGTTACTCTCGCACAACGATGTTTCTTTCTCTCTGTTCTGAATTTCTGAGTTCATAGATTCCATCTTCAAGCTTGCTTCAAGCCAAGACCGTGACTCAGCCATTACACTTGTGTTCCAAGCAGAACCTTTACTCTTACTGAGTCTTCCTACAGGTCCCACCCAACATGTTTTGCCTACATCCCACCCCTAGCAATAAGAAAAGCTGGTAATGTATTTAAGCCAGAATGTGATTTCCCATAATAAGGTTAACACTTTCCTTAACTAAGGAAAAAGAATGGCAATTAGCCATATTACTCAAGAAAGAAGGAGGGAAGGTAAAGTGGAAGGAGTGTTTTAGTATACAAAAGAACAGCTTTCTATTTTAGACACATTATTGAATGGCAACTTTACAGAGAAGCTATCTCATGTCACTGGCTATTATTTCACAATTGAGTATGAAAGTGAAACAATCTAATAAACTTCAGTATACTTTATTTATACATAATGAATTGAAATGAAACTTTATACATAACTTCTATATAAATTTTAATAATTTTTGGTATGATAAACTGTATAGCAATCACCTACATGCAATGGTACAAAACAGGTTTTGCAAATATATCTGGTTTTGCTGTGTTTTCCTTTTGAAGAGCATACTCTACATGTTCTAGTTGGATTCCTCACACCAGTGACTATTTTTTTCTAAAATGTGGTCTTTTAGTTATCCTGAAAGCCTGAACAGTGAATCAATGCAAGGAGCTCTTTTAGAAGCACCAGAAGAAATCCCAGGTTCTGTGCTGCATTCATTTGACTCAGCAGCTATCCATTCCCTAGCAACTTCTGGTAGAAATGTTTTGTATCTTATTTTATTTTGAAAATTGTAGTTACAGTAAGTTTTATTCAAAACACTGAATAAAGCACAACTGATGATAAATAATCCTATTTTTTATACCACTTTATACTTTTTCGAAAGATACTGCTATTTGCCAAATACTGGTCTGCTCGATTGACTTCTTTCATGTATTTGTTGTAATCTAATATGCACGCAGGTTTAAGTATGTCTTACGAAGAATTCCTCTTTTGCTTTCCAGTGGATTTCATAGAGGCATCATGAATAGTTGATATCATATTCACTAGTCTTTTATCTTTCCATGATATAACAACAATGGGTCCTTTCCATAAAAACGTCATTTCCCCTCTCTGAAGATTCTTTGACTTTTCTTTTAGTACCTTTGGCAAATCACAGTTCTCCCTTATGGTACCACAGATTACTGTTTTCTTTTCTAATAATATTTCAGCGGTAGAAATGCTATTATAATAATTATCTTGATATACATGGTGCCAAGAATCAAGATATGGCTCTAAGACAGATAATATAGTTTCTTGTAGCTTTTTGCCTTCACCTGAATAGATCTTGGTGTTGCAAATGTAGCCAGTCTCACTTTCACAAAGCACCCTCACTAAAATCCCATATTTTGTTATCTTTGCCGGATTATATGTTCTGAAATTGATACATCCTCTATAGGGTACCATTGTTTCATCTAGGGAAACTCCTGTTTAGGTATATACAAAGACTGAAATTCTGAAATAAAGTAATCCAAAAGGGGTCTAATTTTGGAAAAATTAGATGGAAAAATGTAAGAATTTGCTTGAACCTCTTTCTGCTCATATTTTTAGGAAATATTGGTGCTTCAACCAAAGGGTCCATTTACCAGTAATCTCTCCAATATGATTTTTTAATTTGTCCTATCAGTATCAATAAACCAAGAAACTTCTTTATATCGCTAGTGATAACTTTCGTCCATGGTAAAGTTTTAGCAGAGTTTTTAGAAAATTGTTCCATTTGGCAGTGGTATAAACTGGTTTGAGAAACAACTAAATCAAAAAAAATCATTATCAAAACGGAAATCCATCACTTCACTAATGTTCTGTGGATCACTAAGTTCAACACTTATACCAGAAATATTTGAATAATCCCCCAAATTGGTGTAATGTCATTTTCAATCCAATCTTCTTCAAAATCACTTTCACTTTCAGATTCTATTACATTTCTTTTTTGCCGTTTTGGTGGTCTAATATCAGATTGATAATTGTCTCCTGATAAATTATCAGTTTCCAAATCCCTACAATATATTTCAAAGTCACTCGGATAATCAGAAAAAGCAACTACATATAATTCATTGAAAAATTCTTCACCATCACAATCTGTCATGGTTGAAATTTTTGTAATAGTAAAATTGTCACAAATATCTAAATATCAAGAAAAGTAATTTTTTATAATAAAGTGAACACAGTTGAACAGGATAAATAAAGATTTTAGAACTTGAAATAGCTAATGCAAGTGCAAATACAAGCTAACTCATGATTGGTCAACGATGTTTGGACAGGAAAACATGAGTTAACTCATGACTGGTCAACAATATTTGGGCAGGAAAACACGAATTAACTTGTGACCGGTCAACAATGTGTAACACAGTGGACAGTTCGTCCTCCCACATATCAGAACCTCAGCTGCAGAGCCGTGGTACCTATGAAAACCTGTGGTTAAAACTTCATGGGACAGAGCCTCCAGGAGCAAGACCACCAGGCCCCCATCATTTGGGTCAATGCATCACCCACCTCCTATTTTACCTTCATCAAATTACTGGCCATTCAGTTTTAAGGAACTTTAAAGTTCAACTGGACCTACCCTTACCCAACACTTGAATCCTCCTTCAACATTTCAAAAAAATTTCCACCCAGTAGTTCAAACCAAAAACCTAAGAGTCATCTGAATTCCTGTTTGTCAAACAGCACTATCTTGGCACACCCAACTTCTCCCCAAAAATCCATTGAATTCTTTTGCCTTATGACTGCTACCAGTTTCAACAAGCTCCATCATCCTTCGCCTGCTGGTTAGCAGACTATAACTAGTCTCTCTACTTCCATACTTGCATCCCTACATGCCATTCACCACAGAGTAACCAGAATGCCATTTTAATCATGGAAACACAGCCATGTCACTTTCCTACTTAAAACTCTCCAGTAGTTTCTCATCACACTGAGAGTAAAACCCAAACACCATGATCTGGCCACTCTTCCTGTTTACTCAGGCACTCCAGCAACACTGGCCTTTTTGTTACACAGCAAAGTCCTTCCCACTTTAAGGCTTTGATCTGGAATGCTCTTCCCCTCATAGCTGGATTCTTCTTATCATTCAGATCTCCACTAAAATATACCACCTCCGCAGAAAGACCTTCTCTGACATACCCAGTCTAATGATATTCCATCCCCACTAGACACTCCCTAGCACATCACTCTATTTCCTTCAGGCACTTAGAGCTAGTTAAATTTAACATGCCCACACATTTATTACCTTGTTCATTATTATCATTATTAATTCCATGAAGGTACAAACACTGCTTCTTTTGTTCTCCCTGTACCTCCAGTACCACAGTGAATGGCACCTGGTAGACCTTCAGTACTATTGAATGAATGATGTATTTGAAATGCCTTCACTCTCCTAGTCACTTTTCTCTGAACACCCCTCAGTGTGCTATAAGCCTTCTTAAACAAGCTCCAAGAAATACAACTCAGTTCTTAGAATTGGACCGTTAGCAAAGAACAGCATGATGCTTTTGAGTGTTATATAATGTCTCCAGCACTGGTTCAGTGGCTGATTCAGAAAATGAGTTTTTACATATGGATTTATGGATCCATTTTGAAAATTTTCAGGGTGGAGGACCCAGGTCAGGCACCATTGCCCCATATTATGCTATGTGATGATATATAATGATGAATCAAGGCTCCCCCAGCCCAGAAATTGTAAGAGTCTCCCTAAAACCAGACTGAGAAGCACAGGTGTTACTGGACATACCTCAAAGCCAAAATTCTTACCACATAATCATCCTTCCGATTTCAGTGCTGAATTTCTATCATAAGAAATAATATAGAAAATTTTAGACATTTTATTGCATATTATTCCAATTTTTTGAGGTGACACACAGATTTCTATGCGTTCATAAAATATCATTTCTTTTCCTCCTGGGCACATAGCTGACTTACAGTTAGGAGGGGCCATGTAATTGAGTTATGGCCAATGAAATGTGGGTAGAAGTGATTTATACCACATGATGGAAGCGGACTGGATCCCTCAATGATTGAGTGGAGTAGAGTCATCTACGGCACCTACAGACCTGCAATGTGACATGAGTAAGAAGTAAACTCTCATTGCACTAAGCCATATTTTTTGAAGGGTTTGTTATGACATTTATCCTAACCTTATTGATAAAGTGGGGGGGGGAGACCGTTTGATAATAATCATGTTAGATGTTCAAAGAGAAAACAATTCAACTTTCTGCAGTCTCAGTCATTTTGGGCTGTTAAAAAATTATGTAGTTTTAACATCAATGGGTGACAAGCAAAGAGCTATCAGCTTCTTAGATGACATAAACATACTGTATTTGCTTTTCAAGTGCTGGAAATGTTTCTAACTAAAACATGAAAGAAATATTTGAACAGGCTGACTTGGGGAAAATGTTCAACACGAAGAGACCAAAATGTTTTCCCAAAAGGGAAACAACTCAATATGGTCCCACAGCTTTAATAGAGGAACATCCGAAATAAAATAAAATTTCTGAAAGTACTCAGAAATTTATGAAAAATTTTCTCGAGAGGGTAGGATACTATGTAGTTCTTATTGAATTTAACATTTATTTCTCTAAAGTGATATTTTAAATTAAGAAAACTGTCCAAAGGCTTTATCCTAACTTCCTTGCGATTCATAGGATAAAACTGAATCACTCTTCAACATGACCACACTTCAGATATTTCTTGTTAACATGGTACATTCAGACCACTAGATCTTCCTAAGAATCAGGAAACATTTTTCTGTGTGATTTTAGTTTTTTCTATATTGACTTCCTCTTCATGTATTTAGTAATAATAACAGTTACTTATAGTAATAATAATAGCATTTGCAGCATACATTAGAATTAACAAAAAACTTTCATATCCATTATCAAGTTACAATACTTGTTGATACTTTAAAATACTCTCTTTCTTTCTGTATTCTATGTGTGGCCTTTGTAAAATTCTAATTTCCCAACTTCCTAATTTTTCCTGGGCTAACACAGTCCTACTCACTAATTACATACAGTAGTTAATATGCATTATATTTTTTGATAAAATATGGATGTATTTTACCAGAAGAGCAAAATATCAATTATCTCTAACAAAAATTTAACTTGCAATACATATTTTCAATATACTCACCACCTTTAAAGGTTCCTTTTTAAAATCCTTTGTTTCTCTTTTCATTTCCAATACACCCCCTTCTCTTCTCCAGTAGTATAGTTTCCAGGTTCCAGCCTCTGGTTTGAAGTTCATAGCCTGCGAATGTTTTAAATAAAGCAAAACTATAGAAAAATATTAAATGAGACAGATGAAAAAGGTTATCTTTGGCTGGTGTGATTACTTCCTAATTTCCTGTTCATTTTGGTTTTCCAAGTTTTTTATACTGAGCATACAATTCATTTCATAAGTAGAAAAAAGGTAAAAAGTAAATAATTAAACAGAAAGCACTTATTTTAACCATTTAGCTTTGGGTACGTTATTGCATGTGAGGTTGGTTTGGGTTCATTTTGGTCTCAGTAGTCTCTCGTCTTCACTTTATATTAAAAAGGAATGATGCAGCAAAATGTGCTGTTATCAAGCAGAACTATTTCTCTTCCAAAGGAGACTGTTTAGAAATAAACATCTTTTTGAGGCACCTGTTTCCTTTCAATGGTGATGACAGGTAAAGTTTGATTGAGAGAAATGCCAAGGTTCTGGTCAAGATGGTGGCATAGGCAGACATGGCTCACCTCTGTGCACAACCACATCAAAATTGCAACTAAAATACAGAATAACCATCAGCCAGAACAATCAGAAATCAAGTTGAATGAAAATAGGACAACTACAGAATTAAAGAAACCACATCAATTGAGATGGAGCTCTCAAGCTGGTGGCATATCTGAGACTCCATCAACCTGGCTAACATTGTTTGACCCATTTTGGAGACCCACTAGAGACTCTGCCCAACCCAATTTATAGGCCCACCCAAGCTGCTTTTCCATATGAATGGCTGGTCTTGGCTCATGCTTCACAACTTCCTAAATCCTATCAAATAAGCAACAGCTGGCCTCAGAGAGCTCCATACCCAGCACTACAAGCAGCCAGCTTAAATTCACAGTTTGGCTTTGCCTGGGGATCCCCAAGCCAACACAAGTAACAACCATCTTAGATTGCTTTATAGCTCAGGCAGCATGGTCTCAGGCAAAATACAGGTGGGGGCTGACCTTGGCCTGTACCACCCAGGAAACCCTAGGGACAGCCCACCCAGTGGACAGTCATAGACCATGTTGGAGCACCACCACCCTGCCCTTACACGGCTGATCCTCCATGGAGGGTGGAGGGTGGTGGTCAGTGGTCACAGCCAATCCTCTCAGCTGACTGGGTGGGAAAATCCCTCCCATTTATCTGCCAACAGTAACCAAAGCTCATCAACTACAAGAGGAGGGTGTACTCAGCCCACATGAAGGGTGCACCTCGAGTACCCAGTTTGGGTGACTGGGGAGGCTGTGCCACTGGACCCTACAGGACACCTACTATGTTAGGCCATACTAACAAGACACAGAGTCAAAGCAGCTCTACCCAATACACAGAAACAAACACAGGGAGGCTGCCAAATTGAGGAGACAAAAAAAAAAAAAATGGGTCCCAAATGCAACAATAGAACAAAATGCCAGCAAAAGAACTAAAAGAAATGGAGATAGCCAAGCTATCAGATGCAGAGTTCAAAACACTGGTGATCAGGATGCTCAAAGAAATGATTGAGTACAGCCACAAAATAAAGGAAGAAGTGAAATTACACTAAGTAAAATAAAGAAAAATATACAGGTTGACAGTGATGGGAAGAAGCTGGGATTCAAATCAATGATTTGGAACAGAAGGAAGAAATAAATATGCACCTGGAACAGAAAGAAGAGACAAGAACTGAAAAAAAATGAGGAGAGGCTTAGGAACCTCTGGGACAACTTTAAACATGCCAACATCCGAATCATAGGGGTGCCAGAAGGAGAAGAGGAAGAGCAAGAAATTAAAAACTTACTTGAAAAAATAATGAAAGAAAACTTCCCTAATTCAGCAAAAGAAATATACATACAAGTCCAGAAAGCACAGAGAGTTCCAAACAAGTTGGACCCAAAGAGGACCACACCAAGACACATCATAATTAAAATGCCAAAGGTTGAAGATAAAGAGAACCTTAAAATCAGCAAGAGAAAGGCAGAGAGTTACCTACAAAGGAGATCCCAATAAGACTGTCAGCTGATTTCTCAAAAGAAACTTTTCAGGCAAGAGGGGACTGGCAAGAAGTATTCAATGTGTTGAAAAGCAAGGACCTACAACCAAGATTACTCTATTCAGCAAAGCTATCATTTACAATGGAAGGGCAGATAAAGTGCTTCTCAGACAAGGTAAAGCTAAATGAGTTCATCATCACAAAGCCATTATTATATGAAATGTCAAAGGGACTTATTTAAGAAGAAGATCAAAACCATGAGCATTAAAATGACAATAAACTCACATCTATCGACAACTGAATATAAAAAATAAAAACAAAATCCAACTAAGCAAACAAGCAGAATAGGAACAGAATCATAGGTATGGGGGTCATTTGCAGGGTTATCAGCTGGGAGGGGGAAGGGGGAGAAATGGGGAAATGGTGCAGAGATCAAGAAGCATAATTGGTAGGAGAAAAACAGACAGAGGGATGTTAAGAATAATATAGAAAAAGGTGAAGCCAAAATACTTACATGCATGAGCCATGGACGTGAACTAAGGGGATGATTGCTGGAGGGAAGGGGGTACCAGGCAGAGGGGTGCAAATGGAAAAATATGGGACAACTGTAACAGCATAATCAATAAAATATACTTTAAAAAAGAAACGCCAATCAGATCATGAGGTAGATTAACTTCCTAATTTTTCTTTCTTGACAGTAAATCTCAAGTTTTACTCCTATGCTTAGCAAAATATTTTTAGAAATATCATTTGTTCAATAGAGATGATGCATTTTACTACTTCTTAGAGCAAGCCATTGATCCCATCACCATGGCTTTAGGTAGGCCTCACAAATCATCCAGGCATCTGCCCTCAGACCCTAATCAATCACTAGCAGAGGAGTAAAGAGAAGGGAAATGCCAATCGGAACTAGGGAGTCAAGAGGAAAAGATTTTGCAGTATCTCTATTTATGACATTTCCTTTCTCTTAAAGACGTTGGTTACTCTAATTTCTCTTGCAATTTCCCCTTGAGAACTTCTGTCATGAAATATATTTTTGCATAGTACAAATTTTCCCAGCAGGTATTTTTGAGTTCTTGAAAACTCAAAAATATGCAGACTCATCCAGAGTGAATTTTAAAATAATAATTCAGCCCTGACTGGTGTGGCTTAGTGGATTGAGCGCCAGCCTGCAAACTAAAAGGTTGCTAGTTGAATTCCCAGTCAGGGCATGTGCCTGGGTTGTGGAGTACAAGAAGCAACCAATTGATGTTTCTCTCCATCTCTTTCTCCCTCCTTCCTTCTCCCTCTCTAAAAATAAATAAATAAATCTTTAAAATAGTAGTTCAACCAATTATAAACAAAATGTGTACACTTTACATATATGTGTATATATACACCAGTATTATTGCTTCATTTTTAAAATTCCTATCTTAAAAAATTATTAATTCTCCAACCTAAAAATGCTCATCTACTTTGTTTACATTTGTTTTATTATCAGGGAGGCCTGGGAAAAAATCTTTAAACATAGATTGACTCACTTCAAGCTCCTCAGGGTTATCTCACAATTGCTAGTCTTCCTTCCTAAGCAAAGTAAATTTCTCTCCCTTTTCTCCCACCTTATTCTACAGTTTTTCTCTCCTGAGGCCAGGGAAAGACTACACTTCTTGGGCTTTCTTAATAAAAAAGGAAAAAACAGAGAGGTTCTGGCTCTCAAACCCAGGACCCATGATTAGGTAGCCAGGTCAAGATTGGTACAGGTCTGTGTTCCTAAACATGAAGATGTTTGGCTTCTGATAACTTCCATCTTCCATCTTGCCTTGATAAAAAGTTTGGCTATAGCAAAAAAAAAAAAAAAAAGACTCAGAATCTGTTTAAAAACTGATTCTAATAATTTTACTTAAATACCATTTTTTCTCTTATAATATCTCCACAGAATCTCACAGTAACTTTTTTCCTGGCCACAAAAAAAGAAAGGCGGGAAAGAGAAAAGGGAATCAAAATGTGATAACCACAAATCAGAAAAGAACTGAAATTCTGATTAAAGGGAATGGTGATCAGCTGATTGGATTCCTTACTTCACTGAGCCAGCAGCCCTCTTGGGGGACATGAACAAGACACTTTACATTCTAGCTGCCTTCCCTGGTGTCCACTCAAGCACAGGAAAGTCCCAAACTCTTGTCATGCCTAAGAGTAGGAATGTTGGGTGCTCCTGGCAGTCTGCCTCGCAGCTATGAGTTCCCATCTCAGCCATAGCACTGTGTGCCAGAATCATCATCCCAAAGCATCTGGCACTCTGCTGGCTTGGTGGCTCAGCAATGTTTGTTCAGGAGATTTGGGGTGGGGAGGTTGCGGTAGCTCTGTCACCCTCAATCTTGTAGAAGGAGTTCACAGGTTGAATGCCCCATAGGAAGGGGAGGGAGAATGGATGGTTAGCACTCCATGAGTCTCTAATCAGCACCCCCTAAAGATGGCCTCATAGCCTATAGCTACATTTTACTTGACTGAGGGTGAAGGATGCAGATGGATAAGGAGTGTTGATACCTATTCTGCTGAAATGGTGCCTTTCGGCAGGCAGACTCTGGAGGGAGATGACTGTTCCTACAGATCAGTAGTTCTCTGAATTTACAACACTGAGGACTTGGTGCCTTTTGTTTTCAGGTATGAGTTCTAGTCAAAATTCCAGGAAAAAGCCTGCTTTGCACTTCACACCATGATGCCAAAATGATTTGTCAATTGGAAGTTTGACATTTGGAGCATTGAACTTGACTTCTGGCTACCTAATCCGTTGGGTATCTTCCAAGGGAAAAATAGCAGACCCTTACCAAAAACTGAAGTGATTCAGTAACAGATAATTCCTACCAGCCCATCAAGGAAAATTGCTGACCTTTGGACATACAGCAACAACAATAAAAATCTAGAGCGGTTACTTTTGATGTTTCTTCTGAGGTAAACATAGAAATGGCTATGTGTAATCTGGAAAACATGAAGCTTTCAATTGCTCTATATGATTTGCCTATGAACACTTCCCCTCCACAGTCATTTGGGAAGATATTTGCTTTAAAAAAAATGTGTGTTAATACTTTGCTCCAAAATCAGTTCTGAGAAACCCCTAATGTGGCCCAAAATGAATTCTAATCAGAATTGCTTTGGGAAGTGCTTATTTTGTAGAGTAACATAGAATGGGCTGGGCATATACACCCCTCCCACACACACTTCAGGCTATGTATTAATAATAGTTCTATAAATGGTAGAATTCTGTTATTTTTATTTTGTACTATTGTATATCTTACAAATTTTTACAATTAATATATATTAGTAATAACGTGAATAATAACAACTTTAAAATTCTTACATCTGCCAGTCATTGTGATGTATTTCCTTACACGCACCACATTTAAACCTCAAAACAGGACAATAAAGTAGAAGTTGACTAACCCATTTTATAGATGGGGAAAACTACAACTTAGAGATTTTTAATTGCACAGCTGGAAAGATGGAACAGCCAACAGATGGCAAAGTCAATATATGAGTCCATGTCCAAAGAATCAGTATTTTTTCCACTACATCACGTGACATAGCAGATGTGAGACAATCTTAGTTGGACCACACGTCAGAAGTGGCTCAATCATGATCAACATTTATTCTCATGGGGTAGGATTTATTCTCTATCTGAAAGCAAAATAGGAGATAAGCAGAGGGGAGACAAACCAAGTTTCTGAAAAGATGGTTTTGTTTCCCCTACAAAGCACATAAAGCAATGTGGAGTGAAGGGGGCGTAAATGATTTGGATAGATACTCAGGACTACACTAGTGTACATCTGTAGATGGCAGGCCAGCAATTCAGGAAGACCTCTCCTACCTGGAGGTCCAGCTTGCAGTAGCCTCAACCAGTTGTAACCCAGGGGACTCCAGAATCAGTTTAAAGGACATTTGTACAGCACAGATGCCTCCAAAAGCTATAAACTTCATAATATTAGAAATATATAGGGATAGCATTGGTCACCTCCTGATGACCATGATGTGAAAAACAGCAGTGGATTAGACAGAGAACACACTAATAGCTAAAGAAAGTCTACCATGGACAAGGAACAGGAGTGGAACAGAGCAGGGAGAAGAAGTGCTCAAGCAGAGCAGTTGGGCGAGGGGTGGACATTCCGTGAATGGGCCACCCGAGTCCTCGATATTGCAATAGCCCCTAAAGACAGCACTGTGTGGTAGCATAATAAAGGAACAATATTAGAACAAGAAAGGACAATAAAGGTCATTGGAGCCCTGACTGGTGTGGCTCAGGGGGTTGAGTGTCATCCCACAAACCAAAAGATTACAGGTTTGATACCAGTTAGGGCACATGCCTGGGTTGTGGGACAGGTCCCCAGTTGGGGGCACGTGATAGGCAACCAATCGATATTCCTCATATTGATGTTTCTCTCCCTCTCTTTCTCCCTCCCTTCCCCCCCCTCTAAAAATAAATTAATTAAATGTTTTTAAAAAAAGACTCTCTTTAAAAAAATAGAAGTCATTGGAGGCCACCTAGACCCCTCCTTATTTTTCAGTTGGGTTGATGAAGTGACAAAAGTCATAATTACAATCCAGAGTCATTAAGAAGTAATGATTATGTCAAAATATTATGTTTAAGTACACTACAAAAAAGCAAAAACAAACAAACTTCCTGAAAAAAAAAATGCTCTTTTGTGAAATAACTCATTCTCTGATGAGGCCAGGTATATGGGTCATTATGGTAAAACATGATAATAATATAAGTAGAAGACATTCGGCTTTTTCGAAGTCTACCACCTCTTTTCATCTTCAAACCCTTCCTATGAAATTGCCAGGATATGTATCTATATGGTGCAATTATCCTCACTTAACAGATTTGTCACACACTGAAGCCATTTAAATTGGCAGACCCACTGCGCAAACCTGGTCTCCTAACTCGGAGCCCTGGGCACTTTCTTCCACATTCCATTGCCTGAGAACTTCTTCTGAGGAGTTATGCTAGACAAAAAGTAAGTAGCTAAGAACAGCTGGCCATGCATTTGTCCTTTCAACAAATATCCATTAAACATCTGAATCAGTTAGCCAAGGCCACAACCATACTCCAAAACTGCATCAAACCAAGAAGGTTTAAATACCAGTCATTACGCTCTCACAAATCTGTTGGTTGAGGGGCAGATAATTTTGGGTGTGATCTCCTGGGCAACTCAGCTGGTCTCAGCTGTGGATTGGCTGATCTAGCCCATGTTTGGCCGTGGCGCTACATATCTGGTTCCATGTGTCTCTCATCCTCCTCCTGGGACAGACCGGGAGCCCAGGTAGTACCACCCCCAGCAATAGCTGAGGTACAAGGAGATAAGCCTCACTTTCAAGTACTTCCCAAGCTTTTAGTCTCTCTCCAAACCTTTGGACTGCTGATATTTCATTGGCCAAAGCAAGTCACATAACCAAACTCAAAGCCAAGAGGCAGGAAAATAGATTCTGCCTCTTTAACGGGACAAACTGCAAAGTCAGAAGGCAAAGGATGTGAATACAAGAGGAGTGAAGAATTGGGCCCATTAATGCAGTCCACAACAGCACCTACCATATTTCAGGCACTGTGCCAGGCACTGAGGAAACAGTGCTGACCATAACGGAAGCTGGCCTCCTGGAGCTTACAGTCAAAAAATGATGATTAAAAACCCACCCTCACAAACTCCACTGCAGCCTGGTACAACTGTAATCAAAATCTAATAATGAAGGTAAATCTGGCAGCCCATCTTATTTTGTATTCCTGGGAGAAGTAAGTGCTTTCGAGGATTATTCATTATTTTGAACTCTTTTCACCACTGCTCTACTTCTATTGTCATGCATTATCAAGATGGTCTCATATGATATATTCACTCAAGTGAATAGTTGCATTTACTTAGAGAACCAATGAAATAACCCTTCACTGCTCTTTTACTTATGGATCTATGTGACAATCTGTGGGTAGTATGGAAAAACCCTCACTTTAAGAAGCTAAGGATCTGCATTCCAGAGCTCCACCACTTACAAGCATCCTATTTGCATCATGAGCTTGTTACTTATTTCAAAAGCATTTAGCCCTGGTCAGTTGGCTCAGCTGATTGGAGTGTCATCTCAGGCACCAAAAGGTTGTGGGTACAATTCCAGTCAGGGCACATACCTAGGTTGCAGGTTTGGTCCCGGTCTGGGTGCTTATGAGATACAACTGATAGATGTTTTCCTCTCACATCAATGTTTCTCTCCTTCTCTCTCTCCGTCCCTTCCCCTCTCTCTAGAAGCAGTGGGCATGTCCTTGGGTGAGGATTTAAAAGAGGCTGGAGGTTTGATTCCCAGCCAGGGCACATACCTAGATTGTTGGTTCGAACCCCAGTCAAGGTGTGTACAGGAGGCAGCCCATCAATGTTTCTCTCTCACATCGATGTTTCTCTCTTCTCCTCTCCATCTCCCTTCCTCTCTCTCTAAAATCAATAAAAACATATCCTTGGGTGAGGATTAAAAATAATAATAATCCAAAATCATTTACCGAGAGCCATCTATGTACAATAGTCTCTCTCTATATCGCAGTTCACTTATTGTGGCCTCACTGTATCGCGGTATTTTTAAAAATATTATATTTAATTATTTATCGCGGATTTTTCGCTTTGTCGCGGGATTTTGTGGTACTATATACGTATGTTGTTAAAGTGATGTAGGTTTAAGAGTGTAGAATATGTTTAAGAACATAAGTAGTATTTATAAAAGTGTGGAAAAGGTTAATAAGGGAGTGGGAAAGGTTAATAAGGGATTGGGAATGGTTTATAAGTGTGTGGGAAGGGTTTATAAAGCCTTAAAATATATATAAATACTAAAATAAATGTAAGGTTCCTACTTCGCAGATTTTCACCTATCATGGGGGTGTCTAGAACATAATACCCATGGTAAGTGAGGGAATACTGTACACCAGGCTCAGTGCTCAGTGATCAGAGTTTTTCCATCTAATGATTCAGTTAATCCTCATGGTAACATTGCAATTAAAGCCAGTACAAGATTGATTCCACATTCAACAAATGGTTATTAAAGCAACTAATTACATGCCAGGCACTGGGCCTGCCACACGACAAATACATATATGTCTGGTCCTTCAAAAGCTCACTTCCTATTAAGAGAGACAGACCTGTAAAAATACAATTAAAATATAATGAGGTAAGAGTCTTTATAGAAGACAGTGCACTTTAAAACATTATGCAAATATAAGGTATTATCATTAAGCATAGCTGTAGGTCTGAAAGAACGCATCCTGTTTTCAGAAGTGCTTAATTTATCTACGAGGAACTCTGTGGTATGGAGTCACTCTGAAGCAGATGGATGGCGGCAGACCCCAAACCATATGCCACCACCGTTTCCATCTTTCTGAGAAAATGTGATTACAGGAGAGGAAAAAAAAAAAGCATTATCTTGCCAGCCCAGCAGATAAGTGATAATCTTTGGGGATTTGAGTAAAGACTGAAGAAATATATGTGCCAAGGACAGGGAATAAAAAAAGACCAGTAAAATTTTCAAAAATCTCATAGATTGAGAAAACTTGGGGCATAAATCTAAAAAATGCAAGTAGAGCATTAAATGACCTTATCTGGGCATTGGTATAATTTCCTTGGTGTGAAATCTATGTCTGTGAGTCTCGGACTCAAAAGAGTTTGTTTATCAGCTCTAGCACTTCACAAATACTTGTTAAAACAAATAACCAACCCAGATATTTATCCTTCACCCTATAAACTTTTTCTCAACTTCTTTCCTTCCTTCCCCAAATATCTCCTAAAGCGTGCTAATTGCTGAAGGGTACAGGATGACATCAGCCACTGAGCCAGCTTATATTTTCAAAATTTTTCACTAACAGAAAATGTTTTTAATAAAGCACATACCCTTAGATAGAAAAGGAGTTATTTATCACAAATTTAAAATCCCTGTAAAGCCCAATCACTGGTGATTAGAGATGTTACTTAGAATATCAGTGACACAATCTCAGCACTGCTTCATTAAATGACTTTGCCAAAGTTATGAAACCTTCATAATTCCATGAAAAATGGGTGTCACTAACAAAACCATGTATAATTAAGTATATATTGCTTTGCAGTTGGAAAATTCCATTGTCACCTGCATCAGCCTCAAAGATCAATTTGCATACATGGACCAAAGGAAACCTTACAGCTTGCTGTATCATTTAAAAGTGAACCAGGGCGATTTTAAGACCTTATTAAATCCCTCAAATAAATTTGAATAAGAATGTCTTGACTTATAAACAGCAAAGTATTTTATAAGAGATTATGAAGGAGACGTATTTATCTATTGCTGGAGTTCAACTTTCCCGATGTGTTCATTTTCATTCCTCGTTTTTCTCCAGCCTCGATATTCTTGAACCTTGTTCAAATTAATAATATATTTTAAAGTCAAATCAAAATCACATTATTCTATAATGCAAAGAAGATTGGTGCAGCATATGGAGAAGGTGCTGTGACTGATTAAATGTGTCAAAAGTGGTTTGAGAAGTTTTGTGCTGGAGATTTCTCGCTGGACAATGCCCCATGGTCAGGTAGACCAGTTGAAGTTGGCAGCAATCAAATAGAGACATTAATTGAGAACAATCAGCGTTATACCATGTGGGAGATAGTTGACATACCAAAAATTTCCAAATCAATAAAGTTATTGATGAAAATTTTAAAAAAGTACATTATTCTATTCAATTAAACATGGAAGGCTTCAGCATGTCCTCCAGAAGTGCAGCAGTGGAGAAAATATTGCTGACATTATGTAGAAACTGAAGCTCTGCCATCTTCTGGTGCCCTCTCCCAGCAAGCGGAGCCACGCCAGAAAGAGGACAAGCTGGGGAGCTCTTCATGGCCAGGATGGAGAAAAGAAGTGGAGAGCACAGACCCAGGATAAAGGAGAAAGGCCCACTCCTGCTGGTGATAGAGGATCACTGTCACTCTTGTACCTGTTGTCTCTCAGCTCTAAGCCCACGTTTCTGTAAACCTGGAGCTGCGACTGTGCAAACCACATTTCCCAGGCTCCCTTGCTAGCTGGCTTCCTGTCCAATTCTGCCAGTGGGAAAGTGAACTCAGAGGATCTCTTCTAGGAAAGCAGGACATGGGAAGAGGGGAAAAGGGACTTCTTACTTCTTTCCCAGTTTCTGTCAGTGTCACTCCAGAGGTACCAGCAGTGGCTGGGATGAGCTATCTGTGCTCTCTCACTCACTGGGCCATGCCATGGAGGCCAAAGAACATCCACTGGACCAGCCCCTGGTGGGCCCCAGTGCCAGCAGCAGGGCACCAGCTCCACAGAGGTCCAGGCCCAACACGGTCCTTTTCTAAGCTCCTGGGTTCAAAGATAGTATTTCTTCCTCTTATCCTCCCAATCCAGGGTAGAAACTGCTTCCTGTAACTAGCCAACCCTGGCTTCCCTAGGCTTCTCCTTTTGCTCTCTAGCCCCCACAACACCTATACAACCAATTCCTATATTAAATCCCTTCCATTTAAATTCCTAGTGTAGTCTCTCTGTTCTTAACAAGATCCTGATAGTCTCAGCAAAGCAGTGACTATCAATGAAGGAACAAAGTGGATTTTTCTATTGTTAGTTAGGGACTGGGGAAAGGATCAATTTTTTTTTTTTAAGCTGGAGAGGTGATCCTAATAATATCACCATTCCCCACCCTTATTCTTCCAACCCTCCTTCCTCTTTACATTGTAATGTGGTTTCCAAGGCATCTTACAAGGACCTATTGTCTACACCTAAAGGTGGTACCAATGAAGGAAATCTATGGGAGTCTTCAAGGAGTTCCTTTATGCATTAAAGCCATAGGTAAATCTACCTATCACACATGTCAACAGTGGTGATTCGTAATGATGCCAGACCACAGAAGATCGCCTCCTCCCTCACTACTCATTTCAAACACTGCCTTCACCTGCCAGTCACCGGAGGGGCAAGAAAGGTACCAACCCTCACAGAAATTAGAGGCCACACATGTAATCATGCCTACACTCCGGCATGAGGACACAGTCAACCCCACAGAGAAGAAAATTAAACAGGACCTTTGCACAGGGTTTATGAAAAGGTTCCAGATCCTTGATATTTAACAACCCCATCAGTAACTGCACTTTCAAAACCAAACTGAACTCCTCCCAGCCTGGCATAAACCATAACCCAGAGATGAATTCAAGCTAAAAGCATCATTTAGAAAACTGGAAACTCTTTCGTGTGGGTTTTTTACACATGGATGTCATAATTATATCATTATATCTCTAGGGTATCTTTATTGCTCTAGTGTTTTGGTTGTGATACATTTTGATTAAAGATTAATGAACAAATATTTCAAGAAATGTAGGAAGATGGTTCCCAAAATAAATAACTTTAGTTAAAAAAAGATCACATCTAAAAACTATTAATGGGCCCTGGCTGGTATGGCTCAGTGGATTGAGAGCCGGCCTGAGAACCAAAGAGTCACCGGTTCAATTCCCAGTCAGGGCATGGGTCTAGGTTGCGGGCCAGGCCCCCAAGTGGGGGTGCGCAAGAGGCAACCACACATTGATGTTTCTCTCTCTCTCTTTCTCCCTCCCTTCCCCTCTCTCTAAAAATAAATAAATAAAATATTTAATAAATTAATAAGTAAAATTATTAATGTTATTAATGCAATGAATCGAGGTGCGCACTTTAAAACTAAGCTTGGGCAGATGCTGACTATATAATTTAGCCTCCTTTCTGAGCATCACTGAGCCCCACAGCCCCAGAACTACTATGACCTCAAGAAAATGAAGCCAGTCTTTGGCTCAGAGATTTAGAGGCAGTGGGGGGAGTTGGGAATAAACGCTAATGGGTTTCAGTCCAACCCAAAGTAAAATACAGGCCCACCAGAGTAAATTTTTTTTCTTCCACTTTCAGTTGACATTTCTGTGACAGGATAAGGCCCTACCTCGATAAATAATTGTTTGAGTTACCAGCCCCTGCTTCAGTTTACCTTTTAGTGGGGAAAACACATGGAATCATATAAAGAAAATGAAATCGAAGACAAACATTTCACAACGGTTCTATTTTATTTACCAATTCCTTAGGCTAGCTGCTAGCCCATCTTAAATTCTAATCTTTATCCTCACCTAGCCTCCAGCCCACATGATACGTACCCCCTTCACACACCTAGAGTTCTGCATGTCAATATTCTCCCCATTATTTACCACCATTCTTCGCAATTCGTCTTCATTATATGCTTTTCAAGAAGGGCTGGTATCATAAACCCTAATTTACAGGGTAACCTGCGTTCAGTGTAACAGCTCTTAAATCTGTATCAAGCAGACAGAAAAAATATTTTGGATAAATTTGTCGGTTTAAATCCCTTCATATTTTCCCTGTCAATTGTTGGAAAGTTATATGTAAAGCATATAAATGTAATTACGTGCGTTTTTCTGACAATGACATCTTTGAGATTTCTTAACTCTGCCCCCCCCCCAAGTCCTATAGAATGAGAAAGGAATGAGTACTGACTGGTTTTCAGAAGGGTACATCCCTTCCTAATCTGTCTTCCTGTTTGTATTTGCTGAAGATATCCATATATCATGAGCATTTACTGCATATTATGGGTCCTATCTATCTCCCTGAATTATCATCAACTTGGACTTATAAACCGCCAGCAAAACATTTCGTTTTTTGCCACTCCTAGCAACGCACAGAGATCTCCAGTACAGCAGAGATAGCAGAAACTGTCAGTACCCTGGCCACGTTCTCTCACCACACAATTATTCTAACATCCCTCACTAGCCACTGGAGCATGCTCTGTCAGCACATGGGGGAAGTAGGAAGGGTCAGGAGCTAACACCCTCCCCAGTGGCTATCAACCAATGAAGTGGGTGGGTACACACCCCAGCTTCCTCACCCCTTAGATGGAACATCTAAGACATGTACACAATCTCCCAGAGGCCCTCAGCAGGACTAAGGGGAGGCGACCCACAACAGTAATGCTCTCATTAACATGTATCCTTCCCTCTCCTGTCTTACTTCCCCCCTCTCCTGACAGGGCTTCCTGGGATCACTCCCAAATAAACTATTTGTATCCACCTCATTTAAGGGTCTGTTTAGGAGGGGCCCCAGTTCACACAACAAAGAAATGGGGGGGGGGCCACGAAGCCAGAAGTCAAACTCTAGTCCTTTGTTCTAAACCCTACGCTGTATCTACTACCCCATACTGCTTTCTAAGAAAGAGATATACAGTTATAACCCTTGAGAAGCCAAAAAGAAAATTAGAGACTGAAAATGAGGCTCACTGAAAAAGGTCACCGGGGGGCGGGGGGAGGCATGTCAGAGGACACAAGACAAATGGTACATAACTCACCATTTTTCCCTTGCTCAGAAACTTCTCCCCACTTTACTGAAGAGCCATCCCTGACACCACTCTTTCTCTCATACCCCTTATCTAATTCATCAGCAATTCCTATTGTTCACGCCTCTAAATATTTCCAGGATCTGGCCAGTCCTCACTTTCTGTTCCGATACAACCACAGTTCAAGTTACACGACCCCCCCACACACACACCAGCGGACTGCATCTGCCTCCTTCACACTCTTGCCCTTGCCAGTCCGCCTGCACCCAGCATACAGAGCTATGGTGGGACACAGTCGTCAGAGCATGCTGATCAAGCAGGCTGCTTTGACTGAAACCCTCCAGAGGCTTCCCCTTTCAACCCGACTGCAATCCAGCCTCTGCCCTGTGACCTCCGGGCAGCTCCAGGCGCTGGCCTACCTCTCTCAGGCTCCACCTCCTGCAATACTCCCTCTCACCCACACTGGCTTTCCACCTGTCTCTCAGCGCTGGCTGCTCTCCCAGGGCATTCCCACACGCTATTCCTGCCATCTGGAGTGCTTTTACCCAGATCTTTGTGTGGCTGCCTGCTTCTCCTCACTTTGCTCTCAACTCCAATGGCACCTCCTCCGACAGGCCTTGCCTGACCATCGTAGCTGCGGAGGCCTCCATGCTCACCTTGCTGGGCATGTGCCAAGCATTCGAGAATGACTTGCTTACCGGTGGACATGCTTTTAAGTGTAACTAACTACATCCATGGCCAGAAGGATTGTGATTTCTTTGGTTGGAAATTCTATTCATCACACTCTGTTTGACATGCTCTTCAGCCTTGAACTCACTAGTCCTCTTTCTCTGTTTGCAAAATGAGAATAATGATTAACATGAGTCTTGAGGCAACCTTCTGACTGCAGGCTCAATATGTGTTAGCAATTAGGCTCCCGTGCCATATTCAGAAAGGGGGATGACCCAAAGCCAAATCTTTTTCTTGCCCCTTTCCTTTGCATTTGATGTTAGCTTTTCATTTGCATTTAGCACATTCAGCTGACATCACATGAATGCTCATCAGATGCAGTCAGGGCAGGAAGGCTGGGAGCAAACCGTCACCAAAACCCTCACAGGCTTGGACCAGACTCCAAGTCCATTAATCTCCTGCAAGATAACCAAGTCCACTGCCAGTAAAAAATTAACAGCACCATTTCCTGGACTTGGCGTTATCTAAGAACCCAAATAGACCCAGAAAATGGAGTGCAGCTTCTACTCCAGCCCCTTCATGAAAGGATGGACAGTGCCCAGGACAAATGACTGAGCTGCTGCCAAGGTCAGTGTCTAGTCTTCTGCCTGCCTCCCTGAACTGCAACATTAACCTGCCACTATGTAGTCCCCTCCGTCTTTACTCTGTAGCTGGTTCTAAACCTGTGGATTCCCATGAGATCTATGCACAGAATTCAGGAGGTCCATAACTTGGATGGGAAAATTTTACCTTTTGTTTTCAATCTCTAACTGAAATTTGGCAGCTACTTCAACTCACCATAGGTAGGAAACCTCAGTTGTACTAACAGTGCCTGTGACATTGTCACCAATAAAATTCACACTTGTTACCAGATTACATTTCAGTTGTTGCAGATATCTCAAAATACTATTAACACTCATTACATCACTACTTCAAAATTACAATGACTATTTCAAAATTACAGCAGTTAATTCGACCTCTTGCTAGATAGATCTTGTTAGTTAAAAATTAATAAAGAAGCGGCCCTCGCTGGTTAGCTCAGTTGGCTAGAGTGTTGTGCTGATACTTAAGATTGAGGGCTCAACCCCCAGTCAGGGCATATACAAGAAACAACCAATGAATTCACAACTGAGTGGAACAACAAATCTCTCTCTATCCTCCCCCAACTTCCTCTCTCTCTCAAATCAATAAATAAAATTTTTTAAAAAGAAGCACATCCATTACTCTATCACAGATCTGGTTCTTTAATAGTTTCATGACTGTACTTCAATATAATTGATTTGCTTTCTTATCCTATGCATGTTATTTTATGCATATAAAAAGCATTTTCTGAGAGGGGATTCATAGGCTTCACCAGACCCCCAAAGCCTAGGTACCAACATAGGTCATGCATTAAAGTAACCAAGTCCTCTCACTGATACTTCAGAGAGGTTTCTGTGTTAGGCAACTCTGCAATGTGGGTCAGGTTTTTCTTACTCGATGCCCCACAGGATGCCCCACTCTGTCCTGTATCACTGTCCCTAGTAGTGTTACTCAGCCTTGTGGGCCATGCCCACTTTTAATACTCCCTGAAATGAAAAGTAAATTAAACACTGTGATTAAAAAACACTCAGTGGGCCAAAGTGCTTTGTTTTAAACCATCTCATGTCAACTTCATCAAAAATTCTTGGTTGAGAATCACTTCTAAATGAATGCTCTTGTAAGAAGACAGTAGAAATCACCCTTGTCCTTGGCTACTCTCTCCAAGGTATTTACTTCACTACCTGTCATATTCTTACTAGAATCACAGGCCTGGACAGGTTGGCTTCTCCTATTCTTGGCCTGAGAAATAAGAGAGAGGTCTCATTGCTGTGGTGCGGGCAATTCCTTTTTTCTTTTGGTCTGAGGGTGACAAGGGCAGGGTTTCTGGACAAGTTTAGCAAAACACTAAAGGGAAAGGCAAAAAGCATGGAGAAAATGCATAAGTCCATAATCAAACTTTTCTTCAGAAAACAGATTTCTTATGCCAGGGTAACCCCAGTCTGGCTCCATGCTGACTGGCCTGGCATGATCATTGGGTACTCAAGCCCCCGTTATTTTCCTCCTCTCTGTCTGACTGGGATGTGATGCTTGGCAACTGTGAACCCTACCCAGAGACAGCTCATAGTGGTCACAGTTGCTAGGCCTGGCAGGGTCTCAGGCCCTACCAATGCCGGCTTCCTGACTTCTCTCCTGGTGTGGACAGAGTTAGAAGAGGTAGCCAATGACAAAATCGAAAAGAAGGCAAACATCTGAGGGGCAGGACGAGGATATGGATCCAGGGGGGTTACACAGAATCAATGATGCTGGGGAGGAATGACCGCAAATAGTCATGAAACGAAGCACTACTTGGGGCCCAGCGGCGTGGTCTTCTCTCTGGTTCCCCCTTGAGGCCATTACTGGTACTGCACCTAGTCCTGCACCCAGGCCCAAGCTGTAAATAGCCTTAACAACACACACACACACACACACACACACACGCACGCACGCACGCACGCGCACACACACGTACATGTTTCTGACAGGCTGAAATCCCTAATCTCTTTCTGAACCTGTCTTGATTTTTGTTGTGTCCATGTGCTTCAGGTTTGGCAATTAACACATAAGGGAAAGTCTGCGGGGATGCTTCTGCAGAAAATAATTTCTTTATTAAAGGAACAGACTAACTTTGCTCCTTTTCCCTGACTAAAATGCATATCTGATGTCTAGAACTGTTACAGTCATATTTCAATCATAAGGCAACAAACGTTAAGGCAAGGCCAAGAAAATGGCAGAGAAGTCATCTCTGACATGTTTGAGCCATTGAACCAATCAATACCCAGTATCTACCTCCAGATTTTGCATTCTGCAGGAAAAATCAGTCCTTTTTAGTTAAAGCCACTCTTAGTTCGGTTTTTTAACTAGGAGACAAAAGCTTTCCTACATCATACACAAGAATTACCTCCTCCTTCCAATATATATCCATCAATTCAAAGTAAGCACACTGCTCCATTCCCAAACCTATATAATGTAAGGCACACCTCTCCCTTACAACCCCTTAGCTTACACAAATACTGCTGACACTGGTGACAACCCTTGGAAACACCACTAGTGGGTTAAGTTAATGTCAAATCCTTTTCTTTTTTAATTATTTAAAAATGTTTATTGGTTTTAGAGAGAGAAAAGAAGGGGAGAGAGAGACAGAGAGAAAGAGATGTCAGAGAGAAACATTGATCAGTTGTCCCCCACCCGTGGTACACAGCCCAAATGGCGATCGAACACTCAACCTAGGCGTGTGCCCTGACCAGCAATTGAACCCACAAACTTTTGGTGTATGCAATCACACTACAACCAACATAGCTACAGCAGCCAGGGCTCAAATCCTTTTCTTGTGGTTAATTATATCTAGCTCCAACCTCTACTAGATCCCAGGCTTGCCTCATCACCCCAACTCCCTACAGAGAGTTTCCATGATGCACAATTGAAGAGTGGCTAAATACATGTGGTTTTTGACATCAATTTTCAGTTTATCTCAAACCCCACTCCTCCATGAAATGAAGTCCCTCCTCATCACCAAAGCATGAAGTGACTTCCCCCATCTTTGAATGCAACGTACACCTGCACCAATTATTTAGTTGGAACACTAATGGCACTGTTATGCATTGGTCATAGTTATCTTCCACCTCCAGGAAACCTCCCTAACTCTCAGTCCAAGTTAGACACTCCAATACCAACTCTTGCAATGTCCTATGCTTTCCTCTATGAAAGTCCTTGCCACACTTCTGCCACCTTCTGTCAAGTTCTCTACATTCTCCAGTAAACTATGAACTTCTTGAGACTGTGATGATCTCTTATTTACAACATATATCAGTTTTCAATTGGGAGCTGGCACATAGTAGGTATTAATGTATTTTTTCTGAATGAATGAAGAATTGTATTTCCCCACCAAGGTATCAAACTTGTTGAAAACGGGAATCTGGATTTTTGCCCCCTTGCACCCCACTAATGATCTACACAATGGGCTTATAATAGATGTTTGGTCACTGATTTGTATAGAGAGACAACTGTGGTTTACTGCAATCATTTCCACCTAACAAATAAGGAACATGATTTTGTTTGTACATGCACATATATAAACATCTAATCATGATATATGTATGTCTGTGATATACATATAACACTTGACCAAGAGGTGCCAAATGAAACCTTGATGATGATGTTTTTCCCAACAGATTGTTCTGTGGTTTGACTCAATCCTTCAATTATTCCTGCATCATTCAGATATAGCCCCTATTAGTTTCTCAGTAAAAGCTTTGCAACAAAAATCATCAACAATCAAAAGAAGCCACTTCCGAAAAAGTCCTCAAATGAAGCCGAGCAAGGTGAGAGGGTACTCCACATGTGAGAGCAAGGTGCCTTCTAAGAGCAGTTTCACACCAATGCAAATATCCTGTGACTTTACTCACCAAAAGTCTAGTAGAGCGCTGCTAGTGATGTTCTCAAGAAAGATGGCCATGCAAAGCACAGTCCATCACTCACAGCAAGGGCTGACCATACAGACATAATACTTCTAAGCTCGGTGTTCAGGATATTTAAAAGGATGATGTCTGTCGCCTTCCTTCCAGGTGGGAAATGGTAGCCAAGTGATTCTCCCAAATCCAAACAGAAAGTCACATAAGGAGAGGATGGGGTGGAGATGCCCATAGTATTGGCTGAGGAAGAGGGTGTGGCAGGAAAGCTGGGCAACTAGAGCATATATTTTCAAATAAACTAGAAAGGGAGACTCCAAAAGGGCATTTGTTAGGTTCAAAATAGAAAATACAAATACTGGGGAGAGAACACCTCCTGTGGGAAAGAGTAATTTTATAAAAAGTGAAAAACACATTGGACCCCAAATTCTAAAGCAACTCTTAATCCCAGTCCTTCAATTGTAGAGAGGAGGCATCAGAAGGGCATAAGTGAAAAACAGGATATGTTCCTAGCATCTGGCTGACAGCAGATTTCTACTTGCCCTTATCTTAACACAAAAGCATCCAATCAAAGATGACTTTTGCCAGAGTTCACAGAGACTTTGGGCCTCTGTGGAGGTAGTATTGGTCTCTTACCAGATGTTATAGGCTGAATTGTGCCCCTCAAAATTCATACATTGAAGTTCTAACCCCCAGTACATTATGTGGAAACAGGGTAATAGCAGATGTAATTAGTTAAAATGAAATCATACTGGAGTAGAGTGAACCCCTAATTCAATATAACTGGTGTCCTTAGAAACAAAGACAGACAGACAGACAAACACACACACACACACACAGAGGTACACCATGTGAACATGATGAGTCTAGATTAAGAAATGCCAAAGGTTGCCAGCAAACCACCAGAAGCTAGAAGGAAAGCCTGCAATAGATTATCCCTCCCAGCCCTCAGAAGGAACCAATCCTATGGACACCTTGATCTCAAACCCTTAGCCTCCAGAACTATGAGACAGTCAATTTCTATGGTTTAAGCTACCCCGTTTTTTGTATTATGATATGGCAGCTGTGGGATACTAATACACCAGATTAATAATCGCATCTCCAACATTTGGACTTTCAACAGCCATCTCTTGCACAGATGACTTATCACCACTAAAGAATTACCACTACCTCAGTTTTCAAAGTCATCTTTAAGTTGCTTTCTGCCTCTAGCCCCTTCTTATATATTTACTTCCTTTCTACTGTTCAGGAAGAATCTGCATTTACTAATTTCTAAGTTGGGATTGATGCAAAGCCCTCTGTTAAATGAGAAAAACTCCTATATGATGCAATCAACAAATATGGTTCTGATTAATGATTTTTAATTACTATTTAAATATTGACTTGGACTGTGCCCATAAGCTATCAAAATAACTGATTTGCATGTGAATATTTCAGTCAAACGATTGGCTGTTTTGCCTATATAATGTCAAATCATGTGGTTGATTGTTGTTCTATTATCAAGTTGACTGGATTGACCGATGGCTTTTGGCATCATAAAGCATAACCTACATTCCTTTATGAGTACCAGGAGACCGAGCCAGAGAAATAAAAAGGTATTTCTCTTCTTTTAACTCCCAATGGCTGCTACTAATGAAATATTACAGTGGAGGGAACTTGCACTAAGAAAGTATCACTTAATAACATTAGTTAATACTCCTTCCTGAGGGGTTTTGTCACGACCTTATTTCACCTTTATTGTTCTACAGGGGAGTTCATTACCATGCCTTAAATGATAACTACAATTTTATAGAGACCAAAGTGTTATCACTTCAGGTGAGGCAAATTAAACAGAATGCTTACTGAACTAATAATAAATAGGAGGCAAAGAAGTGGGGGAAGGGTCATGAACACGTGTTCTCATTTTTCTCTTTCTCCCATTTCCGACTTTTCCTCACCACCCACTGGCCAGAGTGATGGGTAGTGGTTGGATAAATGTAGGGTGGAACTTGAAGCCATAAAATGGGGAGACTAGTTTGAGCTGGAGATAAGGGAAGAAGTGAATTGGGCAAGCTTCCAAGTGGGTACAAACCAGACCCACTATTGTACCTCAGGCTACCGCTCTGGCAACCGTGAAAACTATAAATATGATGTCTTTGTGGCCTTCCCACCACTGTTTGAGACTTTCAGCTCCTTTTGGCCTCTCCCACTTTCTTGCCCCTTCTGAGTCTAAAAACAGAGACCATCACAGTGGTCCCCATATTCCATATTTACTGGTCCATGGCTTAAAAGAATTCCCCCAAATTGCAAATTCCACAGGTTTGGGCTTCCACAGCAGGATGTGGACATCACAATCTGAAATTCCTGTATCCCTGAACAAGAGCTTCCCACAGCTATCTAAGCAATACATTGGTCCAATCTGGTATATTTTCTAGTCAGTCTCATTATCATAATTCTTATTAGGATACTATGGGGGTTTTCAAGTAACATTTTTAGAAAAAATAACAGCATATATAACAATTAAAACAAGCAAGCAAACAAACAAATACATTGCTTCTGGGAATGTAAAATGGTTCAGGTTCTTTGGAAATAATTCAGTAGTGTCTCAAAATGTTAAGCATAGTTACCATATAACCCACCTATTCCACTGGTAGGTATAAACCCAAGAGGAATGAGAATATATATATCCATACAAAAACTGGTACATGAATGTTCATAGCAGCATAATTCATCATAGGACTAAAAATATTGTATCAAAGTGGTCTCATATTTACAGTGCCCCGACACAGGTGTCAGTGAAAGAGTGCGTGTGTAATACTGTAAAACGTTGGTGCCTGTTTTCTCCAATGTGGTTTCTAATTGTGTAAATTAAAGTATGTGCATGTGGCATGTGTGTGCATGTGTTTCCTAACAGAAGTATAAGCTGCTACCAGGAAATGGAGGCCTATGTCTAGAGGGTATGTCTTTGGTCACCCTCAGAGGTGGATGGGTTCTAGAGGGCCAACAGAAGGAAAGTCCCCAGGGGTACATCATAAAGATGAAGAGAATTAAGATGAACCAAAGAGAGAAGTTTCTGGGGAGTCTCACCCATGAGGGCCATACATTTAATTTTCCTCCCCTACCCCAACCTCTTCATATATCTCCTTACCTTGTCCTCCAAATGAAGTTGTCTCATTTAATCAACTAGCCCTAAGATAAAACTCAATTCCCTTGGGAGCAAGGACATTTATTAATCCCCAAGAATGACCATGTGATGTATTTAACCTAATGGATTTTAGCCTCTACCTTGTGGACGCCTTCAGGCCACTAACCTCTCTCGTCCAGCTCTCATGTCCAAACCACTACATTCAACCCCACTTTGTTGTAACTTAGAGCTTAACAGAGTTCATCTTTTCTTCTTCTTCTCCCTCAGAAGCTCTGATCTCCAGTACAATTTGGTAAAAATAAACTACCATCTCTAGGGTTGGATATGGTTTAACATAGCTCTGTGGAATGATACTATGTCGTCAGAAACCATGACGCAGAATCTTAGCTCCGTTCTTCAGTCACCTCGGTCCTGCCAGCTGTATCTCCCTAAAAACGTATCAGTCCTTCCCTTTGCCTCCATCCTACTGGTCTCGACCTTGCTTCAGGCCCTAATCTCTTCTTGTCCTAATTAGTATCATGACCTCCTAACTGGTCTCTTTGCCTCTAGGCTTGCCCTCCTTTTATCCACCTTCCATGAGGCCACCCAAATTACTTTATAAAACATAAACCCGGCAATAAACTCATCTGTTTAAAGCCCTAAAATGGTTCCCTATCACCTTCAGAATAAACACTCAGCTCTTTATCCAAGCTTGTAAGTCCCTTTTTAACCCAGCCCCTATCTGCTTTTCCAAACTGCTGTCTATCCAATCTGAACAATGTGTAGTTCCCAAAACAAGCTAAGTTCTCTATCCTAGCCTCATAAGTTCCAATGTTATTCCCTCCGTCTGAAATATTCTTTCCCTCCATGGTGGGTTGACTAATTTTTCTTTCCTCAAAAAGCTTAACTGAGATGTAACTTATGTACCATTAAACTCACTAGGCTCACAAACTACTAACCTTTGAGACTCCATCAGGATATCATCTCCACCTCCTGTCTAAGGTTGGGTTCTCCTAAAGACAAATCCTGAACAAAGATGTGGGTGCAAGTGGTTTATTTTGGAGGGGAGTCCCAGAAAACAAAGGCAGGGAGCAGAGAAGGTAGATAGGAGAGAAAAGTCAACACAGGGTGTGCTCCTGAGCAGGTTACTGCAGTGGGTAACTGAGGGACAATTCTACAGGGAAGTCTTCCAGAACCTTGTCACGCATATCTCTGAGTTGTCCCACAGAGAGGCAAAGGAGTTTGGGGGTCTCTCCTAGAGGTGCTAGCTCCCTGACACTTCCTGCCTGCTCCATGCCCAGAGAATATCTCAGACAGAGAGAGGCAGGAAGCCACCAACATATGTGGGATCTACCTAGAGTGAGCTTCTACCATGGGCTGAGAGGATAAGGATGGAGCACCAGACAGCATCTCTATAAATCCTCTTTAAAAGCTTTTCCAATCCCTACCTCTGCCTTTTGGCCTGTGTTAGGGGAACCTTCTCACTGGCCACACAGCACCAATGTTCTTGCCACACTATACAGTTTTGTTGTTTCACTTGTTGGCCTCAGTTCACTGCACTGGGGACACCTCAAAGGCAAGGTCTTTAACAGTCTTCATGCTCCACTTTTAGCCAAGTGCCTTGGATCTATCAGGCCAAATAATGGGTGTGGTTGTTTCAAAGCACTTTATATTCATCAGCAGGTTTTGCATCTGAAAATCTCCTTACCAGAGAAATACCATCATCATCTTTATTATTCTGATTTTGTGAACACAAATCTGAAATGCAGAGATGAGACCCAGCTAGATGGAAGACCTCGTTTGCTAATGGCCTGGCCAGTAACCAAACTAGTTTCTGTTGCTTGGCACCCTACAGGAGGTAATAGCATTCACCTGAGGCTAAACCTTGCCACTTGAGGTGGAACAGACTTTCCCCTGTGCAGAATAATCCCCTTTATAATATTCAGAAGATGCCTGAAGGTGGAAGCAAAGCAGGCCTAGAAATGCAAAGTCCTGTGCTTTGTCTGAAAAATAAACCTTGAATTTTTTTTCCCTGTTCTCATTGAACCTCTCCTAGGAGCTGCCTTCTGATGTAACTTTCCTACAATTCTAATATTTGTTAATACAAAAATCAGATTTTGTTCTTAATTCACCACCATAATGCCATTCACTAGAAGGAAGTGATCAGCCATGGGGAACGGAATTCCTTGTAGCTGTGTCATTTTTAAAAGTCAAAGCAAGAAGTACACAGTTCTCTAACAGAAGGAATGAAGTGCTTTCTTCTTAGGTTATGCCCTGGAGGACAATTTTTAAAGGGATTAGATATATAAACATCAAATAATAACTGCCCTGAAGCTAAAAGTTGTATCAGGAAATCCCCTGCTTTCTTATGTCCCCTATGTTCATACATAAGACAATGGATTGGGCGATTATAACGGTCTCTGTTCACTTTATACCAGTAAAGGAAAAGAAGTAAAAAAATCTTTCCCTTTTCAGTGTAATGACTACTATTGAACCACTAAGAAATGGACAAATTTAGAGTCCTGGCTGCTGTGGCTCAGTAGATTGAGCATCGACCTGCGAGCCAAGTGTTGCTGGTTCAATTCCCAGTCAGGGCACATGACTAGGTTGCACATCAAGTCCCCAGTTGGGGGCACGAGTGAGAGGCAACCACACAGTGATGTTTCTCTCCCTCTCTTTCTCCTTTCCCCTCTCTCTAAAAATAAATAAATAAATAAACAAATAAATAATTTAAAAAAAAGAAATGGACGAATTTCAACAGGCAGAAGATCAGAGTCTGTTTGGTTGCTTTTTCTCTTATGTATTTTGGAACTACTTGACAGTTTTCCATTTTAACATTTTGAGGGATTTTTTTCATGCTAGAATCCAGACAAGGACTGCAGAAGTTTTGCCATCTGCAAAAAAAGTGGGTTGGATTAGATCAGCAAACACTTTGGATTCCATAATAATACTTTTGTTGGTCCACAGGCTCCACTAAAGAATACCAACATCAGAAATGAATCCAAATACTGAAAAACTGATAAATGGCTAGGCCACAATATTGCCACTTCACAACATTATTAAATGAATAAAAAGTAGAAAATTATCATTAAATTTTTATAATATTTGTGGCATATAATGTTATATGATTAAAATGCTTTTGACACATTATAATGTACAGTCAAGACATTTTAGAAGAGAAAACAAGTAATTTTGGGGCTAAAAAAATGATTGACAGAAAACCATGAATTCTTTTTTTAACTAAATTTATTGGGTGACATTGTTTAATAAGATTAAATAGTTTCAGGTGTACAATTCTGTAATACATCATCTATATGTTGTATTGTGTGTTCACCACCCCAATTCAAGTCTCCTTCCATCACCATTTATCTCCCCTTTACTCTTTTACCCCCCCCACCCCCATTTCCCTCAGGTGATCACCATACTATTGTCCGTGTACACTACTTGGCAGTAAAAAAAAAGAAGGAAATCTTACCTTTTGCAACATGGATGGACCTATGTAACAGCAGGGTCCCCAAAGTCCCCAAAGCTCATGGTTTAGGGGATGGGGGAAGGACATAGTACAGCTTTTAAGATACTTTGCATATCTGTGGCAGGCTGGTGGCTACATAATAGCTGCGCTTCTGCCTGGGAAAAGGCCAGTAAAAGGGTGAATGATACAGCTTAAGAGACTTCGCATAGAATGAGGTATGGTTCTCCGGGTCAGCATTAAAATAAGGGGGAGACGTAAGGAAGGGGCCATGCTGTTTGAAAGGATGAAGAAGGGCCCTGCTGTCCTCGATGAGAAGAAGCGCGATGGAAGGAGCATGTTAGAGGAGCATGATGGAGCAGCAGGTTGCAGATGGCAACCACTTTTTTTGCAGATGGCAAAACTTCTGCAGTCCTTGTCTGGATTCTAGCGTGAAGAAGTAGTTATCCACTTTGTAGTCAGGATCCGGCCATGCGTCCTGGTGTAGTAAGAAAGCAGGCACGCTGCTGCTTTGAGCATGCCCACTCTAGCTGGCTCTGAAGCCACTAAGGACTCTGCCTTGCAGACCTGGACTCTGTCTGGACTCTTGGAACTCGGGACATATGGAGAGGACACTCTCTTAGGACGTGTGCCTTTCCTGGACGTCACCATGACCCAGTGTAACACGGCACATGCTTTCCTGGACTATTACACAGAGGCTGAAGGCAACATACCCCAGATCCTGAAGGAGAGAGCTGACAGATAAGGGGTGGAGGACTATTGGGCTTGGTTTTGGTTTATAGCCTTTTGGGGAGCAAGGGAATTGCTGGGTCTCATGGGAGAGCAGGGCTCTGAGCTGAAGTGCTCCTGCCCTGCCAAGGTTGGAATATTGTAATTAAAGACCTGAGCACTAATTGTTGGGTCTTACACCAAGGTGCCATTTGAATGAGCCCCGCTTTGCTCAGTAACACCTGGACAGCATTATGCTAAGTGAGGTAAACCAGTCAGAGACAAACCAGTATAATATAATTTCACTTACATGTGGAATCTAATGAACAAAATAAACTTAACAAAGAATATAGAAACAGACTCATAGATACAGAGCAGACTGACAGCTGTCAGAGGGGGAGGGGTTTGGGGGGCTTGGTGAACGAAGGTAAGGGATTAAATAAAAAGAAAAAGAAAAACATGGATTCTGATATCAGATAGGTTTGGTTCTATTTATACTTCCATTATAGATAACTCTATACAAGATATTTAACATCCTTAATCCTCAGTTTCGTCTCTTTAAAATGGGTTTGACAATACTTAACAGCCTATAGAGTAATTTTGCAAATTACACAGGGCAAGATCTGTGAAAGTGCCTAGGGCTAAACTTAGCACATAAATCACACACAAATGTCCTTTTCCCCCTTTTCTCTCATTTCTATAAGTCTTTGGCACAATTACTCCTAAAATTCAAAAGATTTTGTTTTAGAGTCAGTTATAACATTTACCTTTAAATGTCCTCCTCCCCACACAAACATATCACAAGGCACAATTTTAAATATGAACATATGTATTGGCTTTAGTGGTCCACTAATCTAAATTTCTTTCCATTTTAATTGTCCTGGATTAGGTAAAGATTATTGATCCCCTGGATTGTATTAGTTTAAATAACCTCCTTAGATCTAAAATTTCTCTAAAACCAAGTGAAGGGGAATGGGAGGGGAAGGAGTAACTGGGTGGGGGGGTGGGGGGGGTGGGCTGTAAATGGCTCTGTCCCTGATGCTGAAACTGAATAATATACCTAAACTATCCTCATTTAGATGCAGTGGAAGAAAAACTAGTTTAACTTAATGAAAAACCTCAGTTGCACTTAGTTTAACATCAAGAAAGTGGCATTACTCAGGAAGTCCCAGAATGAGTTATAACCTTCTTTGGCCAAGCTCAAAACTTTAGGACTATCCCAAGAGAAGAGAGAAGGGGACCTTAACCAGTCCGGCACAGGAATCAAAAGGCTATAAAAAAACAGATATGTAATATTTACATATATTATATTTATAGATATAGATATTTATAGATCATATATATATAACATTAGATAACAAAGAAGTTTAAAACAGCAAGATGCTAACTCTAGGCTAAAGGTATTCTAAGACTAGAGACAAACCAGATATTATCTATGCCTTTTTTGAGCTTTCACAGATTGCTGTGACCTCTCCTCCAGCATTTCCTTTAGTTGGACTTATATTTTAATCCTCCATAGATTTATTCAACCCTACTAGACTTCAAATTCCTCAAAAGCAGGGAATCCCTTGCTCCATTTCTCCTAGTTGTCGACCACAGTGGGAACTTGCTCACTGAAATCACTCTAATAAAATCACTCACTAGAGTTAAATTAATCAATGTTGGTGTGGCAGTCAGAGAAAGCTTATTAGATATGTGAGCTAGAATTTTAAAAGAACCTTAAAGGATGGAAGGATTTTGAAAGGTGGAGAGAAGGTAAAGCTATGCATTCTGTTAGGAGAAGAAAAACAAAGCTAAGATTTGGACCTGGTCACCTCAACCTCCTGGTGACATGATGAGCACAGACACCAAGAGTGTATTCCAAAGTGTTTCTCCCAGAATCAATGCATGAAATATACCTCTCTTAGCCTTGAGTCTTATGTTTATTCAGAAAAATGATTTCACATTACTTTTTTCCTTATGGCATGATGGATCATTCTTCTAAAGGATTCATGACAATATTGAGAGCTGACTGAGTTGGCAGAATATCCGGAAAGGCTTGGATATCCAATCAGGATATCATTCCTACTTTTGAGTAGGAATCATCTACACATAAGTGTGTTTCTTCACCTTAAACAGCCTATTAAGATTTGTCACACATGTGTTCTCTCTTCAACGGCAAATTTAAACTATCTTCAGTAGTCTCCCTTTGGATAAATGTTTGAGAGTATAGTGTTGTTCTGTATAAAACAGCCTCTTGGTAAAAACAGGGCTAAGTCCCAGTAGAAATTTCACGAAAACATCCCCACTCAAGGTAATGCTGATGTTTGTCAGGGGAGCTTCCCCACTGTTGAAAGAATAATCCTTGCTATACATTAGCCTTCCCTGCATGTGTTTCTATTCTCCAAGAGATCTTACCTAGATCTTTTAGAATGGCAGAAACACTCAGCTTTTAAAAATATTTCAGTGTTCAGAGATCAGGAAAGTATAAAGTAATGATAAACACACCATACTAAGTGCAAGCCTCAACTGCAGTTGCCCAAGTGTTCTTTGCATGATCCTGCTCTGCATAGTCATTTCATAGTTGACATAGACCTGTTTAGATTTAAGATATATGCATGAAAAAAGATTTTGTTTCTTTTTCTGGCAGAAAATGGTGGTGGGATTGATTATTGAAAGGTAGTGCTTGACAAACTTGGTAGACAAAAACAGACCTTTGTTTCTAACCTTTCCTTTTGAGTCCCCACTCTCTCCACACCATGATCAATCTCTTTGGCATCTCTGAGCAAGACTGAGTCAAGAGAATGATTCCAAAGGTAACAGATGATAGAAACCTGCCCCCCCTTCCAGTGAGACTACTTCATTTATTTTTGTCAACAAATTTAAACCCTATGAAGGAATGCCCTTGTCCCTTACTATTTAACAATAATTAGAAAGGCATCTGTTAGGAATAGTCTATTTAAAATGTAGTGATGAATATTTGACCCTAAGAAAATAGAGATGCAGTCACAGATTTATGTACAGGATGTCCAACTCAGTGTTATTTATATTAGTTCAAACTTTTTAAAAACTAAATGTCCAACAATACGGTATATATTACATAAATGAAGTATCAGCCATATGATGGAATTCTATGCAGCTATTCAAATGTTTATTAGCAATATTAATTGACATGAGAAAATGCTCACGATCTATTTAATGGAAAAAAATGGTTGCCAAACAGAATGTTTATTATGACCCTCAATTTTAGAAGAAAAAAAAGTGTATAAACATTTTATATACATTGCCAAAGTCCTCCTGCCAAAGAGCACCAAGAACACACCAGTAATTGAACAAGCTGGGTTTATTTTTCATTGCAGTAAGGGAGAGCATTCACCATAGAGAACTCAGGGGTGTCTCAATAAGGTGTCAGGAGGGACTTATAAGATTTCAGCTTACATTAAGTAATTTTAAGGAAGGGGCTTAAGGCAGCGGGGCTTGCTCTGGATTGGCTGCTATCAGGCTGCAGAAGTAGTTTTATGATTGAGTTCCTTAATAAATCTTTATCTAGAGGGGGAAAAAGACTAGACTGAAGCTAAAGCTGTGATTTGTTTCTTTTAAAAACCACAAAAGTCACTCATATTAGCCAGGGTAGGGACATGTTTGGTCATTTTTTGTGGTTCGGAGAAGCTTTCACGTTTTGTCTGTGTTCAAACATGATAATGAAGTGGTCTTTTGTCTGGATTCATCCCAGTTGCAGAGTGACGTTATCTGACATCGGTGTTGTGGCAAATGGTTTTTGTTCAATAAGAGACCAAAGCTTAGATGTGAGACCCACGGCAGCTCTTAGCAACACCAAGTCCCAGCTGGCAATACCAGGCCAGTTTCTGGGTGGCAGGAACTGATTTTCTCTTTCACAACTACGTATTTAGAAAAGACTAGAATTATAACAAATATCATTTGCTAGGTATTTATGATATTCTGGGCCATGTTTTAAGTGACTTACATCTTTTGACCTACTCAATCCTCACCAATATTGCCATTTTCCAGAAGAGAAGAGTGTGGCATAAAGAGGTTAAGTTACTCAACACATCATAGTAACTAGTGGAGCAGGGGTTCAGCATAATGGCTATGGAACCAATAGCCCTAACCTCTGTATTATGCTGTGCACCTGTGCCATAACATAAACAGAGATTACCTTTGAAAGATGGTGGGAGTTCAGGGGAAACAAGTGTCCATTGGTTTCCTTCCTTTTCTTGTTATTTTTAAATTTTTCTACAATTAGTATGTATTAATTTTTAATCAGAAAAAAGCAATAATTTACAAATGTACTGATGGAAGCTCCATTCTCAAGGTCATTGTCCCAAATGTAAGCTCAAGTATTCAAATGTGGCAAAGCGGCCCTGAATGTCTAATCAAACGAGGAGAAAAACTAGGAGGAGACAAAATCCTGTCTCTCTGGCTCCAACTCAATTTTGACAATACGTACTAACTGGATTGCCAGCCATAAAAAGTGGCAGAAAGATCAACTCTCAGGCCATTGTGTGTCTCGAAATTAAAGCAGGCAGGGTAGAAGTTTCCCCAAACATACATAAGGACAATTAGGAAGAGTTGGGAGAACTAGAAGCAAATGCCTCAGTCTCGAAGGAAAGGCCCTTTCTATGTGGGAGGACAACACTCCCACCCCGGTCGGCTGAGCAATGCTGGGTTTCTCCCGATCTAAGATTCAGCCCAGGCGCAGAGAGAGGGGAACGACTGCATGAGGGATAACATTAAAAGGCCGGAAATTCTAGGGATGAGAGAGATCCAAGGTTAGGAGGGAACCATTTGGAGGGGCAAAGACTTCAGAATAAAAAAGAGCTTCGGCGGAATGTGAAAGGCTGCCAAAGAGACCTGTGGGTTGGTTTCTTTTCTCTTACTTCTGCCGCTGCGCCAGCATCAGGGCACATGAAACATCTCTGTTTGGTCCCCGCGCAGAGACCGACTTTAGGCCTCCTGGGAAGTGCCCACCCACCAGCTGCCGCTGGCTCAGCCGCAGAGAACTACGCTCGCATTTCCCACTGCCGCCGCACCCGCCCCCCCTCCGGTCTTTCAGTCTGCCCCACCGAGAGCCACGCAGGGCATCCACCCTGCCACTTAGCACCTTGGCTGCAGAGGTGGGTGGTTTCCCAAAGCCTGTGCCCTAGCAGCCACTCGCGCTTGCCTTGCCGCTTGCAGGGGCACAAGTCAATGAGGCTTTTCGCTCCGCGATCATCGTGAATCAGCAAAGCGCTGCAGAGCTGCGGCGTATCCGCAAGCAAAAATTAAGATGCTGGGGGAAGGGCACGAGTGGAGTGTAGCTGGGGAATTTCTAGCCCCTCCCAATATGTACCTCCTGGGGAAGGCAATACGGAGTGGTGGAGGGAGGTGTTGGCTGAAGCTGCCAGTGAACCTAGGCGCCCAAGGGGAGCCTTTGGAAGCAGTGAGCGGTGTGGGGAATAAAGAGGGTGAGCAGAGAAAGTGGGTGAGAGTACGGATGGAGAGAAGGACCTAGGGAGCGCAGGCAGAGCAGAGCAGTTGCACCCCCGAGCTGGGCAGCGCGCAGTTTCAGGTGTTTCTGAGGGAATACAGAAAGGAAGGTCTGGTGTGGGGGGAAGGGAGGAGAGAAACCTAAAGAGAAGATTTCCCAGCCCACGACTTCCTGTTTCCAACGTGCAAGTTCCCAAGTTCAGTTTGAGAAGTGCAGGGCCGCTTGGCATTGGGGAGTAATACCTCCCAGAGTCGCGTTCTCCCACCCATTTCCCTCTCCCTCTCCTTCTCTTCCCCTCTCTTTCCCTTCCACCTCTTCCCTTTCCTCCTCCTCGCCCCATTCCATCTTCCTTCTGTTTTAATTAATATGCATGTCCATGCTCAGTAGTGCGGGCCACAGACCGGAGACCGCGCCTATATTCCCGGCTGCCTCTGGCTAGACCCTTGGCACTAGGAGGCCAAGCAGGAGCTAGCAGAGGTGTAGGATTCGAAGGCCGAGCCCTAGGAGAGTGAAGCCTGGGGACCCCTCGCCACGCCCCAGTCCCCACCCCCATGGACGGACAGAGCGACTGACTCAGTGACCCAGACTCTGAGAGCCGGCTCGGTCTGCGTTGCAATGGATGGACCCCGGGGCTTGGAGCGCGCAAGGAAAGGCGCTAAATTGTACCTGTGCATGGCTGTTCCCGCCGCCGCAGGTCTATCCCGGGGCCGAAGCCGGCGCCCGCCTTCTCGGGGAATTCTCTGGAGGGGGAGAGTTCGGGGGGAACCACAGTGGCTGCCTGCTAGCTCAAGCTGGCGCGCACACGTACACGCCCAACTTTGCCGAGCCCTCGGCACCCCCAGGCTCCCCCGCGCCCCCTGCGGCTCGGCAAGCTCAGAGACCAGTATCTCTCCAGGTCTGAGATAAGGTGTCCCCCACTCCCCACACTCTCGCGTTTAAGGAAGAGAGGGCGGGGTGGAGGAGAGAAGGGGAGCAATGCTACTGACTCCCTGACCAGCTATTCATAAACACTCTACGCCCGCAGGGGCGCCCGCTCCAGCCCCACCGCACTAGGTCCCCCAGACCCGCCAATGACGACAGAGGGGGGAGGGGGAGGAGAGGAGGAGGCGGAGGCGGCACGGCGGAGAGCCGGGATTCCGACAGCACCAGAGCCCTGATGACCCGAGGCTCCAGCGACTGACCATCATTATCAGCACTTTTATTGCTGGGGGACGGGATGGGGAGGTTGAGGGACGCGCAGCAGAACTGCCCAACCCCAGTCGGTCTGGGAACGATCCTAAATGAGGGCTGGTATAAAGATTCTCCATAGGAGCCTTTTGGGTGGACTTGACCCAAACGCACACCCGGACCCCGTGGTCCCGCGGAAGCTGCAGTGTTGGGAATATTTTAAATGGCTCTTAGTTGAGAGGAGGTGTGATTTCCACGTTCGAGCGTCTTAGCTCCCCACCCCCTCTCCGCACCAGCCAGTGCGCGCCACCACCTGAGCTAGGCGAGAGCCAGGGCGCACGCAGTCTTCAGCATCCTCCTTTCCCACTCTGGGGGGACACAGCTCTGAGCGGGTCCACCCGACGCCCCCCGGGAGAACTCTTTACTTTTTGTTTGGGAACCCAGGGACATTTCTTATTCATCTCTGGGTCTCCCCAGAGGATACAGGGGAGCAGAAGATGTGAGCGGGGCGGGCCGGGGGAGGGGAGTAAGGGGAGGGGAGGGGACTGGGTGTAGCCTGGAATTCTCTGTCCTCGTGTTCCTAGGCTGGCGCGCAGAGTCTCCCCGCGATAGCGCCACCGCCGCTCCCCCGCACCACCCCGTTGTTGGCCTTGGGGGTCGGGTGAGTGGGGTCATGACGTGCCGCGGGGGCTGCCCCGGGCCCCTTCCAGGCTGAGCCGGGAGGAAGCCCAGCCGCGCAGAGACCCTCGGGCCGGGAGGCGGCGGAGGGTGGGGAGGGCGCACGGGATAAGGCGGGGTGGGGGCGGCGCGGAGACCGCCAGGCTGGGGGGCTCTCCGAGCCCGCGCAGCTGCTGGCAGGAAGGCGTGTCTCTGTCCCAAGGGGACCCTCCCGAAGCGCGGCGCGGGACTCCCCGATGGTGGTGCCGCGGCTCCGGGAAAGCTCCAGGTCTTGCCTTCGCCGCCGCCGCCGCCGCTGCCGCCGTCGCCACCGCGGGCGCCACCACCGTCGCCGCCGCCGCCGCCGCCGTCGCCGCCCGAGCCCGCGCCGAGCGTGCGCCTCGCCCTCCTCCCGCGCCCGCTCTGCTCTAGGATGCTGCGGCAGGTTCTACACAGGGGCTTGAGGACGTGTTTCTCCCGGCTCGGCCACTTCATTGCCAGTCACCCGGTCTTCTTTGCCTCGGCGCCCGTACTCATCTCCATCCTCCTCGGCGCCAGCTTCAGCCGCTACCAGGTCGAGGAAAGCGTGGAGCACCTGCTGGCGCCCCAGCACAGCCTCGCCAAGATCGAGCGCAACCTAGTTAACAGCCTTTTCCCGGTCAACCGCTCCAAGCACCGGCTCTACTCGGACCTGCAGACCCCCGGACGCTACGGCCGGGTCATCGTCACCTCCTTCCAGAAAGCCAACATGCTGGACCAGCATCACACCGACCTGATCTTAAAGGTGAGGGGCGGGCGGAAGCGGGCAGCCTCCACTAGCGCCGCTGCCGCGGCTGGACTAGCTTCGCGTGGGGTCCGGGCTGAGAGCGCCGCCTCTCCTATCCCAGGCGGCTGCCGCAGGGGCTTCCCTGCACCGCGCGCCCCTTGGAGGTCGCCCAGAGCCGCCCAGCCTCCTGGGCGGGAGCGTCCGGGTCCGGGCCCGGCCCTGCCCTGGCCGCCGCCGTCGCCACCCAGGCAGCTGTTGCAACAGTTGGGGCGGTGGCAGCTAGGGTGCTGTGGTCAGTGCGCTTATTTTGGTTACAGTAGTCTTTGGGGCGGGGAGGTTTTGGACTGGTCCAGGAAGGAATAGGAAAAAAAAGTCCTAATTGATTACAAAATACTATGCATCGAAGAACTCCGAGACCCCTCTCCCCTTCCTCTGCTTTTCTCCCCCTTCCTCTGGCCCCCACAATGTTTTGGGAAAGGCTGTTTGGAGGGGCCTTGAGGGGGCACAGGAATGTGAGGGGGGTGGTGAGGAAAATGCCTCCCACCCACCCAGAAAGAAGTGCGGTCCCTGGCAAGGACAGGGGGCTGCCCTGCTGCCCTCTTCCCAGGAGTGAAGAAATGATGTTGGTAACTCAGTTATTTCACCTTTCACAGTATCTCCTCTCTTTCGAAATGCGAAAACGTCTTTGGGAAAAGAGGGGTTCAACTGATCCACTTTTATTTGGGCACATCTGGGTGCGAGGGTGAGGCGCAGAGCCAGAGGGTGAGGATGGTCGCCAGGCTGTGTGGCCCAGAGAAGAGCACAGGGGAGCAAGCAGCTGGTTAGAGGGTGACTCTTGCAGAAACAGGTTGTGCCATCAGCCTGAGGTGGGAATTTGATGTGAAAAGTGAGCTTAATGATGATAACTTTCAGGAAGTTCCTAAGAAAAGCAGAGGAGTAAGGACTAGAGATGGAAAAGTGGAGAGCTTGGGAGAGAAAACCCAAACTAGGTGAGACTGTTCTATCCAAGTCCCTGGTGGGGATCATGGAGCTTGTTTGTTTACTTGAGGTGGTCCTCTGGGAAGCGCAGACAGGAACTTGGTCCCAGATGGAGCCTTGGGGCCCAGGAATGGGAAGGCTGCTTTTGTGCTAGTCTCTGGTCTAGAGTCAGGATTGGAGGCTCATTAGATTTCTAGTCTTCTTATTCAAAGGGAGACAGCCCGTGAACCTGGGCAACTCTTTCCTTCTCTATTCCTCTACAGGTATCTCTTTATCCCTAGAGGCAAGCTAATTTCCCTCCATTTGTTGACATGTTGTCAATTAGTAATGAGGAGAATCTGACTAGGGACTCAATGGAACTAGGACATTCCCACATTGGGTGGCTCGTCACATTTTTAATGGCACATAGATATCACACATACTCATCACAGAACCTTAGATGTTTGTTTTTCTCATGATTATACTTCCAACATCAAAGTGTGTTTTTCCAACAAATACTGCTCCAAATGCTTTCTCAAGAATACACATAGTAGTTTCATCACAGGCTTAAGGAAACTGTAATTTAGCCAGTCCTGACAGTTGCAAAGCTGCCCCATGTTTTGATAGACGATGTACTAGATATTTCTCTTTGTATCCCCCCTGCCCCAGGTGCTGTTTCCACTAATTTCCTTCCCCCTAACAAACTCTAATGCCCAGGTTATGGGCATTCCCCAGTTACATTCACTCTCAAGTTTAATGACACATCAACAGGCACATCAGGTCTCTTTTCAACTGGATTGTTTCTCTCCTATTTGATTTTGATCTGTTCAAAACAGAAAACCTTATTATAAGAGAAAGTTGGAGAGAGAAGAAAACTGGCTTTGCCTCAGTGTCTAAAGGGCAACTTTAAAGGACAGTGGTCTTGTCAGTGAGTTGTTTTAAGAAATGGGATGGTTTTTCATGTTCCAGGTGTCTGAGGAAAATCACAACCCAGTCAAATAGTGGTCAGGACTAATTTGTAGCTGTTGGCTCTCTGGTCAAGTAAATTCACACAGCTTGTAAAAACCCAGACATATGAAAGGATTGCCTTTGATTTTATGTCTCCATTTTTTTCTTTCTACATTCATCCCCTGTATTTGGTACTTATGGAGCTAGGGGACAGAAAAGTAGACCTTCAGTAGTCATGATAATGTAAAGTGTGAGGAGGAGCGCTTATTATTTTTCCTTTTTTCCATTAGAGACATGGTGAAGACTTGTCCTTTACAGAAAGTGTTAGGGGTGAGAGTCACTGTTTCTGCCCTTACTAGTGTTATTCTGATACTTTGTTGCTGGCATGAAGGATAGCACTGACAGTTAACATTGTACACAAAACCAGCCAGCCTCTGCCAGTTTTATTACATCACATTGGAAGTAAAGTGGACAAAGCGTGAGCAGGGCTTGAGGCTTTTTCAGGCCCCATTCTGAAACTAGGGGAAGGAACTTCCAGGGCTGTGTCCTTTAGTCCTTAGAGCGCTCTTGGTTGTACCTAAATATTCAATGAAAGGGATCCTTCTTGGGATATCAGTCCAGCTACTTTCTGACCAAAAAATATACTGGGATAGGATAACAAAAAAGAAATATAATTGAGAGTATCACAGAAAAAAAAAATCCACATTTGAATATCCAGCTGATCTGGTTTGAAGCTTTCTCAGATTTGTGCAAGGGATGGGATTGCCATACTCTGACCCTGCAGCATAACATTTGATGCCAAACTACAAGAAGGGTGACTGTCCCTCACAATGGTTTCCTCTGAAGGCTGTGTGGCAAAGATGTGATTTTTGCTGAAAGTGGGTGGGGCCTGATGCTGCTGGTAAGGGATCAACCATTAATTTCCGAACCTGTTTAAATAAATATTGATCTTCAAAAGTCTTCATTTCACCAGAAGATTAAATTTAGCTCATTATCACATTTTAATAGAAAAGCCATGATGTTTCTCTCAGAGCAAATTTCCGGATAGTATCTCATGAGCTTTTATAGATAGGGGTTTTTTTCTTAAGCACCTAAAGTGAAGTGTAGGAAGGTCTTGTTGATAATAGATCTGGGCTGTGACCAAGAGGATACTTGATTTATTCCAGAATCATCTGTGTAGAGTGAAGAATCAGTTTAGCCTGGTCCTTATAATAATGTTATCCCCTTTATAACACTAAAACATGTAAGCATGCAGTATGTTCTAAATACACTAAATGCCTCACAGTAGGCAGGAAAAGTGTTGTGATCCCATTTTACAGATGAGAAAATTGCTCTTTAAAAATTAACTGACTTGTCCATGGAAAAAAAACAAAGAACCAGGACTGGGATCCAGGATTTTTGACTCCCAGCAAAATGCTCTTTTTACTATAATTTACTGCCTCCCATATGATAAACTACTTGAATGACTTAAAATGTACATTTTTGTTATCCAGATGAAGTTACTTAACCAAAGTCTCATACTCATCCTTTACCTGATTCTTCCTGATGTCAATGAAAATCCACATACAAGGTGGGGCAAAAGTAGGTTCATAGCTGTGAGTACGCAAAACACAGTATTATTGTTATTTATTAATTAGTATATTATTTTCCATGCAAAGAACTGTAAACCTACTTTTGCCCCACCCTATATAGACACTCCAAGTGCTCAAAGGTAAAGCATAAAATATTTGTAATTAACAGTATATAAAGATAGAAAGATCGAATATTTTACTGGAAAAATATTTCTGGCTCTTTTACTGGAAAAAAATATTTCTAGATGATTGAATGTGGCAATTTCATGTTTGAGCGCTGCTCCCTGGCCAGGTTCAGGTGGATTCAACTCCAGTGCCTCACACTGTCCCTGGCACATAGTGGACTCTCAATAAATACTTGTCAAACAGACCTGCCCTGGTTTACTCAGACCCTTATGTGGCAGCTAAGGAAACTTCTATAGAAACCACTTTAAGATGTATTTTCAAAATGACGTTTTTATTTTTATAACTATACAAGCAGTTTCTAGGCTTCTCTTTTTCCAAGATAACATTTTTCTCTTCTCGTTAACCTCTGTAATTGCATTAAAACATATTTCAGTTTTGAAATTGGGTAGAGGCCTTTCCTATGCATCATGTCCCCTTGTTCAGAGGAACCTCACAGGATTTTTTTTTTTTTTTTTTTTTTTTTTTGCAAGCCAAGGGAAGGACATATCGTTGTTATGCAGACACTCTCACTTACTGGGAAATCTCATTGTGTTCAGATCGTCAGTTTCTATTTTATGTAAACTTTTATATGTTTAAATGCAGTAAGTGGAATTAAGTTGCAAAATGAGACTAATAGAATTTAACTTGGAATTATTTAATTCAGGTTTTCCAAGAGGGACAGAATAATTGCTAGCTCAGGGTCATGAAGACCTGGTAGCTGGGTCAAGATTCCAGTTTTTCCAAATAACTACCTCAGCACTTTCAATCATTACGGGAATCAGCATCATTTCTTTCTCTACAGCATAAGGATCAGCATATTCCAGCCTATTTTTGAGCCTGGAAGTTTTGACATTTAAAAAAATTGTATGAAAACAAAAACAAAGAAGAATATGAGGCAGAGATGGCATGTGGCTCTCAAAGTCAAAAATATTTACTCTTTAGTCCTTTACATAAAGAAGTTCCCATACTGTATTCCAAAACTTCTTTGCTAGAGCGTTCCCAGGAAGTTACTACTATTAACCTCTAAGGCAGTGGTTCTCAACCAGGGGTGATTATACCCCACAGGGGACATTTGGCAATGGTTGGAGATGGCTTTGATGGTCATAACTGGCAGTGGGTTGCTACTGGCATCTATTGGGTGGAGATCATGGATGCTTTTACCCACCCTGTGTGCACTGGACGGCCCTCCACAACAAAGAATTACCTGGCCCCAAACCCTGCTTGGTGTTCATTTGTTTGTTTCTTCTGTTTATATATATATATATTTTTTTTTACAGCTGCATTGATTATGTAAAATGAAAAAAATAATGCCAAAACCTTATAGGAATTTGGGGACAAAGACTACAACCTCTGAGGAAATGCTCTTTTGGGCAGTTGGGCAGAGACCAGATAGGCCAGTGTGACCTTCCCCAAGGTGCAGTCATCTTGCTCTCTCCAATAGCTCTGTCCTTTATGGTCTAAGTCCTGCTATAGAGCAACCCAAGAAACCAAATGCAGTTGAACTGCCTAAAAAGCAAAGCTGCTGAATTGACCCCGGTCTTGAGACTTCTCCAGGTGCCCACTATCGGCAGGTCTGATCATCAGTCTGTAGCAGTCACACACCAGGCTGGGCTTCTCCTGGCAGTGTGTACAGCCTTACTAGCAGCAGTGGCCTGCCAAGGAGGTGGGAGGCAATGCTCTGTCGCCTAGTCCAGCTGCTTTGCCTTTCTGAACATAAAATGTCAAAAGAAGAACTTGCATTCAAGGAACAGGAGATCAAAGACCCTTGGGTTTGGAAGGCACCTTAAAGGTCATCTCTGCAGATGCCAATGCTGGAATCTGCTTTCAGCATCTCAGGGTGCTTTGTCTGGGGACAGGGGTTATGGCACCTTGGGCAGCCCCATCCTGTCCTTTTGGTGAGTTTTCTGGGGCAGGTACTCTTAGAAAAGATTGAGCACAGGCCTGAAAGGGCAGCATTTGTGAATCCGCTGGACCAGCCAATCACCTTTTAATCTTTATTTTTTTTAACTTTTCAATTACAGTTGACATTTGCACTTTGTTTTTGCACTAGGGGAAAATTAAAAAGAGATCAAGATTGCTTTTCATTCTCCTTTCATTTCATAGGAGGTATATCCAAGTAATCCAAGCATAATATTATTCTAGGGTTGTCTGATTTCCAAGCACATTTCATTTGTGTAACAAGTATCCTCAAATGCCCACCTTGCTCATCTTATTTAGATTTGGGGGGCAACCTTTTTCTTCCCTATACAGATAAGCATCCGGAAAAAACTCTGGGTAAACTGCTAATTAAAACTGAAATTTAAAAATAAAGCTGTAGTGTGAGAAGAGGCCCACCTTTTTAATGACTCATAGTATCTTGATAGATGCTGTATGACAATGATGATTTGTTTTAATTAACACACACACAAAAATGAGCCTCACAGGATTCACCAGACTTATAAACCTCACAAAACAGCTGAACATTTAACTGGTGACTCCTTGTGATAATTAGAAGGAGAAGGAAGTTAAAAGGAATTATTTGTTTCCAGCCTAAGAGGTTGCAGCTTCCCTTGGCACAGGAGCTAGGGAGATGCAAGGTGCTGGCAATCTGATCAGCTTTGACTTTGTGGGAGGTGCCATCTGGTACCTGACTTTGGGGCTCAGTGTGAGCCCCAAGTGATACTTGAGATAGGCTTGAAGCAGCCCTTTGAAGTCACCTGCTCTGTAGCAAATCGCAGCAAGCTGGCCCCTGCTACTGCCACATGCCCGGAAGGCCACAGAACTTCCGAGGAATCCTGCCAGACTGATTTAATGACCAGCAGGGGAGGTGAGTAATCTCTAACCTTTAAAAAGGGGAAAAAAAAGGAAATCAACACCAGTTATTATTTCATATGGGAAGCCCTGAATAACAATGTCATGCTTTCAACTTCAGAATTGAGATTTTGAACAAAAGGAGGCAATGAGGGAATTTGGAAGCTATTTTTATCTTCTCACTCTCTAAGAAACCCTCTTGAGAATATTGTTTCTGGTATTTTAAAAGATGCCCACTGTTAGGTCTACTTTAGGTTTAACTTGTGGGCTCCGTGTACAGTTGATGAGGATTTGGGTGCAAGCAGCTACCTTGGGAGATAATATCCAAAAACACTAGTAAGGAAGTGGGGATGTGAAAGATGGCATGTTCTCAAGCAAGTGTCCGCTGTGGGCATCCAGGGCTCAGTCTCCTTGGAGAACTCTGGGAGACACTGTAGAGTATATGTCCAGGTTATCCCAACTGTAGGTGAAGAAGCTAGATATTTAGTCCCTAACTCTCCAGCCATCAGTAATTGGTCCAGCTGCATCAGGGAGCATTAAATAAATATATGGCAATTCCATCTGTTATAGCAGTCCCTATAATCAGAATTGTTGTTGTTTTATAAAAGCCTCAGGCAGAAGAGCTACAGGGCTTTGCAGGAAGTGGCCTTGGCATTTAGAGGTGAGTGTGAGCTGGGAGAGTAGAGGTGGGTCTCTGACTGCAGCATCTGCCGAAGGGTCTTATGCCCACCTGGAGTCATGCATCTAAGGGACATACATCCCTTCACTCAACAGGATTGCCTTGACCCCAGCTCCGTGAAGTTTACAGGCAAGAATGATCCAGCATTGCTGTTGCGTTTATTGACTTTGATAAGCAACTGCTGCCATTTTCAGTTTTTTCACTGGATGGTAGGAAAGATGATTGCAAACAGGACCGGGCCACCACCAGGACTCAGGGTTCTGTATTGCCAGACCTGCACATCTAAGTATCCCACCCCTCTTCCCTTTATGAATACAAAAGAGAGCCACACAACTGTAATAGAACAATGTTTTTAAAAAGAAAAGCAAAAAAACAAAGTTTATAGGCCCCCATTTTCACACATCTACTCTTAAAAAATCTTTTTAAATAAATGTATTAGGGTGACCCTGGCTAATAAAATTATATAGGTGTCAAGTTATAGTTCTATAATACATTATCTGTATATTGCACTATGTGCCCACCACCCAGAGTCAAATCTCCTTCCGTACCATATACTGACACCCTTTACCCTTACTACTCCCACACCCTTCCCTCTGGTAACCACCGTTCTGTTGCCTGTGTCTATGAGTTTTTGTTCATTTGCATTTCTTGTTTGTTCATTTGTTGCTTTCAGTTTTATACCTCATATATGGTATCATGATTCTTAACTTTTTCCATCTGAAAGATAACAAGAGATAAAGATGGTCACTTTACACATCTACTTTTGTTACTCTCCTCTCTAGAAATGCACTCACTGCTTACTCAGACATCAAACCCACCTGTCCTCTACCTTAGGAGGCCTTCCCAGAATGGCCGGCTTTCAGTCGTGTTCATATTATTGAATGCTTAGCTATACACTATTATATAATTTGCTGTATTGTCGTGTGACAGTTTCTTTCCAGCAAGATCATAGGCTCTTCAAATGCAGGAACAATGTCTCATACTCCCAAATCTCTCCTAGAACCTTGTATAATGTGGAGTGTGCAGTAGGTACTTAATAAATTGTTGCTGGTCAATGGCATAAAAGATGGAAAGTGTTTTCCTTCCCTGTTGATTTATTTTGGTCAGATAGAATTCCGTCTGGTAGTATGATCATGTGATTTCTTTAGATGTGTCTTCCCTTTTAATCCTTGATAAATTTTGGTTCCAAACTTGATAATAAGCAGTAAGCACCCATTCTGCCTCAGGATCTTATGGCATTTACTTTATATGAGGAGAAACTCTTAGGAAACCAAACACTTGAGCACCTCCTCTGGTCCAAGTACGGCTTGACCTCAGCCTCCAGTCCATCCCCATGTGGGAGCGGAGCAGTCTGCAGTTCCCAGGGAGCACCTGAAAGTCAGCTCTCCACTACACATGTCCTTATTTGCATGAAGTAAAAGTCTCAAAACTTTAGCCACAACCATACTCAAATGTAAACATGAAATGCATTTTTTTTTAATCAAGGGCAAATGGTTTTTCCAGCTGTAGCATCAATGTCTACGAGGCTACCATCCTGATGTTACTGAGCCTCACTCTTCTGAAGAGGGAGCCCATGTTAACAGAAAGATTTGTTCTAAGGGGTGAACTTAAATGATACTGGCACAAAAATCAGTGTATCTCTGGTAAGTGTAACAGAAACACTAGAACTAATTTCTCAGCATTGAAGGTGACATTCCTTTGCCCATTCTTCCATGGGCTCCACAAATTTGTCAAATACCATAGCTTTGTCAATTCCTTCTAATTGTCTCAAGAAAAAAAGGCACCTCTGCTATAGAACTCTCATTATAATTGCTCAAAAAATATTTGTGATATTCAGCACCTTAATTTTGTGAGGTTTTCATTGCTGTCTTTTGTTTTTGTTCTTGTCATAGTAAGTGGTCATACTGAGTAGACTGATTGCTCTTAGACTCTTTAAGGTGCCCACACAGCACTGGACATGTAGTAAAAACACAGATTCTTTTTTTAAAGATTTTATTTATTTATTTTTACAGAGAGGAGAAGGGAGGGAGAAAGAGGAGAGAAACATCAGTGGGTTGCCTCTCACACACCCCCACTTGCAGACCTGGCCCACAACCCAGTCATGTGCCCTGATCTTTTGGTTCACAGGCCCACACTCAATCCGGGCCACACGCCCCAGGGCAAAAAAAACAGATTCTTATTCAGCTTAGGGTGGGACTGGGATTCTGAATTGCTAAAAAGTTCTCAGGTGATGCTACTGCTGCTGCTCAGTGGAGCACACTTTGAGTAGCAAGGTTCAAATTCAGCTGCTGTGAACAGAACACTGGGTTTGGAGTCAGGAAATCCAAGCTCAATCCTTGGTTCTTTTAAGTATGTAACCTTGGGTAAGTTGCCTAACCTCCTTGAGGAGCAGGTTCCTCATCTGCAATGAATGTAATAGCATCCCCCACACCCACTTATGGTAAGGATGCAATGAGATACCATACGTGAAGGCACTCCCACATTTTGTAAGGTGTGTTATCATTATTGTTATTTGCTTTGAAAATGACTGTTACTTCCTCATATGTGCCAGCTCTTTCAGAGTCATTATTGCCTGTTGAGTAAATACACATGAAGGCATTTTTTTCTTTGATCCAACAGGCAATAATGGGTGCGCTATCTGCATTCTCAATACTCAGATTGGCAATTTGTTGGTCTTTAATGACTCCATCTGAGTCATTATAGACGATTGGATTCATCCTACTGCTGAGCGTGCAGCTCCTAAGTTCTTAGGCAGGCAGAGCTGTCAGTGGGGATGAGCAGATTGTATTCCATCTCATTAAGGTGGTTTCTCAGAGCTCAGAACCTCATCTTCATGCTTGACAGTGCTTTTCGCTCAAAGGAAGCCTGCACTTCCTGCCCAGAGAAGTGTCTTTGGGAGGTGGTGGACTCCTGTGTCCCAGTTAACTTCATCATTCCTCACAGCAGGGCATGCCAGAAAGAGATTCTCCAGCAATGTAGGCAAGAGAGTTGGTAACTGATAACTCTCCTCTCTCACTTGATATACATGACTACAGTGTTTCCCTGGGAAATCTGGCTGACATGATATATCTGGGAACAGTTGAGCACTTCAAAGGAAAGAGTGTGGTCAGAATTGCCAGAGACCAGGACTCTCAGGCAAAGTGGTCATTATAAAGCCCCTTGAAACTGAAATGGAAGATTTTGCTTAATTAGGGTTTTAATCATTTAGGTCCACGTGTTCCCCATCTCCTTTCTAAAAGTTGTTTTTATAGGATATAAAAGAAATCTGTAATCATTTAGGATCAAAATTAAATCCACCAAAGAAAATCTTCCTACCTACCTGATTCTATTCAAACAAAATAAACCTCAGTGTAAGTGAGGATTAGCAGTTCTTCTCAGAGGTGAACATGCTTTCGAATTTCCTGGGAATTTGATTAGCATGCATATTCTGATTCAGTAGGTTTGGGATAGCAGGCCTGAGGTCCTGCACTTCTAACAAGCTCCCAGGGCGGCTGCTGCTGGTCTGAGGACTGCAATTTCTAAAGCAGTGAATTGGGGTACCTGAGGAACATTTCTGTCTCCTGACTAGTTAATTACTCAGTGCAATTTAATTGCTTCCACACTCTAAAGCAGTGGTTCTCTGACTTGAGCAGATTTCTCTTGGAGGACTTGTCCAAACACACATTTTCGGTCTCGCTGGAAGAGCTTCTGATTCTGTAGGTCTGGATCGGGGACTGAGAATTTGCATTTCTTTTTCTTTTTCTTTTTTACATTATTTGTATTGTATTTTTTTACAGAGAATTTGCATTTCTAACAGGTTCCCAAGGTGATGCTCTTCCTGCTGGTCCAGGGGCCACACTTTGAGAGCCATTGCTATAAAGCAGCCTAGTAATTGGCTGCCAGGACTAATCTCAAAAATGCAGCCTCTCTCTGTAGGGCCTGAGCAACACATACAAGCAGGGTGCAAAGGTTATTTGTGCCACACTTAATTCTGAATGGAGCCGTATGAGCTATTTGCAAAGGGTACTACATAACTCTGAACCTTTGAAGTTTGTGGTTTAAGGCAAGCATATTGGAGAGAGGGGCCTGCGCTGGTGCCTGTCTCCAGGTGTTGGAGTTTAGGAGAAAGGGGCTGAAGAGAAGAATGCGCACTTTGAGATGGAGGGGAGGGAGATGAGCCTCTGCCCACTCACACACACACAGACACTGTGGCTGTTGTTGCTACCTTCACTGTGTGATTGCCAAAGCTTCCTTTCTTCCCAAGACTTCCCACACAGAGTCACCTGCCACTTGCCTTTAGAGTAACTTTTTTTACATCAAACCAGAAGGCACAGCGGGTACAAATAGGATGTGCATGTTGCATTTTTGAGACAAGGACCCAGCTCTGTGGTTGCCAGAGGTACGGTGCCCACCACCAGGGCTCTAGTGGTTCATGTTCAGTTTCAACTACTGTCTGCTGTCAGTGCTGTTAGAGGTGAAGCAGAACTGCAGTGAAGTTCAGTAAGCACTGGTTTTGGCATCGTGGAACAGGGGCTGTTTCAGGGGCCCCAGTTTCTATGTTTGAAGCTGTGAACCACTCATGGGTCCACGATAAAGTCCATTTACTGCTCTGGGGTCTTCATTTCCTCACTCACAAAATTGGATCAACAATCACCATTATGGGGTTGGAAGACAAAAGGAGATCATATATAAACAAACTTTTTAAAGCATAACGTGCCTAAAGCCACACTGATCTCACAGTGTCTTCACTGAACGCACATATGTTTGTCTAGGACAAGGATTCCCAGGGGATAAGAATAAACACCTTAGTCACTCGGTTGATATATTTCACACCACATCTTATTTTGTAAAAAAAGAAAAAAGAAAAAAAGGTGCCTTTGGAGTCAGAGACTACCTTTTCCTAACCAGAAGCTATGCTGACATGGCCTCATACTCCTAGGTGATGCAATATTACTTCAGTCTATGCATTTTACTTGGACTGGCACAAGAAGAATAAAAAATGGTATATTTCATCATCCACTGCCTACACTTATAAAGCCATACACCTGCGCTATCCAATTCAGAAGCCATGAGCCACATGTAGCTATTTGATTTACAGTTAAGTTAGTCAAAATTAGAAACTCATTTCCTCAGTTGCACTAGCCACTTTTCAAGTGCTTAATAGCCACAGGTGCCTGTAATGGCCAGAAGACATAAAGAATATTTTCATCATCAGAGACAGTTCTAGTCGACAGTACTGCTGTTCCCAGATAAAATAACTGATACATCTTAACTAATAAGCAGTGGGATCAAGATTCAAACAGGTCTGGGTTCTAAATCATCATTTCAAAAAATAACTAGACCAGATTGCCTCCGTGAAATACAGAACTAGATGAGCAAGGCATGGCCCTTGGTGTCTGATGGCCTTGAAGTAGTGTTTCAATCAGTAACAGAGTAAGGGGGAACTTGCAGTTTCAGCTTCTGCATGTAAAGACCTTGGAAGTTACCACTCCAATCGTTACAATAAGAAAAACAGAAATTAACTGAAAACCAATGACTTTTCTTGTACACATCAGAGAACTGAGGTCACAGGGCAGACTGGTCACAGGGTAGACTGCTATCCCTGAAACTGTAGAGGCAGGCACGTCTATAGAGACACAGACACAGTCTGCTTCCCTGGAGCAGAAGCCTTGGGTAGAAACACTGAAATGGTCATTTGGACAAACTGATAAAGGCTGAGTGTGCAAGTACCATGAGAGTTCGAGACTCCAGGGGCTACAATCACTACCTTTGGAGGAAGAGGGGTCACAGGGCTCAAAATTTCATGGGCTTCCCCTCCAGAAACCCCACCAGATTCCCAAGGTGAGGACAGGGCAGGGGAAGGTGGAAGAGTAGTCATTGTGAAATCTATCTAGTCTTCTTCATGACAAAGGCCTTACTCTCCACTGAAGCCTCCTTCTGTCTTCTTAATGTAGGGAGGAAGGAAAAGAGTCCTCAGGTGTCAGGGCTTCAAGGAAATAGATTAGAAGTGCTGCAGCCAGGGAAAAGAGTAGGGGGCAGAGGGAAAAACTGTTATCACTGGAGAAACATTTGTGAATGTCACAGCCTTAAGGCACAAGCCCACTTAAAGACAGATTTCATCAGCAGATTGTATAGCACTTCCCCTCCCTACACCTTATCACTACATCAGCAAGGCTCCAGTATAATAATAGTATATAGATTATAGCTGAAAGAGCTGCAAAACACAGACTCTGAGGAGGAGTACAGAAGTCCCTCTCTATATCACGGTTCACTTATCACAGCCTCACTGTAACACGGGATTTTTAAAAATATTATATTACATATCGTGGGATTTTGCAGTACTGTATACGTATGTTGTGAAAGTTACATAGGTTTAAGAGTGTAGAATAAATGTAAGGTTCCTACTTCCCGGGGGGGACTGGAACGTAATACCCATAATAAGTGAGGTAATACTGTACTTAGAGAAGTCCGGAGTCAAAAGGAGAGACAAAAACAAGAGAAATTTGAAGTTTCTGGTGCCTATAGCCACAACAAATATTAGATATATCCCAAGTTTTCGATTAACATAAATCCTCACTGTAAGCCTATATACTTCAGTTCCTATTAACTGATACAATATGTCCAATTTGGGGGGTAAATCACAAGGCACATCAAAAGAAAAACATACATAGTCTGAAGAGACAAAGGAAGCATCAGAACCATACTCGGGTGTGATACAGATGATAGGATTATCAGACAGAAAACTTAAGGTAACTGACTAATATGTTATGGGCTTTAATGGGAAAAGTAGACAGCATCAATAACAGACAAATAATGGAAGTAGAGAGATGGAAACTCTGGGGATGAGTCAAAAGGAAGTTCTAGAAAAACTGTAGCAGAAATGAAGAATGGTTTTGATGTACTCATCAGTAGATTCAACACAGTCCAGGAAAGAATCAGTGAGCTTGAATACAGGATAATAGAAATTTCACAAACTGAAACACAAAGAGATAAAACAGTGAAAGCACCCTAGAACACCCAAGAATTGTGGGACAATATCAAGAGGTATAAGATACACGTAATTAGAAAATGCTAGAAGGAGAAGACAGAATGTAGCAGAAGGAATGAAGTAATAATGGCCAAGAACTTTCCAAAATTAGTGACAGACAACACACTACAGACCCAGGTAGCTCACAGAACACCAAGGTAAATAAGTATCCATAAAACCACGTTTAAGTATATCATATTCAAACTACAGAAAACCAAAGACAAAGAGCAAATCTTGAAAGAAGCTGTGGGGTAGAGGGAGACATCTTATATATAGAAGAAAAAGGATAAAAATCATATTAGATTTATCATCAGAAACCACACAAGCAGGAAGACAATGGATTGCAATATTTAAAGAGTTGAAAGGAAAAATCCACCAACCTGAAATTCTATAATCAGCAAAATTATGCTTCAAAATGAAGGAGATATAAAAATTTTCTCAGAAAAACAAAAACAGAATTCATTGCCTGCAGACCTGTCCTATAAGAAATGTTCTTCATGCAGAAGGAAAATTAAATAGCTCAAAATCTCAGCTCTATATAAAAGTTAATGAAGGTAAAAGAAAATCTTTTTTTGTTTTCTTATTCTTGATCTAAAACCTAACTTTCAAACAATAATAGTAGCAATGTATTGAGAGATTATAACATGGATAAGAGGAATAGATGTCAGCCATATCACCAGGGACAGGAGAGAGGAATTGGAAAAAATTATAACCATACTCCACATGAAGCATACAGTATTACTTGAAGGCTAACTTAGATTAGGTGTTAATATATACTGTAAGTTCTAGGGCAACCACTAAAAATAATTGAAAGAAGTTTAATTGATATAGTAAGAGATAAAACGGAATAATATAAAATTCTCAATTAAAACCAGACAAGACACAAAAAAGAAGGAAGAAAGAAACAAGGAACAACTACAACAACTAGAGAACGGTTACAACCATGGTGGATATGAATCCAACTATATTAATAAGTACTTTAAATGTGAGTTTTATATATCAATTAAAAGAGAGTGACTGTCAGAGTAGATTAAGAAAAATTAAGACTCAATTTATGTCGTCTACCAGAAACCTACTTTAAATATTAAAGACTCAGATAGGCTACAAATAAAGTGGTAGAGAAAGTATATCATGCTAACACTAATCAAAAGAAAGCTGAACTAATGTTTGGGGACTTCTGGCCAAAATGGAGGCCGAGACAGACATGCTGTGTCCCCCCAACAACTCAGAAGGAATACAACTACCTCAAAACTAGAGACAACCAGAAGTTCCAGAAAATCAAGCTCCATGGAAGTCCGACGAACAAAGATATAAAGAAGAAATACTCATCCAGACAAGTAGGAGGTGCAGAGCTAGGACGAAGCCAGGGCAGAGAGGACGTGGTGTGGTGGTGGTGGTGGCGGCGGCAGCAGGCTGGTGGAAAGCGCAGTCACATGTTCCCAGCTCCTGACCAGATGGTGCAGCTCATGGTCTTAGCGCCAGGGAAAATCAAGCCTCGTTGCTTCTGACTGTGCAAACCAGTGGGGGTTGGGGCGGAGGAAGAAACTGCCAGTCTCTCAGCAGAGTCCGCTTGATTAAAGGTCCCCCATAGTCCTAGAACATCCGCAGACCCATCCACTCTGGGAACAACGGCCAGGGCAACAGCTAGAGATGCACCAGTCCCATATGAAACTGGGAAAAGTGCCTGGAAAAGGGGCAAGTGCTGAGCAGGCGGGATTGTTCTCTCTCAGACCCCTCCCCTCATACAGCACCACAACATGGTGAAACGGGTTGCCCTGTACTGACGAATACCTAAGGCTCCGCCCCTTACAATGTAACAGGAGCGACAGCTCTACCTAAGACAAACAGGCAAACAAATACAGGAGCCTTTCAAGATGAGGAGACAGAAAAGTACGGCCCAAAAGGAGGAACGGATCAAGGTTCCAGTGGGAGAACTAAGCGATGAGGAGATAGCCAACCTAAGAGATGCAGAGTTCAAAACACTGGTCATAAAGGTGCTCACAGGCTTGACAGATATGCTTGAGTATGGCAAATGCATAAGTGAAGAGGTGAAGGCTATGCTAAATGAAACTAAGGAAAATCCACACAAAACCAATGGTGAAGGGAAGGAAACCAGGGTCCAAATCAGTGATTTGGAACATAAGGAAGAAAAAAACCGTCAACCAGACAAAATGAGGAAACAAGAATTGAAAAAAAATGAGAAAAGGCTTAGGAACCTCTGGGACGACTTTAAACGTGCCAACCGAATCATAGGGGTGTCAGAAGGAGAAGAGGAAGAACAAGACATTGAAAGCTTATGTGAAAAAATAATGAAGGAAAACTTCCCAAATTTGGCAAAGAAAATAGACATACAAGTCCAGGAAGCACAGAGAGTCCCAAACAAGCTAGACCCAAAAAGGACCACACCAAGACACATCATCATTAAAATTCAAATGGTGAAAGATAAAGAGAGAATCTTAAAAGCAGCAAGAGAAAAGCTGAGAGTTACCTACAAAGGGGTGCCTATAAGGCTCTCGGCTGATTTCTCAAAAGAAACTTTGCAGGTAAAAGGGGACTGGCAAGAAGTATTTAATGTGATGAAAAGCAAGGACCTACAACCAAAATTACTCTATCCAGCAAAGCTATCATTTAGAATGGAAGGGCAGATGAAGTGCTTCCCAGACAAGGTAAAGCTAAGAGTTCGTTATCACCAAGCCATTATTGTATGAAATGTTAAAGGGACTTATTTCAGAAATAGAAGATCAAAACTATGAACACTAAAATGACAACAAACTCACAACTATCAACAACTGAATCTAAAAAATAAAACAAAATCCAACTAAGCAAACCAGAATAAGAACAGAATCATAGGTATAGGGATCCTTTGGAGGGTTATCAGCTGGGAGGGGGGAGGGGGAGAAATGGGGAAGTGGCACAGGGATTAAGAAGCATAATTTGTTGGTACAAAATAGACAGGGAGAAGTTAAGAATAATATAGTTAAGGGTGAAGCCAAAGAACATATATGCACGACCCATGGACATGAACTACGGGGGTGGGATTGCTGGGGAAGGGGGTGTACTGGGCAGAGGGGAGCAAAGGGGAAAAAATTGGGACTACTGTAACAACATAATTAATAAAATATACTTAAAAAAAAGAAAGCGGAACTAGCTATATTTCAGATATGGCTGACTTCAAAATAAAGAAAATTATCAGGAATAAAGGGGCTAAAGGGATCAATTTCCCAAAAGACATAACAATCCTAAACGTGTATGGACCTAACAACAGACCATTAAAATATATGAGAACTGATAGAACTGAATGGGGAGAAAGAAACCCGTGATTCTAGTTGGATATAGAATGCTTGCACAGAGGTAAGGGGTAAATTGATAATACCCTGGGCAGAATCATGACCCAGCTTTTTTAAGGATAGCTCTTATAGATGTCTAGAGGTTAAGGTGGAGAGGCAAAATACTGTACATAGGGAGATCATCCTCTCCTTCACCCGAGTAACTGACATGAGTCTGTAAGCAAAAGGCTCTGAATAGGATAGCTGCACAAGGAAGAAAAAGAGAGATTAGATCACCATTTCCAAAATGTGTTTTAGGAATGTCTCCTTTGATGCTAAAACAAAAATTGGGTTCTGTGGCCAGATAACTTTGGGAAAGAATGCATGTGGTATCCCCATATCAGATTCCCATGTTGAATGTAATTAGCATATCAAATGCTTTTAAAAGTTTCTCTGTAAAAGAAATCTATTTAACTCTGTCCAGCTCAGCATTTCTTAAAGTTTTTTTTTTTGTTTGATCATAGATACTTTCTACTTTTTTGGTGACTCCTATTAACATCCCGAAGAACCAGTGTGCTTCAGAGCACACACTGAAAATACTATCCAAAAAAGAATAGGGAAATGGAATCAATAGGACTTGAGGTTTATTGGATTGTGAGTAAACAAACAAAAAGTGGTGATATTGGTTTAGAAATTTCCCAGCTGGTTAAGTAGAAAGAGGATGATGCTGTTAATCATAACAGGAAACAGGTGAACATATACCAGCTGAAATATTGCCATTGATATATGTTTGTAAATATGCAGAAGGCATATGAAAATTCAGATTTGGAGTTGGGAAGAGAGGTGAGATATTGATGTGAACTGGGGATTCATCAACATAAAGATAATAAGCCAAACCATGGAGGTGGAGTTCATTGCCCAAGAAGAATTAATTTGAATATAACAAGATCAGAAGTGCCAGAGACAGAATCTTGAGTAATATGAAATTTACAAGGTAGGCAAATGTAGAGGAGTCAGTAAGAAAGACACCTGAAAGCCAGGTTGAGAAGTAAGAGAACAAGAGAAAAATCATGCCATGGAATTCGTGGGAGAGAAGGGGGGTTTCATTCAAACCACACATACTGAGCGCCTTTGTTTGCCAGGCACATAGTAGAGGCTACAGCTGTGAAGAAGCCACACCCCTGCCTTAATGGAGCCTACTGGATTCCCATGAAAAGCTCAAATGCTTGACCCTCTTACATATTTTTAAAGTACTACTTTGACCCCACATTATTGACTTAACTGCCGGGAGTTTAAGAAAATGGGGAGTGAAAAGTAGCCATTGGATTTACCTGCTTAGAAGTCACTGTTGAGTTTTGGTTGATGCTGGGATACAGTCTAGACTGGAGTGGCTTGAGGAGTGGCAGGTGAGGAAATCAAGTTAGCGAGCATGACTCTCTGATGTATAGTTGGAGACAGCAAATGTAAAGAGCTCTGTAAAGAAGGGGAGATGCGGCAGAATTGGAAGGGAAGGGGGAAATGAGGCCCTTTTTAATATGGGAAAGACATAAGCACATTTCAGAGCTCATGGGAAGGGACTAGTAGAAAAAGAGTACATGGGAGAAGAGGGGATAAGCAATACCAAGAAGAAAGGAAGGAAAGCCAGAACCCAAGGGGAGGAATTGATCTTAAGAGAGAGGGTGAGCCATGGCCTTGATTTTCACAGGAGAGGATTGAAAATGTAGATGAGGGTATTTTCATGAATACATTAGCAGCAGATTGAGAGTAACTTACATATGATGGCTTGGTGTTTTCTCTTCAAGATAGTAAAGTCAGTAGCTGAAAGTGAATCTTGTCAAGTGCTAAAGAGAGTATTTGTCTAATATCTATGCGTTTGGAGGCCAATTGACAAGGGAGTGTAAAGAGACTAAGTAGTAAATTTGAAGCAGTGTTTTTTGAGGAATTTGGGTATGAAAGCAAAGAGACAATCTCTCCTTCCCTTTTGTCTCAATATGGACAAATGCATAAAGAAGAACTTGAGATGGAAATGAGAGACAAGTTGAGAGTTCACATTGGGCATATTTAAATTTCAGAAAAAGAATATGAATTATATAGAAGGAAGGATTTCTTAACTCTAGTAGCTTTTTGGCATTTGAATGGTTCATCAGGGGAGACTGAAATGCATGAGAATGGTTCAACTAGACGTTGGGATGGCATGACGTCCGAGGGTGACACAGGCTTCAAAGTCTATCGCATATGTCAGTGGTTCTCAACCCTGGCTACAGGCAGAATCACTGGAGGAATTCAAACATACCTTGCCTAGGTTTCACACCCCTAGATTCTCATTCCATTGGTCTGAAACAGGGTGACCTGTCCCAAATGTGGCCCACAGACTGGCAGCTGCAGCCGCTGAGACCTTGTTAGAACTGCAGAATCCCAGCCTCCACCCAGACCTACTAGATGAGAATCTGCATTGTTACAAGATCCCCAGCTGAGTTATGTGCACATTAAAAGTCTGAGAAATGCTGGACCTGAGGATGGTCTAGAGTGCAGCCAGACATGGCTACTTTTTTAAAGCTCCCCCAGGAAACTCTAATGTGCAACCAGAACTGAGAACCACCCTAAGCAGAAAAAGACATACTTATAAAACTATTTAGCTCCTATGATAAAAATGTCAAAATATGACACACACACACAAAGAGTGCATGCAAAAACTGGTGAAATCCAAATAAGGCCTGTAGTTGAGAGTTAATGGAATACTAAAGTCAGGTTCATGGTTTTGATCATATACTATGATTATGTAAGATGTTATCATTAGAGAAACTCTGAACCATATTTACAACTTCTCATGAGTCTTAAATTATTTTAAAATAAAAAGTTGAAAAGAAAACATTTTAAACTAAAAAAGATCCTGCCTAGGATGAGGGGCAACTGTTCTCCATCATCCTCTAAGAAATAAACAAGCTCCATCATTCACTGGGAGGGGAGGAGCCACTGGAGAATTTAAAGCAGAGGGCTGACAGGTTTGGATTTGTGTTTTAGAAAAATAAATCCGGTGGCAGTTTGGAGGATTGACTAAAAGAAAAGAAAAGAAAAAAAAAAAGATGTGTTAGGAAGCTGTTTCTGTCATCCAGATAGATTATAAGGGCTAGAACCAAATCAGGAGCAATGAAAATGGAGCACAAGAGGATGGATTTAAGACATGTTGGACGTAAAATCAACAGGACTGGATGAATGATTCACAGATTGTCAACCTTGGCTGTGTGTACAGGCCCCTGGGAAGCTTTTTAAAATACAGATGCCCTCGCCCTTGCCAAGAGATTCTGATTTAAAGGTGTGAGGGTGAGCCCAGATAGTTCCACACATGGCGCAGATGGGCAGGGTCCAAGCAGCTGCCTCAGGCTGAGGCGGGTGGAGTGCAGAATACACCTCCCAGCTTTCTAATCTCCTCGGGCCCCAAGGAGCAGAGGGTAAGGACAAGGTCGCAAAGAGATGCCCAGATAAGTGAGGAAGATAGTCCTTCCTCTTCTGCTGGTTTTACACTGAGTAAAATGGTAAAACTTTGAGTTAAAATGTGTAAATCCATTATCCTTACAGCCCAGCTATCTTCCCATGGCTTACCTAAACACATCTATTTTTAAATGAAAATGAAACAATGCAACTGTGCCATGTAAACATAACCTCATCTTATTAAAATAACAACAACTTGCTATTAACCCCAAATTTTGCAGTATTTGTACAAACAGAGAAATCTTCAGCAGGCTGAGCGGAATGCTTTGCAAACAAGGTGGAATTCTTCGTTTTTGCTGACTCGGAAAGCCCCTCCCCACCTTTCTTCTCAACCCATCTGGATACCATTTCCATCTTTCCCCAGGGAAGTCTTCCTTGTTGGGTTGGTTGGTTTTTGGTCCAGGGAGGCTGTTGTTGGGAATCCATCCAAATGCTACAATATGTGCAGAGTGTGCCCCCCTGCGCTCTCCGCTCCGGAGTCAGCAGGGCAGCAGGCAGGGCGGGGCCTCCCATTGCCACTCACTGTCAATAAATGTCCGGATTCCATGAGAAATGTCCAGGAAGTGTGCACCATGCCCTCAGACCCTTGAGTGGGAATGGCTAATGGATTGTCTTTTACAGGGTGACCTGCCAAAGCCACCAGTTTCCCTCATAAAAACAATCTGAGGTTTCCCCACTGAGAGTTGCTTGCTACCTATTGGAATCTCTCTTTCTAAAGTGTTGTGCAAAGCACCGTGAAAATGTTTCCATTTCAAAATGGTCTGATCTTTAGTATTTCAATTTTCCCATTAAAGGACATTTTTGCCGGTTTTTTACTTAAAAAGAAAAGAAGTTACAAAGCCCGCTAGTATCCATTATAATATTGCATAAGTACCTCATAACATAATCAGCACATTGCAAAGTTTAACAATTTAAATGGTTAGTGTGAAACAGAAAACATTAATATGGCATTTAGAGGGATCCTTTTGTGTTCCAGGTTCTTCTACTATATTAAGTCTCAGCTTTCCACTACCTATGTTATTTACAAGGTAACCAGATGAACACCTATGTTCATCCATTTCTTAAGTGAGCCAGAACTTCGTTTGAGATCTACAGGCTGCTTTATGTTGAATTTGATAAAGCTACCTCACCTTGGAAAAGGAGAGAGGATATGATAGACTGAAAATTTAAAAACCTCTTTATTCCTAATTTCACTATCCTATTCTTTCCAGAACTGCATCTATTAATATCCGCCTGTGTATTCCCTTGAGAGCTGGGCTGGAAATGCATTATTTCTGCTGGTTTGTGTGTGTGTGTGTGTGTGTGTGTGTGTTTTAAATTGCCACAGCATCTTTATTTGTAGACATAAAAGTAATCATCTTATCCCACACATTCTGATTCCTCTTGTTTGTTTTGCTCCCCCACCCCCTGGGTCTTTGACAACTAGCTAGTACTTTTGCTCGATCACTTCTCACTATTTAACTACGCTTCAGGACATGCAGGTGGAAACTGTCTAATGCATGCTGGTGAAGCCAAGGCAACTAGACAAGAGTGTGCAGGCTTCTCCAGAACATTTCTGTCTTGAGTTGTGTGTCTGCACTGTTCTGGGACTGGAGATAAAACAAAGAATAAAATGCAGAGATCTAAAGAATATGTCCTATAATGTGGCAAGTGATGAGACAGATGTGTTCACACACAGGAGAGCAGAGAGGACGTCATCTGCATTTCCAGGGCGGGCTTCCTGGAGGAGGTGATAGCAGAGCCGAGCCCATCACTCCTCACAAGTCCGAACTCCTAGCAGAGGGATCTGGACATTGCAATTTCAGTGCTCACTCTGCAGCCCTTCCCAAAGCAGCCACGATTTCCCATTACTGCTAATCTGCAGCAGCTTCTCCTCTCAAATAGAGAAATGCTGCTTCTCACGAAGAAGTAAGCCCTCACCTGGACTGGTGTGGCTCAGTGGGTTGGGCATCATCCCGCAAAGCAAAAGGGTGTTGTTTCCATTCCCAGTCAGGGCACATGCCTGGGTTGTAGGTTCAGTCCCCAGTTGAGGGCCTGTTTGAGAGATGTTTCTCGCCCTCTCTGTCTCCATCCCTTCCCCTCTCTCTAAAAATAAATAGAATTTTTTAAAGAAAGAATAAAATCCTCACATCATGAAACAAACAGTTGCTCTATGACAAGAACACCACTAAGCAGCCAAGAAGAATAAGGGATTTCTAGGCATTGGGTTAAAATCATCATGTGCCACATGAATAGAAACTCATGGGCAAAGGTGCCAGCCACACTTTCTGACTGAAATAGGGAGAGGTTCCAACCTTCACGAAGAACCTGCAATGTGCTCCTCTGCCGGGCATCGTACCTACACTGTTTCTTTCAGAAATCAACCACACTTCTAGACAGCAACCCCATTCTGATGATAAGGGAACTGAGGATCAAGAAGAGGGATTTATTTTATCAAGGCTATCACGTGGTCCCTAACTTGGTTGCATATAAACACAAGTCTGTATGACCCGAGCTCTTTTTAGCATGAGGGGCTGCCTCTGGAGCTCTTCTTTGTTGCAGCCTTTACAGCCAGTCTCACTTGACTTGAATTTAGATACTCCCCTACAAATCAATAACGAAAAGACCAAACAACTCAATAATCATATCGGCAAAAGGTTTGAGTGGGCACTTCAGAAAAGAGGATAGCCACATCACTAATGAGCACATGCGAAATGCTGAGCTTTGGGCCTCATGGAAATGCACATTAAACCCAAATGAGCTCTGGCTGGTGTGGCTCAGTGGATTGAGTGCTGGCCTGTGAACCAAAGGGTCTGTGGTTCAATTCCCAGTCAGGACACGTGCTTGGGTTGCGGTCCAGGTCCCCAGTCACTGGTGTGCGAGAGGCAGCCACACATTGATGTTTCTTTCTCTTTCTCCCTCCCTTCCCCTCTCTCTAAAAATAAGTAAATAAAATCTGTTTTTAAAAAATCCAAATGAAATACCAGTATACACCCACCAGAATGGTTAAAATTTTTTAAAGACTGATATGGGGCAAATGTTGCTGAGGATATGGGGTAACTGGAACTGTTGTACATTGCTGGCAGGGATATAAAATGATACAATCACTTTGGAAAAATTAAACTAAATGTATGCCTCTTCTCTGATTCTGAAATTCCACTCCTAACTCTATATAGGCAGTGGTATGCTCAGGCTGGAGCCTACTGGCTCCTGAAAGCTGGTTAGGCACATCTCTTCCTAACGCACACCCCCCCCCCCGGGGTTTGAAATTGGTCATGGAAGGGGAATTTACAAATGCTTTCAAGTCAGAGCTATTTTTGTTAGAGAACTTATTGTTAAACATTTACCAACACGTCACTGCGTATACCTGAGAGAAATCAATGTATATGTCCACCAAAGGATTTGTACAAAGAATGCCCAAAGCAATTTTACTTATAAAGCCCCAAAATGCAAACAATGTAAAAAGACCACCAACAAGAGAATGAAAACATCATCATGCAAAGAAACACTACACAGCAAAACTAAATAAAAATAGCAAACTACTGATAAACACAACATAGGCAAATCTCACAGACCATAGGCTGAGTAACAGAACGCAGACACACAAGAGGAAAGATTAAGAATTAGCAAAGCTAATCAATGCTGAAAGAAGTCCATCATTCTCCTTCAGGAGAAGTAGGGGTATTGACTGGGAAGGGACATGAGGGGCCTTCTGAGTGCTGTAGATAGTCTGTATCTTGATCTGAGCAACGTTTATATACACATGTATGTAGAAAATGTACTGAGATATACACTTAAGGTTTGTGCATTTTACTACATATTATACCTCAATAACGAAAAGTGTACACACACACATTCTATTTAGTGCCCCTGTTAATAAGGTAGAAGAGTTAGACTACTATCCCAGCAGTACAGAGCACCTAGCAATGGTAAGTAATGACAAGAAGAAAGGCAGCCTGAATCCTGGAAGACAAATCAGCTCAGTTTTAGTGGCAGCAGAGCTGATGCAGGAAGAATTTGCCTCCACCAGCACACACTCCCCAGGCACATCACTACCTGGGACGGAATCCAGTGAACACATCAGCTGTCTCTCCCACACACCTACCGTCATAACAGCACAAATCCAGAAATGGAAAGATAGGGGCTCTTATCCCATTTGGGCGATATTCTAGCATTTGCTGTCAACAGAGAACACTGAAGCCTAAGGCCTTACCTGCTGAGGTGTTCCAGAAGGATGTAAAGAGTCTGAGTGTTTGTTTTTTCAAATAAACTAAAAATCCAAAGTAATGCCTGCCTCCTTGAGCATCAGCAGGAAGAAAGATGAGAGGGCATGTGATCTCCCAGTTCTCCACTCCTGGCAGGGCACAGACCTGAGACCTTGAGGACTTACAGTGCATTCTTGTCATCAATATACCCAGGGCCCAACGTGTGATTAACTTTAAACTTGAATGAATAGACTGGACTATGCCCCAAACGGGGGAGGTGTTCCATTGATAGTGTCTGGCCATTTACATTCATAAACTTACCAGAACCACTTGAGAAATATCTGTCATATACCTACTGAATACAAGTTGGCCTCATCAAAAAAAAAGTGTCCAACATCAAAAAAGATTGAGTATGAAGAGAGGCTCAAAAGATCCTAACTTTACACCATAACGGTTGAGTTTTGTTTTATTTCAACATACCATATTTGAATGTACCAAAAATTGGTTTTAACGTGATGTAGTGTTTTGAGGGCCCTAGGAAACTCTAATGCCAGGAGGTTTTGAGTATTAGACATTTTATTTGGGTTTTCCCAGAAGCAGACCTTGAAATAAGAAGTCTAGTAGAAGTTTATTTGGGGACATGGCGGGCAACCAGAAGGAGAGCAGTGCAGTGAGACAGAAAGGGGAAGGAGCCTAAGAGGGAGTGTGATCAAGCAGGCCATGGCTGTGGACAAGGGGAGTGCAACCCACTGGCTAGGGCGGGGGGGGGGCAGGCTCTGGGAAACAGCGAAAACACACCCGTGAGTAATCCCACCCATGGGGAGGGAGCAGGGTATTTATATGCCATCTCCCATCTGTCATTGGTTGAGGTATGCTCCCAGGGGATGTTAATTCCCCAGAACTCTGGCTGCCAAGCAGATGGCAAAGTGGGCTCTCTGACAAAGAAGTGTGGGTGCTGGCATTCAAAGTCAGGCAGGTGTGCTCTCAAGAGGTAAGGGCTCAAGGATAAGAGGAGGTGCCAACTGCATCTGCTACAGATGAACTTGAGGCAGCTGGCCAAGAATTTCTATACATGTATGTTCATGACTGCACTGGAGAGGCATATGAGTATGTGCAGAGATGTGAAAGGCCAGACATTGGTTTGATCTGCACATCTGTAAATCTACAATTGATAGACAACACATTAACACCGAAATCTGCACCAATGTGGATACCCCAGGAGGTCACTCTGCCCGGGCTCTGTCCACGTGGCAGAGGGGAGCATAGGGCTCTGTCCTGTGATGTACAGTCCCTTTCCACAACCTTGGAGAGAAAGCAGGACCTTGAGTCTGCGCCTGCATATTCCTACAGCTTCTCAGAGTCCCTTGGACAGTGATTGAGGAGACAAACCATGCAGGAAACATCTCAAAAAAAAAAAAAAAAAAAAGACCCAAACCTCAGAAATGCAGTTCAAATGTTGAATTGGTACTATGGATCTAAAAGTTTTCATCAGCTTCTACTGCCTGGCTTACTCCCTGGGCTAAATTTTCCAGATGCGTAAAAAAGGAGAGCTGTCAATTGCTTCCTTCAAGCCAGTGTGATCACCACAGTCCAGATCTTCACTTCACCAATGAACTCATTATTGTATCCATGTTGTAATCCACCTCCCTGCCTCTGCTCTCCACCCTTCCCAATCCAGCTGCCTCACTGCAAACAGAGCGATCTTCCCCAGACACATTCTGATCATCCCATCCTGTCTGAAGCCCTTCGTTGGCTCCCCGTTGCCCAAAGGACAAAGCGTATCTTCCGAGTTCAGCAGACTAGGCTTTGTGTGAGTTGGACCTTGCTTCTTTAGCTTTCTTCTCAGTTCTCCCACCAGCCTGAATCACTTCCACGTCCCCCTGACATGTGTTTTGTGGCTCTAAGGTGTCTCTGCTCAATATCTGCCTGATAGACTCTCCCTGCCAGTTCATACCTCTATGCCAAGGTTCTGCCTCTGGTTAATTTCTCTTCATTCTTCAGGTGCTAATTTAGAAGTCACTTCCTCCGAGAAGTCTTCCCTTGTGCCTGCAAGGTTGGCACAGGCACCCTTCCCTTAGTATCCAGTACATCTCCCATCTCAGACCTCCAGGCAGGTTTTGTAATTGCCTCATTGCTCATCTGTACCTCCCAAAGTCTGAATGTGCTGTGAGGACACAGCCATCTCTGTCTTGTTCACATGGCTTAACATAAGACTTATTAATAGTTAGTAATAAAGACAGGGGCGGGCAAACGTAGGTTCACAGTTCCATCAGAAAGTCGTCGGCAGCCGTCCGTCTCGAGAGACGATGGTGTAGCTTCTTAAGAGTCTATCTGCACCGCCGAGAATGGCTGTGCAGTCCGACTCGGGAGTGACATGGTATCTGTCTCCTCCCATGTTGAATCGACATCTTGCGATGACGCTGGAGTGTCCTCTCCAGTGAAGCTGAAGCTACAGAGCCTGGGCAGGGTGATATGGAGGGTCTGCTGTTGCCCATGCAGCAGACCCCCCCTCTCTTCGCAGCTGAAGGGTCCAAGGGAAAGACGGAGTCAATACAGCTTGGCTTCAGGTGCGCCGCAGGAGTTGCCGGTGTTGACTACAACGTCAAACCGCCTTAGGGACTCCGGCTCCGGATTTTCTGTCGGGGTTTACTCCCTTAGCCTTTCCCCTGAAGAGGTATGCCGCAAGACAGCGGAGGTTTTTTGGAGTCAGAGTTTTCCTTCTCTGATGTGCCCTGACTGGAAGATCGAACCAGCGACACTTAGCTCACAGGCCGACGCTCAATCCACTGAGCCAATCCAGCCAGGGCTACATCAGAAAGTAATACAATAATTAATAAATAATATAAAAAAATTAAACTCTGTGTTTCACATACTCACACTGTGAATCTACTCTTCCCCACCCTGTATTCCCTGAATGAGCAGATCCTCCCTCATCTGGCCTCTGTCTCCTCCTTGCACCCCCCGCTGCTACACACACATGCATGCGCACATGCACAGACACACATAACAGACTAGATTCACTGTATCCCCATTATACCCTTTAGCTACTCCTATCATAAGACTATAACCCTTCACTTCACTTCGTGTGTCATCTATGCGAACCAATTCTGAGAACCTGCCAAAAGTCCACCAGACTCTAAGTTTCTTGTGGGTGAAACTGCGTCATAGTGTTTTTTACCTCCTGGGGTTTGTATTAAAGTCCAATATACCATAGACACTTAATAAATGTTGAGTAAGTGGCTCATTGTTATAATTGATAGTGAAATGCAGAAGACTTTGTTTGCATGACCTCTAACTCCCAACAAAGCAAAAATGCTCTGGCCTCTCACCTGCCACCTATCTGAGACCCATTGCAGATTTCACATCTGCAAACCTTTAAAAAATTCATCAGCCAGGTCTGTGAGGCACTGTCAGCATTAAAGCAAGATAGAATAACCCAGAGTGACATCTTTGAACATGAAAGCAATCTTTGCTCCTGGCTGGGCGAAGCCACATGTCAATGAGACAATCAAGTGGAAGCCATCTGTCAGTTCCAGCAGGGCTAGTGTGCTCAGGGCAAGTAGATGGAATGTTCTAAGGGTGCTATGAATTCACTCCACCTCTGCAGTAGTGAAAAGAACTGGGCTACATGGGAGCTGAATTCTGCAGAACATCAGAGCCTTGACAAGGAAGGAAGCTACAATGAAAGGAGGTCAGATGTGGTTGGAAATTGTTAGAGAAGAAGTTTTTGCAGAGGCGCATCTGATGACAACATAGCATCACCTACAACAGCCAAGGTCCCTTCAGCAGGATTGGGTCTGCACACCAAAGGACTGCCATCTCATGCCCACCATGAGGCATGAGTGGGTGAAGGCACATCAGTGTTCCCATCCTCTGGGACACCTACCCACAAACAGGGAGAGCATCCAGTTTTGCTTGTGATGGTCCCACTCCATGCCTGGTATTCCCATGGAATTAATAGTGTCTTCTTGCACTCTCAAAAGTGTTCCCATTTGGATGATAAATTACACGGTCACCCTACTACCAACAGCATTAACAGCAGGCAAAATCTTCAAATAGACATGACATTGGATATAGGTTCACAGGCATTTTTATATTAATTTCTAAACTTTTCTATATTTTTAGAAAACTTTCCCCCTCAAACAAAAGAAATCCAACAAATACACAAGAAAAAAAAACTATAATTAAGCATAACACATAATTATTTCAGTACCCAATCTCCTACCTAAATTGTTTTCCTGCTCTTATATTTTTAGATTATAGTCTAATCATATCCATTTGTCTAATGAGATCAGCCATTTGTCTGCAGTGTGTAAACTATAGGACTAAATTCAATGTCATCTGTTTATTTAAGATGGAAATGATATGCATGTAGCACAGTAGCCTTTGGGTACAAATGAAATATCATTCAGTGTCACCAGAGAAAATATAAATCAGCCAGAAAGAATAAACATTGAAGGTTCTCAGTCAGCACATCTTTGTTGGGCTTCCTCTATGTGCCAGGGATTCAGGATGGTGTTAAACAGTCTCTGCCCTCATAGAGCAACTATATTCTAATGTCATACTGCCTTTGGGGAGGGGGCGATACCCAGATCCCCAAATCCAATAGCATCCCCAACTTCAATTTGATATTTTACAATGAATCCCCAAATTGCCAGCCCTTTTCACTAGTATGTTCTATAAAGTAATTTTTCTTTTACTGAGAGAGAGAGGTGGCGGAGGAGTCACATAGGAAACATACAAGATGCAAAGGATGCTGTTTGGAATGATGAAGGTCTTCTCTCTTTGCACATCTGTTTACCTCATCTCCAGCTGGTTACACGTGCTTGTCATTGGTAATGGGGCTGCAGCTTCTCTCTGAGGTCTCTATCATAGGTATCTGGCATTTGCTGAGCCTCACTATTCAGTAAGGGTCAGAATCTTGCTTTTTCTCCTAGGCTGCTTTGTCATGTTTGACCCCTTGACTTTGCTATGTCATCACCACTTTTAATTCATAACTGCAGCTAACATCTCATGCTGTGGCTTAACTGCTTAAGCCTAATACCCCAAAGCAAGTTTGTCAATGTCCAGATGACCAAAGCAGAGAGATTAGGGGGGTAAAGTCTTTACCGAAAGAACTCCCTTTAAGAAACAATCTTCTGAGCCCAGGATTTAAATCACTGCTGATCCACTTATGAAATTTTTGAATATGGGCAAGTTACTTACGCTACTTGAGGCTCAGCTTCCTCACCTGTCAATACAACATCCACCTCCCAGAGTTGCTGTGAGGATTAAATGAGATGACAGATGGCAACCTTCTTTGCACAAAGCCCCAACACTTTGTGGGTACTTAATACCTTTTAGTTTCCTTCTGTCACTGCCTCCATAGTTCCCTGCCTAGTCTGATGCACGTGGTAATCTAAGTGGGCAATTATCCTGGATAAGGTGTGCAGATTTCAGGCTTATCCTAGAATCACAGAGTGCCAACTTTTAAACACTACCAGCCAGCTGTTCTCTTCAAATATTTGTATTAGTGCATACTGTTAACCCCATTTACTCTTTAGTCTCTCAGTAATGATGTGAACAAGAATCTTTCATCTATACATGTCACTGAATATACTTTTCAAGAAAATGTGAGAAGTTCAATGGTTAGAGAAAAAATGTAAGGGAAACAAGAGAGAGGATAGATATTTTTTTCTTTTTTGTTTGTTCACTTTGTTTCTGTGAACAGCCATTTACTAAGTACCAGTTGTGTATCAGAGACTATAATGATCAGCTTACATTCAATTTCTCTTTTATCCTCCAACAATCCTAATGAGATAGGCACTATTATTTTTCCACATTTTACAGATGAGGAAACTAAGGCACAGAGAGAGCTGTTAAGTAACAGCTTAATGTCCAAGAACAAACATCTACTAACTGCTAAAGCTGGCAGTTGAGCCAGGCAGTCTGTCCCCTCCATGCCACACTATACATCAACATTACCATCTTCCAGAAGGTTCAAGGCCATAGCAAGCTGAATTTGCCCTCCAAGACCTCTTTTCAGATCTGGAGGAGGGCAGCAGCTAAGACACTCTTGTGACTTTTAAGGTCAGTAGCTCTGTGTGAGAACAACAAAAAATATATATTTCCAGGGAAAACTGTACTATCAGGTAATACACTCTTATAAATTACATCAAGTACTCATTCCTGTAAAGCTGGTGGTCCTTTATTCAGGAGTGCTGTTTCCAGGTCATTAGGTGGAATCTTTTTCTTGTTTTTTCTTTTGTAAGCCTTAATTTTCATTGTTCGCAAGCTCAGTGCCCATTACAAACTTAATAAATCCTTTGAAGGAAAATTAATTGCCAAGGAGCTCTTCTGATGGAGGCACTTGTTCATAATCTTATAGTGTTAACATTGTTTTAGTTATTGGCAGTTTTAAAACTTCAGGGGTGTGGGTTGCATGGCATCTCTCTTTTTGTCTTAAACTGAAGCTATTAAAGGTGTGAATAGGAGCTGCATGCAGTGGCTGATGCCCCCAGTACCTGCAGTCTTACTTCTGCTTGTGGAAAAGGGAATGAGAAGCTATGTGAGATCTTTCCTAGCCCAAAACTGGTGTTTTTATTCCTAAAAGCCTGTCTGGTACCTCCAGACTGTCCCTTGGAAACTAAGTAGAATTGTCTGATACCCGCCTATGGAAGCTCCAGTTCTGACAGGCGTCTTGGAAAGGAGGAAGAGGGACTAGGAGGGAAAAGAACAGTCCCTCAATGAAGATCAGATAGATGAACCATATAAAATTTCCAACACTGAACCACTTTTTTTACCTGTACAAATGGCAATTTCATATAGTTTAACCCAGTGCTAAATGACAGGCCAGACACCTTTTATATGTTACCACACTTGATCCTCATAATGATCCTATGAGGTCAGGTTTATCCCCATTTTACAGATAATGAAGCTGAGTTAAATGCCTAAAGTCATTGTTTTCGTGTGGGTTTCCCCAAAAGTTGACCCAAAGTCAAGGACTCGATGAGAGTAGTATATTTGGAAGGCAATCCCAGAAAGCACTGGTAAGAGAATGGCAACATGAGACAGGGAAGGAAAGTAATAAGTTATAGGGACATTGTTACTCTGGAGTCTAATCCCTCTGGGGAACTCTGGGAAACAGTGCGAAACATATGCCACAGAGTCACCCCACCGTGAGGATTAGGAAGCTGAGCTGTTTATACACGAACTAATTTTTATTTTTTTATTTTTAAAAGATTTTATTTATTTACTTTTACAAAGAGGGGAAAGGAGAAAGAGAAGAAGAGAAACATCATTGTGTGAGAGAAACAACAATCCATTGCCTCTCACCCACCCCAACCAGCGACCACACTTAAAACCCAGGCATGTGCCCTGACCAGGATGACACCCAGCCAACCGAGCCACACTGGTCAGGGCTACACTAACTATTTTCAGTCATCAGTCCAGGCCACTTGGGATTCAGATAGTATGTTTATGTCCCAGTACTTCCACATCAAGCTAGAGCAGGTAAACGGCATGATATGTGTTTGCTGGTGTGCACTGCAGTGGAGAGGAGACGGGGAGGGCCCAGCTGTGTGTGTTTCAGTCCCACGGCCAGAACTACAGAGGCAGGGTTTAGATTTGTGGCATTCTGACCTCATAACTCATGTCTTTTCCACTAAAGCACAACATGTTGGCACAGCCTGGAAAGATCAGGCACTGCAGGAGAATTGGGAATCAACTCTAGGCTTGTATCTGGCCAGCTGTAAGACATCAAGGAGAGACCGTTCCGTGCCTCCCTGCTCTGTAACCACAGCTGTGTAGCCCTCTAGCTTACAAAATGTGTGCACGCCTATCACATCATTTGGTTCTCCTCATGTCCCTGAGACAGGCTAAAATCCATACACTTGCAAGATTTTTATAATCATGTGTTTACTCCATAACTGTTAAGTATATGTTCCAGGAACTGTTCTAGGTAATGGAGATGTAGTAGACCAGACACACACTCCAGCATGGTAAAACTCATATTCCAGTGGGGACAGCAACATAAAGAAACAAAGAGATGTATAATGTAATGTCACCATTGGTGTCATGAGAAACCTAAAGCAAGCAAAGATGAGGGAATGGCAAAGACATGCGATTCTTTTAATTGGAGGTGGGGTCAGGGCAGATGATTCCATTTGAGCAGGTACGTGAAGGAAGTGAGGATATCTGGAGGAAGGACATTGCAGGCAGAATGAACAGAAATATGGGCAGTGTGATTAGAGGCAGTAAGACATGGATCTGCTCCAGTCAGGCTGTGGGTTTTTGTTCTCAGCCCAATGGGGAACCATTGGAGGATTTAGAGCAGGGACGTGGCATGGTATATGTTTTCTAAGGTCCTTTATTTATGCATCTCTAACTCATACGGTCAGCAAGACCCAGAACCGGGAATCAAATTGAAATGTTCTGACTCCTGATCCAGTGCTCTTCCCGCCAGGTCCGTGGCTGTTCTCCAGACCTGGACACCCTTGGTATCGTACTTTGTTTTGTTTGTTTTTCATTCCTTTAGATTTTTTTTTAAATTTGATTTATTGGTGTGAAGTGTTTAATAAAATTACACTCTTCTACCTGCCCCACCCCCTTTCCCTCTGGTAATCACCATCCTGTTGTCTGTGTCTATGAGTTGGGTTTTTTTTTTTTTCTTAATCTCCTCACCTTTTTTACCCAGCTCCCTTATATATAAAATATAACGAACAAAATAAACTAACAAACAAAATAGAACCAGATTCGTAGATTGGTATCCTCTTTTTTTCTGTCCCTGGCATAGTTATTTGTGGTTTCCTGACCAAATCTTCAAATTGCTGGTACCCATTCCCCAGTCATTTGGCTCCTTGGAATTTCTCTTTGCCTCTTAGCCAATCAGCTTTAACATTCTTCCATTTCTGAGAGTATCTGGTCCTCGATGTCCATCAAACTCATGAGTCACAAATTTGCTAAACCAGAGTTTAAGCTTGACTGTGAAGATCAAGTGAGGAAGCAGGATTAAAAAATAACCACTCTAATTCAGAAATTTAACTTCACAGATTTCCAGAGGTCTTCAAGATATCAAGGAAATTTTTTTGGCACTCAAGACCAAGTATCAGACATGTGGTTCACTGCATCCCTTCTCATCCAGACCACTGTGGAATCAGGCAAAAGTGGCACTGAGATATTGTAGTTGCCTTTTCCTTCATCGTTATTATTTTGTTTCTAAACTCTCAGGTTTATTTGCTTCAGATCCAAAGCTGCTTTTTTTTTTTTTTTTCAGCCAAGGCTGTGGAAACAAACGGCCTGTTTGGAGAGTCCCAGTGTGGGGCTCTCTTGGCTCCCTTTTAGTGTCAACAATCACAAAAAAAATGTTCCCCCCCCCCCAGTAATGTCTGGAGAACAACAAACATGCCAGTCTCCCAGACCTGCACTGGCACTGCCTAGTGACAGAGTTACCCATTTGTCTTGTCACTGCAGGAGATTGGGATAACAGTAGGCACACACATATAGAAAGAGCATGTGGACAGACAGTCACTTGTTTGGCTACATCCACACCTTAAACTCTGTGTCCTCCGAACAGTTACTGTTTCAAAGGCAGAATGACATTTCTGTTCACTTATTAAGGGATGACTAACTTGCTTTTGGCTGTACTACAAATGAATCACGGTAACAATCCCCAACTTGCAACTTCTGGCGTTCTGATGTAATGCATTTCTATTAAAAGAAGAGGAAAGAGAGTGGGTGAGCGTGAGATCATGCAAAGACGGAACACAACAGCAAGGGAGCTAGCGTAATTGATGAACTTCAAAGACCAGATCCATCCCCGCAAGGTGTTTTCTTGTGTCCTGGAGGAGGGTACCTTGCCTGTCAGTGCCTATGCATTCAGTTACAGAATACAGACCCAGATTGAGACCTGGAATTCAGAGGGACTCAGTAAAAAAAAAAAAAAAAATTCATTTGGGGGTAAAAACCAGGCATTCCTTGAAAGCATTTTTTAAGCAGGTTTGATTTAGTGTCACTCTGAAGGTAAAATTAGGGGACACATGATACAGGTTAGAAAGGCAAACCAACAACCTCCCTTCATACATGGCTTTAACGCTAGGCAGCATATTTGGGAGCGGCAGAAAGAGGGGATTGGGAAGGTGAAACAAGGAAGGGAAGGCAGCCTAGAAAGATGAGGTGGTATCATCCGACCGACTGCCCCTAGGGAAGCCCCATCTCCTCTGAATCTCTCCTTGCTGCTGAGGTTGCTGGAGGACAGCTTGACATGTTAATTGCCCTGCCTGGCACAGTGGCCTTCCTGCCTTTCCTCTCCCGCTTTTCAACAAGAAGCAAATACAAAAAGAGCTGAAAGGTTTTGTAAAAGATCTTCCTCAGAGCCCACAGGTATTTTTCCTATGTTAATCACCTCTCAGGAGCAGACACTTCCTTTCTCCCAGATCCCTTCTGTACTCTCCTCTACAAGGTGCCCCTGCTGTCTTCTGAGGAAGATCTGAGTGTGCCAAGGAGAGGCAGAGAGGAAATTAGACTCTGGCCTGTCGTGACCAGCAGCCCATACTGGCTTTGTCCCAGGCCCTGGCAGAAGGGGATTAGAACAGCCAGAGTCCCTCCCCAGAACGGGAAATCACTCATAGAAGTGAATCTTTTTTTTTCTCTCCCCAGTAACCCTATCTTCCCTACCCCGTAGTTTTCCTTCTGGGTTTCATTTACTATCAGATCTGTCATTGACCTAAAAAAGAACTTCAAAGTGTTGTAAAAGCATACTTAAAGTAACTATAATAAATCTCAAACTGATGTTTATGAAGTTAACTCTCTCTCACCCAGGATCTGATTGTATAGTTTGTGGATGTCAGTCACCTTAGAATTATATTGTGTCAGAAGCAAAAGGATCTGTCCATAAGATTAGCGAGACCAACCTCTCTGTTGACTGAAGAAGTAGGGTGACATTCCTAGGGGCTCTGACCCTCCTTCCTAAGTAGCAGAAGCCAGACTTAATGCCTGTGGCCTTTTTTCTTGGTAAGCCTGTCTTTGAAAAGTTTTAAGTGGCAACTACAGAGGCCAGCTAGAGAATACGAAGTCAGTAAGCTCAAAACCCATCCCCTTCATCACCTGTTAATATTGCCATGTAATGTTGCTGTCTAAAGATGAGGTTTGCACCCTGGATGGGTGGCTCAGTTGGTTGGAGCATCCACTTGTACCGCCAAAAGTTGTGGGTTCAATTCCCGATCAAGGCACATACCTAGGTTGCGGGTTCAATCTACAATCAGGGCACATATGGGAGGTAACAGACTGATGTTTCTCTCACATCAATGTCTCTCTGTCCTCCCTCTTCTCTCCTCTTCTCTCTCTCTCTCTCTCTCTCTCTCTCTCTCTCTCTCTCTCTCTCTCTAATAAATATATTTTCGGGTGATGATTTTTTTTAAAAAGATAAGCTTTGGTGTTTTGGATCATTTCTGGTATCTCTTAATGGACCCCAGATCCCCAAGTGTGGCCATCCCACAGCTCAGCCATATCCACAACCAATCATTGAAACCAAATGGGCTGACAATTCTTCATTCTTTCCCAAGTCCTCTTAATCCTCATTAAAGTTCCAAAGTCGTGCTTTTCTATGGCTAAGCGTCCCACTGTGGAGGAAGGCCTCACTGAGAATCCTGCATCTGCCCTTTCCTCACTAGGTCATCTTAGCTGCATTATTGACATTCTCTAGGCCTCAATTGCTCCAGATATAAAATGGGAATAATAATTTAACCATTTCCATAGTCTAGCATTGAGTAAATTTTTAAAACTGTATAGAAAGTACTTAGCAGAGTAGTTACTATTACTATCATCATTCTTAACCTAAAGGGTGATGAAAGCAAAGAAGCAAACAATTTAAACAGTACATTCAGAGCCTTTGAATGAATCTCAATTTCACATTCAGTTCTGGCCTCTTTGGCAGCAAATATAATATGAATAAAAATATATTGTGGTGCTCACTTCGGTAGCACATATACTAAAATTGTAATGATACAGAGAGGATTAGCATGGCCCCTGTGCAAGGATGACACCAAATTTGTGAAGTATTCCATATTTTTCAAAAAACTGTAGTACATCTACACAATGGAATACTATGCAGCAGAAAGAAAGAAGGAATTCCTACCATTTGCGACAACATGGGTGGAACTAGAGAGAATTATGCTTAGCAAAATAAGCCAGGCAACAAAAGACAAATACTATATGATATCACCTGATACAGGAAACTAATGAACAACACAAACAAATGAGCAAAACTGAACCTGAGGCATGTAAACAAGAAAGAAACTGACAGTGACCAGAGGGGAGGGGGAGGAAGGAGAGAAGAGGGAAAAGAAGGGAAAGGGTCTAGTCAAGGAACTAGAATAAATGACCCACACACCTGGACAACAGGGTGGGGATTAACCGTGGGAGAAGGGGTGGGCAGGGTGCGGAGAAGCAATGAGAAAAAAAGTGGGACAACTGTAACAGAAAAACAATAAATAAATAAATAAATAAATAAATAAATAAATAAATAAATAAATAATATTGTGATTGGGATTGACAATGAATTAGATTTCACTAGCATAGAACACTTGGTGTTGTCTGCTGTTAGGATCTTCCCATTGTTCTGGACATTGTATCTCTTATGTGATTTTCATGTGTTGAGTATGATGTGAGCACCCTAAACTCAGGGAAATTATCCTGTTATTGACAACACAATAGATTCGATGGTAACTTATTGAATGTGTGTTGATGGAATAATTCAAAATGTATACATAGTTATAGAAACCTGGCTTATACGTCGATGAAACTATGTTAAGAGCCAGGACTTTGTGCTGTTTTCCCCTTGTTTTCCTTTCTGAGAGGAGGGTCTCTTGCCTAGCCCAATAATAAGCTTGTGTGGACTGAGGTTATCCATTTTGTGGACTGAGGTGTCTTGGTCACCATTTCACTGGCATGCTTTGATGTTTTCTTGTCCTTCTGTCCCCCTTCTGTCCCCAAAAGCAAAGACTAATTTAAAGGTAAAGATGACGTCACCATGAGCTAACTTGTCATCATGTTTACTTTCCTTTTCTTTTTCAGCGCAGACATTAAAAGTAAGTATTAAGCAAAAGAAATCGTAACTTTGATCTGTGGCCCCCTTTTTCCCCTGTGAATGTATCTAAGAACACCTACTGATGTATCTGCTGTCCTGAGTGGAGCTCCTTTAGGAAAGTAAATCAGGGCCTCTTAGAACCCTGTGCAGATAGATGTCCAAGGAGCCATGAGCAGTGTGTCTGCCCATGGCTACATGGATGGCCAAGAGTAGACTGTGCATGCCCGTGATGTGTAGGCATTAAGAACCAGAGATCAGAGGGAGTCTTAATTTTCCATTCCCATGCCTCTTATTATCTCTCACCTCTTATCCCAGACTCTCCCTGCCAGGTGGGTGGCCTCAGCCAACACCCCCTCTCTCTGGCTGCTTTGTCACTCAACGTCTCCATGCCACTCAGAAGCAAAAGTGACACATGTTCTACCCACCTCTCTATCAGAAATTCAAAGCAGCTGCATCTCACAGCAGCAGTGGTACTAAGAGTTAAGAAGCCTTCCCTGTCAAACCTCAGTAATGTTCTCCTTTTCCAAGCCTCCCTTCTATGCTTTGGTGGTACAGGGTCAACAAGGTACCTGCTTTCTTTGGTCAGTGGTCCCAGAGGTCATAGCAGTAGGTCAACAGAGTTGGCAGATCACTAAATAGTTTACAACTTCCCACCCAGCAGGGCACAGTCGCCTTAGAGAATGGATGGAAAATATCCCCTTGCTATAATTGGGTTCAGCCCTGTGGCTTAACACCATCTTATTTGGCAATCTTTTTCTCTTGACATATTTAGTAATCACTCTGAGGGAGATTTATTAGACTGTTCATGGGAACAAACAATGCACTAAATATTACACATATGCATGCTTCCAATACCACTCCTTTTCTAGCCTATTCTGAATCTCCCCAAGGTCTTTCTTTTAACTCTTATCAAAACTCTCCCTTGTCTTTATAAATTCCTCTGGGTTCTTCTCTCCTCCTGAATAACCCTTTGCATTTTGGAATGCTTTTGTAGTTAGGAGTTTTTGTAATCAAAATTCACTGGGCCATGCTTAGGGAAGAATGGATGAAAACACATTCTCACAGTTTAAAACCACGGAAAATATTTGCTCATCACCAATCTCAAAACAAAAATTTAGCATATGGTAAGAGTTTTGTGAAAATAGTCTCCTGGATATCTCTGGGAGAGAGAGAAACAGAGACAGGGAATGAACTCAAAATGTTTCAGCCAAACACAATACATGAATTATTGGTGCCCAGGAGGAGATGTGGGGGCGGGGCACTGAGAATCAGGATTCACAGCTCATGCTCTGTGCTAACTAAAGGACTCTGGCAGCTGGTACCCCTCAGACACTTTCAAAAACCATAATAAATATCCCACCTACCCTGGCACACACACAGCAAAAATGTCTCAGCAAATAATCCAGCTAGAACAAATTTAAGAGAAAATATCACAGAGATGCTCAGAAGGTTATGAGTTATAATGGAATATAGTATGGCAACCATGGATGTTTAGCTTTACATATGAAATTTTCTTCGTCAGTCATCAGATTTGCAATAATGGCTGTCTCTGCTCTTGGGAGAGCCTGCTCGGGGCCAGTCGTCATCCTAATGTACTCATTTACTTAACGCTCAGCTCCATGACCACCACTGGCCTGCTCTGGCACACTGGCCACAATTCATGGACAGAAGGCCTTATTTTCTCACCTTAGACTGTGGATTACACATACTCCTACATATCTGAACTTGAGCACTTCTGATTTTTTTAGGGCTGAGCAGTGAAAGCACAAATCCAGGAATTAGTTGTTAGCAAGAATCTTCATTCACCTGCTGGCATTGCCAACCTAGAGATATATTGTAAGTGGCCAGGAGCACAGGTTCTGGACCAGACTTCCCAGCTCACTCTAACTACATGTGTCATCATGGGCAAGTGATTTGGCTTCTTTATGTCTCAGTGTCCTCGTATATAAAATGAGACTAGTATTTTTACTTTACAGTTTCTTGTGAGGATTAAATGAAATAATCTGTAGAAAAGGCCTAGCACTGTGCCCAGCCCATCACAGAGGCTGTTAAATGAGTGTTGGTATGCCCAAGCGCACTTTGATTGCAGGCATACAGACCTGGGCATGGCAAATGTGACTGAGGGTGAGATGCATAGATTGAACCCCACTGTGTTCCCCTAGCATGATTCCCAAGGACCCCAGCAAGACTTGCAGTTATAGCTCCCTTCCCATATAAGCAGGCAAGGACAGCCAGAGAATATGAGGGCCCTCAAGGTGAACCTCTTGTCTTTTGTGGCAAGGAGTGATTGAATTGGATGCAGAAATCGCTTAGCTGCTCTACAAATCAACAGCTAGGGACGGGCCTGCAGAGACCTCTGCACGTGGAACTGCACCTCAGTTCACTTTTAACTTGACATTTTCAAGAGAGAGAAACTGAATGTCGGGCCTTTGTAAGAATTTTAGACATTTATAGACCAATTGAGTCACAAATGAAAACACCTCCTGTGGAAATAGAGGTGGTACTTTAACCCAGCACTTCTCAAATTTTAGCTATATCAGAATCTCCTGGAGAGCTTGTGAAACAGATTTCTAGGCCCTACCCCAGAGATTCTGATTTACCAGGTCTGAGATAGGGCTTGAGAATTTTCCTCTGACAAGTCCCCAGGTTGTGCTGATGCTGCTGGTCCAGGTATTGCACCATGAGATCCACTAGTCCAATGTGGGTTTTGCACCCTTACTACCCATTTCTGATGTAAGGTTATAATTCCATTTGAACTCTTTAACTTAGAGATGGCCTGAGTGACTGCCTACCCCCCAAAATACAGATATTTCAATCCACAGAGCTAATGTCACTGTGAGTGCCTTACTTTTGGTAATAAACACTGACTTTCATTTTCTTTCCCCATAGTTGCATGCTGCTGTGACCAGGATCCAGGTCCCCAGACCTGGTTTCAATTACACATTCGCCCATATATGTGTCCTGAACAATGATAAGACTTGCATCGTGGATGACATAGTGCATGTTCTGGAGGAGCTAAAGAATGCTCGGGCCACCAACCGGACCAATTTTGCTATCACATACCCGATTACTCACTTAAAGGATGGGAGGGCCGTATACAACGGGCACCAGCTCGGAGGCGTCACCGTGCACAGCAAGGACAGGGTGAAATCTGCAGAGGCCGTCCAGCTCACCTACTACCTGCAGTCAATCAACAGTCTCAACGACATGGTGGCTGAGAGGTGGGAGTCCAGCTTCTGCGACACTGTCCGACTATTCCAGAAATCCAACAGCAAAGTCAAAATATACCCTTATACGTCCTCCTCGCTGAGGGAAGATTTCCAGAAAACCAGTCGTGTATCAGAACGTTACCTGGTCACCAGCCTGATCCTGGTGGTCACCATGGGCATCCTGTGCTGCTCTATGCAGGACTGCGTCCGCAGCAAGCCCTGGCTAGGCCTGCTCGGCTTGGTGACCATAACCCTGGCCACTCTCACCGCGGCCGGGATCATCAATCTTACCGGTGGGAAATACAATTCCACCTTCCTGGGAGTCCCTTTCATCATGCTAGGTAATTACTGCCCTTCGCTTTTCTGGTTCCTCCTGCTGGCAATGATGACTGGGTTTCTAAAGGGCAAAGAATAGCCATCTAATGACTCGGTTTCATGTATAGTGTCTTCCTTTTGTCCTGGGACCAATTGCAGAAAGTGCTGGTGGTCAGTAAGAGGCAACCTTATTTGGTCAATGTGCCAGCAGTCCAAAGTCCTGGGTTCTGGCCCTGGTTCTCCATTAAGTAGCTGTGTGGCATTTAGCAGATATTAATCTCTGTGCCTCAGTGTCTCAGGTTGAGCATCCCCAGAAACAGACCCCAAGACAAGGATTTAGATACAAGTAGTTTATTTGGGAGGTGAGCTCAGGAAGCCCCAGGTGGGAAAGAGAACCTGAGACAGGGAAGGAAGACAATTCAGGGCATGTTAATGAGCAGGTTACCACTGTGGGCGCCTATGGCTGAGTCCTATGGGGGACTTTTGGGAGATCTCAGAGCACACTCCTCAGAGAGGCCCTCCCTCAGGAGTGAGGAAGCGGGAAGCTGGGCTGTGTACCTGGAAGACCTGTGTACAAGTCATTGAGAGCTCTCCGTGGGGTCGTTAAGACCCAGCACTTCCCAGGGAAGAGAGGGGAGCACATTCCTGCAGCTGCAGAAACCCCTCTGTTTACCAGTATTTGCAGTAAGAAGCCCTCAGTGAGGTTGAGACTGGTGAGGGCAACAACGGTAGAGCACTGGTAGTATCTGCTACCCTCCATTCCCCTGCCCGGAGATAGAGCGGACATGAACAGCACACAAAAGGACAGAAATACATGTATGGGGATGTACGGGAACTTGAAAAGCAGCACATGAGACATAAACAGAAGGAAACTTTTCCTGTCCTTGCTATGAACTCAGGAGAATATTTTTAAATGATGGTGTGACAGTCCCGCTATCTTCTCTCTTGGGGGCTGCAGGGATTTCCTGATAGAGATAATGCTCAAAACAAAGGTATACTGGTCATAATATAGCATCAGTGGCTGTCCCTGTGGTATTGACATGCCCAGCAAGGCTGACGGCAGAGTTCTCGCAGGCCGAGGACTCAGACAGTTACCTTTCCCCCCTTTCTGTGGCAACTTCTCATCAATTCCTTTAGCAAAGTTAAAATGTCATTTGGAATCAGATACTGATGTAACAAATGAAGTGGCAATTTTTGTTGGTTGAGAAATAACTATGCTGGTGTTCATTACTATGCCTTATGCCCTGTTGGGGGTAGCCAAAAACAAAAGAATTTCTTTGGGATCTCAGCTGCGTTCTGGTTAAGTGCTGCAGAATTACAGGCTGCCCTCCATGCTCTGCAGCCTATGGGAATTTAGACCCAGGCGATAAACAGGTACAGTAGCCTTTGAGGGGGAAGTGGGGCCCTGTGCAGTGACTGAGCAAGCTGCAGATTTAGCAGGTCAGTTTACTTATCGCTGCTGAACTAACAGAGAAGGAGGCTGCTGGGCTTCCAACTTCAATCTGTTAAGAAGGCAGCAGAAGTTGCCTCTTTAAAATAACCCCAAGACAAAGTGTGTCGGTTGTGAAATACAGGTTGGCTCCTCGAAAAGTAAGGACTGGGTATTAGCTCCCACAGAGGCTTGAGTCAAGATTTAAATTAAGATGTTTGCTCATCATTACTCACAGGCTTGGGATTTTTGTTGTTTGTTTGTTTGTTTGTTTTTAGCTTTTCATTTAAAAAATTGTGTTTTGTGTTGTGATTGTTTTTCTGGGGGACGGGGTGGAGATAAACAGAAGTAAGAAAAGGGAGGGGATCTCAAGGAAGACAGTAAGGTTTTAAGTTGAAGGAACAAGGATGTCAGAGCTAGAAAAATGACTTTTTTTTTTTGACACTGTAGGTAGTTTACCAGTGAGCTCAAACTATGATACAGTATTTAAGACTTCCTAAAACTAATTGTACAAAATGAAATAAAATTCCAATATATAGTGCTTCTTAATATTAATTTTTAAGTAAAATAAAATAGTAATATTAAAAATTTCTTAAAATTAATTTCACAAAAAAATCAGTTTCACTAAGCAAAATGAAATTAAATATTCAAAACCTCTTTAAATTAATTTATTAAGCAAAAGAAAGTACAATATTTACATTTTCTTAAAACTTACTTTTGTAGTTTTTAGAGAGGCTTTTGAATATCGTAAGTAAAAGTCAACCCAAAAAGGAATATACCAGGTAGTATTGGGGCAGAGAAGGACGTAAGAGATGGAAAGATGCTGTTAGCAGGGGAGTGTCTTTTAAAAAACAAATCCAGAAATAGTAGTGCCACAACCCTACAGAGACTGGGTATCACTAAACTTGACGTCAGAGTTCAATTCAGAAAAATCTGGCATTTGCCATGAAAGAGACCAAGCACTGCAGGCGCCCAATACTCCCTTGTTGGCAATTTGTGAGGAATGTTACAGGCATTGATTTGATGGCAGTTTTCCCTGCTGACTGTCAGTATGCAACCTTTCTGTACATTTTCAGTCCGAAGAGATGGCAAATTACTTAGTGACAACATGAAAGGAAACTACGTGGTTTGGTAGCTAAGGCCCAATCACTATAAATACTTTGCACCATCTAATGGGTGCTTAACATGCTCATAAAGCCAACAGTGCCTGGATTTAGGATGGTTGTTGCCCTTCTGTACTTCTCAGATAAACTCTTCATTCACAGGGTTTGATTTTAAAATAAAATATAAGCAATAGCACGTTTGGAAAAGCTGCATTCAGGGCCAGTGTTAAATTCTGGTTTTTTGATGACCAGTCCTAAAATGCCGACAGATATTTCAAATGACTAAAAAGAAATATAGTGCTAAGGATTTTGCACTAAGTCAATAAAGTGTCCAGTTTTTTTTAATTGGCTGTTTATAATGAAATGGCTATGCTTAAACTAAGCAGATTTAAGCAAAAAAAAATTTATATTTGTGTTCCCTAACTAGAATAGCAAATGAAATTTAAAAATTTATGGCCTCATTTAGAAGGAAAAGTATCTTAGAAAAAGGCTCTAAACAGGCATTTCCTTAGCTGACAATAGATTTTTAATATGATAAAGATTATAGATTTAAATTCAAGGAACTAAACATTCTCAGTGTGATGCGGTCACATAAGGCCAGACCTAGCCAAATGGCAGTACACTTAGAATGGAAAATTTTAAGACCACATGTGTCAAGCAGTGTTAACCTGACAAAATTCCAGAATAGGAAAGAATTTGGATAAACTCTGAGAGTTCACCATAATGGGATGTGACTGTGTGTTTCTAGCCAAAATGATATGTGACATCTCTGGCAGTAAGAATATATCCTACACAGATGAATCACTTTGGCAATGATGTAAGCATAGATACATCATGACTTAGAATGTTTTTAATCAGTGTCACATGTATTAGACAATCCCACTTCTGGAAAACCCCCTATCCAGATGAGTCAGATCAGTTTATTTCGAGCTGAAACCCTTAAAGGTCTACTGTATTATGCATGCTCATTGACATTATTAAGTCACTATAATTTGGAGAGGAGTTCATTGCACCACTAAAGCTTAAAGTACAATAATAGCCTTTATTTCCAAACTATATTGATATCAGATATTAAGATATTTGAACTGCCATTTGAAAACATATGACACTCATTTTAACCCATTGTGGATTTCCTTTGAAGGATGAGGATTTACACCATTTCCTACAGTTGCACATGATTTAAGAATTGGCATAGGTTTTGTACATGCTACCTCTCCTTACAGGCTTAGTATTTCCACAGCTTTGCTGATCAGACACAAATCAGGAAAGGAATGGAATGTTGGAGAATATGAAAGGGAACAGAAGGAAGGTTTTCGTCTTTCTTCATCTGGAACATTTGTTGCTTCATGTATATTCTGACCAGCTGAAAGTGAGGAATTAAAGTTTTGACAAAAGGTAGTTTGGATATCAGTTTATATGTGGATATGACAAAAAAATATTCTTAAGGACAAATGTTCTTCAGGTCCTTTCAAATGTATGGGATTTTGAGAACATCAAATGCCAGATCGTCTTCTTTCTGAATTATCCAGCCAGGCCACTTGTATTCAAGAAAGGGAAAGGAAGAAAGGATGTGATTAAGTGCAAGGAGAAAAGTAATAGCAGGGGTGTTTGGCTCTTTCAGATATATGTTCTAAGATTATCTGTATTTAGCAGACACCAGAAGATCAGGTTCAGTTCTCCAAGAATTTGTTCTCATTTGGTGCCACCTGGAATATGATGTAGTATATGGAGCTCAGGCTTGTAAAGGGGTAGAAGTTCTTGTGCAATAAATGTAGTTCTAAGTGAGAAATTGCAACTCAGTTACTTTTGCTCTTAAACTTAAGCAAACCTGAAAAGTTTTACTTTCCTGATTGGTATTCTGATATATTTTTTAAGTCATGAGAAACAGGGGTTGGCTAGTGGGATCAGCCAGGTAATAATATAGTCCAAACCATATGAAATTGCCAATATTCAACTATTTTTGACCTACAAAATTGGTACCAATATCTGACCATATTTGAACCTAATGGTAGATTCTAGCCCCTTTTCTGCAATGATTGGTGTAGCGGCACGAGCATTTCTTTTCCTTACCAGTAAAATAAATTTCACATCAGGCTGCCGTTCATTGTGGCTGTGGGTATGTATAATCTGGGTGCATAATATATATTATATATCACAATAGTTATTTTATATATCATATGCAATATTATATACTATGCAATAAGTTCATGTTGTGTGTATAGATATATTTTTGTGTTTACATAACATATTATGTAGTGTATATGCTTTGAATGTTTGAATACCATATATTTACCTATTATATAGTATATATTTCATATGTCTTCTATATGAAAAGATATTACGCAATGACCATAGCATATATTATGGGCCATATTTGTACACACCAATTTTATATAGTGCTGCACATACACAGTATCTAAAGACGTGATCCTTAAAAAAGGAAGAGCTATTAGCAAATTCATTTCTTGGACTCTTATTTGCAAGTCCTTAGTAAAGGAAAATCATTTCTCAGATTAAAACACAGTGCAGTGATTAGAATTACCAAACTATGACAAGTCTCTGGTAGAAAGAATAAGAGGTGGATTTGTCCTGGTGTGAGCATCCATCTTAACTTAAGCAGAGCACACCGTTACTCTCACTCTTCACTGTGAGACAAAGCAGGCTGTGATAAACCAAACAAGTCAGCATAGAAAGTAAATGTTTATAACTGGCAAAGTGTAAATGTAACCCAATTAATGAACTTCCCCCTGAAAATAGATGTTACTCAACCCAGACATATCCACACTTTAAATTTCTTCTGGAAACAAGCAAAAATCATACATTTATGTGGATGTCAGTCAAGGAAAAGCATTTTGTAAACATGAGCTACGTTTTCAGCAGATGTTGCTCATGAAGTCATTATACTCAATGGATTATCTGGAAGAATGTAGTGATTTTATTTCCATGTATGAAATTTAGCACTGCCCAGGCTTCGCTGTTTCCTGATACTAAATGTTTTTGCCTTGAAACTGAAAGGTCGTCCATCAGCAAGCCATCCCATTTCACTGCCTCATCTCACCAGCTACCCCCTTTTTTTAGGAACTCAGGATGAGGAAACCCTGCCAGTGTGGAAAGGGTTAAACTGGGAGGAGGGCCTGCAGGCACCAGCCTCTGTGCTGTGGCTGAGTGTGCAGGGGAAGGCGGGAGCATCTGGGCCTAAAGAAAAATCTGCCTTATAACATCCAGATGTCCAAAAAAGATCAGTTTGCCCGTGATCGTTCATTGACAAAAAATATACAAATCACCCAGACTGCCTCTGATAACAAAACCATTAAATACACTTAACACAGGATTCACTTTCTGAACAACTTTCCAGCAGTATACCTACGGGGTAAAGTTAGGTTAACTCTCAAGTATTTGTTAGCAGATTCCTTGTGTTAGTGGATTATAAACAAGCCTTAAGGCTTTGCTCAGGCCCCAGGAAAGGGTCAGGATGAGAGTGAGATTTAATCTGTGAGTGTTCCTGAGACTCAGCCTAAGTGACTGGAGGAGTAGCCAGTTGAAATTTTTCCACCATTAGTGTTATTTATTATCTATGCTGCTGCTTCTTTTCATTGGCCCCAAAGTCTGAAAGTTAACTACACATAAAGATATCAAATTCTTTGGAAAACAAGAAAAATTATTAGCCTCAATCCTTTAGCATTTGAGTTTACTAGATGACGATCTTAAAGTCCGCTGCTAGTAAAATTTAAATTGCACTCCTGGTACGAATTGTGTTCGAACATTGGTGAAGCGCTCTAGTATTCCCCAGGGCCTGGCTAAAGACCTAGCTGCCTTCAGAGCATTCACTCATGAATAATTAGAACTTGGACCTGTGTGTGTATGTGTCTTGACACATACTGATATGCATGTAACTATACAGTCATGCAGTGAAATCAAAATAGAGGCAAATATTCTTTTTTTAGATTTTTTTAACAAGGTTACTTTATTTTATTTCATCTTATTTATCTGTTTTTAGAGAGAGGGGAAAGGAGAAAGAGAGGGAAAGAAACATCAATGTGCGGTTGCCTCTCATGCACCCCCAACTGGGGACCTGGTGTGCAGTCTAGTCATGTGCCCTGACTGGGAATCGAACCAGCGACACTTGGTTCGCAGGCCAACACTCCATCCACTGAGCCACAGCAGCCAGGGCCTAGAAGCAAATATTTTTAATGTGCATTTAGAAGACAACTGAATATGTTAAAAGCTTCTTTATCTTCAAAATTTGATAGCATCAGTATGTGTTGTTTAACAGTTCCCTTTGGCAACTAACTGTTCAGCCTTAAGTGTTGTGACCGTAAGAGGGAATGGCCTAGGACATTGATCTGTTCCTGGCATGCTCATCACGCTCGTTATGATACAGTCTTTTACTTCTAGGTCTCGAGCTACGGACCTGCCCCTCTGGTGATGAGCCCTGGCTCCCATTACCACTGTAGGGTCACTGGTCAGCAAGGGCGAAATCTGTTTGGAACTTCCTATTTAGGTAGCTTCCTGCATGACCGCTGCTGCTAGAGCGTCCTCGTGAATACTGAAGATGGAAAATGGTCCCTTGCCAAAGTGATGTTTTGTGCCAGTGACATAGGCCCCGTGGTCAGATTTCATAGGAAAGCTTATAGAGCTCCAACTTCATGGAGAAAATTTAATATCAAGAGTTCAAAGCAGACGGCAATACTTGATTTTTTAAAAGATTTTATTTATTTTTAGAGAGAGGGGAAGGGAGGGAGGGAGAGAGGGAGAGAAACGTCAATGTGTGGTTGCCTCTCACGTGCCCCCAACTGGGGATCAGGCCTGCAACCCAGCCATGTGCCCTGACTAAAAATTGAACCCACCACCTTTTGTTTCGCAGGCTGGCACTTAATCCACTGAGCCATACCAACCAAGGCAATACTTAAGCTTTTAAAGCACCTTTTAAACACAGGGAAAACAGTAACCAAACCTCTGAAAAGTCTCTTCAACCCACATGTAGTATCTGTTCACCTGCATCTGTAAGATACAGCCTCAGAGCCCTGCTTGCTGGACCCCAGCCCTGAAGTTAATGCAAGTGATGAATGGTGGTGATGCTAAAGAAGGGAGGCAGCTGCTGAGAGAGGGAAGTGGAGAGGGGCAGAGCCTACCAAAATCTTCCTCCCCTGCCTTTCCTCAATTTCCACTGGCCCACTTTCTGAAGTGGCTGTAAAGGACAAGGCCCGGGCTGGCTGGAGAAAAAAGTATGAAGGGATCTGTCCCTATAAAACCCACCTACCTATGATTTCCTCTTCACTTCCTCTTCATTTCTAGTCTCTCTCCCATTCCCCACACCTAAGGGAAGCTGCTTCAGTAGATCAGTGTCCCAGCCAGGTTTGCATGTAAAAGGATACCCTTGAAGGCCAAAACCAAAGGGAATGGGCTATAATTACAGGCAGAGCAGGCATCCCAGGGTGTACAGTAGGGAATTCCTCACATCCTAAGGCTCTGGGAATAGGTCTCCCCTTGAGGCCAGGGAACAGGGGCTCTACAGTTCAGCTGTCCTTTAGGGTAATAGGCCGACCTCGTCACCATAAATAACCAGCTGTGCATCAGGGCTGCTGCCAGGATGTTATTCCCTGAGAGGCACCTGCAGCTGTGTTGCCTCTCATCCCTCCCTTGACTGACTGAACTTCAGGAGGGAGGCCCGGTTATGGTGTAGGCAGTTGTCCCTGAAGCCCAAAGAACTCTTCGAAGACATCACACAACTCCAGTTTGGGGTTAAAGGTAAAGGTGTCTGTTAGGTATGACTTGAGAAACAATAATCCTGGCCTATTAGGAAGTGGGGGAAAGCCAATGCTAACAAACAGCAAATGCTGAATGATCAGTAGATCAGTAGAACAGAGTCTTTCCCAGGGCCCCCTTTTCCGGCCTCTGTGGGTGTCTGCATGCACACCCTTGTAACAAGAAGAACAAAAAAAAAAAAAAAAAAAAAAAAGCATGGTTTCCAAAAGTCCCTGAGAATAAAATCTGAATTCTCTCTGGAACTACCCTCAGAATGAAGAGCATACATGAAACCAGTTAAGATTCAATAAAAATAATCAAAATATAGAACAGGGCATTTAAAATGCAGCAACAGAACTCAACAGACAAGCAAACAGCCTACTTCTACCTTTCCTTCAGTTTATTTACATTCTGGACCCTCAAGCCCCACCCTTTTCACCTAATAACTCCGTTAATTCAAATTTCTTTTCTCCATTAGCTTCTAAGATTATTCAATAGTGAGGTAAGAAATGTATTCTTACTGTATTTTTCAATCAAGGTCAGATAATGTCATTAGAAAACATTACACGAATTCTTTAAAAGGACTGTAAAGCAGATTTCATTTAAATTCTACTCTATGGCTAATTCACATCCTTCTATACGCATCCTTATTTTCTTAGCATATTTAATGATTCAGTACTAAAGCCCTGTTTGAAAACTTTTTTTGTTGTTGTTTCAAACATGTAAATACTGGGGAAAAAAAACTTACACTTGCCATTTTCAGTGAAACTCTAAATTGTGTTTTGCCCATCAGAACTTATTTGCTCCAGATGAAACGGTCAATACTGTTTCCCCAGGTGTGGATGCCTCAGAGATATTAATCCTCCTTTTACCTTCATTGTCAAGGGGTCAGTTACTTTTAACCAAAGGCTGGTTGGTCCTTCCTGACAACACAGTGGAAACAGACTTAATAGTTTTTGCTCCTGAGCCTAGATGTTGACTATCTAAAACATAATTAATAACAGGTTGCCAGTCAACAAGCACATTTTTTGCATCATGTATGGGGAGTTGGGGCACCTCCAATTTCATAGGGGCCACAGTGCTAGTCATCAAATTGACAATTTTGACCTGACCTCTAAAAGTAGCTGCAAAATGATGCCTAGCAAATTAATATAAATGCCAAATCTCTCTGAAGAAACAAGCCTATATAATAACTATAAAATGGGCACTTGGATTTGAAGCCAAGATTTCACAATAAGGATATAAATACCAGCCTGCGCACAAGGGAAGACGTGCACTCAGTTATTGTATACACAAGATAACAGTGACTCACTTCACTCAGCATTACGCTTGGCTGGAGATTTTAAATTCCTTTTTAAAAGAACAAGACTATTGTACCACAGGGCAAAGATTTTATTACCCTCAATAATGGGATCAAATATGCCAAGGCGTAGAAGCAGAAAATTAGATCTGCTGATCCCAGTGCCAAGACAGGGGTTACTAGAAGCCATGATGGGTCACTTTGGTGGGCTCTCCAACATTGCAGTGGCCTGGAAACCCAGGGAAGCCCATCAGGGAAGTGTCTGGCTCCAACCAGGAGAAGTGAGAGAAGTCAAGCTAGATCTGGTGTCAAGAAGTAGAATGGAGTCAAAACATGGGCATTTGCTCTGCTTCTGCTATTCTAGGGTCACTGGAATACTACCCCGGGAAGCAAAGGCACTAGGGAGCTAAGGAAAGAGGTTACTGATATGGCTCTCTCCCTCGGAGGCTATTGCCAAATAGTGCCAAGAAGCCAGAAGAGTCACCCCCTACTTGATTCATCATCTTTGAGTAACGAAAATTGGTCACACGGATCCCTGAAGACAAAATACAAACCATAAACCTTCAACCTGAATTTTAATTTTTATCAATTGCAGGGAAAGTTCATATGACTAGTACTCCTTTCATTTTTCCTGTTCATGCTAACTTATTTCTTTTTTTTTTTTTTTTTTTTTTTTTTTTTTTAGCTGCTGTCTGGTTCTCAAATTTATTGCTTCCTGCACTCATACTTAGGGAAGGGGGAAAACAGAGGCTGTGATTTGGGTTCCTGTCAAAGCTCAAATTAAATACAGCACCTCTTTCCCTAAAGCCCTCTGCTTGGCCAGACTTAGATGAGATGATGGGATGTAACTCAGAGCCCTCTGCCCACTGCCCTCCTCTGTGCTGACCTCCAGCCAGACTTGTGGGGATGGCCAGCAAAATGATGAACTGGGCACCTTCTCTGCAGAGTTCCACCAAGTAAGGGAAACAGATACTCTGCAAACAACACCACCAACCTTAAAATATCGATGCACACAATCCCCAAGAGACACAGGCACAAGTCTACTCAGCTTTCTATAGGCAAAAGTCCAGCCAGATTTCTTGACCCAGGAGAGAGCATGAAGACTCTAGCTCCTCTAGCTGCCCTCTGACTATCCATTAGCATTTATGATTCACCAAAACATGGGCGTCTCTCCCCACAGGAGAAATCATTGATATTTACCTGTCACTTGTCGCACTAGGACTGGTTCTATTTCCCTTGACCCAGTAGTGATTCCTCTCTTTAAAGAGATTAGTCTTTTAAACTTTTGATCTGGTCTTCTTCTGCCCCCTCAGGTCATGGACTATATGGGACTTTTGAAATGTTGTCCTCCTGGAGGAAAACCAGAGAAGACCAACATGTTAAAGAGAGAACTGCCGCAGTGTATGCAGACTCCATGCTGTCGTTCTCCCTCACCACTGCCATGTACCTGGCCACCTTTGGCATAGGGGCCAGCCCTTTCACGAACATCGAGGCAGCCAGGATTTTCTGCTGCAATTCCTGTATTGCAATCTTCTTCAACTACCTCTATGTACTCTCATTCTACGGTTCCAGCCTGGTATTCACTGGCTACATAGAAAACAATTACCAGCATAGTATCTTCTGTAGAAAAGTCCCAAAGCCTGAGGCCCTACAGGAAAAGCCGGCATGGTACAGGTTTCTCCTGACGGCCAGATTCAGCGAGGACACAAGTGACGGCGAGGAAGCGAACACTTATGAGAGTCACCTATTGGTATGTTTCCTCAAACGCTATTACTGTGACTGGATAACCAACACCTATGTCAAGCCTTTTGTAGTTCTCTTTTACCTTATTTATATTTCCTTTGCCTTAATGGGCTATCTGCAGGTCAGTGAAGGGTCAGACCTTAGTAACATCGTAGCAACCGCGACACAAACCATTGAGTACACTACTGCCCAGCAAAAGTACTTTAGCAACTATAGCCCGGTGATTGGGTTTTACATATATGAGTCCATAGAATACTGGAACACTAGCGTCCAAGAAGACGTGCTAGAATATACCAAGGGGTTTGTGCGGATTTCCTGGTTTGAGAGCTATTTAAATTACCTTCGGAAGCTCAATGTGTCCACTGGCTTGCCTAAGAAAAATTTCACAGACATGTTGAGAAATTCCTTCCTGAAAGCTCCCCAATTTTCGCATTTCCAAGAGGACATCATCTTCTCTAAAAAGTACAATGATGAGGTCGATGTAGTGGCCTCCAGAATGTTTTTGGTGGCCAAGACCATGGAAACGAACAGAGAAGAACTCTATGATCTCCTGGAGACCCTGAGGAGACTTTCTGTCACCTCCAAGGTGAAGTTCATTGTTTTCAACCCGTCCTTCGTGTACATGGACCGATACGCCTCCTCTCTGGGCGCCCCCCTGCACAACTCCTGCATCAGTGCTTTGTTCCTGCTCTTCTTCTCAGCATTCCTGGTGGCAGATTCTCTGATTAACGTCTGGCTCACTCTGACGGTTGTGTCCGTGGAGTTCGGAGTGATAGGTTTCATGACATTATGGAAAGTAGAACTAGACTGCATTTCTGTGCTATGCTTAATTTATGGAATTAACTACACAATTGACAATTGTGCTCCACTGTTATCCACATTCGTTCTGGGCAAGGACTTCACGAGAACTAAGTGGGTAAAAAATGCCCTGGAAGTGCATGGGGTAGCTATTTTACAGAGTTACCTCTGCTATATTGTTGGTCTGATTCCTCTCGCAGCTGTGCCTTCAAATCTGACCTGTACACTGTTCAGGTGCTTGTTTTTAATAGCATTTGTCACCTTCTTTCACTGCTTTGCCATTTTACCTGTGATACTGACTTTCCTGCCACCCTCTAAGAAAAAAAGGAAAGAGAAGAAAAATCCTGAAAACCGGGAGGAAATTGAGTGTGTAGAAATGGTGGATATTGATAGTACCCGAGTGGTTGACCAAATTACAACAGTGTGATAGTGTCTGCTTGTTATATTTTCACCCTAGGTCTTATCCAGAGCAAAGAGATTATGTTAACAAAGAAAATTTAAAGTTTTTCTTTCTTTTCTAAGGATAAGAAAGAGGCACTGATTGCCAAAAAAAAAAAAAAAAAAAAAAAAAAGGAGTAAAGGACAAGGGGGGAAAATGGGCATTGCATATTTTCAATCTTTAAAACAAAAGATTGTGATAAGAAAGAATTTTTACACACACACACACGCACACACGCACACACACACCCTAGGAGACTTACAGTCTCTTAAACTAAGATCAAATAGAAGAAAGATTATTAGCAAGCAGAATCCTATTTTATTCGCACTGCAGATGTTGCTGGTCTTGCGACAAAAACCTACTGATTGAAAGGTCAGCTGCCAAGGCAGAAATAGCTTTAAGCATTGTTCAAACAATAAGGCTTCCAGAACTTCTGCAGAGCAATAGCTCCAGGCAGGGTCTGTTGTTTGGGGTTTCAGCCGCCTCATCTAGCTCCCCAACACCCCCAAGGAGATGCTTGTGAAAGTTCGGGCCAGTAAAAGCAAGCCAGAACCTCAGAAGCAGACATATGGTGGAGTGGCCATCACCATGGACTGAAATAGAGTCACCCTTAAATTCACCCAGGTGAGGCAGTTTTGTTGTCTAGAATGAATCTATTAGATCCCCCCATCAATATGCTTTTAACATTTGTATGGTTTGGTTAATATACCTTTAAACCAGTGACAGCTCTAGCATTGCAGAGTTGGGTGATTTTATTTTGGAATATCTTGTTGCTTGTCACCAAATGGATCTGCTTTATTAGTTACAGCTCTTGGCAGGAGGCTCTGAGTACCCAAAACCACAGAGCCAAACCCAAATACCTGGCACACTGGAGGAAAAGCAGGTGTCTTCCTGAACCCAGAGACACTGTTTCCATTTTAACAGAAATATGGCCAGCTGGTACAGCTGTTTCTGGTCTGGCCCTACATGCATTTTTTGCGTGGGTGCCCAGAAACAAAATCTGCCCACGCCTAGCTGAGGAAGGAGAAATGAACACTGAAATGGTTATTTGCCGGAGCTTCCAACTTGTAGCACCAGTCTGCCTTCGCTATGACACACGCCTGCTCAGAGACACAGGAGAAAAGGTTCTTTGGTGGGCGCAAATGCTGAAACTGAGAAACTTTGTAAAACCGCAGGCAGGGAGATAGAGGGCTGAAAGGGAAATAGATGGAATGACAGGAAGATTTACAAATCTATCAGTGATGAAGGTCAAACTTGCCTGCTGAACTGGCTGCACTTTCACCTTCCTGCCTCACCCCATGCCTTTGTTGGTGCCCCTCTACTTCACTGCATGGCCCTTCTGCACGTCAATGAGCCTAGATGTTTATACTGTTGACTTGCAGTATCTGCAGGATCTAAACAGAAATGGTTTGATCTGCAGAGGCTATGTTTGTTGCCCCAGACCCGTGCATTTCTTTATGTCTATAACAGTGAAGCTAAAAGCTGGTCACATTTTGAGGCAACTATCTACAGTATTTTTCCCTTTTAGAGATGTAGCTTATGTAGACATCTATAGCAGTAAGCATTTCCCAAAAGCACCTTACCTTTTTGGACCTTAGCAGATGTACTGTGCAACTTTCCCATCCTCCACAAAGGAGGAAACAGACCTAGGAGGATAAAGCGATTCACCCAGGATCACACCACTTCAGCATGCCTAAGACAAGGCAGGCCAATTTTAGATTTTCTCATAAGAGGGCTATTACTCCCTTCAAAGTACATTTCCAAGGAAGGAACACAGGACTTTGTTGGCCACAGGGCAGATCTTTTCTTTAATGTCTGAGTAATTGTTTGGGATTTAGATTTGCCATTGTCTTTCCAAACAGCAAAAACACCCAAATGATTCAGGTGTAATCGCACCAAGTGCAAACCTGTGCTTTCTGTTTTACGTGCTGTTGTTCACACAGTTCTAAATACATGTGCAGTGCACCACACACTTGTTCAGTCTCTTCTGCAGACACACTAAGCGATCATCCCAACATGTTATGCACTCAACTAGAAGATAATGAGCTTTAATCTGAGGACAAGTACAGTCCTCAAAAAAGGGCAAGTTCACATAGCAGATCTGTGATCAATTCTCCAAGGGGCCTACAACTAGGCTATTATTTATAAACACGGCTGAAGAGGGGATTGGTTTATTCTTAAATCATATGTTGCTAAATCATTTTCTGAATGGTGTGTTCTAAATCAGCCATTGATTTAGTGTCGGCCACGTGGAGCACCTCGGGTTAAAACGACTCCACAAAACTGATACGACACACACACCAATTAAGTGGATTTAGCTGAGAATTTCATCATTCAATTTGGTCAGCTGGAATGACTTACTGTGGAACTTTGTTTTATGACAGACAGTAGTTTTCCAACTTGATTGAGTCTCTGTATTCCTTGGGATATTGTATTTTTAAATGAAGGGCATTTTCAACCTTGTCAGCTTCTCTTTTCAACACTTGAAATCAAGGCTTATGAAATTCTGGCTGTGGAATGATTTTTTTTTTTTTACTGGGGGACTCTGCATGCTAAGATTTATTATTATTTATTGTTAGATCATTATTTATTTGTTAATATTGGTTATTGATTATTGCTCTGACAGCATTGGTTTAGTCCCAGTTTAGCCCCACCATGGAGAAGATACTTTAGAAGTAACTCAAAATCATATCCCTATAAAATCTGTCTTTACTTCATGAAATTTTACTTTTTCAATTGCTGTGAAGAGGGAAAGAACGATCCTAGCAAACACTTGCAAAAGTTTTATTTTTCAATTAATTCCAACCAAGACATCAATATTCACTTTACCAAAGAAACTTATTTGGTTGGTTTTGAGTTAGCGTTTGGTGTTTGTTTACCAAAGAAAATATTACATTCATCAAAAATATTTCTCCTGGTCAACTTAAAAAACAAACAAACTGTGATACTTGGGCTTTCCTGACCATTCACAAGGGAAAAAAAAGTCAGGGTAAGGATGATATTCTCTCATTGAATGCCATTCAGCAGAAGATATAAACTCACAAGAGACTTGGGGTTTACAAGAAAGAAAACAATACTTGAAATGGGGCATTATTGTTTAGTCCTACAGCAATGGTCCAATAAGCAGCATAAGGGCTCCTCAGGCTGAAAGGACCACATGTTTCCCACAGAAAATAAGACAAACCCTCATGCAACTCCCTCTCCATTGTTCCAGCACATAAGTTTCGTATTGGTTTGGTTGAGGGTTTTGGGGTTTTCTGGCTTTTGTTTTGCTATGGTTTGGTGTGTGGTGTTTGTTTGTGTTTGCTTCTTTTGCTCCTGCCTTTCCTACTACTCTTACCCCTTCAGTTTTTCTGTCAAAAGTGAGAATCTGAATCCAGCCTCCATGGCTGCAGTTATTTATGCAACATACTGCTCCAGACAAGGCCCTTGATAACTCTTATTTTCACTAACCAGCACCCAGTCGTTCTAAGTGGTGTTCTGGGACCCTGACCCCACCTTTCTCCACCCCAACCTGTGTTTATCTCAAGAATGGGTGGGCTGGGCAGCCGCCTTGCGGGTTTGGCGAGAGGCAGAGCCTTTGGTCACAAATGGTATCCTCCTCCTAATGGCTTTATTCCTTCGGATCCTATTAAAGTAGTCCTGCAACTTGCAGCAGTGTTTGATGTCTGTGAATCTCTGCTTTCTCATCTGTAAAATGGGGATAACGACAGTCCCTATCTTGAAATTCAGCAAATACTGACTGGGTGCCCAACATTACCCAGGTACTCTCCTGGAGGCTGGGGGTAGCAGTGAACAAATCAGACACAACCATCTGCCATTGGAGGACCTACATTGGCATGATGGCGCAGATTTCCTGTAAGAATTAAGTGAGATGAGGCAGTCATGGCAAGACCTGGCATAGAATTATTTGTAGTTTATCTATACCACAGTAGGGCTCAGAATGTACAGCTACAGAGAAGTGGATTTTTTGCAGATTTGGGCCCAGGATTAGGGCTATATAAAGATGCAATCAGTTGTCCTGGTCATTTCAGGACATTAAAATTCGGCTAGATCACCACCACTTAGTAGGACAATTGTAAAAGGGGCACAAGCCCTGGAGGTCGAATTGGGTTTTAACCCTTGAAAGAATGGGATACAGGCACTAGGGATGGGAGCAGGGAGGGGAGGGCGCTTGCTATTTAATTACTATGCGTGGCTTATCTGGAGACATTTGTGCATTCCCTTTGGGTAATTTGCTTCTAAGTTTGTGCTACATAGGAAGCACCAAGTATTTGAAAACAAAGTTCCTATCAAAAAAAAAAAAAAAAAAAACATGGTAAAGCTGCCACACAATGGAAAATATTGAATTAGTACTAGTGGAATCTCTGGCAAAGAACTGAGAATTGGCTTCAGCCAGCACATTGCGGAGTTCCTCCCCGTGGTGGTGAACACTGTTTATTTCTGTGCCATGCCACTCAGGGAAAAAGCAGAAAGGAGAATAAATGAGCTAAAATCCATGCACCTGAATAGGCAGTGTCAGGATATCCTCCCCAGCCTGCCTCTCACCCACCCCACTCCTGCCCAGGATCTGTTTGAAGTCCTCTTTCATATCTATGAAGGTGCCACGCAAGGAAGAAGAAGTTAGGTAGCCAGGGAGCTACAGCCTCTGCGCAAATTTTCAAGTTAGATTAAAATTAGCAGCACGAGGGTTTTCAGGAACCTACCTAGTGGGGAAAGAAGGCTTCTTTTCAAAATACAAAGAAAACAACACATACCGAGGAGGCGACCCACAGAGGAACCTTGGTGGAAGGAACGCTGTTCCTGTGGCACATGCCAGCCTCCTCTCCTGCACAATGTGGACACCAGATGAATTTCTGGCTAAAATGAGGCCTACTTCCTTGTTTCTAATGTAAGGAAACACACCTGGAGAAGTGAAATTACATGCACAGAGCTAGTTAGAAGCAGACACAGGGACTACAATTGAAGTTGCTCAGTCCTTTCTCTATCCTGCCACTTTACTGCCAAATTCTATGTATCTAAAATATGGGGTCTTAACCTGGGGGCCATGAATGAGCTGGTGGGAGGGTGGGACTCTGAACGCCCTAAAATTACACTATATGCAAAAATGTGTTTATGTGTTCGATATGTACACTTCCCTAAAGAGAGACTTCATAGTTGTCATCAGATTCCAAAAGAGGTCTGTGACCCAAAAAGGGTGAAGAACTACTGTCCTATATGAATAAAGACCTCATCAGGAGTGTGATCCTGGTGTCCTCATTTTGGCTAATGGGCAATCAGGAATTTCTCAAGTATCTTTTCTCTAAGGAGCCAAAAGTGCTTCCAAATATTGGTTTCTTCATGCCCAGCCAAGTAACTACTTCCCTTCATTTATTCCTCATTCATTCATTTATTTATTCTGCAAACATATTTTCACTGTCTCACTTATGTTCCAGCATCAGCTAAACATACTCTCCCGGAAAGAACTGGGGAAAGGGCCCCTCTGCACTGCACTCTTGTTGGCAGGAAGAATACCAGATTGCTACCACATTCTCACTGTTGCAACAAAGTATATATAATCTCAAAATTACAGTAACCACACCACACACACACACACACACACACACAGAGAGAGAGAGAGAGAGAGAGAGAGAGAGAGAGAGAGAGAGAGAGATATGGGGTGAGGAGGAGAGCAGCCAGCAAAGCCAACAGCCAACATAAGAAGTGGGCCCTGTTAAGGAACCAGGGCAGAGCAGCCTACTTCCACGTTACTTAGCTACATGCTGTGTGGCAGTAGCAGATCACATCCTCAGAGGGGCTGCCCCCAGGTGAGCCCTATTCTGAGACATTGGAAATAGGCCTGCATGCACGCACAGCAGCTATCTTTCCAATGAACAAGGAGAGAATGTGTCTCATTTATCTTGATAATATTTGTAGTGGGCAAAAAGGAAATCATGGCCGTGGACATATGGTTACATTTCAGGACAGGTGTGTCTTAGGCACAGATATATAAACAGAAGTCCAGTTCTCTTGACTCCTAGTCATAAGCTAGTTACAATGTATATTGATGGAGGAAGTTGGACAATAAATGGCTATTTGTACCTGTTGGTTGTGCTTTTTCTGGTATAACTTTAGGCACAATGAAATGTACCTGGGTTGTCCTAAGGGCAAGGCTGGGGAATCACTGCTTGGCCTTCCGTGAAGACCAGAGGAGGCACTGGCTGCTTACCAGTGCCATTTACATAATCTTCTGCCCAGACATGACAAGGAAAGCCTTCGACTGAGATGAAGAAATATTTGTCCCACTATGCAGTGTCTGAATGGAAGTCTGAAGACTTTGTTTACTGCAATCTATAAAGTGCTTCGTTTAATTCCAACAAAAACAATGGCAAAGGCTTGGCCCATTTCCATTACCCATTCCATGTGCATCCTTGGAAAAGTTCACGTGATTCTGTTTGGCAAAACAATGTACTTAATTTCCAGGGCAAAGCTTCAACATATTTGGCTCAGACTTTCAGATCTTTGCTTTTTAAATTAATATCTTGCCAAAACTGTCCTTGCACCCTGGCCAGAATCACCAAGGCACAACCCATGATGTCTCCCAGGACCATGGATGACTGTCAAAACTGGTAATGACCCACTGGCTCTACCTCACACACATGCACACGTAACACATGTACACACAAACATATATGCATACACATACACACCTATGCACACTGCCTTTTACAACATACCTGATGCATCTGAGGTACACTTAAAATGCCTCAGCAGGCCCAGCCCTGAGGTTCTGTGGAGTCTGACAGGCTAGGGCATCAGCTATCTGCAGGAAACCATAACAGATATTACCTTCCCCTTCTATATGTTTCCTGTGAGCACGTCTGAGACCAGCCAAACGGTACACTAAAAACAGAAACCTGGGGAAGTGAATGTTTCTTGGAATTTACAAGTTTCCAATTAACAGTTTTATAGTGGGCAACTGCATTTTATGGAGTTTTGTAAGACAAAGATGAAAAGAGCAAAGGCCAAAACCACAGAGATTTCTCCCCAAGGTCTGGAATTGTGGAAATTTCTCTAGGATTTTTGCTGTGACCCAAACAACGGGAAAAGGGGTAGGGAGGAAGGATGTATCAAATGCTCATTCCATCTTGCCAACATCTAGTCTTAAAAAGGAGTGGGCGTTTTCCATTTGTCTCTACCATTAGTTTGATAGGAAAGCCAATGTCTTCTCTACACCTCAAGGAAAGAAGGGGTCATCCAAGGAAGTCTGGTGACAGGAAGCATCAATTTGGGAGAAAAGTCACGTAAGTATCAGAAAGAACTATCCAAGGCCATAAACTTATAACACACACACACACACACACACACACACACACACTTAGGGAGTGAACATTAAAAGGAGTTGGGGAAAGGAGCCCCAGTGCAGCTCCAAAAATTTAGACAGCATGACAGAAAACAAAGTAATTAATGGGAAGGTGAAATGAGTCAAATTTTTGTGGAATGATTGAAGATATGAACGGAGATTAATGGCATGGTTCAGGAATCTCTATAAGATAAAGATATGGAGCCCAAGTCTGTACTTCTCTGAACAAAGTAAAAGGATCTGACATTTTCTATTGAATTCCATAATGCCTCCCTAGTAACTTGGCAAGAACATACTTAAGTTCTGTTCCTATTGCCGATGATCCCACAATTCAACCACCTACTCTTGATTGTGTATTCACACTCCAGCTTAGAGGTGTGAGCAGAATTTTTGAATGGTAGGCCCAAACAAGAAAAGTTTCATCTTGGGTTTAACAGTTCCTTGGTCAAATTTCTCTCATTCCTCTAAATGTGCAAATGTTTCAAAGCTGTAAAGTGTCTAAATAGCGAATGCATTTAGTTTTTTGATAACCTGTGCCAATAATTATTAACAATGAAATAGTCATAACAGTTAAATGTTCCTTTAGTAGTTCAATGTTAGTGAGTGACAAAAGGGAAGAGTCCAGCTATTTGGTGATGTTGGAAACGATCCTCGCCCTCTGACATAACATAAACAGCAAAATGTGGTCCCTCTCTTATTGTTATGGCTACTGAAAGAAATTCCTGAAATTGCATATTATTTTCTAAAGTTTTGGGCTAACTAATAATGAATTCTTAAGTTGTATCCATGTCACTTGATCATAAGACCACATTTTGTCACTCAGATTAATTACTAATGCAGCATTCAGAAATCTTATATATTTCTCCAAAAGAGATCCAAACATTACATCATGTTTCCCAGGATTTTAGTTAGCTTTCTTCACACTAGCAAATAGGTAATTCTGTGAATAATAAATTATTTTTTAACTAAGAAAGAATATCTAAATCCTAGAGCACGTAATTAGTTCAGCGTGGTCAGTTTTGAGACAGATGAGCATTGAACCCTATGGGGAAAACTACCCCAACTGCACCCCAAGCTTGACAAAGTGTGAGTCACACCACCTTGACCCATGACCGGCAGCACCGGCTCGGGTGGAATTAATCAAAAACTTGCCCAGAAAAAATTCCAACAGAGTTCAAACATTTGTCCATCAAGGAGCATTAATAAACTATGTTTTTACCTAAAGTCAAGACATTTTTAAGATGCCTAAGGAAAATCAATGTCATAAAAAAATTACTAGCTCAGGAAACAATAATGTCCTATATTTTGGACAACCTGAGTTTCTCTGACACCTTACGTCACCCCACACTTACACAAAAACACAAAATCAGCCTGGAAAACCATCCCACTGATTACTGGCAATCCCACTGTTCCTCTCTATCTGACCAGCTTTCACTAGAGGGCAATATTTCAGGCTTGCACATGGAATTTACAGACTGTAGAACTCACACTAAACCTGGGAAGTGGCTGATGCCAAATACATTGACTATCCTTGCATATTAAAGTCCCATCTTTTAATAAAGCATCCTGTTTTCAAACTGGATATCAAATTCCAAGTGTAAAGATTTCAAACTTATTGCTTTCATTTTTTCATACACGTTTCCAACCTTCTGATAGAAACACACACCAAAAAGTGAAATGGTAGTGGGCCAAGGGAATATCTTCATTTTAACTGTTTTCCCCTTTTCTTTCTTTTTTATATCCAAATATCTCAATCCTCTTTAACAGCAATTAGCATGTGCTCTTTTTTGTTGTTCTATTTTTTCCAAATGAGCAATCAAAAAAGTTTATATGACTTCATTTCTTACAGAGAGGGATTTGGGTATTTTGTTTGTTTCGCAGCAGATGTCTTTTTATAAGCCCTTGCATATGGTGCCTTCTTTGGCTTAATGGTCACAGTGTTATACCTCTGTCTCTGAAGAAAGAAGAACTCATATCCTGGCCTTAGTTTAGTTTGTAATCACAAACAGGGATATAAAATTGTAGCAGGAAGCAACCTATGTATCTAATTTCCTGGGTTTAAAGGAAGTGAACAGAAGCCTAAGAAAAATATAGGTTTGGCCTCTCTTTTCTGTAGAATGCTGGTCTTCCACAGGCATTTAGCATTGAGTAGAGAGGAAATGCTGGCTCTATTAGTTATAGGTCAATATGTAAATGGAGAGGGAGGAGAAAAGCCTGGGAGGGGAGTAACAAAGTGGTATATGTGCAGGTGGTGCCCAATCAATTGTTGGGGGCAGGGGTAGGTGGGTTTTCATTTTTAGTTATTTTACAAGGCTAACTGAATGGATGCATGATTATCACTGTCACAAGGAAAGTTTGAATCCAAAATTATATGTCGTGGGTACCAAATTACAATATTGATCTCTAATGTAAAGGATTGGAATGATTTCAGATTTTGTTTCAATAATTCTGAGCTGGGAATAGCAAAAAAGTTACACTCATACTGCTATCTTTAAAGTCCTTATTTAGCCTATTTCCATGGAAACTGAAATCAGATCTCTGTCTCTTACTCTCTCCAACACATACGGAGGAAAAAAACTGTCTTGAATTTGTGTAGGGGGGTGTAAACATCCACAAGATAATTTCTGCGTGGACACTCTGTCATCAGTTATCACTCCCAAACAAATGGACTCCTTTTTCAGAAGTCAACCTATAATACAGATGAAAAACCCAGGTCAGAAAAGTAAGCATATCACACCAGGCCTTCATTACCAATTCTTTGGAGAATTCCATTTCTTAACCACATGTTCAATTAATGTAATTAACTAAATTGGAAATATTTTATGGTAGGGAGACATCCACAGGAACTAAATATAGTCCTTTGGATTTTTGCCCACTTTGCTTTACTCTCAAGCATTGACATTTCCCTAAATAGCCCAGAAAATAAGAGCCAAGGGAAAAGAGAAAATGAATGAGTTCGTTTTAATATTTCATCATATATTTAGTTGAGTTTCCATCCTAATGGCAAAATAATATGAGCACATTCCAGATTTATGGGATATTTAGTAAATGATTCTTAGTCCTTTGAAGATAGACCAACACTCAAGTTTCTTCCTATAAAAGGGACCTGCTAAAAAACCTACAGTAAGTTTGGAAAAAGAATGAAGACTGCCTCCCTATATACTAGCAATGATGTCATCAGACAGCCTGGATACCTTCTATAGACAATTTTCCATAACAGGCACTATTTTACTTTCAATTCTGTTCCTTTTTTCCATAAGAAAAGATCATTGGTTTTGTTTTTAAAGAATTTCACTTTAAAATGGGTTACAGATGATGATTTTGCATCTTACATTAGACTCTTACTACACCCCTCAGCACAGTTGGTGAGTTTTACAACTCAAGGAGTATTTTAGCTTTTTCTGGAATCCACAACAGGATGAAGAGCTGGAGGTTTCATTTGGCAGAAATCAACAGGGCAGCAGTACAAAACTCATGTCCGACCTTAAACATGAGAGATTTTTTTTAACCTCGCTGCAGTGGATTCTCATTTGTGCTTCATTCGTGAATGAGTGGTCTTACATAGGGATGGGGGTGCTAACAGTCTGTTTTCAAAACCTGGTGGTGGGTGGGCAACGATTTTACTTTCTAAATTGGAAAAGTCATTTCTTAGGATTAAAATATCAATCAAGAGTCAAGAGTTAGGAGTGGAAAAACTAACAAAGTTCTCATCTCCAAGGCATGGCTCAAGATGTCAGGCCCCTCCCTCTCGGGGGCAAGCGTTATGTTCCCCACGGTACTAAAATGAGATGACATTTCTGCAGAAAAATCTTCATTTCTACAGAGAGCATCACTGATTCACAAGAATATAAAAAATAAAAAATGGCACTGAGTCACAGCACTAAAGTCACCAAATTCAAAAACATCCATTGAGGGGGAGTTCTAAATGAATGTGTAATAAATATCCATCAAAACAGCTTGAATAGGAATGTAGATGTTGAACCTGTAAGAATACTGAGTCCCATTAATTGAAAGCCATGAAATAAAAGATCCCAGGCTGTTACATCTGTCTGTGTTTATATGAATTAATAAATGTAAGGCTGTTAGCAAAGGGGCCCACTTAATTTTTCACTTCAGTTGACCTTGTATTGTAGAAAAATAACAATTAAAAAAAACAACCTGGAAGTGGTACTGAATGTCGTTAACAGGCCTTGGCAATTGACCTTCCATAGTTAAAAAGTGAATTTTAAAAAGAATCAGCACTACTAAATAATTGTTATAAATAGACATACTGAGTCCAATGCTAAAACTTGAAACAAGTATAGTTGTGGTATTCTAGATTTATACCCCTGCATGTCTTTTACGAACAGGAAAAGAAAATCCTCTCCATACCTTATGTTTTTTCTCTTTCCGATTATTTTTACTGCATTTTTTCCATCACCATTTATCCCCCTTATACCCTCTTCTACCTCCACCCACTCCCTTCTCCCCCATAATCACCACACTGTTGTCCGTGTCCGTGAGTCCTTTTTCCTTTTTGCTTGATCCCTCTACTCCCTACCCTCCCCTACTTAGCTTCCATCCTGCTCTCTATCTGCTATCCGTCTATGAGTCTTTCTCTATTTTGCTTGTTAGTTCACTTTGTTCATTAGATCCCACATATGAGTGAAATCATACGGTATTTGTCTTTCTCTGACTGAATTATTTCACTCAGCATAATGTTCTCTATGTCCATCCATGCTGTCACAAAGGGTAAGATTTTCTCTTTTTTATGCCTGAGTAGTATTCCATTGTGTAAATGTCCCACAGTTGTTTTACCCAGTCATCTACTGATGGACACTTGGGTTGCTTCCAAATTTTGGCAATTGTAAATAATGCTGCAATGAACATAGGGGTGTTTATATTCTTTCAAATTAGTGTTTCAGGTTTCTTCAGGTAAATTCCCAGAAGTAGAATTGCTGGGTCATAATACAGTTCCGTTTATTTATTTATTTATTTATTTATTTATTTTGGCTGCACCAATCTGCATTCTCATCAACGGAGCCAAAAGTTTGTACCCTTTTCCCCACATCCTCACCAGCACTTGCTTGTTGATTTATTGATGATAGTCATTCTGACAGGTGTGAAGTGATATCTCCTTGTGGTTTTAATTTTTCATTTCTCTGATGATTAGTAATTTTTTGCATCTTTTCATATGGTAGTGAACACACAATCCTTTTTACTGTTTTAGATGTTTCCAAAAATATTCGTAGACTTCAGCCAGTATGGCTCAAATGCTCCCCAAACAAACTTTTGCAAGTGTAAGCACTCAGGGGTTCCACTAAAAGGTGGTTGTTACAGCTTCTAGCTGCATTGTATTCAAAAGTTATAGAATTATGCACCAACAGCTAAAGGACACTTGTATAGGCTGAAAATATTGAGACACACTGTAATGTCATACAACCAAATGCAATGTTTCATAAACATACACCTTTTGTCATTTTGTATTTATTTACACAGAATTAAAAATAAAGCACAGGACTAAACACAAATATACGTGTGTCCCTTTTGCATTATTTTGATGATGGCAGAAGGAAAAGTGCAACATACACCACTTGTTGAACCACATTCTGAAAAATATGTGAATTAGAAGATTCTTGGTTGGCAGATGCCAAGTTGAACGTTTTTGAATATGTGATGTTCCAACCAAGAGTCTTCTAATTCAGGTATTTTTTCAGAATGTGATTCATAAGTGCCTTCCAGTCTGCTATTGGCATAAAAACAAGAGTGATGAGAGTCAGACCCAGAGACAAGGATGTGTGTGCAAGTAGAGTATTTAGGAGGTGACCCCAGGAACACCAGCAGGGGAGAGGGAGAGTGATACAGAGAAGGGAAGGAAGACAATAGGAGATGTGTCAATGGACAGATTACCTCTATGGGCAACTGGGCCCAATCCCACTGGAGATGTCTGGGGAATGGTTGTTGAAAATGCATCAGAGCTGGTCTACTGGAGGCCGAGGAAGGTGGTGTATTTAACTTCCAACTGCCACTAAGGCATTGGGTAAGGGCTCCTTATGGGACATTAACCTTTAGCCTGCCCCATCCGTGACCTGAAGAAGAGTCCTCAGGGAGAAAACTGCAGTGTTCTGTAGATGTGGTTGGCCTCTAAAATGACATCACTGAAGTTGTGAGTGCCAAACGATAAGGACAGAGCACCAGCATGTCTGTTACAGTAAGAAATATTCTTAATATATATACAAATAATGGACTGAATTTTGCTTAATTCTCTGAGACGCCATGGGTGTTGGGGTTTCAGGGCCATAAGCTAGGACTGAAGGCAGGTAAACTGAGGTCTGGTAAAGGCCTCCAGCAGTGTAACACCAAGGAAAAACTAAAAGCTGCTGAAGGACATGGAAACACTTAGGCTATAGACATGGTCAACACAGATAAAGACCATGGCCCATCAAGTGCTCCAGAAGCTAGGTCATGCTGAGTTATAAAAAGAATTAAGAAACCAGATAACTTTAGTGTTAGGACCAAGAAGAGCTCCAATTCTAGGTTTATCTTAGTGTGTACAAGAAGCTTTGTGTCCAGCGTTGTACTAACATACTTTGGCAACTGACTTTCTGGGGAGGAGGGGACATAGCCAATTTGAAGCTACTCACAGTTTAATATCTGGCTCACAAAATTCCTATAAATGTAACAATTATCTCATAAGCTGCCATGAGCCAGCTCCAGCACACCACTGCCTGAAGCTCTCCATCCAACATCCAGCCACTTGTTGAGGTTTGAAAGGCTAATGGCTAACCACTAAAATATTCAGTTCCTGATGTTGGAGGTTATGTCTGTAACTAACTCAGCACCTGTGTAGGTGGATAACACTATTGATTTGAGTCCTGGGGATACTCAGTGGAAGCTGATCTCTTGGCACTCTCTGAATCCCCTTCATTGTTATCTTCCTTAGAGCCTTTGAAGCCCTTGGTGTCTGGAATTAAGATTCTGGCAGAAATGCTTCTGGGCCAAACTTAAGCAGTCCATTGCTCCCACCTGCACATTGCTCTCTATAATGTGTCTACGAGGTCTTTCCAGAAAAAGTTCAGCCATAATTAATATAACGAGAACAGTTTGCATGACATCGATGTAAGCTGGCAGCCAAGGAGAGTGGACTGCAATGTGCATGCGTGGACAATGACAATTTCACTGTACTAGTCAGTGGGGGCAAAAGATGCCGTTGAGTGAGCATGTGTACTGTGTGGACGTCACATTCAAAATGACTGAGTGAGTAGAGCAATGAATCTGCATCAAATTTTGTGTGAAGTTTGAACATTCCTTCGTGGAAACTACTCAGATGATTCAGAAGGCCGCAGCTATGGGCCACTGGTGATTGGCAGCTTCATCACAACAATGTATCCGCTCATGCATCACGTCTCATGCAGAGTTTTTTGGCAAAACATCAAATCACCCAGGTGACTCATCCCCCTACAGCCCAGATTTGGTGCCCTGCAACCTCTGGCTCTTTCCAAAACTAAAATCACCTTTGAAAGGGAAGAGATTTCAGACCATCGGTGAGATTCAGGAAAATACAACAGGGCAGCTGATGGTGATTGGAAGAACTGTGGGAGGTCCCAAGGTGCTGACTTTGAAGGGGACTGAGGCGTCATTGTCCTATGCAATGTTTCTTGTATCTTGTACCTTCTTCAATAAATGTCTCTATTTTTCATAGCACATGGCTGGATACTTTATGGACAGACTTCGTATATTCTACTCCATGTCTATTCCAATAGCTTATTCACTTACTTTTGCACCATGTATTTATAAGTAAAATCAAATGACACTCTCTTACCCAAAAGCAGAACATGCAACTGTCATGAGTACTTCAGGTGATGAGCGCTCATGGCACCACAGCCCTGTGCTCAGCCCTCTTCTGGATATTGCTGTTAATGCCAATTTTGCCTGCCTCAAACCACAAACAAAGTGTTGCACATGAAATTCAACAGAGAGGCATGTTCAATTCATACAATATCCAAGCTTCCTCCTCACCCAGAGTTCAGGGATCCCCGTCTCTCCCCATCACATCCTAACAAAGGTCATTATCAGCCACAGCTATCAGAAGCCTCCACTTTTCTCAAAGGAACAGCACAAACACCTATACACTGTACACTGATTAGAATTCATGATAAGCTTCATATTTAAAAAAAATTTATTGCCTTCTAAGTGATTTCTATTACCAAAAACTGTATTTCTTTAACTAAGTTATATAGTGTTATAAACTCCCTGATAGCTATACAAGTTCTACTCTGGATTCATGGTGAACTGTGTTCCCATTTGTTGCTTGTTTCTTCAGTATTCAAAAAGAAAGGCATATCTATATTCCCCTTTCCCTGTCTCTCTCTGGTGTTTAAAGTTACTAAGACACCTCTCATGTACTCTTCATATTTCTTTGCACCGCAGTAAATCCTCTTCACTGCTAAGGTGGCAATTTGGAGTTGAATGTTTCTGTTCTCATGTTTTATTACAAAAAATTTCTTAATTATGTCTATTAGAGTTTTGATCATGGCACTACCTGGAAATTCTAGTACACAGAAGGCATATCAAGGAAGACCTGGAAGGAACCATCCAGAAGCTCACAATTTTTAATCTTTCTAGGGCTTCTCTTTTCAGTAGCTGCCCCTTGGCTCTGATCAAGACTATGATTTTAAGCTTCCTAGTATCATTTTCTGCTCTCATTTGAAGCAGAAAATACAAACGTGAATAAAATTTAAAAAACCTTTCAATTTAGTTTCAGCATTTCCTCAAGAGGTACTCAAATAGAAGCATTTCTTTACTATTCCCTCACATAATTTCCTTTGGAGAAATTACAATATACAAAACATTTCATTTTCTACTACATCTATCCCATCATTCTGTCCGCAGCAGCCAGATGGCACCTTTTATTAGCAGAGGAAATAATCAGACAAGAACAATTGACTGTTGAACAATTAGAAATACTGCCTGATGTATTTTCCCAGGTACTCACTCTTGGTTCTACAGAGCAAGAATGTGTCAGTTTTAACATTTTCCAGAATCTTAAGTCCCAATGCAACATTTCTAAATGCTCAGCTTCATCTCTCAACATTGAACTGGGCTCCAGGGACAGTGATTCAATTCAAGATGGCAGGCTCTCACTTAGGAATCACCACTGGATTAGAGTACCTAGATAGGCAAGAAAATGAGATAGCGGGGTGGGGTGGGGGCAGGAAAAGTAGAGTACCTAATCTGTATATTTAAAATTTCATTTCCTTAACACAGTATTTTTTACAGTACTTTATTTTCATCAGGTATTTGGCTGTTTGGAGCTATCATGTCTAGCCATCCTACAACTTGTAAATGGTGGAAATATACCTTTTTTAAAAAATACATATTATTAAAAGGCCCCTAAATGGATCTGTTTTCCCGTTGAAACCCTACTGATTTATGTTATCATTCCAGAAGGTAGTTTTTCTTAATTTCAAATTAATTTTCAATTAAGTTACTCTTGGGTTTAAATTGTTCTGCCCACCAGTCTTTCTACTAATGATTGCCAAATGAATTCCTTAATGAACTAGGGAACCTGCTACTTCAAGGAACCTCTTGGCTAAATGGGATCCAACATATATCACTATAAAAGAGAGGCTAGGTAGCTCAGTTGGTTACAGCATCATCATGATATGCCAAGGTTGTGTGTTTGATACTCAGTTAAGGCACATACAAGAATCAACCAATGAATGCATAAATGAATGGAGCAACAAATCAATGTTTCTCTCTCTCTCTCTCTCTCTCTCTCTCTCTCTCTCTCTCTCTGTCACATACACACACACACACACACACACAAATCAATTTTTAAAAATTTTTATGGAGCAAAGGTATTTCCATCAACTCACAGGGAGGTTTTTAAAAGCACTTTGTTGTTCTAATTACAAATGTTATATCTTAATTGGCCCATGTGAGAAATAGTATCTCTGGCAAAGTGGTCCTCTGCTACTAATAATTAACAATTCTTAAACACCTTGTATCCACTCACCTAACGAACATTCCAACATCCTACACAAAAGTCACCAAAATTGCCCTCAAGTCACCCACCAAAGAAAGCACAGCAGATACTCAGAATTCATGACACAAGAAGGGAACTGCAGTGGGGTATTAGGTGGTATTTAATATTTCTCCTGCCCATACTAGCTTCTAATTGACCACTAAGATAGTAAGTTGCTTCAGATCATGAAAAGTGAGAAATAATTCCCTGAAATCAAAGAAATTTTGACCTCTCATGGAAAAGGACATGTGTAAAATTTGCCACTGATTGAAAACTCCAGATGTAGCTCATTTAATTCAGTAATGGTAGCTTTCAGGTCTGCTATCATTTGTCATATATTTATATATAGCTACGAATATAACAGGAAATCAAAATAAATGTTAGAACAAATGAATCATTAATAATTTTAGTTAAATCTTGTTAAAATGCTTTTTCTGTTGCACTTTGTCAATGGTTTATCTTATATAGAAGTAAATGTATTAAAAATTAAAACCATGCAGGGAGTTTTGTTGATACCCTATATATTATTAACACTTAAAAAGTGTTGCTTACCTCAACCTGGTGATTCAAAAAAATGAATTACATTCATTGCAGCATTAACTTTGAGTCCTACTGTAGCATCTGTTTTGAAACAGATACTAAGTAAAATATTTTTAAAGGCAAGTCTACTCAGATCAGCTGTCCATTCTACATTATGATGGGCATGATTTGTGCCAGGATCCATGGTGAGGACAAGAGGGTGGCAAGGGTAACAAGGGGGCCCCATTCCTCAAGAGAAACACACCTCAGTCATCTTTCTGGCAGTGCGTATGTACTGTCAGCATCCTATAGGAGCAAACAGTGTGTTATTTGTTCTTGACCGGTTTTACACAAAGTGGAAGCTCTCTGACACACACTCGTTCAGGAATAATGAGTATACAGCAGAAGCAACCAGAAAGATGACAGGGCCAATATAGCTTGGAAAAGAATCAAAGGGGACAAGGGAATAACAAAACATTTTGGAAGCAACTACAGCAAGAATGAAGGCCTCATGTGTGCTGCCTGCCCTTTTTCTGCTCTCTGTTTCTGGTGTCCCACAAAGGGTCATCACCCATAATCCCAAAGATCCATTCTCCACTAAAAAGCCCAAATGACTCAGGATCTGATGGCCTGTGGAAACATGACTGTGACCTCTTTGGGACACTACTAAAGTAACCAAGGGAATGGAGGGGGGTTTACATGCTGTCTCAGTAACAGAGCATTGGTTTCATTTCACTACCTCTGATAGTCATAGAGTATCTGCTCAGTAACAGGAAGCTATGAGGGCAGCTCAGCCCACAGGGAACTCATACCTAGACAGAGAAAGATGATATGCACATCAGTACTAGCATCCAAGAGACTCGCGTATGCAATGCCTTCTACCCACCTCTAAATTCTACCACTCCCAAGTCGTCTTCCCTGCTAATTTGGAAGCATGGTGGAAATTTGTCGTAATTTAACCACACGCCTCAAATCCCATTTCCACTAACTGAATTAGGATGAATTGGATCGCAAGTAACCAAAAATCCAACTCAAAATAGTTTAAACAATAAAGGGCTTATGTAACTTAAAAGTCCAGTGTTAGGATTTCAAGACAGGTTTGATTCAGTAGTTCAACCCTGAAATTGAAGCTCTAGGTTCTTTCTTCCATGGGTCAACTTTATTGTGAAACTGCGTTCCCCTTTCTGGTCTCAACATAGGTCTAGTAACTCCCATAGCTCCATCCTCCTCAAGATAGGGAGAGAGTCAATCTAGCCTTAAAAAGCCTGGAAGCTTCTCACCCAGGAATACCTAGCACTGTCACAAATCCTTCCTGGAAGCAGCATCTATGGCCAAAGAACAGGATTATTCTGAGTTCAGTCCTAAGTGACAGATCTCACCCTTAGTGCCAAGGGTTGGCTCAGTTTCCCCAAAACCAATTGGAGGAATGGAACCAAGGCTCTCAAGGTTGAGGAAAAGCTACACAGAAATACAACTGTGGTTACTGGGCTGGAGAAGGAAAACTGCAGAGGAGCTGTATTCCCCTCCGAGAAGCCACCATCCGCACTCTGACCTTCCTCACTGCTCTTCTCCTGATACATTAAGGGAGCTCAGACTGTTTGCGTTTTGAAAGATAAGAAATAGGTGAAGGGTGTTCTCAGCCCTGCCACTCTGATCGACCACTCTGTAACACCAGTGCCACCTCTAGCTCTACAAGTTCCAGTCGAAGGAGAAGGGGAAAAGTACGGAGGTCTCTATACCATGACTTCTAGAAAGTCCACTACAAAAGCCACTCATAATAGTGCACCCTCTCCTGGAGGGGTGAAGAATCCCCATCATTACACGCCTGGTACCATTATCAGAAGTCCACTGAACTTCTGATTCATGAACTTCCCTCCCAGTATCTGCTGCAAGAAATTGCTCAGGACATCAAAACAGATCTGAACTTCCAGAGCGCAACTATTGCTGCTTTGCAAGGGCAAGTGAGGCCCATCTGGTTGGCCTTTTTGAAGATACCACCCTGTGTGCTATCCGTGCCAACATATAACAATTGTGCCAGAAGACATCCAGCTAGCATGCCGCATAAGTGGAAAACGTGCTTAAGAATCCACCATGATGGGAAACATTTTGTTTGTTTTTTTGTTTTTTAATTATCTTCTTCCTATTACACTGGGAACAAAATTTCCGTTGAATTAGATCTGACACTTGTTTTTGACTAACTTTTAGCATCTGAATCCAAAAATGACCCTAATGTTTCTCTATAATGTCAACTTTTTAAGGTATAGGAGGATACCCTCCTTTTGTCCCCAAAATCATACAAAATGTACATACAAAGGAAAATAAAGAAAAAATTACCTGAATAGGCTGTTCATTTAGTTACTTTATTTATATAAAGGCTATATATTGTTACTGTAAGTCAAATTGTATACAAGTAATAAAATTCTGCTATCAAATATACATATTAAGGTATTTTATCTTTTCAAACGACAGGCTAGGAAATGCCAAAATGAGATACTTGAAACAGTCTCCTTTAGTTGGCAAAGCTTTAACAAATTGCTTCATGAGACCCAGTTTTATGTGCAGAGGTGGGAATAGGGAATATAATGTTCTTTCTGCCAACAAGTGGCTCATGTAGAATGTTTGGATCACCAGGTTTGAGGTCAGATCTTGGAGGCCAATTCAACTCCACCCAATGCTTCTCACGAGCTCTGCTGTCCCACTTACACAGGAAACAGGGATACTTAGTGTATCCGCGTTGCTGACCAAGAAGGAAGTAGACCATGTTAAGGTCAACACAGATGACCCAATTGTGCTTGTGATATTGCAACAGATCAATGACTCCCTTTATGTCTTCATATTCTTCACAAAAACAAACTGAATAGCCAATTGGGACTGCACCAGATAAACTGCCATTGTGGAGGAGGACACACTTTATGCTCTGCTTTGAGCTATTGATGAACAATCACCATTCAGTTGTGATATAGATTGGAACTCCCAATTCCTCCATTAAACCATGTATGTTATGACAATACACAAAGCTGCCATCACTTCGAAAGTACTGCAGAAATGCACTTTCTCTTGATCGAAAGTAGGATACCTTCACTCCTTTTTCAAGCAAGTTATCCTCGTGCAGTCTTGATGCTAGGAGTTCTGAAGCCTTTTTGGATAGTCCCAGATCTCGTGCCAAATCATTCAACTCATGCTGATCAAGTCCCTTACGAACGAAGTCATCTTCAATTTCAAAATCTTCATTGTTGCTGTCACTTAGTTCTTCACCACACTCCTGTTTTTCGAAAGAGGATAGTTCAATGAAAAGTGGCACTGGGATTTCAGCTGAATGAGGCACAGGGCGTATAGCTGATGGTACACTAGGAAACTCTATTTTACATTTATTTTTCTTGTTATATCCTGATGTTTTCACTCTACAAAAGTAACAGTCACTTGAATGATCTCTGGGCTCTCGTCAAACCATAGGTGTACCAAATGGCAATTTATCACATGTTCCCTTCGTCCACATCCGTAAACTCTCAACACACAGCTTGCACACCTTGTGAGGGGCCCAAGACTTATCTTGATCACCAAGTTTTACTTTAAAATATGCAAAATAGGCTTGCCTGACAAATGCACTGATGTTTGTCCTTTGACTGGGAATGGTGAAACTGCCACAGATAGAACAAAACGAATCAGGGTTGTTTAGGCACTTACAATGAGAAACAGCACAGGAAGACATGATCTGAAGGAAAGGAAATAAGTACATATATAAATAAAAAAATAAATTCTGCTAACTCCTTGTATACAGACAAGAACTCGGACTACACTTTGGAATACGATTCACTATATAGAGCGGCACACAACCTCTCACCACACTGTCTCATGTGTAACTGAATAGTCTAGACAAGTATGAACCTATTGCTGGTCTCCAAGGTCAACCTCCACCCCTCCCCACTTGAAGGAGGTTTGTTCTCAGCCAACAGGAGAGCACTAGTGCTTCCCTCGATCCAGGCTCGATCCAGCCTAGAGTGGTCGCATTAAGATAAACTGTACGGAAAAACTTGATGTGGTAGAAGAAAACTAACTGCAGTTTTGACATCAGCATGCCTATTTAAGTCTAAAACAGCTGAAAAATCAAACTCAATGGAAATTATGTTAAAAATTGTTCCCCTGTGTTATTGGTAGTTCTAAACATTAGATTTTTTCCCCATGGGATAGAAAGGTACCCAGTTATATGATTGCAAGTGAAAAACAGAGGATAGAGATCAGGTATTGGTAGTTTTTCCATTTTCATTTGCATGTGAATTTTTAAAAATATAAGTGTAGGGACATAAAGCATTAATGCAAGTCAAAATGTTTCACTGAACAAGTTTAAGCAGTTCAACTTTATAATAATTATAAATAAACCTGTTAAATTTTTATGGACGGTGCCAGCATTCGGATTTTTTTAAACAAGTAAATGTCTTACTGGTGACAACTAAAAAAGAAAAAGAAATATATGAGGGCATGATACATACAACCTGAGTTCAGAAACACTGCTTTCCTGTTTAACAAAAGAGGCCACTCTTTAAAGCTGGATAACTACAGCCAATAGTGGGCCACAGGCTAGACCGGTGTCAGCAGGGGCTGTGGCTGCAACCGGACTATGATGAACATATCCAGCACACCAGAAAATTCTACGCACCAGTGACTTGGGAAATGTGAGCATACGGAAGAGAACTGCCCAGCAGAATGGCAGTCAAAGGACTGAAGAACCCAGGACAGTCCTGTACCACAGCCAAGGACAGAGGAGAGGACCCTTGAGAAGTAACTCTCAAAATGCAGTGCTTCTGAGCCCTGGCTGGTGTGGCTCAGTGGATTGAGTGTCAGCCTGCGAGCCGAGTGTCGCTGGTTCGATTCCCAGTCAGGGCACATGACTCGGTTGCACGTCAGGTCCCCAGTTGGGGGCGCAAGTGAGAGGCAACCACACAGTGAAAGAAAAAAAAATGCACTTCTTCTGTGGGAGCCCATGGCTTTCCCTATGGCCGGCCAGTCTCCACTCCCCTGCCATACTCACCTCTTTCTGCTCTTCACACTTCACCTCTCAGTAGCAAGGAGGACGAGAGCACTCCCGTCACTGAGTGGGCACCATCCTACTACTCTTCTGCTCTCTCATCAGGCATGGCCCCACTTCAGATCATTTAATCTTTGTACTTATTTTTCAGGCAAACACTGGAGGGTCTGCAGGTATCCAAGTTCATGAACAGATGAAGTGACTGAGGATCAAGAAGCTGTAAAACCAGGCATAGGAATACCTTATTGACAGAGGGTAAAGCCCTCTTGTGGTTTCTGCCCGACCGCGTCCACAATGCATACCAGGCTTTGCTTCTGAAATACTTCCCTTCTAAAAGGAGTTAAGCCATAATTTATCCCTGTAACTCTATGCCCTGGCACTGGAAAAAGTATTCAAATAGCCTGTCCTAGGGCAATGAGTAGATCACCAACAGCATCTCTCTATACAGAGGCCAACATGTTACAAGGCCATAAAAGATTACTCCCTTTAGGGGATTTTTTCTATGTTCTCTTGTCTCTGTCAGTCAGGTCTTTGCTTGCCTTTCAAGCTTGATAAATGAAGGGGCTCATGGTTCGAACACTTATTTGCTATCAGCAAAATTTAACAGCACTCAGTTAATTTGTAGGAAACAACGGGCTTCATTAAATGCTGAAGTCTGCCTGAATCATTCACCTCTGCAACAGAGGTGTGCTTGGCAGCTAATAGGTTATTTTTGTTTTGGATGCATTATGGCATGTTGCCCTGACATTACATATTCTGCCAAAGGAGTTAAAGCTAATTCAAGAAGGTGCTGGACCATGGAAGTCCAGTAGACTGTGTATTTATTTGGTCCTGCTCAGACTTATTTATCATTTCTGGTGTATGAGGAAACACTTTTACATTGAGAAGTATAATTGTACAGATTACAATTGAACATGGGTTCAAAGAGAAAGCAACAGCACAAGTCATGTTTACATGTAAATTAGTGACAGAATCATAAAATTTATCTGGCTTATATTGCATACAGTGATTCTCAAATTTACAGTTATGGCACCCTTTGGTTGTTTAGTTTCCAAAGACTCTATATTATGCCCTAAATGGCTTCATTTTTTTTTTTTTAAGATTTTGTCTGTTTATCTTTAGAGGGATGGGGAAGGGAGGGAGAAAGGGAGAGAAACATCAATGTGTGGTTGCCTCTCTGGCGCCGCCAACTGGAGACCTGCTCTGGAAACCAGGCATGTGCCCTGACTAGGAATTGAACCGGTGACCCTTTGGTTTGCAGGTCAGTACTCAATCCACTGAGCCTCACCAGCCAGGGCTAAAGTAGCTTATTTTTAACTGTATTAAAATTTATTTTGTTCTGAAGGTTTCACGTTTTTCTAAGAATTCCATGACAACCTTGAAAGTCACTGAAAGACAGCTCCAACATTGTAATAAAATCTGAAGTGAATAATCAGTGATTCAGGGTTTTAAGAATTAAACAATATGAATTTAAACTAAGCCAACATTCTTTAGGTTTCCATGACTAAAAATAGAGTTTGCCTCTTTTTAAAAGCATTTTGTTACAAGTCACTCAGATTTAGCAAGATTCTGGATCATTGGGCTTCTCAAACTTTGGCACAAGAATCACCTGGAGGGTTTGGTAAAACAGATGGGTGGGATTCACTCCCAGAGATTCGTCAGTAGGTCTGGGGTGCAGAACAAGAATTTGCATATCTAATAGTTCCCATTTGATTCTGATGCTGCCAGCCCATGGATCACAGGCTCTAGAGGATTCTTCACAAACCGAAGGTCTACAATACATGATAAGTCAAAGCCCCAAACTCCTTACTTTTATTCACGATGTATAATAAGGACAAAAAAAAAAAATGCAACCACATTATGTGGTCTCACTGCCATCACTGTCATAAGACCTATAGGGATGCATCTAGAGACAATGACCATATCCACTGAGGATGTGGAAACCATGGCAAAACTAAAATCAGGTTCCAGAATAAGCCATTTAGGTTAATGCCATAGTCCCACGGAGCAGCTGAGCATTTATTTCTGGGTGATTTTTGACTACCTACTTTCCTGCCTCCAATTCACAAATACCTATTCTTTATTTAGGGCAGGAAATTCTGTGCACACAAGAATATTACCTGGGAATGTGAATGGTCCACAGGGAGAAGTAAACAAACCTACACAATAAGGCAAACAATGTGAATCCAGCTGATTACAGAGTGAAAAATTTAACTAGCTGTACATTTTCTCTCTAAGATGTGGAAGACAAAGGTTGATTTTTTTTTTCTTTACCAAAGTTCCCCTAAATTAACTGATTAGCAGGGGTGGGGAGGTGATGAGGAAATAAAATACTATCTTGATTAACATACACAGTAGTTGTGCTTTTTTTTGTTGTTGTTGACAAGTTAGGAGAAAAGAAACAAACGTTGGTCAGCACCTCCAAGTACCAACTATGCCTACATTCCATGAGCAGTTCAGCCCAGAAGTTGCTATATTTATTATTTTCCCCATTTGCTATAAGAAAATTAAGGCCCAGAAAGCTTAAGTAACATACCCAAGGTCATTATGTTACTAAATTACAGATCTGGGTTTCAACAAAACATGCCTTTTTCTCTACACATACTAGTCCTGCTGATGCAGCTTCTCTTACTACAACTACTATTTACTGAGTGCTTTCTGAGTAGTTGATATATACAGGGGTGTGCAAAAGGAGGTTTACAGTTGTGTATGGAAAACAAGGCATTAATTAATGAACAATAATACAAGAATAAACTCTGCGTTTCACATACCCACAACTGTAAACCTACTTTTGCCCACCTCTGTATCTATTTCGATACTCACAACACGGTAAGACAGGCACTGATATTATTCCTATTTTACAGATGAGAAAACTGAGATGCTGAGAAGTGAAGTAACTTGGCCAAAGTCACATAGAGAATGAATGGTAGAGCTGGGATTTGATCCTTGGCAGTTACAATCTAGACCCACGGTCTCAACTACTACTATGTTGCCACACTGGACAATTTGCAAAGGAAGAGCTTGGGAGTTATTAAATCAACGAGTTATCAATAATATACCATCAACTAAAGACCTGAAACTTAGGAGGACTCCAGTTTAACAATGATGGAAAAGAGGGGATTGGTCTTGGAAGGCATTTTTAAAGAGGTACATTTTTTACCTGGTTGTGAGAGAGGTGAAGAACATGATGAGACGGGGCAAGTTCCAAAGGCACAGGAGGGAATACGCCACATTTGAAGGAATATTAAGAAGGTAAGGAACCATGGGTATAGTGAAAAGACAATCCTGGAAGACATCTTGGCTTCATCAGAAGGGTACAAAGTGAACTAGAATACTATTGCAGCAGCTGAGGAAGAAATATAAGACTACCAACTCTCCTGAGAAACAAAAAATTTTGCATCCATTCCATTGAGTTGTGGCCAGTTTCTGTACTGCAGTTACTTTTCAATACAAACAATATCTTTGGAAAGACACCACTGGTCTTTTCCTAAGAGACCGCCTAGAGGAAGCTGTGTATGTTAAGAATATGCTATACACTGTGTAAGATTCAACAGAAGCAGACTCACACTAAATGTTCAAAGTTCCAATGCAATTGTCAGCAAGACCATCAGTTGTCACTGTCTATCTTTGGGACCTGTGCTTTGACTGTGGAAGAGCACTGACTTCTAATTTCCTTAAGTCATTTTACTTCACTGTTTGCTATCAGTTCACAATTTACATCACAGAAGCGGTGTATCTAATTCATTTGAGTCCTCATGAGGCAATGACCTTTTCCCTTAACCTTCAATATTTGCATCCCCCTCTGGAATGTCCAGCTTCAGGAAGCTAGAGACTTGATTACACAGTCCCAAGTGGTTGGAGCACAAAATCAATACCCACTATGGGAGAAAAAAGCATGAAAATATTATGCAATACATACATATGAAATAAAGACAGGGTTCATATGGCAGGTCAAACACCTAATGATAAACCATTAACACCAGAATTTGGCCCTACCTCCAGCCTTACTCACAGTCTCTCCCCCATGCTAATTACCTCATCTGGTTTTCTCCTACAGAACCTAATTTGGCTTGCCCTGAAATTAGCCTTTGCCCTTAAGAAAGCACATACAGACTTCTGACTGGGGTAAAATTTGTCTTCATTCCAGGATCCCTTACCATAATCTAATCTGCTGCCTTGACACCTTGCCTCCATCGCTGGATCTTGCCCATTCCCCAACCCCAGATTGCTCTCCTAAGTCATTTTATAAATTTTCTTCACTTTTTATAAGAACAATTTACATTTTAAACTCCTGTGTTTTAATTATTTTGCCTTCTTAGTCGTAAATTTTTGATCCCCTTTTCAAAGATTCTTATATGGTGATTTGTCTATTCATATTTCCTTCTCTAACATTTTTATGGTATTTTTCTCACCCAATTTTGAACATATTATGTAAGTAATTTTGAATTTGACTTTTTTCATTCAGATTTACAACATGAGTTTTCAGACTTCTGGTCAAGATGGTGGTATGGGTAAAAACGGCTTGCCTCTTCATACAACCACATCAAAGTACAACTAATTATAGAAAAACCATCACTCAATACTGTCAGAAATCGAGTTGAATGGAAGTCTGACAACTATAGAATTAGAGAAACCACATGCATCCAGACTGGTAGGAGAGGTGGAGATGCAACGGGCTGGTCCCACATCCACGGGTGGAGGATAAAAATTGGGAGGCATATCCCGGGAGTGAGGAGTCCCAGCCCCATACCAGTCACATTCGCCCAGGGTCCAATGCCAGGAAGGTAAGTCCCCTTAACTTCTGGTTGCAAAAACCAGCATGGACTAAGTCAGTGTAAGAAACTTCTGGAGTCCCAAGCAGTTCCTCTTAAAAAACCCACACACAGACTTACTCAGATCACACCCTCTGAGCTCCAGCACCAGGGTAGCAGCTTGAAAGGCACCAGTGGCACACAGGGAGGAACTGAAGTATCTGCAATCAAGGCAAGAACTGGGAGACAACTTTCTCTCAGGCAGAGAGGTGGACAGAGGCCACTGTCCCTTTTCTGAACCATCCCCCAACAGAGCCACATAGCCAGCACATGGGTGCCATATCTGAAACTCCATCAACCTAGTTAACACTGTTTGCCCCGCCCCAGAGATCCCCTGACACTCCGACCCACCCAAGTTGTTAACAAACTTTTCCATTTGAATGGCTGGTCTTGGCTCATGCTTTACAACTTCCTAAATCCTCTCAAACAAGAAACAGTTGGCCTCAGTGAGTCGCCAACCTTGGTACCTCTTGATAAGTGGCCCCAAGCCCAGCACTAGCAGCAGCCAGTCCAGATTCACAGCTTGGCTTTTCCTAAGAATCTCCAAGCCCAGCATAAGTAGCAGCCATCTCAGATTGCTTTAAAACCCAGGCAGGATGGCCCCAGGGAAAACACAAGTGGGGGCTGACCTTGGCCTGCACCACCAGGAAACCACAGAGCCTGCTCACCCAGAGGACAGCTGCAGACCACATCGGAGCACCACCTACCTGCCCCTGCACAGCTGATACTCCACAGAGGGTGAAGGTTGGTGGTCAGTGGTCACAGCCAGTCCTTGCAGCTGACTTGCCTGGGTAAATCCCTCCCATTCACCTGCCAACAGCAATCAAGGCTCAACTACAAGAGGAAGTTGTACTCAGCCCACATGAAGGGCGCACCTGGAGTACCCAGCTTGGGTGATAGGAGAGGCTGTGCCACTGGACCCTTCAGGACACCTACTACATTAAGCCACACTGCCAACACACGGAGTCAAAGCAGCTCTATCTAATATATAGGAACAAACACAGGGAAGCTGCCAAGATGAGGAGACAAAGAAACATGGCCCAAATGAAAGAACAGATCAAAACTCCAGAAAAAGAAATAAACAAAAGAAAGATGAACAATTATCAGATGCGAACTTCAAAACACTGGTTATAAGGATGCTCAAGGAACTCAGTGAGGACCTCAACAGCATAAAAAAAGACCAAGTCAGAAACAAAGGATTCACTAATTGAAATAAAGCACAATTTACAGGGAAGCAACAGTAGAGTGGATGAAGCCTAATCAAATCAATGATTTGGAATATAAGGAAGCAAAAAACAGCTAATCAGAACAAGAAGAAAAATAGTCCAAAAAAATGAGGATCGTGTGACCAGCTTCTGGGACAACTTCAAGCATTCCAACAGTCACTTCATAAGGATGCCAGAAGGAGAAGAGAAAGAGCAAGAAATTGAAAATCTACTTGAAAAAATAATGAAAGAAAACTTCCTTAATTTGGTGAAGGAAATAGACATGGAAGTCCAGGAAGCACAGAGAATCCCAAACAAGATGAATACAAAGAGGCCCACTCCAAGACACATCATAATTAAAATACCAAAGGTTAATGATAAAGAGAATCTTAAAAGCAGCAAGAGAAAAGGAGAAAATTACCTACAAAGGAGTTTCCATAAGACTATCAGCTGATTTCTGAAAAGAAACTTTGCAGGCAAGAAGGGACTGGCAAGAAGTATTCAAACTGATGAAGACTAAGGACCTACAACTAAGATCACTCTATCCAGCAAAGCTCTCATTTAGAATGGAAGGGCAGATGAAGTGTTTCCCAGACAAGGTAAAGCTAAAAGAGTTCATCATCACCAAGCCATTATTATATGGAATGTTAAAGAGACTTATTTAAGAAAAAGAAGATCAAAACTATGAGCTTAAAATGACAATAAATTCACAACTACCAACAATCAAATGTAAAGAACAGAAACAAAATCATGGATATGGAGAGCGTTTTGATGGTTGCCAGATGGGAGGGGGGTTGGGGGAATGGGTGAAGAGGTGAGGGGATTAAGTAGTACAAATAGGTAGTTACAGAATAGCCATAAGGATATAAATACAGTATAGGAAATGGAGTAGCCAAAAAACGTATACACATGACCCATGGACATGAACTATGGTGTGGGAACTGCCTGAGTAACTGGGAGGTACTGGGTGGAGGGGGGCAAAGAGAGAAAAATTAGGACAACTGTAATAGCATAATCAATAGAATATAATTTAAAAGAAAGAATTACAACATGCTCATTTGGCCATCATGATGGTTTTAAAATATGTACACGAATTCTGTGCTACTCTTCCATTCAAATGGTAGAAACTAACCATACTCTCTCTAGAGTATAACTGTATTTAATGACATGCTTCTAAGGAATAGAATATGGCAACAAAAGGTATATAACTTCTGAGGCTAGGTCACAAAAAGGCACTGTGCCTTCAGGAAAGTGCAGTCACACACTTTTAAGAACAGGGAGGGACACCTGGGGAGTGTTCCCAGCTCCTGACCAGACCACAGAGCTCACGGTCCCAGTGCCAGGGACAATAAAGCCTCATTGCTTCTGACTGTGCAGACCTGTGGGGGTTGAGTTGGAGGAAGAAACTGCCGGTCTCTCAGCAGAGTCCGCTTGTTTAAAGGACCTCCAGAGCCCTAGAATGTCCGCAGACCCACCCACCCTGGGAACAATGGCCAGGGCAGCAGCTAGAGGGGCGCCAGTCCAGTGTGGAAGTGGGAGAGGTGCCTGGAAAATGGGCGAGTGCTGAGCAAGCGCCATTGTTCCCTCTCTGACCCCTCCCCCACATACAGTGGGACAACGTGATGAAATGGGTCGCCTGTACTGACGAATACCTAAAGCTCTGCCCCTTAGAACATAACAGGTACAACAGCTCTACCTGAGACACAGAGGCAGACACACAGAGAAGCCTGTCGAGATGAGGAGACAGAGAAGTATGGCCCAAAAGGGGGAACGTATCTAGGTTCCAGTGGGAGAACTAAGTGATGAGGACACAGACAACCTAATAGATGAGGAGATAGCCAACCTAACAGATGAAGAGATAGCCAACCTAACAGAAGCAGAGTTCAAAACACTGGTTAGAAAGATGCTCACAGGTTTGACATATATGCTTGAGTACAGCAAACACCTAAGGGAAGAAGTGAAGGCTATGCTAAGTGAAATGAAGGGAAATCCACACAAAACCAATGGTGAAGGGAAGGAAACCGGGGTTCAAATCAATGATTTGGAACATAAGGAAGAAAAAAAACAGTCAACCAGTACAGAATGAGGAAACAGGAATTGAAAAAAAATGAGGAGAGGCTTAGGAACCTCTGGGAGAACTTAAAATGTGCCAACATCTGAATCATAGGAGTGTCAGAAGGAGAAGACAAAGAGCAAGAAATTGAAAGCTTGTGTGAAAAATAATGAAGGAAAACATCCCAAATTTGCTGAAGGAAATAGACATACAAGTCCAGGAAGCACAGAGAGTCCCAAAAAAGCTAGACCCAAAAAGGACCACACCAAGACACATCATCATTAAAATGCCAAAGTTGAAAGATAAAGAGAGAATCTTAAAAGCAGCAAGAGAAAAGAAGAGAGTTACCTACAAAGGGGTGCCTATAAGACTATCAATATTAATTTAAGAAATTTAAAAAGACTATCAGCTGATTTCTCAAAAGAAACTGCAGGCAAGAAGGGACTGGCAAGAAGTATTCAATGTGATGAAAAGCAAGGACCTACAACCAAGATTCCTCTAACCAGCAAAGCTATCATTTAGAATGGAAAGGCAAATGAAGTGCTTCCCAGACAAGATAAAGCTAGGAGTTCATTATCACCAAACCATTACTGTATGAAATGTTAACGGGACTTATTTCAGAAATAGAAGATCAAAACTATGAACACTAAAATGACAACAAACTCCGAACTATCAACAACTGAATCTAAAAAGTAAAAACAAAATCCAACCAAGCAAACCAGAATAGGAACAGAATCATAGGTATAGGGATCATTTGGAGGGTTATCAGCTGGGAGGGGGGAGAGGGAGAAATGGGGAAATAGTGTAGGGACTAAGAAGCATAATCGGTTGGTACAAAACAGACAGGGGGAAGTTAAGAATAATATAGGAAAGAGTGAAGTCAAATAACTTATATGCACGACCCATGGACATGAACTAAGGGAGGTGGGATTGCTGGGGGAAGGGGGGGTACTGGGCAGAGGGGAGCAAAGGGGAAAAAAATTGGGACTACTGTAACAACATACTCAATAAAATGTACTTTAAAAAATACTGAAGGGTACTTTCCTAGCTATTATAAAATGCTGGCCTAGATCTTCAAAGTCTTTTTTTCCCCCATGCTACACTTAAAAGGCAAAGAAAATTGCAATCATCATATCTGCAAGGAGGAAAAATTAAAACAAAATGAAATAATTTCTCTCAAAATATTTCTTTCATGTTATGATCATAGAAATGACCTATTCTTTCGATTCTCTTTCAAAAGCTAAAGACATATATGCTTTTTTGATAATTTCATTGTAATTTTGACTCATTCAATTTATTGTAAAAAAAGAAGTATGAACCATATGCATACACCACTTCTGGAATTGCTGTAGAAACATACCAGCCACATGAACTACTAGGATAAAACATTATTCTTTCATACAATCATCAAATATATTTGACCACTTATTTATATGATAGGCACAGGGTACAGTTGTGAACATGGCAGACATGTTGCTGCCATCACAAAGCTTACAACCCAGCATGATATCCAAACAAGTAAACAGGTTATTAAAATACAGAGTGTTGAGCTGTGGCCAGTGTGGCTCAGGTGGTTAGAGCATCATCCTGTAACCAGTGGGTCGCCAGTTCAATTCGTAGTTGGGCACATGCCTGGGTTGTGGGTTTGGTCCCCTGTCAAGCTGTATACAGGAGGCAACTGATTGATGCTTCTCACTCACATCAGTGTTTCTCTTCCTTTCTCTCTCCATCCTTTCCTCTCTCTCTGAAATCAATAGGCATACCCTCAGGTGAGGATAAAAAATACAGAATATTGAGTATTATAGTGTAGATGGGCTAGGATGATGCTATGAGAGCACACAGAGGATGCACCTTATCCAGGCATGGAGACAAGGTAAGGCTTTCTAGGTGCAATGACCTTTAAACTGAGGTAAATGCAATGATGAGTTGCTCAAACGGCTTTCCAGGAAAAAGAAATCCTGACTTAAAGTGTTTGCCAATTCTTATAATGTAAATACTCCCACCATGGCCAATTTTAAGCTACTAATGTGACACAAATGATCATGGAGTTGGGAAGAGAGGTACAGAATCAGCTCTCACAAACTGGTACAAGCCAGCCCCAGAAAACCACTGCAAATGCTCCATTAATTGTTCTATCCTCTCTCCTAGAGTATTGCAATAATCACTGTCTCCAACCATGGCTCTTGTCCTAACCTCCTCCCAGATGTACTGCCATCGCGCCTCTTTTGTGCATAAACTTGGAATGACTCGCCATCTTAGTCTGTTTGGCCTGCTATAACAAAATATCATAGATTCGGTGGCTTACACACAACAGAAATTTATTTCTCACAGTCCTGGAGGCTGGAAGTCTGAGATCAGAGTGCCAGCATGGTTGGGTTCCGGTGACAGCCCTGTTTCAGTTTGCAGACTGCTGCGTTCTCATTGTGCCCTCAAGTCATGGAAAGGGATGAGGGATCTCTCTGGGGTCTCTTTTATAAAGGAACTAATCCCACTCATGAGGGCTCTGCCCTCATGGCCTAATCGCCTGCTATAGGCTCCACCTCCTAATTCCACCACCTTGGACATTAGGTTCTCAACATATGAATTTCAGGTGGATGCAAGCATTCAGACCATAGCACTCACCATGGTACATAAAGCCAAACTTCTTGGCATAGCATATAAGGCTCCATGGGCTGGCCTTGCCTGCCTATCCAGCCTCAACTCCTACCAGCCATGCTGAATAGTCATCACTGACCTGTTAATCCTAGAACACACCATCTGTTCTCCCCACTCCCACAGGGATCATAATATAAACTAATGTTCACTGAGCACTAACTAAATGCCATGGAAGGTGCTAAGCACTAGAAACACGAATATAAATAAGACACAATACCTGAACTCAGCAATAGTAGGACAGGCAGACAGACATGTAAAATCCTTATTATAATGGTTTGAGATAAACACAGTACCTACAGGGATGGATACAACATATGATCAGGAACAATAAATACTAACCAAACCTTATAAAATAGTCTGGAATGTGGTAGGCACTAAACAAGAATGCATGAATTAGGGACATAACGCCAGATCAGGATAACATTTGAGTAATGTACTACAAAGAAGAATTATTATAAACTTTGAGAGAGAAGGGAAAGCTCGCTGCTTATTGGAAGAAAACCAAAAACATGTTTTTATCAGATGATTTATAAAAGAATGAGTCCTGCAAAACATCTCTAGGGGCCTACTGAGCCTCCAGGAGTTCCGAGCTTTGTAATTTATGCAGTGAGCTATGGCTTCCAATGGTTGCTGATGCTGCCTGACCATAAGAATCACCCTTCATGTTTAACATGACATAGATTCCAGCCAGTTCACTTAGAGGTGCTTCGCAGGCATCTTTATTTCTAAAAATCTTCCCAAAATTCTGATATGCAGCCCTGATTTAAAACAACTGCATAGACCTTACACCTCCAAGCAAAAAGCAGCACTGTGATTATTTATTGAGAGGAGAAGGGAAGGGAGACAGAAAGCCTGGGTAAAGTCAACCTTTTGCTAACCTCCTTTCTCTAACGGCAGCTACTCACAGATCTTCCCTGCAGCAGAGGCTAAGCTGCTAACGTCCTCTGCCCACCAATATTTCAGATGAGGCTTGCTATCATTATAGCCTTAAATTGAAGCTGGTATGGATTATTTATTTTAGTCCTCTGAAAATGTAAAACAAGGTGTTGTCCAGAGGTCCTTGAGGGAAAGGTCTCAACTTATCTGTCCTTGTTATAATGCTACTGTTTAACAGGGTACAAAAAAAGAAGTGGAAAAATGGAGGGGAGAGAGTGGAGAAGGAAGAATTTAATTACAGCCTTGCCAAAAAAAAAAAAAAATGCCACTGTTGAGGTGTGTCTACCACACTCCAGTCTGGTCTGGATAAAGCTATGTCTTTCAAAAGGTCTAAAATCGGACAGGTTTTTACCCTCCCCATTTTTCTTCCTGGGAAGACTCTTCAGCCCAAGGTTTCTTATCTACCTCAGTTATTTACTTACAGTAATTAAAACAAAGCCCAAGGGATCCAAGGTGACTGTAAAATTCCAGTACGTCATGGAAAACTTACATTTAATTTTCAACTTTGATCAAAATGCAAACCTTCACTGTCTTTTCACAGTTCAAAGTAATATGCACAGTCACTGTAAAAAAGTTTAAATGACACAAAAACGAAAAGTTAAAGCAAAGTCCCATCCACCTCCATGAGAAACTTCTCTGCTATGTGGTGTTAGTCTTGCTAACATTTTTAAGCATGTAAACTAAATGTGCTTATTCCATACATATTATTCTGTAGCCTTTTTAAAACAGTACTTAGGCCCTGGCTAGCATGGCTCAGTTGGTTGGGCCTTGTCCTGCAAAGTGAAAGATCCCTGGTTTGATTCCCACAACTGATCAGTGTTGCTCTCACATCGATGTTTCTTCCCCTCTCCCTCCCTTCCCTGTTCCAAATAAATAAATAAATAAATAAATAAATAAATAAATAAATATTTTTAAAAGTACTTAGTAGATTGTGGTATTATACCCATGTCAATACCTATAAATACAGCCTGTATTTTTTTAATCTTTAATTTTTAAATTAAAACTGTATATATTTAAGTTATACTGTACAACATGATGATATGATACACATATACACAGTGAAGTGTGATTACTGCAGTCAAGCTAATTAACATAGTTACCCTGGTGTGTGGTGAGAGCACCTGAAATCTCTCTCAGCATGTTTCCATCTTCAACACAGTATCAGTAATGACAATCATCATGCCTTACATCTCTAGACTCATTCTTCCTACGTAACTGCAACTTCATATCCTTTGACCAGCATCTCCCCATCTCCCCCACCTTTCCTGGCTGTAGTAGCTACTCCTCTCCTCTCCACTTCTATGTATTGGACTTGGTTTAGAGTACATGTATCAGTGAGATTGTGCAGTTTTTTTTTCTACCTGTATCTGGCCTCTTTCACTTAGCATAATGTCCTGCAGGTTTATCCACATTGTTGCAAAGAGCAGGATCTGCTTTTTTTTAAGGCAGAATAATATTGCATTGTGGTTGTATACCATGATTTCTTTATCCATTCATCAATCAATGGACACTTAGCCTGGCCTTAAAAAAAAAAAAAACACCTATTTTTCTACTGCCAGTTTTGCTATTATATACAACAGTGAAATAAAAACACCATTTGGATAGTTATGTCATTATTTCTTTAGACGCAGAAGTGAATTTTGGGGTCAAAAACGGTAAATGCATTTTAATGCAAGCTTGCCTTCCAGAAAGGTTAGTCAACTTCGACTGCCTCCATAGTTCAGGAGATGGCCTCCTGCCTTGCAATCTTTTTCATCCTTCATCAGTATGGTAGCTAAAAAAAAAATGCCACTATATTGTCATTATAGTCTGTACTTCTCTAAAAACATTTTTACTTCTCTAATTATTGTAAAATTAAGCATTTTCTCTTATTTTTTGGCTTCTATGTGAATTCCTTTTGAAAATTGCCCATTTAAGTCTTTGCCCATTTTTTTATTTAAGTGTTTTATTAATTTGTAAAATATCTTTATATAATATGCATATGTTCCTACCCTATGGCATCTTTGGTTGTTATTTGTTTTTTAAATTTGTTTTAGTGTTGTCATGCCAATAATTTAGTAGTGGTAGCAGCAGTAGTGTTTCTATGGGGTCAAACTGATTTGGTTTTTCTTTATTTTTATTTCTTTATTTTTAATTGAATTTACTGGGGTGACATTGGTTGATAAAATTATATGTTTCACATATACAATTGTATAACACATCATCTATATGCTGTACTGTGTGTTCACCACCCGAAGTCAAGTCTCCTTCCATCACCATGTGTCCCCTTTACCCTCCTCTACCTCCGCGACCCCCCAACCTCCAGTTTTTCCTTAATGAGATAAAACGTTGAGGCCAAACTAAGAAAATCATTCACCCCCTCCAGAAATTCAAAATGATTTTTCTATTTTTTCCTCTAGTAATTATATAGTGTTATTTTCCATGTTTCAATGTTTAATCCTTCTGGAACTTACTTCTCTAATGGTATGAGGAGGAAACCAACTTCCCCTTTCCAAATGGACAGCCAAATGTCCCAACACTATTTTATGAGCTATCCGTCTTTTATTTTCAGATAGGTTTGTATGTTTAGCTACGTTCTTCTTGTAGGTAAGTGTTAAATGTCAGTGGATTTAGTCTCAGATATTGCTTTTTTTTTTTTTTTTTGTACTTTTAAGCTTATATCCTTTGGGTTATGGGAAGCCAGAAATAAATTTAGTACATCTATCTATCACACATTGATCTCCACAGAGGTAAATGGTCTTATTATATAATCCATTTGTACCAGGTAATGCTCAGTAAAAAGAACACTTACATAGTCTACTCAATTGCTTTTCAAACTGCTCTGAAAATATACTAGACACATAATACCGAGTAATGCAAAAGAAATTACACTGATACCGAATGTAACTGCAACACTGAACTAGCTTAAAACCTGACATTCTGCCTTTTTAAAAAACTACCATTTTCCTTTACTTACTTTCCTAGAGAAGGCTTCCCATTCTCCAGTGTGAGACAGTTTGAGGTAAGGTTTATTTGTTCAAAGCAAATGGCAGGATTCCACCTTTTTTCAATTTACACAAACATGGATGGACCTTGAGGCTAAGTGAAATAAGTCAGATGGAAAAAGACAAATACCATATGATTTCATTCACATGTGGAATATTAAAAACAAAACCAAGAATCAAACAAAAAGAACAAACTCATAGCCCTGGCTGCTGCGGCTCAGTGGATTGAGCGTTGGCCTGCGAGCCAAGTGTCGCTGGTTCGATTCCCAGTCAGGGCACATGACTAGGTTGCACGTCAGTTCCCCAGTAGGGGGCGCGAGTGAGAGGCAGCCACACAGTGATGTTTCTCTCCCACTCTTTCTCCTCCCCACCACCTATAAAAATAAATAAACAAACAACAAGATGTTAAAAAAAAAAGAACAACTCATAGAGGCAGACAAGGGAAGAGGGATGAAGGGAAGGTGAAATGGGTAAAAAGGCTCAACTGTACGGTGACAGATGGAAAGTAGACTTTTGATGGAGCACAACGTAGCATATACAAATGTCAAATTATAATGTTGCACACCTGAAACTTACATGTTAGAAACCACTGTTACCTCAATGAAAAAATAAAATTTGATCAAAGCAAGTGTAAAAGGCCAAATGATATCAAAAAAAAATGTATAAGTACCTATAATATCTTTAGTAGTCAACTAGGGTATTCAAAAAATTAACATAAAGAAAAGAGTCACAGTACTAATTTTAAACACCGTGAAAATATATATACACACACATTATTTTTACCCAGTGGCTACACATCAATCTTTTGCCATCAATTTATGAAGTCAGGTCTATAGAAAAAAAACATTTTCCAATGATAAATCATCAATGGGCTTTAAATGGTTGGTTCCAGTAGCACCTAAGTCCTACCCAATTTGTTTACATTTACTAAGACAAGTAGAATTAGTTTGGTTTCTAAAAACCTGTGGGTCATAGATCTTTGGGGTTCTATGGAATGAGCATGAAGCTTCACAACTCTAAAGAGTTTCCTATATCTCATACATAAAGATACTAATATTGTTCAGCTATATGTAGATTCCATTTGATAAATAAAATATACATTCATTTTAAAGCAATGGTGAAATTATGCCTTTTGGATTAAGCATTTTTAATTACCAGATTAAGATGGTTTTTAATATTGAAATTTTGAATAAATTTTACTTAAAAATGACTTTCACCCTTTAAAACTCTGGGACATACTATTTCAGTCTACTGTTTCAATTATCTATTGCTCTACAACAAATTACCTGCAAATTTAGCAGTCTAAAATGGAAATCTTTTTTTTTAATGTCTCAGAATTGTGTGGGTTCAATTGGCAAATGGGTTGGCCTGCAGAGTCAAAGAAACTTTCACTCACATATCTGGCACCTCGGCAGGGATGCCTTGAATGCTAGGTTCGGCTGGAACTGTAACCAGAATGCCTACATGCAGCCTTTAAAGCCTGGTGGCCTCAGGCTAGTTGTATTTCATAAGCAGTGGCTCAAAGCTCCCAGCGTGTCCCAAGAGGCAGAAAGTAGAAATTGCCAGGCTCCTAAAGCCTGGGACTGAAACTGACACACTGTCACTACCACCATATTCTATTGGTCAAACACTCACAGAAACTGCCCAGATTCAAGGGGTCATAGATATCAACTCTTGAATGGAAAAGGTTCAAAGAATTTAGAGACATATTTAATTTGCCACATGCAGTTACTTCTGGATAGGAACTATTATAGCTCTTGAATTAAAAAAGATGTTTAACTATTAATAAATAATCTTACCTTACCCACCCTATTCCTACCTCATCCACCTTCTCCCCAAGTTTAAATCAGCCATACCGAAGCAATGAAAGTCTCAATCAAGAAATCCATAAATCTATCCAGTACTGATGGTCACATTCATTTGCAGAGGCACATGCTTCCTGATTTAAAACTATACTGTAAAACTATAGTAATCAAAAAATTATGGTACTGACATAAAAACAGGCATAGACCAGTGGAACAGAGTAGAGAGCCCAGAAATACACCCACACATACATGGTCAACTCATTTTTGACAAGTGTACCAAGAACAAACAATAGGAAAAGGATAGTCTCTTCAATAAATGGTGTTAGGCAAAATGGATATTTACATGCAAAAGAACGAAACTGGACCCTTATCTTACACCACTCACGAAAATTAATCCAAAATAGATTAAAAACTTCATGTGAGACCTGAAATCATCCTAGAAGAAAAATAGGGGGAAAGCTCCTTGTCATTGGTCTGGGCAATGATTTCTTGGATAAGACAAAATCACAGACAACAGAAACTAAAATAAACAAGTGGGGCTACATCAAACTCAAAAACTTCTGCACAGCAAAGAAAGCAAACTATGAATTGAAAAGGCAACCTATCAAATGGGAGAAAATATTTGCAAACCATGTATGTGATAAGGGGTTAATATCCAAAATATATAAATAACTCATGCAAACTGAAGAGCAAAAAAAGCAAATAATCTAATTTTTAAATGGGCAAAGGACCTGAATAGACATTTTTCCAAAGAAGACCTACAAATAAATGGTCAATAGGTATAAAAAAAGGTGCTCAACATCACTAATCACCAGGGAAATGCAAATCAAAACTACAATAAGATGTCATTTCATACCTGTTAGGAAGGCCATTATCAAAAAGATAAGAGATAACAAATGTTGGGGAGGCTGTAGTAAAAAGGGAACCTTTATATACTGTTGGTTGGAATGTTAATCAGTACAGTCATTATGGAAAACAGCGTAGAGGTTCTTCAAAAAACTTAAAATAGAACTAATATATGATTCAGCAATCCCACTCCTGCGTATATGTCTGAAGGGAATGAAATCAGTACCTTGAAGAGGTACCTGCACTCTCATGATCATTGCAGCATTATTCCAATAACCAAGAAACAGAAACAACCTGAATGTCCTTCAGCAGATGAATGGATAAAGACAATATGATATATGATGACACAAATCAATATTCATCAGCCACACAAAAGAAGGAAATCCTGCCATTTGCAACAGCATGGATGCGCCTGGAGGGCTTATGCTAAGTGAAACAAGCCAGGCAGAGAAAGGCAAATTCTGTATGGTATCACTTATACTTAGGATCATTTATAAAGTTTATTTCATAGAAACAGAGAATAGAGTGGTGGTTTCCAGGGGCTGAGGGTAGGCAGAAATGGGGAGATGTAAGACAAAGGGTACAAACTTTCAGTTATAAGAATAAATTATAAAGATCTAATACACAGCATGGTGACTATAGTTAACAATATCGTATTATACACTTGCAAGTTGCTGAAAGTAGATCTTAATCATTCTCATCACAAAAAAAGGGGGGCTGGAAAGAGAGCATGTGAGGCAATGGATGTGTTAATTATCTTGACCTTGGTAATCATTCTACAATGTATATGTATATGAAATCATTGCATTGTGTACTTTAAATATAAACAATTATATTTATCAATTTCCCCTGATAAGTTGGAAAAACTGCTGTCAATATATAGTTATTTATATGAAATAAGTAAAAAATATGAACAATAAATAGCAAAGTTGGGACACTCCCACTAAAAAAATAGGTAAATAGATAGATAGCTCTTTCCACACACATAAGCGACACTCAAGTTTCCTCTTCTTTAAAAAAAAACCTCATTCAAATTCATGACCATTCTCAAAGAAGTGACCCTCCTCCTTAAAAAAAAAAAAAAAAAAGCTTCTAAAAAGAGTAACATACACTCACTTTCAGCACTTTATTACCTCTCATTTACTTTCGGGTGATATAGTCTCCACACCTACCACCCCACAGAAACACGTCTTGTCTCAGTCTATAGCCCTGAGCCACTGACATTGGTGCTCCTGCTTCTCTGACTCTGGTCTTCCCTCTCTTTTCTATCCTCTTTTCTTTTCATCCTCACCCAAAGGCAAGCTTAATGATTTTAGAGAGACAGGATGGTAGAAAGAGAGAGAGAAATAGCGATGTGAGAGAGACATCCACTGGCTGCCTCCCACATATCCCTGACCAGGGATCAAACCAACAACTGAGGCATGTGCCCTGACTGGGAGTCAAACCCGCAGCCTTTCAGTTTACCAGACGATCCTCCAAACAACTGAGCCAAACTGGTCAGGGCTCCTTCCTTGCTCTGTAATCACACAATTTTAGTTGCCTTTCAAAGTGTGCTCTTTACATGCCCCTATCTTGAATGTTGATTTTTCCCAGGTCCTGTCCTTGACCACTTGAGAGAACTGTTGCTATTCGTTATAGCTGAACTTTGTCTCCTATTATGTAAACATAGCCTGTTTCCCAGAGTGCATTCTGAAAATGCCAGTGTCTTGCTTCCCTGGGTTCCCTGTACATAATGACATGGTTACACAATCTAGGCTCTGCCAATCACAATTTGAATTGGAAGCTGTGCTAGATAGTTCCATTCATCCCTGCCCCAAATCCATGTTCTACCCTTTTCCACCCTGCTCTGTGCCCAACAAGCTGACCTCTAGACCCCTGGGCTTCCTTTGCCAGCTCCCTTCCTGTTGTGTTTCACCAGTGAGAGACACTGGCAGATCAGAGGGCCAGAGGAGAGTGAGGCTGAGGTGTCTGCTCTCCCTCCTTCTTCCTTGCTGATATGCAAGTTGGCACTGGCTGTATTCCTTCAGGTAAGGCCATGGCCTCTCTCCCATGATACTAGAGCTGATACGTTCTTGCATTTACTCCCTAACTTGCCCTTTCAGACCTAGAGGTGGTAAAAATCTTCCCCCCGCTGCTAGTTCCTGTGTGCTTCATCATCCCTTGTTGTGTCCTTGAAAACAGACCCCTCTTTAAATTATCTTTGGTGGCCCTTTGGAGCATGCCACGTATTTCCTGTCAGAGCCCTGCCTGATATAGAAAGTAATAAAAGAAGAAAGCAGGAACCTTGCTAAATCCATCCTGTAAAGAGTGGCTCATGTTTGGTGAGGTCCGTGGTACTAGCAGTAATGGGACCTGCAGCAGACCAGTCATCTGGCTGTGTAACCGCCAGGCTTCAATCTCAATTTCTAGGACTTGGAGCTAAAGCCTTGGCAGATACAGCCCTTGTTTTCTCTTCTCAAATCATAGTCTCTCTCTCTCTCTCTCTCTCTCTGTGTGTGTGTGTGTGTGTGTCGTCTCTGTCTCTCCCTCCCTGCACTGAATTTAACTGAAATCTGGGCACTGATGGCTCGTGTCTGTGCGCCCATGAAGGCCTATAACATAGTATTCATCATACCATACTTTAACTTTGGTTTATTTGTCTGTCATCCCCTCGAGACTGTAAATTTATTAAGAGAAGCCACAGTGCCTAAAACCCAATGTACACTTCATAGATTTTTGTTTCATAAATTATATTTCTCAACCCAAATTGTTATACAGATGTGAGGTGCCTATACCGGGGAACGAAGAAAAAGAGCCAAGCCATAACCACTGTCTCTAAGGAGGGGCACAGATAAAGGAGCAGGAGCAAGGTGGAACTACCAAACGCCGAACCAAACACGGGACTGGTTCTGCTGGGGAAAGCTAGGGCCCTGATATATTATAGGAAAGATCATTTGGGAGCAGTAAAAGCTTCCTGGAGTCACTTGAAGGAACATCATTTACTCAGTCACTTGTGTGAGGCTAGCCCTGTCCTATGAACAAATCTGATTTAGTATTCCAAGGTCCATTTGTACGAGATGGCTTGTCCACAGCCAAATGGGAGAAGGCTTGAGTATCACCTGTGTCGTCTCCGAACAGAAAGGACAGTGATGGATTCTCACTGTTCAGTGTTTCACTAACTCAGAGCCCTCGTGAGAAATGCAGCATGCCTGTGTTTTTGCTGGTGTCAAATGGATGATTTCCACTGACTAATGATGATGCCAACTGGCTTCCAAAGATTTCATATTTTGTGAAAATAATTCAGAGGCATAAGGTCCAAAAGACACTGCAAGAATTTTTCACCAAAAATACATTTTTCCCAAGACACTGAGCAATTTTAAATAGAGTATGGGTTTTGTTTTGTTTTGTTTTGTTTTTGCAAATGTCCCAACTGAATTCAGGTCAAACATTATTTATTCATTTACCGATCCAGCTAGTCAACAAACAATTATTAAGCAGTTCTTAAGTGCCTTGATGGTACAGTGTAAAATACAGAAATAAACAGATGAATAAGATTCATTCCTTGCTCTTAATGAGTTCATAGTTCACAGGGACAATATATATAACCAATAATATATATAACAAATACAATAGTGGCATAGTCAAAGTGTTGTGTGGAACTGTTGGGCTGATTTTTTAAATATTCAAAATACCAGTTGCTGCTCTCCAAAAGTGTATTATACTTCCTCATCCCATTGACTAATGACATAGGATTTCTTGTGGCCAATGAAATATGAGCAAAATTGACACGTTCCACTTCTGAGCTAAGAGCCTTTGCTTGGTTTCACTATATTTTCTTTTCCCTATGCCAAGTGACCAGCAAAATCCCAGATATAGGCTGCTCTGCCATCCTGGGCCCCAGGGTAAAGCTGATTCAGAGGAGAGGCACAGCTGACTTGAGCTACACATGTAACAAATGAGAAATCAATTTGAGTCACCGAGATTTAGAAGTAATTTGTTAGTACAGTATAACCTGGCCTATTGTGACTGAAACAACTGTTGGGGAGAAATTATTCAGAGGTGGAATGTAAGTTGAATGCATTAAGGACGTGACAAAGTGGGTTGGGCCTTCAAGGCTGTCGGAGTAGGTAAGTAAATGGGTTTCCAGGGCACAGGTTCTGGTGTGAGCAAAGACCTGGTGGTCTGGAAATATCATCCTATAGAGGCAAGTTACCTACCACAGTGGGCCATGACAAGGAATATAAATTTTAGCCTATTGCTGTTTAGGAGCCAAGAAAAGGTTTTAAGGATTCTAAGTATAAAGTATTGGTTATCTTTTGATGCTTTTATCTGTAATGCTTTAGGCAAGGACTAGCACAAAGATAAAATTCTATGGAGTCCCAGGCCTTAGAGTTGGGACAAGGGGGAAAGCAATGGAGTAGGCCATGATGCCTGAATGAGCAAGTCTATGATCAAGATCAGGCTGAAGGCAACGGAAATCACAAAGGAAACATCTAGAGGATTTTTTGTTCCCTAAGGTTAGAACCCCTTAAAATGAAAAGAGGCTCAACAATATACTCACAGGGTAATGGAGGTTGAAATGGAGCCCAAACAGACTCGTAGGACACCTGACTCAGCTCAAAAGACAACAGTGGAGGGAAACAATAATAAGTGGCCAGTGTGGTACCATTTCCAGAGAAAAGAGCTTCAGGGCACATGGTGAGCTTTGAAAACACCTCCAGACTTGGCTCTGAATTCAGAGCAGGGAAGAAAATAAAAACAGGGCAGGGTGGGAAGAGAGCAAAAGTGCTGACAGGCACAGTAAAAAGAAGCGTGTGCTGCATGCCAGGACTTCGCCTTGGTAACAGTTCCTTCTTTTCTTGTTCCGTTTTACTTCTTAATAAAAGCTCAATCTGAAAGAGTCCTTAAAACTGTCTGCTTCTCACCAAGTTTTTCCCACTGAATTGAGACAGCTTGTTGGTTTCTCTTGGCAAAGTAGACAGTGATTATATATGAAAACTTAAGTTTTTTTTTTAATGTCTCTGCATCCTATTTAGGCCCTAATGGCTTGGTGAGACAAACATACAACAAGCCATCTGAGAAGGCATACTACATTGGTTTACCATGCAATATAGCACAATGGGAATTCAATATGGCAACCCAGAGTCAATCCAGACTACAATGATATTGAGCCACAGGCTAGTTACCATTTTTCCTAAAGAACTGTTCTTTCTTTGAAGCAAGCTTACCATGTATTGACTCTGCAACCAGTCTCTTTATATTCTTTTAAATATGTCATTGGCTGTGTCTTGGCCTACCCAAAACAATTATGTGTCCTCCTGTAAGCTCCCAACACTACCAACTGACATTGAATAAAAAGTTTTACAAAAATCTCAATAAAAGTTTTGGAAGATTAACAGTGAAATAAGGAGCTATTCAGCATATGGTCTTCAGGGTCAGGGTATTCTCTTAAAAAAAAAAAGGATCAAGGATCCTACAAGACTAAAAAACTGTATCTCATTCTCCTCTCCCCATCTAATTTCTACTCATTTTTTCAAGACCCAGGACAACTGTAACCCACCACTGAGAAGCCTTCTTTGGCATAAACAAGTGGCAATTCCAGTTCCCTCTCAAGAGTACTTCGTTATAATTTTTTCTGATACTTACGTCATCATCTCTATGACTCAATGTAGAATCATAACTGTAATAATAGGTATGAAAGTCTTGTCTCACAAATGCATTAACAACAACTATTTTGTTCTCTCTCTCTCTCTGTCTCTCTGTCTCTCAATAAAGAGATACAGAGATAGAGATATACAAGGTCTGTCCAGAAGGTATCCAGCCATGTAATATGAAAAATAGACATTTATTGAAGAAGACACAAGATACAAAAAACACTGTACACAGGACAATGATGCCTCAATTACCGTCAAAGCAGGCACCTTGGGACTTCACACAGTTCTCCCAATCACCATCAGCTGCCTCATTCTATTTTCCTGAATCTCATCGATGGTTTGAAATCTCTTCCCTTTCAAAGATGATTTTAGTTTTGGAAAAAGCCAGAAGTCACAGGGCACCAAACTGGGCTGTAGGGGGCTGAGTCACCTGGGTGATTTGATGTTTTGCCAAAAACTCTGCAAGAGATGTGGTGAGCGGGCGCATTGTCATGATTGAAGCTGCCAATCACCAGTTGCTCATAGCTGTGGCCTTCTGACTCATCTGAATAGTTTCTGTGGAGGAATGTTCAAGCTTAATGCAAAATTTGATACAGATTCATTGCTCTGCTCAGTCATTTTAAATGTGACGGCCACATAGTACACATGTTCACTCAACAGCATCTACAGTTCCCACTGACTAGTACAGTGAAGTTGTCATTGTTCACACATGCGCATTCCAGTCCACTCTCCTTGGCTGCCAGGTTACCTCGATGTCACACAAACCTTTCTCATTATATTAACAATTGCTGGACTTTTTTCAGAGAGAGAGAGAGAGAGAGAGAGAGAGAGAGAGAGTGTGTGTGTGTAGGGAGAGAGAGAGATGTGATATATCTATCACTATTTCTATAGAGGTACAAGAGATGAATATAAAGGCTACAAATATGTTTAAAGCATTCAAGAAACTTACGTAAGTTGATAACCTGATAAACTTACTTTCAAGTTCAACTTGAAACTTGATTACGTTGTTATCCTTCTAAGTGACTTTTAAACGGATCAGTCCTTAGTTTAAAATAATGTAGCTTTTGTCTCATTATATTGATTTTTTAATTTAGTTTAAATCAATTTTAATTTATTTAGAAATTTCTTTTTATAGGAATTTCAAATAACATTAATGAAGGGTGTGAATTTTTTATGCTTGTTAAAAAGGGAAATGGATTAGGGGAAAATGATTGAGAGATACTATTTCATGTAATTTACATAGAGTTGTGTTTCTGGTAGTAAGAGGAAAAATGCCCCTAATGTCCCTTCAGCTTAGTTCAAACATGCAGCCAGAGGTGCCTGCCAATGGACTCAAAAGGGATTTATCTCAATGAGAATATGCTACCTACCACCTCACTTTTCAATTGGTAGCATTTCCGCTAGAACCAACCAAGACTCAAATCTCCCCAAGGGATTTTCCTTTTTTTTTTTTTTTTTTTAGACTCAGCATGTAAGCAGGCAGACTGGTTATAGTGTCTCAACCATTTTAGAAGCTTTTTATAACAGCAACATCAGAGGCTTTGTAGACAGTATAATTACTCACCCTCGGCTTTATACAGCTGTTCTGAGAAAATTTCTCTCTTCTGCTTAAAAAACAAACACAGAACAATTGCCTGATTTATTGCCTATTTTGTCTCTGCCTCTGCTGCCCTATTAGAAGGCAGTTGTCTCCCTTCATATGTACTTCTATGTGCCTCCTTTGAGGAAACAGAGTTGGAACTCTTCTTAGAGAAAACTCACCTGAGAGGCATTTACCATCTTTTCATACTGAGTTTTTCCACTGTGGTATTCTAATATACTGAAAAGAGGAGTTTACATAGACCAAAACATGTTCAAACTTCTCCTAAGCTTTGAACTTGGCCAAACAGAACCACAGAGGGATTACTTTTTTAAGGGTGAATGAATCCATTTATATCTAATGTTTTGAACCATTGTTTACATGAGTTGCTTTCATTGGAGACATTTGCTGTGTTTTTTTCCCTGTCATTATTGTTTCTTAGATTATTAATGTAAAAGAAATATAAGCCATGTTAGGGAGGTGTCTCACACACATTTCCTAAAAGTCTCAGCTCTATAGGTTGTGAGAAACAGGAAACTATACAAGGAACCTGCCATTTAGATATTCTTTTAATTTACTAAGTAGGGAAAGTTCATGTTTAAGTGGCTTATGTCAATTGTTTCCAAGATAATTCTGTCTAAAAGGCTTAATCTACTTTCCACCAATTTATCTGCCAAGTCCAAACAATTTATTGAACACTATTGTGACTCAATTTCTCTCTTTCCCTTTGACTACCTGGGTAAACACTTGAGACAAGGACATATGAATGACACCAGATGCTATAATTAGCTTCAGAACTATAGTGCCCATAAGATGCTAAAAAAAAAAAAAAAAGGACCAGAGCTACATTTTTTAAATTTGGGGTTGAAAGTTATCTGAAAGGTACATAAAACTATGCATAACTAGACGTTTTTTATTGACCATTCACATCAGAGGAGACTGGAGGGAACTGTTACTTCAGAATTGGTCTATAAGAGATGATCCTCTAGACACTTACCCACATTTGTTTCCCCTTCAATTTCAATGCCATCTAATCCCTTCCATGTGCATATTAAAACTTCAGGAAAAGAAAGAAAACATTAGAAATACTGATGAAGGGGATCAGAATATGCCATCCCAAAAGGTGCCACTGTGGCATGAGGATTATTTCGAGCTGAAGACAAGAAAAAGCAGACACAGGAGAAACTCTCTGCCCTTCCCCTTTCTGCCTGAAAGCAGGGCACCAATTTCCCTTTGTGAAGGTCACACAAATCTCCATTTGCAAAGGTGTGCTCCTCTCCTACCAGGAAGAGGAGAATGACTCTTCCCCACGTAAAACAAACCTTACTAAACAACCTGTACCTACTATACATTTCCCAGTTGCCTTGCCACAATTTACCACACTCAGGAGCCCAAACCCCCCTGTCCTTGGTCTAGTCTCTTCTCCCCAATTTGTTGCCCCTCATTAAAACAGCATATAAACCCCTAATTATAATCACTCCTATAAGTACCTCATCGAGTTCTCCAACATATATGCATGTTGCATGCATAAATAAACTTTTTTGTCCTGTTTACCTGTGTTTTGTCCATTGAATTCACAGACTACAGTTATCAATCCTAAGAGGACAGATGAATTTTTTCCCTCCCTACACTGGATACAGATGCTCACATTGAAGTTAAGGCAGAAATGGCCCAAGAGGACCAGCAGAAAGGCGGGAGGATAAGAAAGGAAAAAAGAAGCCAATACACTTGGTCCCAAAGTTCAGGAATGAAAATGGCGCTGTCCTCAATTACCCCCTCCATCCTAGCTCTCCATTAATTCATCCTACCTAAAATACTCCCATAACATTCTAGCCAAGTTCAATGTGCCTAATAGTTCTCATTTCCTGCCTACTATAAAAAGATGTTCCCTCTGGTAAAAACATCAACAAATCTACTAATCTTTTCTTGCCATGATCAGTAAAAAGAGTATGTAAGGCTTTCCCAGGTTGGAAACTGTCCCCAGAAAACAAACTTTTTTTTTCTAAATAATCTCTTTAAAGAATGTAAAATCAGGGATATAAATAAGCAATGGCTTCAACCTTGAAACACAAACAAAGATATAAAGTAAATCAACCTTAAAATTAAAAATCAAAAGTACTCTTTTAAAAAATTTTCCCCCAGCTTTTTTTGAAACAAAATCAATATATAACATTGTGTAAGTTTAAAGTATACAATGCGCCCTGGGAGGTGTGGCTCAGTGTATTGAGAGCCAGCCTGCAGACCAAAGGGTCGCCAGTTCAATTCCCAGTCAGGGCACATGCCTGGGTTGCAGGCCAGGTCCCCAGTTGGGGGCGCATAAGAGGCAACCACACATTGATGTTTCTCTCCCTTTCCTTCTCCCTCCCTTCCTTCCTCTCTCTCTAAAAATGAATAAATAAAATCTTTAGAATTTTTTTGAACTCTTTCACCAATATCTCCCCATTTTCCCCACCCTACTGGTACCCTCAGAACCATCAATCTACTGTTTCTGTGAGTTTGGTGTTTTAGATTCCACATCGAAGTGAGATCACACAGGACTAGTTGGGACATGGCCTGGGCTATGATCCTTAAATCTTTTTTTGAAAATTACAAGATTATAAACTAGAAAATTAATTTGTAGTCTTGACTTCTGTGACATAGTTACAGTTTAGTATTATGTCACAGAGCACTCTCCCAAGGGCTGGCACCAAGTCTTACTGATCTTTATATTCCTAGCACCTGAAACATGATTAGCACATGATTATAGGCTTATAGGTGTTTATCTAATAATGAACAAAGTAACTACTTAATTAAAGAGATATCCAGAAATTGTCTTGAACTATTGATTAGTCCTATGTATCATTTAAATTAAAACTATAGGGTTGGGGAGTATCAGTAATTTTCTGAAGCAGACAACAATCCTCAGCCGTAGCCCAGTAGACAAGGAACACGAGAATTTCTCCTTCTGACCATCAGTCAGCACAACGCCAGGTGAGTCAGGGACCATTGGAGCAAATGATGACACATTCAACTCACAGCCCAGCTCTGAGTAAGACGCAGTTGCTAAGAGTTGCTGGCTGACCCGACCAAATCCTCCAGGCCCAGGAAGCCAAGGACAGTTTTAGTCAAAACCTTCCAGACAGTATTCCTGTCTGTCTGCTTCATGCCACTTGGAGCGCTCCGCACATCTCACTAGGAAGTACACTCGGATCCTTGCTCCCAGGCCCAGAGCATGGTCCTTCCTGCTCAGATGCCCTGTATCTGCTCCTTAGGGCCACCCTTCCTGATCACCAATGTGATCATTAACTGGCCTCTTATATTAATCCGTACCATTGGGTTAATAGGAAAAAGTTTGAAGGGACATATAGTATCATTTTTTTTTCACCTCCCCACTTTCCCCAACATATAAATTTAAACAGCTTTCTCTGCTTTAGATACTGCAATGAAAAGAATGTCAGAGACAAGAAGAACTATAAAAATACCCAGCCTCTTTGGGGCTAGTAATCCTGCTTCTATAAAAAGGAAATATTTCAATAGGGGGAAAAGAGCTGTCAGCAAATCTTTGTTGAAGTATTATACACATAGTAGTAAAAATCTGTAAATAATCTAAATGTTATATAATATGAAAACTATTTTGTAATTTATGATACATCGGTTCAGTACACTGCTCTAAATTGTTCACAATAATTATGAAGATTGCCTAAAGAATGGAAATGTACATAGTAGAATGATAATTCAAAATTGTATCTATATTCTGATTGCCATCTGTTATAGTACTGTGACTATAAAGATTGGAAAAGAACATGAGATAAAATAACATCTGATGTTTTTAGCAATGTAGAATTATGAAACATTTTTTATTCAGAGAATTACCTAATAATGCTAACACTGAATAGTCAACAATGTATGTAATCTCTGAATGTCAGTGTGTACCATAATATCATTTACTTTGTTTCAGTTAGCACACCAATTAAAAATCAAGAAAAAGAAACTGCGAAGAAATGCTGGGATTGCTCTTTTGAAACCCATTATCATACTACAGTTCCTAGAGGTCAAGTACTACATCATTCAATTTTTAAGTCTCTGTGTAATCTAGCAGTGTCTCATACACATTAAGTACTCCACTAATATTGTTAAATCGACAGAAAGAACAGTTCCCCACCTCATCCCATGAAGAATTTGCAAAAAATCTGTGCAAAACAGTCACATTAATAGAAGTCATCTAAAGGATCTGTTTGCGTTGGATTGTTCAGAAGTAGATTCAGGTACAAGTAGTTTACTTTGGAGGTGATCCCAGGAAGCTGTGGTAGGCGGTGACAGGAAGTAAGCCAGGGAAGAGGAAGAAGCCAAATAACAGGTGCATTACTGAGCAGGTTACTGCTGCAGAAAACGGAGGCTCAATTCTGCTGGGACATACTGTAGAACCTGTCCTCAGAGTTATCCTATGAAAGGGTGACAAAGCTGCAGAATGGATCCACCAATTTATCTATCATTTACTGAGGGCTGCTACTGGGGCATTCAATTGTCCTGTACATGGACTGAGCATAATCCCACCAGCAAAACCCCACAGGCAGGAAAGCAAGTGTTCCTAGTGAGAAGCCAAGTTTTGTGTTTTCAGTAATCAGTAGCATGTGTTAAGGGGACAATATGATAGAGGGCCTGACAGTGTCTGCCACAGGGGTTACATGATAGATGCAAGTAGGCAGCTCAGATACAGACATCAACCCAGTTTCAGAGGCAGTAGAGTTTGAACTAATCCTTAAAAAAGGGAGCAGAATATGGATGATATAACCATTATATCAGAAGTCTCCTGGGAGATGTGAAATGACCACCACCATACCTAGCCCTTGATGGGTGCTCAGAAAATGTTAGTTTCAATCCTTGCCCCCTGCCTCTACCAAGACATTCTAACAATTCATATTTACTATAAAGAGTGGGCCTACTGTACCACTGCATACAGCAAAGTTTTTTCACCAAACTACTTTCTGGAGAGCACAGCATCTTGCCATAAAGGAAATAACTTGCAAGATCTTTTTTCATAACCTCTATTAGCAAGCAAATCATAAGAGCAAATTTATAGTGACACAAACACCCTATAGGTTAAGTTGTTTACACCTTGCTAGAAATTATAAAACCCAGACCAAATTAGTCAGATTTGGGATATGAGTCTAAGACTTTGGAAAAATTAATGGGCAATATTTCCCACATCTCCCTGGAACTCCCAAAGCTATATTTGAAGCAACTAAAAAAATCCATAGCTGCCCTGTCTGGGTAGCTCACTTGGTTAGAGCATCACCCTGATATGCTAAGGTTTCAGTTTTGGTCCCTGGTCAGGGCACATACAAGAGGCAACCAATGAATGTATAAATAAGTGGAACAATTAACAGACATCTCTCTAAATAAATAAATAACTGTATTTAATTTTTAATCCACAGAATTAATTTCATCCTCAAAATCAAAGCAACTGTGCTAATAATTAACCTAATAAATTTCAAAGGCATCTCAGTTGTGCCTACAAATCTAGTACAGATTGAGATCAAACCTACAGAATTCAATTTTCCAAACTATGAACCCAGTGCTGATGGAGAGTGAAACTGCTGATCCACATGTAGCTATTAAATTAAATATCATTCACATCATTATCATCATTAGATTGTCCTTTGCATGAGAAGTTGATATCTCCCGACCCACTTTTAGTAGGCTGTGCCCTTGAAATGTTTTGTGTGTTAAGAGTGTTAAACTTGCTCCAGACATCTTCACTCAATTCCAGTTCTGATCAACATTTTCAAAGACATTAGCCAGGGTTAAGTGAGCAGGCTATGGCCAAGAACTAGAACAAAGACAGCTGTTTCACCAAGGAATCAAACACATGACCCTGACTCCATAAGCAGCTAAGGAGTTATAGAGAATCACACATAAACCAGTAATACAACTACTATAGAGCTTCTCAAGTATAAACCAAAAATGTACTACTTTATCATTATGATTTCATAGCTGTGATTGGAACCATATACTTAACCACTGACTATTCAAAAATCACAGGACAATAGATGATATCTACATTTATTGAGGGATTTAAATTTATGGATCAACAGAATGAAACTCACACACTTCCCTTGGGAAATAAAGTGCTTGTCCGTATCAAGTAAAGAAGAACATATTTTATCTAACTTGATGAGACCAAGTTTCAGTACAGCTCACTATGTTACGGTAAGCATGTTAGTTTCTTAGAGCTGCTGTAACAAATCACTACAAATGTTCTGGCTTAAAACAACAGAAATGCATTCTCTCATAGCCCTGAAGGCAGGACCTGAAATCAAGGTGTCAGCCAGGGTCATGCTCCCTATAAAGACTAGAGAACAATTCTTCCTTGCCTCTTCCTAGCTTCTGGTGGCTCTCAGCAATGCTCGGAGTTCCTGGATTTTAGCTACATCACTCCAACCTCTGGCTGTGTCATTACATGGTGTTCGTGTGTGTGTGTGTGTGTGTGTGTGTATGTGTGTGTGTGTGTGTAACTCCCCATCTTATAAAGACACCAGTCATTGGATTTAGGGCCCACCCTAATCCATTGACCTCATCTTAAGTAGTTACATCTGCAAAGACCCTATTTCCAAATAAGGTACCATTCTGAATTTCTGGGTAGACATGAATTATTGAAGGACACTACTCAACGCACTACTGTGGGCATTCTCTATTTGCCAGAGTCACAGCTTTCACCAGATTGATCTCCTCTAAGGCTTCTTGGTTCTATTTAATGGTAGGAGACTGCAAACCGTTTTCCTTCCAGGTCTGCTAACTCCAGTATACACTGATAGTCTACAAACAATGTCCAATTCAAAATAATGTATTAAACACATATATAACTTTTACCTTTTTTTTATTTGCCAAGACATCTGAGCACTAGATAAAATTTAAAATGGACATAGAAACCAGCAAAAGCAAAAGCAGAATTTTAAAGCTATAATTGTTTTTGAAATCTTTGACCAAACATTAGGTAATTATGCAATTCACACTAGCCAAAGACAAAGGTGTTTCTAATGTTCAGCCAAATCGAGAACCTTAGGGCAGTGATTTCCCAAGGGTGACTCCCAGACCATCAGCATCAGCTAGCAGCCCCTTAGAAGTGCAGAATCTCAGTCCTCACTGAGACCCAGTGAATCCAAATTTTCATTCTAATATTATTCCTCAGATGATTCATATACTCTTGTTCTAAAACTCTGATGCCAAGAGTAAAAGTGTAGTCTAAGTTCCGATATACAATAGTCTCTCTATATATCATGGTTCACTTATTGTGGTTCACTGTATCGTGAGATTTTTTAAAATATTATATTTATTTATTGCAGATTTTTCACTATATTGCGGGATTTTGCAGTACTGTAAACATATGTTGTTAACGGGACGTAGGTTTAAGAGTGTAGAATATGTTTAAGAACATAAGTAGTGTCTATAAAAGTGTGGGAAAGGTTAATAAGGGAGTGGAAAGGTTAATAAGGGACTGGGAACAGTTTATAAGTGTGTGGGAAGGGTTTATAAAGCTTTAAAATATACATAAATACTAAAATAAATGTAAGGTGCCTACTTCGCAGATTTTCACCTATCGTGGGGGAGGGGGGGAGTCTAGAAAGTAATACCTGTGATAAGTGAGGGAATACTGTAATTCCACACTTTCTAGCAGGAATGGGTATTTGTTTTGCTGAGGGTTGACAGGGAATGTTAAAACACATACACACAGGCATGTGCGTGTGCGCACGCACATACTGGTCCTTTGCCTTCCCACAGAGTGTCAGCAGCTTTCCAAATGAATAAGCTGTTTCCATGACATCAAACCCTTAATTTGAAGCAGATATACCAACCATCCAGGAGTGTGATAGCACAATGCTCCATTCCATATATGTTTTATTTGTGTTCTTCATCTCAAGCATCTCCCCCTTGAAAAAGAAATCCTTATTTAAAAAAACCTAATATTTAGAGCAACACTGTAATTGACAAATGTGTCACCCTTTTTTTCTCCTGTAAGTAGGGCACTCCGGAGGATTCTGTGTTAAATCTCTTGTCATAGTTAATCAATCTGGAATAATAATATGAATGACTAGTAAAATAATTATACTACTATGAGTGTGTGTTTTCCCCCATCTAGTGAATGTTTCCTTTTTCCCCACCTCAGTTCCAGGCCATTTTATTCTTAACATAGTCTTAAAGTCAATTTCTTCTTTGGTGAACATGGAAAAATCATCCCTTTTGCAGCATCTGTATTTAACAATATCCTGATATGAAATACCAACTCAGAAATGTGACTACAAGAAGCTCATTTGCATTAACAGCAGCCTGTAAAGATAGTGAAACAAGTCCTAGCCTCTCACTAAAGATCCTCCTTTATGTTTATCTCCACAGTTTTTCTAAATTAATTTACTCAATCAACAAAGTTAAAGGGAAACCACAGTAGCTTTAATGCCAACCAGTTTAAAAATAGTCAAGTCTGTTCTGCAGGGCACAGACCAAATTCAAAAATACAGAAAGGAACCATGTGTAAAAAGGGCGATTAAATAAGCACATACTCAATACAGCTCACAGCCGCAGAACTAACTACAGGCTCTGATGCAAATCAGCTTCACTGCAGAAGGTTCAAGCAGGAGCTGTTAGGAATTCTTCACGGCATTTTCTAGCCCATGACACCTACCAGACTTTCGCCCACCTGCTCACACACCAAGTGAAATGCGAGAAGAACAGAGCGCTGCTTGAATGCATAATTCCCAAATGTTTAAGGCAACTAGATGTCTGAATTTGAGGGGTTTCAGCCCATTGCTTGCTCCTGATGCTCCTGGGATGCAGCCATTCAGTCCCAGGGCTGCAGGGTGTGAATCATTGCCGTAAATCACCTTCAATTTCTAAATATGTAAGGAGCATTTAGAGGAAAAAAACAAGGTGACATTCTCTCCACAACCTTCAAGAACTGGCTGTGTGACAAGAGCCAGCGCCAGGGGAACCCAGCCATTGGAAAGAAGAGGCAGCCCAGAAAATCCCTTTGAGACAGACGGAGGGATAACAGGAAACAAGAGAAAGGAGCGGGAGTGAAACAGGGACTGACAAAACAGAGCTGAGCTTAGAGCTCAACCAGCTGCCTTGCTATCATTTCAGTTTCCCCAGGAGGCAAATGTGCTGCATTTTCTACACAGGTGATGCAGCCGCCCTCCCATCCTACCTCTCCGGGAGGAGGTGGCCTGTGTCTGTTTTGCTCACTTCAGCCTGGAGCACATTGACAGACACACAGTAGGAGTTCAATGTATATATGCTGATAGAATGAATCATTCAATCAAATAGCTGGTTAATTAATGAGACAAAAAGGTTCCCAGGACAGTTTATTAAACACTATTTTTTGGAAAAGTATCATTATAAAATGATACCTGTGTTATTCTGGGGAGGTGTGGGGAAAGATTTGCTTCCCTAGACAAAATAAAATCACATACTGAAGTATAAGAAAAATTTAATATCTCATTAAAAAAAATGGTCATGTTTTCCTAATAAAATATATACAATATAAATTGAAACATAATGCAAGAAATTCAGCCAGGATTGTTTTTGAGTTTATGTAAATAATTTATCCAGCACTGATAGCCCTGAACTTGGCCTCTGTATTCGACAATAATGTTCAGCTTTTCCTGATTCCTGGGATTCAAGCAAACTATGGAAGCTGATGGGGGTGACGAGTCAACTTCCCTGCATAGATTAACCTAGCAGGTTTATGAACCAACATGCAGCAGCAATTAACAAGCATGTGAAAGATACTGACTAGAATATGTCAAAGAGTATGGGAAAGAGGCACATTTTTAGCATAACCACACAGTAGAAACTTAAGAGGGAGTAAATCTTGGCAATGTAAAGAAAGGGTCTGATTGTCTTGCAGAAGCTCTACTATATAAGGGTTCTTAATAACTCTTATACCGTCCTGACTCCTTTTCCATGCCCCATCCAGTATCTGGTAACAGAATAGATGGACCTAAACAACTCAGCCCACACAGTGGATGGAGAAGGGGAAGCAGGACCCTGTATGGGGGAGGTGCATGCCAAATGCTCCTTCCAGCACTAAATTTCTATTGGCACCTCGAATGCCCAGGCAACAACAGGCATTAGACACAAAAGTGGACCATAATAAAACATCCTGGCTCTCCAGTCCCTCTTTAATGCCTTCCAAAAGTCAGGATGTTTCTAAGACGCCCCCCACTTGGGCTCTGTAGCAGCCTTCTCTGCTATTCTCCTGGGGCGAACTCAGCATCCACGGGCACCTCAAAAACTCATGTCGTCGGCCCTTCTGCACACTGCAAAATAGACAAAGGGGTCACCTCCTCCTTACAACAGGGACGACTGTTGTTAACTGCAGCCCAGACAACAGCAGGTGTAGCAGCCAGCCACCTTTCCTTCCACTGCCTGCACCTCCTGCTCTCTGCCTGAGAGTCTCTCTCCGCCTCCGTGAGGGGTGGACCAGAAGTGCCCAGGAGATACCCAGGCAGCAGTTCCCAGCCGGTAATGACTGAATTGGAGGATAGAACCCTCAGCTTCCTTGCCCCATGGGGGGAATGACTCTGAAACATGTGTTATATTATGTCAAAGGCCCCAATGAGATTCAGCCTGTCAGTCTCAGTGGAGACCTGCTCAACAATGTACCCTTTACTGGCCTGGAACAGAATCTGCTTTTGTGTTTTGTAACACAGGCTTCCTTTCCAAGCAAGGGACCGACCGCTCAATTGCTTTTGTTCCCATGCACACAAGTAGCGTGACATTACGATGTCCTATGAAAGGGCAAGTGTGGACTTCCTGCCAAGATGGAGGCATAGACCAATACGCTCTGTCTCGCTCCACAACTAAGAAGGACTACAACTACCACAAAACCAAAAATAACCAGAAGTTCCAGAAAATAAAGCTACATGGAAGTGCAAGGTATGAAGTCATAAACAAGTGGTGCTCATCCGGACGGGTAGGAAGGGTGAAACCAAGGCTGAAAGATCGAACTGTGCTAGAAGCAGCAACTGCAACAGCGAACAGCGGGATCCGGTAAGCAGACACCTGTGTTTGGGGGCAGGAAAGAAGCGCCTGGGAGCCGGCCCTGGCTGCAGACCAGACCCGTCGGTTTGCGATTCCAATGCCAGTGCCGGGGAAGGCAGACCCCATTGTCTCAGACTGTGAGACCCACGGGGATAGAGGAGGAGGCTCCCGGTTCCTCAGCGGAGAGTAACAGCAGGAATCCATCTAGGACCCAGCCCCTACACAAAGCGCCACAGTGTGGTGAGAAAGGTCGCCAGGTGGTGATGAGCACACGGGGCTCCGCCCAATATAGCGTAGGAGGTGTGACAGCACCCCACCCAGGAAGCAAAGGTAAACAAAACGGTCAGAATGCCAGAATTAATGATTGAAATACCAATCACACAGCTAACGAAAAAACAAATAAAAGACTTGACCGAGGAACAAATAGTGAATCTTTCTGAGGCTTAGTTCAGAGCTATAGTCATAAGGCAGCTTACAGACCTAACAGCGGGGCTGAATCAAGACAGGGAAGGAATGAAAGCTAGTTCTGCTGAAATGAACAAAAATACATATAAGACAAGTGGTGAGGAAGGGAAAGCCATGGATCAAATCAACAAATCAGAACATAGGGAGGGAACAAACAGTCAACCAGTGCAGAAAGAGGAAACAAAAAGTGAGAAATATGAGGAGAGCCTCAGAAACCTCTGGGACAGCTATTAAGTGATCAAACGTTCAAATTATCGGATTGCCAGAGGGTGAAGAAGAAGAACTAGAAATTGAAAAACTATGTGAAAAAATAATGAAGCAGAACTTCCCAAACTTGGGGAAGGAAATGAATTTACAGTCCAGGAAGCAAAGAGAGTTCCGGATAGGCTGAACCCAGGGAGGACCACACCAAGACACATTATCATCAAAATGCCAAAAATTAAAGATAAAGAGAGAATCTTAAAAGCAGCAAGAGTGAAGAATTATGTACAAAGGGGTCCCAATTAGACTATCAGAAGATTTCTCAAAGGAGACTTTACAGGCAAGAAGGGACTGGCAAGAAATATTCAAAGTAATGAAAATCAAAAACCTACAACCACGATTACTCTATCCAGCAAAGCTGTCATTCAGAATGGAAGGGCAGAGAAAGTGCTTCCAGGACAAAGTAAAACTGAAGGAGTTCATCAGATCCAAACCACCATTATATGAAATGTTAAAGGGACTTGTTTAGGAGAAAGAGACTCAAAACTATGAACATTAAAATGAAAACTGTATCACAACAACCAACAACAGAAGCTAGGGAATCAAAACAAAGGCAGACTAAGTAGGCAACGAGAGGGGAAAAAGAATCATAGGTATGGGGAACATATTGGGGGGAGGTCAGTGGTGAGGGGGAAGGGGGAAAAGGGAGGGAAATGATGCAGGAATTAAGCATAGTAGGAGGGAGTGGAGTAGGTGGGAAGAGGTTGAGAAGAACTATATGCACAACCAATGGGCATGGACTAAGTGGGGGGGACAACTGGAGGGAGGGGAGGTCACTAGGTGGAGGGGAGCATGGGGAAAGAAATTGGGACAATGTAACAGCATAATCAATAAAAGAAAAGAAAAAAAAAGAAAGGGTAAGTGTGGCAAGTATGTCTGAGCCTGGCTTTATCGCCTCAGGCCTGACCATTGTCGTGAACTCCTGGCCCACGGTGGATTGTCACCACCTGCAGCTCTCTGCCTGCGAGTTTTCTTTGGCTACTAGAGCCCACTTTGCTATCTGCAACGGGCTGAAAATGGCACGGATTTGGTGCCCCCAGGAGCAGCCTTCAACCTATGGCTGGATGAGACAGCTCTGAAGCACGGATTTTAGGCTATACCTACTGGCTCCCAGTGTTTTCAGTGGAATTATGCTCCAGTTACCCATGGCGCTAACCTGCTTGGTAACACACCCTTTACTTCCCTCACTCACTTCTCCACTCTACCGCTACCGTGTTTCCCCGAAAATAAGACAATTTTTTATATTAATTTTTGCTCCTAAAGACGCGCTAGGGCTCATTTTCAGGGGATGTCTTATTTTTCCATGAACAAGAATTCACATTTATTGTTGAACAAAACATCAACAGTTATTAACATACTGTAGTCATGTCATCACAAACATCAGCATAACCAGCCAAACCCTGAATTCCACCAAGAATTTCTTGTGACTCTATTTCCATGTACAGCAAACGCAGCGGCTGCAGCGGCGGGCCTCTTCCGGCTCACCAATGCACAACGGTCCTCCGAGCAGCGGCTGCAGTGTTCTCCCTTTCATGTTCTCCGGGCAGCAGATGCCTCCCACACAAGGTAAGACCCTATCTAAATGACCTGCTAATGCTAATGTATGGCATGCGGGGAGCTGCAGCAATGACTGCCGCTAGGTCTTATTTTCAGGGGAGGCCTTGTATTTATTTCTAAGCTTGAAAAAAATTGCACTAAGTCTTACTTTCGGGGAAACAGGGTAGTGCATCCTGGGATCACCGTCCAAATTACAGCCACACCTCCTTTTATTGCACTTTGCTTTATTGTGCTTAAGAGATGTTTGTTTGTTTGTTTGGTTTGGTTTTTTTGTTTGTTTGTTTTTTTACAAATTGGAGGGAAGACCCTCCACCAGTAAAAAGACTACAACTCATATTACTGCGATACTACTCGCTTTATTGAGGGGGTCTGGAACCAAACCCACATTACCTCTGAGGTGTGCCTGTAACTACTTATACTGGATTCCTTGCCTCAGAGTCTGCTTCCAGTGGTAGATTAGAGGAGTTGCACAATTCCAAATGTCTGGGACCCTAAATGGCAAACAAGCAGCCAGAGAAGAGCACGAAACCATAAAAGTCCACAAATTTTCTTTCTTAAAATTTTGATGTGAAGGCAAAATGAAGCCCTTGGGGTTCAAAGACCTCAGGCTTATTGACCAAAAAGTTAAATCTATTCTTTAGCCCAACACCAGGTTACCAAAGACTCTCATCTACTTGGGTCCTCAGCATTTTTTAATTAAATTTATCAGGGTGACATTGGTGAATAAAATTATATAGGTTCCAAGTCTACAATTCCATGCTCCGTCACCTATATATTGCATTGTGTGCCCATCACCATATATTTGACCCCATTTACCCTTCTACGTTCCCACCCCACTTCCCTTTGGTAACCACTACACTGTTGTCTGGGTCTATGAGTTTTTCTTTGTTTGCTTTTCTTGTTTGTGCACTTGTTGCTATCAGTTTATATCCCACATATGAGTGAAATCATATGGTCTTCACTTTTTCTGTCTGATTTTGCTTAGCATGATATTATTCTCAAGATCCATCCATGTTGTTGTAAATGACAGTATTTCATATTCTCTTATGACTGAGTAGTATTCAGCATTTTCTACTGTGGCTATTCCACAGAATTTGATGGGCCTCCAAAAAGAACATTGCCCAGTCTAGCTTATAAAAGCTGAAGTCTTAGTTAACATACGCTTAGAAAACATGAAATCATTGCACCATTTGTTCTTCACTTTTCAAGTGTGCCTAAATGAAATTATCATATCTTTTATTCTTATTATAAAGGTAATAGAGGCTCATTACAGATAACTTGAAAAATACTAAACAGAGAAAATAATATTTTCATCACCAAAGAAACTCAACATTAATTTTTTAAATTTTTTCTTAATTTTTTAGAGGGATAGAGGAAGGGGAAAAAGAGAAACATTGATTTTATTATTGCATTTATTTATGTATGCATTGGCTGATTCTTGTATGTGCCCTGACCAGGGACCAAACCCACAATCTTGGCATACCAGGATGACTCTCTAGCCAACTGACTGAACCGGCCAGGGCCAACATTAAATTTTGATATATTTTCTTCCAGCCCTATATATGTATGCATTTCTAGATATATACTTTTTGCAAAATTAGGATCAGTCTGTATAATATTTTAAATATAGTGACAGCTCTCAGTTTGCCATTATCATTAGAGCTGGAGACTCATGAATAATATTAAATCAACAAATAATACACCAAAAAACATAATTTTAGGTTCCTTTCTTAATCTCATCCCTCTCCTCTTCTCTAATGAAACATTTTTACATAATCTGATTTTTTAACCTAAGTAGACTGATTAAAATATAACAACCTTTTCCTTCTCTGCTCATCTTTCTAAAAAACTGTTAATGAACAGTGAACTGATCAATCAGCAGGTGAGAGCAGAGAAAAGGGACAAGGGCCAGGTTGATGGAGATGATAACTAGCTTCAGATAATCAAGGCTGGTTGTACATTCACTTTCCCATGAATGTCTAAAACTGTGAAGGGCAATTACCAAGAGCATTAAGTGGAGGGAGTTCTACGTTACTTCTTTTGTTGTCTCTGATCATCTCTTGAGCTGGTAGAGACCTCTTTCTGGGATTTATTTGTAATCAGTACAAAAAAGGAAGAAGGACCCCAACAGGTGTGTCCCTGAATCTGGTGAAAGGTTAGCAAATATCAGTTCCTAAATTGCAGTTAATAAGAGATAGCATATAAAGGGTAGCTTCCTCCCCAACAGAAAACTCATCCAAAAGATAACTTCTAAGGACATTGGTTTCTGGTTTTTAAAAATGATTTGCTAAATCTCATAAAGAGGCTTCCGTTCTTCCCAAAAATGGAATCTAAAATACAACTACTGGCAGATAAAACTATCATGTTGGAAATCAACTACTCTGAAACAAGGAAGTGGAAAAGGGCAGAAAATTCTGATAATCAAAAAGGGAGCGAGAAAGAGGGCTGTGATGAAAACGAACACTTACTGAATACTATGCATGTCTTTGGGATAGGTGATTTACAGCAGTTAAACTTCAAATTACTCTATGAAATGCACTTTACTCTTTCCACTCTATACATGCAGAAACTGAGGCCTCAGAGAGATTAAGTAATAAACAGCTAGTACATAGAAGGGCTGGCATTCCAATATATAACTGCCTTACTCCAAAGTGCCAGACAATAAAATGTCAGTGTTTATCAGAAATATTTCTGGCAAAAGAATGCCCTGATTCTGTTAACCTGTCATGGTTACATAGACTAAAATACTCCCACAGCCAGCTACAAAATTCGACATAAGTATTCCCTACGTCCATTCAACTTCCATATCTTACCAAGAAAACATGTGGTATCACCTCCCGAATAGACATCCCCGATATAAACTACTGGGAGCCATTATCTTGCCAGTGATAGTTCTCAATGTAAATTGATAAACTGGTGATCTAAGACTTTGATTAGTGTAGAAAGCACTGGATGTGTTACCGAGCAACTATTTACTTCACTTTGTCTTCCCTGCCCTTATCCTTTCTAGCAGAACCTCTAAAATCCTCCTCTGCATGGCCATGTGCTTTGCTAAAGGAACCATAGGAATCCCATTCCTCTAACCGGGAGCGCGTTAGGAATGGGCGTGGAAGGCCACTGTAACCAGTGAAAGGAGAGGGGAAGTGTGGCTTGGGGCTTATGACAAGAGTCTCTTCATTCTTAATGAGAAACGCACTGACTAAGGCTTCTTGAAGAAATTACTAGTTTCAAGTCAGGGGCACAGAATGTACAAAGTAATCCTGAGACACTTTATTTTGTCAGAAAGTAAAGGAGCTTTCAAAGGTAAACAGAGTCAAAAGGACATATGGCCACTAGGAAGGGTCTCTCCCCCGCCCCTGACCAAAATTGGGAAACTTGAGTATCAAAAGAAATTACTGAAACCTTTTAAATACATAAAAATCCATGAGCTCAAAATTTTTTTACAAGAAAGTCAGAACAAACTCAATTGTCACCATTATACCAAAGCCTTACTTTGAAAATTGGTTATTAAATTGGTTATTTATGTATCTTGCCTTTCTAGTACTTCAGGGTAACCTAATAAATAGTTCTAGTTGACTCTCCTTTTTCCATAAGAATTTAAGGTAATAAATATTTTGTTAACACTGATGAAATAACTGATCCAGGCAACTATCTTCAACGGAACCTAAAGCCATTAGGTAAAAAGGTTAGTGGGGAACTGTATAGTTACATCGGTGCCAATGTATCAAACCCCAGATTATTTACTAGTCACAAGGAAAATGTTATTTCATAATGGAGTGATGAGGCAGGAATCCCTTTATTTTGCTTCACTAAAAATGGGGCAATCAGTCATTACGTGACTCTTTAAGTGTTAACAGTAAGTACACAATATCACCTGTGAAGTATTTCTTCTATAAGTGTTTGATCTGACTCTATACAATTCTTTATAACTAACATCCAGTTCGCAGGAAATATGAAAAACAAGATTTAAAGAAACAACCAGACTGAATTTGAGTCATTCTACAGGATAACAGAACTGAGTCTTTGAACATTTCAATTTTACTGGAAAAAGAAGGCGGCAATGTTCTAGAATCAAGATTAAAAGAAATTCAGGAGATATAATAACATGTAATGAATGATCCTTGATAGGACTGTGATTTGAACAAACCATCCATAAAAGACATTTTGGAGAAAACTGTGAAATCTGAATAGGAACTGGAATATTACATGCTATTAAGGAATAATTATTAAATTTAGGTATGATGATAATGTGGTAAGTTAGGGAATTATCCTTATTTTTAAGATATATTCTAAAGAAATTTTAGGATGTCTGAATTTAAAATTATTCATCACAAAATAGATGAACCAAACATGTCAAAATGTTAACAATGATTACTTCTATGTGATGGATATGGATAGTTTTATATTATTTTCTCCACTTTTAAGAGCAACTGGACTTTAAACTGTCCAAACAAGAGGGATGAAGGGTCTTTCTTCTACTGGACATAATTATGTCTGCATATGATCCCAGGACTTGAGTCAGCCATCTTGATACGAACAGGAGAAGAAGCCCGAAGGGAAAAGCTTGCAAGCTGAGGACAGAAGAGCAGGAAGATGGACAACCCAGGTCCCTCATGACATTGTTGAGCCACAGAACCACCCAACTATGAGAACCTGCTGGGCTTCTTGAAATGGGAGATAATACATTTTATTATTATTTATGCCACTTTGAATTGCATTCCGTTACTAATCGTCAAAAATACCCCAACTAATACCGTTATGGGAAATCAATTTCCAAGTGCCCTGTTCTCGCTTCTTTGAATGCTCTTCCTGCAGATACCTGCGTGCTTGTTCCCTCACTTCCTTTGGGTCTCTGCTCAAATGCCGCCTTTTCAGGCACCCTAGCTTGACCACACTATAGAAGAGCAAGCTCCCTTTGTTCGGGGTGTATTGCAAAACTGAAGCTCCTCAGCAAGTTGAAGACTAGTTCTAGGATCCATGCTGACCCCACCAATGCACAAACACCTTAAAACAGCAATTTTCAAGGAAGCGGGGGAGGGGGGGAGAAAGAAAGGGAAAAAGAGAGAGAGAGAGGGAGAGGGGGAGAGAGAGAGGGAAAAAGAGAGAGAAAGAGAAAGAGGGAGAGGGGGAGAGAGAAATGGAAAAAGAGAGAGGGGGAGAGGGGGAGGGAGAGAGGGAGAGGGGGAGAGAGAAAGGGAAAAAGAGAGGGGGAGAGGGGAGAGAGAAAGGGAAAAAGAGAGAGAAGAGAAAGAGGGAGAGGGGAGAGAGAAATGGAAAAAGAGAGAGAGAGAGAGGGAGATGGGGAGAGAGAGAGGGAGAGGGGGAGAGAGAAAGGGAAAAAGAGAGAGAAAGAGAGAGAGGGAGAGGGGGAGAGAGAAAGGGAAAAAGAGAGAGGGAGAGAGAGAGGGAAAAAGAGAGAGAGGCGGGGAGAGGAGGGCAGAGAGAGAGAGATTGAGATTGATTTCTTGTTCCAGTTACAGTTCTTTATGCATTCTTTCTTGTTTCTTCCCTGACTGGGGACCGAACCTGCAATCTTGGCATACTGGGACAACGCACTAACCAAAATGGTTCTGAACTGACCTTATGGCAAGTCCCTCCCACTTCTCATACTGGTTGAAATAATCCTATAATTAGCAAAATTAGGTCAGAATGCTGCACATAAGAGACGCATAGAGACAAACAGGAGAGCTCTGCTCTGCACTCAGCCCTTCAAACATCCCAACTCCTCCCCTGGTTTTGGCTACTCCCTGATTTCCAAACACGTGTCTCTACTCCAAATTATTTTCTGAGCTCCAGGATTATCTAGTAGTTGAGCAGTCTGTTTGGGGTGCTACAACCTCGAAGAACCCAAAAGTAAGCTCAGCCTTTCTCCCCATTCATTTTCCCAACATATTCTCTTTTGTATACTCCACATCTTAACAATACTTTCTCAGACATTAAGTCTTGCCAATTCTACCTCCTAATTACCTCTTGAATCTGCCTCTTTGTCTTTGTTCTCACCACTACAGCCTTAGTTCTGGCTATTTTTAGATCTTGTGTGAACTCTTTTAGGATTTTATTTACCTAATTTTAGAGAGACAAGAAGGGAGGGAGAAAAAGAGGGAGAGAAAGATCCATCAGTTGCCTCTCCTACATGCCCCAGCCAGGGACCAAACCCACAACCCAGGTATGTCCTCTGACCGGGAATCAAATAATTATTAAGAATAATAATGTGATCAGTTAGAGAAATATCCTTATTTTTAAGATGCAATCTAAATATATTTCATGATATCAGAATTGTAAATTAATCATCAGAAAATAGATCAACCAAATATGTCAAAATGCTTTGCGAGATAACCTTTTGCTTTGCAGGACAACCCCCAGCCGAGCCACACAGGACAGGGCATGTAAGCTCTTTCTGTAGCAACTAGTTCCTTACCCTACCTTCTGCCTTGTGCACACACAACTCCACCCCTCCCTTCCAATGCATCCCTAACGTCCCTGTAAAAATGGTCTTTCCAAAATACAAGCTTGATCATATCTCTTCCCTGGGTAAAATTCATCCTCTAGAGGCTTTTATTGTCTTTAGGATAAAAACTACCCTCCTCAGCAGGAGGTATAAGACTTTTAATAAATTGACTCTTACCTATTTGCCATTCTTTGCCTCCTATTCAACCTTCAAATCCCCACTCAGGTATCAACTCCTGTGCGAAGGTCCCCCAACCAACCCCTCTCCACAGTCAAGTTAGGCCCGTCTTCCTCTGCCATGTACCTAATATCCTTATCAGTGCTAAAATAAATTATAACTAATTTGTGTATAGGGACTACTCATCTAAGAAGATGAGCCCTGTGATGAAATAGATTATTGTTCCTACCTATACACCTTAGCACTCGTTCTCAGTCACCAGATGGGGAATGAATAAGTGGAGGAGAAATCAATTAACGAGCCATCAATGGGTGTTTATTTTCTTTTAAACATTCCAACTAGAATTCCTAACTGTCTCAAATGAAAAAGTTCCTGCTAGCCATGATCATATGAGCAATTGAAACTGCTATGTTGGCGTCTATTGTGACAATAACTATAAAAGAAAAATAAAAGCTTGTTACATATCTGGTGCTCTGAGTAATAACCTTGAAAACAGGCCATGAAATTTCTCCATTAAAAAATCCCAACGATGAGGTCCCTGCTATAGTAATAAAATTCTCATAAACACCGTGACCATTTATTTAGAAAAAGAATGAATTTGTAGCCTCAAGTGTTAAGAGTGTAATGGAGAAGGAATCGATACAGCCAAGAAGAAAATCCCTGCCACATTTAAGAAAACCAAAAACTATCACCCTGGAATATTCCAGGTCAAATTCAAAATGGATCATTCTTTGACATTTTAATAGGTGCAAATTAAATGTGATTATGGGTACATTTCACACAAAGTGAGATCTCCTGCAATCAGACCACAATAAACTTAAAAAAAAAAAAAAGCTTGGATTGAGTAATTTTGTACTCACATACATATGCACATATATTGAATGGACTGAGATGAGAGAACAGCAAAGTTAATCTATTCAAATAAAAGGGTGAGTCAAAGAGAGACAATTACCACTGTTGTTTTTCAGATAAGTTTAATTTACTACTTCTATTATCTGTCATTATCAATTGTGATGAGGACAGAGACCAGCAGTCTGGGCAACCTCTAACAAGCCAGGAGGCCCTGCTCAGCTACATCTTAGGCGTTGCCCGACACTGACCAGAGAAACAGAAGGCTTTGTCGGAATTGCCACAGAGATCATGGAAAACCTAAGCCACACTTCAGTCACTGCCCAACAGAGTGATACTGCGATGCGATACCAACATGTCCCTAAAATTGTAAAGCAATTCAGTATTTGTCCAAAGCAATACTTTTCTATTTGGCTCAAGTTCTGTTATGTCTTCGCACAACTCAAATTTCACCTATTTATATTTTCAAAATAAGTGGTAACTAATTGTTGGGTTGACAGACTCAGATTAGTTTGAGGATTTATTTTTAAAGGAGCTCTTATTTTTAAAGATGTGCGCAAGATGCAGAAGAACCACAAGTAGCCCAGAGCCAATAATATAGGGGCAGTTACAACCACTAGCTCCAAAGGGAGGAGTGAAGGAAGCAGCTTCCAGAACCCAAAAGGAGAGAGTTTGTGTAAAGGGTACCGACCTTCAGTAATTAAGAGCTAAGCCAGCCCAAGGTGACCTGGCAGAGAGGGAGCCAGGAGATATTCCTACTCTCTCTCTCTCTCTCTCTCTCTCTCTCTATCTCTCTGACCTTCTTCTGGGGTCATCACGGGCTGACTACCTGGAAGCCAGTGGACAAGGGACCACCTTGAGGAGACCCATATAGGTCAGCATCCCATGACCAAGAGCACAGCAAAGACAAAAGGAGAATGAATCTAATGGGACAAATGAGAACTATCCAACATTCCATGTTTTAGAACGGTAGGTTATTTTCCCCCAATCATCATCTGCCTCTGTTGAGTGACTACTGTATGCAATGTACAGGTAGTGAGAAGCACATGGTGCGGATAGGGGTAAAGGAGGTCGAAGGTAGAGGGAGAGTCACAAAGAAAGAAAGAACTTTCCCTACAGGAAATTAAAATAAAATCAGGTTTCCAACCATGGCAAAACTCATTCAGCTACCATATTTACAAGTAAAATATCTACTCCAGAGTGTGGTCCATGGAACAGCAGCAGGATCTGGGAGATTATTAGAAGTGCAAATTCTTAGGCCACTGACTCAGAATAGTTTTTAACCAGATCCCCAGGTGCCTGTTATGCACATGAAACTTTAAGAAGCACTGCTATAAGGGCTCCCTAGAGTTATTCAGGGTAATAAGAGAAGTATGGAGTAATTAAAGCTAGTAGGACTTAATAGGGAACGGTTCATGGGGAAGGTATATTTGACAAGGATATTAAAATAGTATTTTATAGAAAACATGGTTTTTAATTTCACCATAAAGCTAATCAGTAACTGAATATATAACATTGAAGAAATAATATAGTCAGAAATTGATGGTAAATATTTTTAGATTAATAAAAAGTACTTTCATGACAAAATAAAATTCATATATCATGGAAATTCTCTAAAGGTTTTCTAAAGGGAAAATGCAGGCCAATTTCCATTGGAAAACTGTTACTTCAATTTTGTGCTTTGCTGTCTTTCTCTTAATACTATTTTCCTTTATATTTCAGGCTCAACTCTGACACTTAATGGGTGTTCAGTAAATACTTTTTGATTGAATGAAACCCAACTGTTTAAATTTGTGTGCTAAACTGCAATAATAGATCCGCATCAAAAAAAAAATTTTTTTTGGTTGTAGATTTCTACTTAGAGAACAGTGCCATCTTGTGTTGCCACAGGCAGGTACCATCTCCTATCGAGTGTGTGTTTACCAGCAGTACCAGAAAATTCTACTGCTAATGCTATCTTACTACATTTCTAACAAAAGTTTAGAATTATTCCACTGTGCTTCTCCCATGTGTCAGCTCCATCTTTGAAATAGCAGCAGCGCTTTCATTTACTATGAAAAAAGCTTTCCCCTAACATCTGTGCAGCCTAGCCACATCCTCTTACTCCCCTCGATCCTTACCATCTCACTGCATGCCATCCGTTTTCCAAATTCTAGAACCTGCATATCTGTGCCTGAGGGCTTTCTCTGCCTACCGAAATGCACCTTGCTGCTCACACAGCAGGCCACTTAGCATCAACCCTGCTCCCAGAAGGCCCCAACCAATGACTTATGGGAGTTGGTGTATAAACATCCTAGCTCCCTCCCTGCTGAGCAGGGAAGCTCTGTTTCCTAGAGTTCTCTCATGAAATTAAGCACGAATCACTCACAGGGGTGAGTTTCTGGCTTCCTTCTCCTCCCTCACTTCCCAATCCCTTACCAATGTTTCCCTCACCTCCACATAAACGTCTTGTGTTTGAGTTTTCGCCTTGAGGAGCCCAATGTGGTATCTTCCTATAGACCCCCTCAGTCCTGCACCAGCCTTCCCTTTGCTGGCATCCCTGCTCCTCAGTCAGCAGGTCCCTGAGACACCCATGGGTTACAGAGCAGTCTCACTGATGACCGTGAGATCTAAGGATCAACTTGAATTTTCGGGGTCCTGAAAAGGCCCCCACCAAAGTGACTAGGTAAGCCTGTGTGTGTCTGGGCCAGCTGGCATTAACCTGTCCATGGGGTGAAACAGAAGTGGAATATCTGAAATGCCCAGTGAGCTACCAAGCTGCAAAATCAAACATAAATCCTGAAGAAAGAACAAAGAGGGGTAGGTCAGAATGACAATAAAGGTACTCAGCACAACTCACCCGGATGGAATGGTTAACACCAAACTCATTCTCAGAGACACACAGATACGGCCCCCTCACCAAAGGCCCAGCCCACACTGGACAAGGCTATATGAGTGGGGGGTGCAATGTGACTATCCAGGGGCAGCGGCCCGTCCCACCATATACCCTGCCCCACCCCTACTGGGGACAACACCCTCTGAGGGCCACCGCAGAGCTGGTTTTCCAGAAGCCCTGGAGCCTGGAGGTGTGGAGGGCAGGGGAGCTGGGTTTCCAAATCACAAATTTCTGTGATTGCTTTGTTATTTTTGAATAACACAATCGGCACATTTTCACAATCAAGACCAGCTGGTGCTGGACAATCACGAAAGAAAAAAATATTGTTTCGGTCCCAGCTCTAAGGCAGACATTACATTTTTCATGGGCATGAAGATAGAGACACCGACACACTGTGCGTCAGGCGGTGAGCATGTGAGGCCCTCACAATGCTGACCTGGACCACAATCACTGGGTGATTGATGTCCCTTTTGCCCTGGATCTTCTTCAGCTCTAGCTGAGCCAGGCAGGGCTCCTATCCCTCCCCAGCCAACGCTTTTGCATACCTGATGGTCTGCTTCAGAACATGGTGCACGGCCGACTATGGCTGTAGGATTAATACACATGTGGATTAATTGTCCTCACACTCAGATTGTATTCCTCCCCTCAGTCATCAATTTGGCTAATTCTCATTAGGCAAAACCAGAAAGAAAGCTGGATACAAAATAATCCCCACCTATGGGAAAATCCCATAGTGCAGAAGTCTTACTAGTGGGAGGACAGCTTAATGACTATAGAAAGGACATAGTTGAAGTTTAGTGAGCAGAACAATAAAAGGCATGTTTTGCTTATAAAATTATCAAGAGAGAAAAATAAATATAAGAGATCCTATATTGAACAAAGCATGAGTAAACACGCACTCTCCTACACTACTGGTAGAGTATATGTTTCTTCCAAATAAATAAGCAGACAAGTACACAAAAGTGAGATACACTAAGTTATTCCTCAGAGTGCTATATAACAGTGAAAAATTGGCTGTAGTCTACATGTCCAACAACAGAGAATTGACTAAATAAACTTGGTATATCCCTGTGAGGAAATAATATGCAGCCATTAAAACTGCCATTTAGATTATTTGATTACGTAATATTAATTGACAGTGCAGGATTTTAAAGTATGCAATATGATTTTGATTTTGCAAAAAACAATACCACACTGTGTATATGTATGTATGTATGTGTGTGTGCGTGTGTGTGTGTATAATTTTATACAAGCATTTAATAAATTTAAAATGTTAAAACTCTAACATTATCTCAGGGAGGAGGTATGAGTAATTTTTACTTTCTTCATTGTGCTTTTGTTTTCCAGAGACTTCAATGAATATATACATGTTAAATCAGATATACAAATAAATAATCAGATAAACAAATAAATGTCATCTTAAAAGGCAGGATGGGAGGAAGGGAAGAAAGGAAGGAGAGCAAGGGAGAAGAGGGAATGGGAGCTTTCATATAGAACAGATCTGAATCTGCATCCAGATTCCACCTCATAGCTCTTTGGTCTTGTCAAAATAATATCTTTAATTTTATATTTTCTCATCTGTAAAAACAGGGTTAATATAATATTTATCTGAAAGGACAATTATGAGGGCTCAATGTCCTCATATGTATTTCTCAAACTTCTGAAAAATATTATTCACTTATAATGATCAAATAAAATATTTCTTGGGAAATTCAGGATGTATATTTGGATATTATGGGTGCTACCAAACTTCCCTTTAAATAAACCATTTATCTTCATTTAAGCCAGCCTTTCCTGAATTGGCCTAACCATAGCATCATGTTGTTACAGAATATCTATGAACATACTTAATTCTGCCCAATACATCTTGGGAAATGCTGACAGGATATGGTACAGTACCCAGCACACAATGGGTACTCAGGTAGTTTTTGTCCTTCTTTCACTTATGAAGGGCTGAGACTAGGTTCTTATGATGCCAGAAATAGTGAGCTAGAATGGGTAGAAGACGTCTCCTAATTAAGAACCTAGAAGAATAATGGACTTAAAAAGAGAAGTCAGCCTGGAAATCCCACTGACAAATGCTACAATGCATTATTTCCCGACACAGAAATGAGGCATTTCATAGCTGAAAGGAAAAAAGGAGATGATAGCACTCCCTATTAACATAAAATCGTGATTTGTTACTGATAGTAAATGTAATGTGTAATCAAAAAAAATGAAGTTTACATGGGAGTAATATCTTGATTAATCCTCATACATGCCAAGACCCTGGCAGATAAAAACAAACAAACTTTAATTTATTATTTCATTGCGCATTAGCATCAGTCAGTGACCCTTCCAACATGAGAGAGTAAGGTACACCTTCAATTTAGTTAATCTTTTTACTTATAAGTGGAATCATCAGATCCTACAGATCTTCTTTCAGGGTCAGCATGAAAACTTCCCAGAAGAAATACTACATGATGAAATCAAAACTGTCATGGGCAACACCATGAAAATTCAAAAAGCATTTTAAGTTTTCACCATTGCTACCTTTTGCTTAGTATAAATAATGAATAACTGAATAAAGTGAAAACTGTTCTGCATATGATTCATAAGTGTCAGAGATAGATTAATTAAATAAATACTCTCTCAAAATTCCTTATAACCCTGTATTCCTCATCTTCATAATTTTGTTGGCATTAGAACAACGTTACCATATGCCAACTAAACCAAGAGGGAACAACAGGAATAAAAAGATACGAGAATTCATGAATTGGCCCAATCTCATTATGTTCAGGAATGAGAAAAGATCATATTAACTACTGTGGGTATGGTAGGCATATTACATAGAAATAATAAGAAAGCCTCCCAAAATAAGAGATCATAATTAAGAATAAGAAGAAATAAGAGACTACATAAACAGACCTTCAAAGAATTCAAATACAGAAATTAATTATAAGACACATACCTAACACATCTATTGTCACTATGCTTAAATAAATAAAAGACACGCTTGAAAATATCTTTATGGGAAACCATAAAAAGTGTCCTAGGAGATTTGAAAATGTAGCCAAAGAACTTACAGAAATAACAACTACAATCCAAAATTTAAAACTCAATGGATGTGTTTAACATCAGATTACACATTGCAAGAGAATTGGTAAACTGAAAAATAGTTCAGAAGAAAGTATCCAGAATGTAGCATAGAAATAAAAAATAAAATGAAATTAATAAATGTATTTAAGGAGATGCTATATGGAGTACAGAATGAAAAAGTTTAACATTTATTTAATTAGAGTTCCAGTAGAGAAAGAATGGGAATTTGAAAAGTCAAAAACTGAGAATAAAAAAGATCCACAGACTCAAGAACTCAGTGAGTCTCAAGCAGAATACATAAAAGCACTTTGTTCATAAACACATCATAGTAAAATGGCAGAACACGTAAGACAAAGTGAAGATCTGAAAAGCAACCAGTGCTATGGGTGGGTGGACAGGGGACAGATTATGTTCAAATGAGTGATAGACTGAAAAGTGACTAAGTGACTTCTTAACAAGAGTAATGGAAACCACAGGGACGTAGAATGGTATCTTCAGTTTGCTGAAAAGAACAACCAATTCTATTGTAAACTGCTGACTGTAAATTGAAGACATTTTAAGACAGACAAAATTGGACAGAATTTGCCTCCAAAAGAATCTCACTGAAGAGAATTCTAAAGAATGCATTGCAAGCAGGAAAAATATATAAAGGATTAAGATGAAACAAAGAATCTAGAGCCAAAAATGCATAAATATAAGTAAATCCAAAAATATTATTAAAAAAATAACAATGTTCCTTGAGGTTAAATATAATTAAGATACAAAACAAGAATAATTTAGCCCTGGCTGGTGTGGCTCAATGGATTGAGTGCTGGCCTGCAAACCAAAGGGTCACTGGTTCAATTCCCAGTCAGGGCACATGCCTGGGTTGTGGGCCAGGTCTCCAGCTGGGGGCACATGAGAGGCAACCACACATTGATGTTTCTCTTCCTCTCTCTCTCCCTCCTTCTCTCTAAAAATGAATAAATAAAATCTTTTTAAAAAAGAATAATTTATAACTGAGAAGGCAAATAATGAAATTAAAAGTGTTCCAAGACCCTTATACTTTTCAGGAGAAAAATAAAGGTACCTATTAAATTTTAAGATTTTATTTATTATTAGAGAGAGAGAAAGGGAGGAAGAATGAGAGGGAGAGAAACACTGATGTGAAGAACATGCCCCAATCCTGCATTCGGGGACCTGACCCAGGCACGTGCCCCAACTGGGAATCGAACCAGTGAACTGGTTCGCAGGCCAGCACTCAATCCACTGAGCCACACCAGCCAAAGTAAGATACCTGTTAATTTTAGACTTAATAAATTAAGTAATTATATTGCAATTGTTGGTATACCACTAAAAGAAAAAGATAAATAACTTTTGAAATTAGTAGAATGTGAATGACTTAAAAAGTACTCAATCTGGAATAAGGCAATAAAAAAGTGAAATACAAAGTAGAAAATAGGATGATTAATTAAGACCAAAAGCTATTATGAATTTCTTTAAATGTAAATTAAACCAATGCCCTTAGTTAAAAGACAGATGTTTAGGGGAAAAAAATTAATAAAAAGAACTATATTTTAACCAAAAGAACTACATTTTAATAAAAAGACAGTATCTAAATACTAAGGGTAGAAAAATGTTAAAGCATAAGTACAAGAAAAAGACACCATGCAAATGTTAATCAAAAGAAAGCTAGACTTCCGGCCAAGATGGAGGCCTAAACAGGCATGCTAGGTCTCCCTCCACAACTAAGAAGGTATACAACTACCTCAAAACTAGAGACAACCAGAAGTTCCAGAAAATCTGCTGGTCTCTCAGCAAAGTCCGCTTGTTTAAAGGGCCCCCACAGTCCTAGAACATCTGCAAACTCACCCACTCTGGGAGCGACGGCCAGGGCAACAGCTAGAGAAGTGTCAGTCCCATATGGAAGTGGGAAAAGTGCGTGGAAAAGGGGCAAGTGCTGAGCAAGCAGCATTGTTCCCTCTCACACCTCTTTCCCACACACAGCACCACAACATGGTGAAGCCCGGTACTGACAATACCTAAGGTTCCACCCCTTACAACATAACAGGTGCGAGAGCTCTACCTAAGACACAGAAGCAAACAAACACAGGAGCCTGTCAAGAAGTGAAGGCTATGTTAAGTGAAATGAATGGAAATCTATACAAAACCAAGGGTGAAGGGAGGGAAACCGGGGTTCAAGTCAATGATTTTGGAACACAAGGAAGAAAAAAACAGTCAATGAGCAAACGAGAATTGAAAAAAAATGAGGACAGGCTTAGGAGCCTCTGGGACAACTTTAAACGTGCCAACATCCGAATCATAGGGGTGCCAGAAGGAGAAGAGGAAGAGCAAGAAATCAAAAGCTTATGTGAAAAAATAATGAGGGAAAACTTCCCGAATTTGGCAAAGGAAATAGACATACAAATCCAGGAAGCACAGAGAATCCCTAACAAGCTAGACCCAAAGAGGACCTCACCAAGACATATCATAATTAAAATGTCAAAGGTGAAAGATAAAGCAAATCTTAAAAGCAGCAAGAGAAAAGCAGAGAGTTACCTACAAAGAGGTGCCTATAAGACTATCAGCTGATTTCTCAAAAGACACTTTGCAGGCAAGAAGGGACTGGCAAGAAGTATTTAATGTGATGAAGAGCAAGGACCTACAACCAAAATTACTCTATCCAGCAAAGCTATTATTTAGAATGGAAGGGCAGATAAAGTTCATCATCACCAAGCCATTATTATATGAAATGTCAAAGGGACTTATTTAAGAAAAAGATCAAAACTATTAATATTAAAATGACAACAAACTCAAAACTATCAACAACTGAATCTAAAAAATAAAATCAAAATCCAACTAAGCAAACCAGAATAGGAACAAAATCATAGGTATGGGGATTATTCGGAGGGTTATCAGCTGGGAGGGGGAAGTGGGACAAATGGGGAAATGGTGCAGGGATTAAGAAGCATAATTTGTTGGTACAAAATAGACAGGGGGAAGTTAAGAATAACACAGGAAAGGGTGAAGCCAATGAACTTTTTTTTTTTTCAGATTTAATGTGTTTTATTGATTAAAATATTACATTTGTGCCAATTTCCCTTCCCTCTGCTCCCCTCCACCCGGTGGCCCCCCTCCCTCCAGTTGTCCCCCCCTTTTAGATTATGTCCATTAGTTGTGCATACAGTTCCTCCCAACCTCTCTCCGTCTATTCCATTCCCTCCTACCTTGATCCCCAATTCCTATATCATCTCCCTCCCTTTCCCCATTCCCCCTCCCTGTTGACCTCCCCCCAATATGCTTCCCGTACCCACAGTTCCTTTTCCACTCTCGTTGCCTATTTAGTTTGCCTTTGTTTCATCTCCCTAGCTTCTGTTTTTTTTTAAACCAGTCCCTTTAACATCTCATATAACAGTGGTTTGGATCTAATGAACTCTTTCAGTTTTATTTTGTCCTGGAAACACTTTCTCTGTCCTTCTATTCTGAATGACAATTTCGCTGGGTAGAGTATTCGTGGTTGTAGGTTTTGGATTTTCATTACTTTGAATATTTCTTGCCAGTCTCTTCTTGCCTGCAGGGTTTCCCTTGAGAAGTCAGCTGATAGTCTAATTGGGACCCCTTTGTACATAATTCTTTTCTTCTCTCTTGCTGCTTTTAAGATTCTCTCTTTATCTTTAATTTTTGACATTTTGATTATAATGTGTCTTGGAGTGGTTCTCCCTGGGTCCAGTCTCTTGGGAACTCTCCTTGCTTCCTGGACCTGCAAGTCTATTCCCTTCCCCAAGTCTGGGAAGTTCTCCTTTATTATATTTTCACTCAATTTTTCAAGTTCTAGTTCATCTTCCTCATTCTCTGGCAAACCAATGATTCTTATGTTGGGCCTTTTATAGCTGTCCCAGAGGTTTCTGATCCTTTCATTGTTGCTTCCCATTTCCTCTCACTGCATTGGTTGACTGCTTGTTCCTTCTCCATATTCCAGTTTGTTGAAATGAACTCTGGATTTTATTTCCTTTCCTTCTGTCTCGTATGAGGTTTTGTTCCTTTCGTTATGAAAGTTTTTCCCTTCTTTCATATCTTTTTCCTGCTCTTTTGTGAATTCTGTAAGCCATCTGTTAACAATGGCCCAGAACTGAGCCTCTGACAGGTTTCTTATCTGTTCATCTGTCAGGTTCTCTATCTGCTGTCTGGTGAGTTGTGTCACAGGGATTTCTATAGTTGTCTGCCTCATTTTGACAGATGCGTTTTGTTTTCTTGGGCCGGCTATAGAGGGCAGTGCCTGTGTACGCGTCACAAATCAGCGACCGGCGCCTGCCTGTCCGCGACCTATTTCGCAGCCCTGTGGTGCTTTCTTTGGGGGCGGGGGTCCAAGATGGATTCACACAGTTATTCAGCTAGGAGACCGGGATCCGTCCTCCCGCCCCCCTGGGCCTCACTGTTCAAGGCGATGCGGCGGCCGCTCTCCCCAGCGCCAGAGTCGCGCACCGGCAGGGGCTTGGCCGCAGCCGGGATTCCTCGCCGGGGTCGCGCACCGCCAGGGGCTTGACGGATCCGGGATTCCCCGCCCCCGTTGTCCAGGTGCGACCGCAAACAGCACTGCCCTCTTTAACTCTTACCTGCCCAAATGGCACCGCTGGTTTATAACTTCATATGTTGGACTTCCGTGTAGTTTTATTTTCTGGAATTTCTAGTTATCCTTTGTTTTGAAGTAGTTGTATTCCTCTCTAGTTGTAGAGGGAGACCTAGCGTGTCCGTCTAAGCCTCCATCTTGGCCGGAAGTCGCCAATGAACTTTTATGCACGGCCCATGGACATGAACTAAGTGGGGTGGGATTGCTGGGGGAGGGGTAGTACTGGGAAGAGGGGAGCAAAGGGGGAAAAATTGGAACTACTTTAACAACATAATCAATAAAATATACTTAAAAACAAAAGAAAAAAAGAAAGCTAGAATAAGCCCTGGCAGGTAGCTCAGCTGGTTGGAGCATCGTCTCGTATACCAACAGATTGAGGGTCCAACCCCCAGTCAGGGCACATACCTAGGTTGTGGGTTCGATCTGCGGTGGGGGTGTGTATGGCAAGCAACCAATCAATGTTTCTCTCTCTCCCTTTCTCTCTAAAATCGATAAACATATCCACGGGTGAGGATTTAAAAAGAAAGCTAAAGTAGATACAGTACTATCAGAAAATATGTAAGCCATATGTAATGTAAGTTTAAATGTATTACCAGAGGTAAAGATAATCACTTTAAATAGAACACAGGGATAGTTTACCAGGAAGATAAAGCCATTTTAAATCTTTACCTAAGAGTGTCAAAATAAACCAAAAATTGACAAAACGAGGAGAAATACACAAAACCACAGACATCGTGGGAGATTTTAACACAGGTCTCAGTAATTAATAGAACACGTGAATTTAAAAAATCAGAATAAAGTCCTGGCTGGTATGACTCAGTGGATTGAGTGCCGGCCTGTGAACCAAAGGGTCGCCAGTTGAATTGCCAGTCAGGGCACATGCTTGGGTTGCAGGCCAGGTCCCCAACTGGGGCTGTGCAAGAAGCAACTAAACAATGATGTCCCTTTCCCTTTCTCCCTCCCTTCCCCTTTCTCTAAAAGTAAACAAATAAAAAATTTTAAATAAATAAAAGGATGGACATGGAAGAGCTGAACATCATCATTAACACAAATTATGGACATATATAGTGCAGGGCAAAAGTAGGCTTACAGTTGCTCATATGGAAAATAATATAATAACTAATAATAAAAAAATAAACTCTTTAGTGTACTCACATCTATAAATCTACTTTTACCCCACCCTGTATAAATCACAATTTAAAAAAAAGTATAGAATGCAGACTTATTTAACCCTAATTTTAACATTTTATGAGATTTCATCTTTGGTTTATTCTTGCCAATCTCTGTAATTTTTCAGAGTTTTTAAAAGTATTTTTAAAAGACAGGGAGAAACATTGGTGTTTAAGAGAGAAACATCAATTGGTTGCCTCCTGCATGTGCCCCCGAATGGGGACCAAACCTGCAACCCAGGCATGTGCCCTAACCGGGCATAGAACCAGCGACCTTTCACTTTGCAAGATGATGCCCAACCTACTGAGCCATACTGGCCAGGGCATGTAATTTTGCAGGGGTTTTCTACACATACATCTTTTTTTCTTTTAAAATTTTTTAATGTAAACATACGGCTGCAACAAAAAAACAAAAAAAAAAAAAAAACATTTTGGGAACTCTCTATACCCCACCCCAAACAAAATAAACCTATTTTTTTAAAGAACAAGTAATTTCAAAACTAAAAGATCACAAAAGCATGTATTCTTGCTTGTATTATGTTTGCACCTGCAAGGTGTGCCGCTGCAATTCCTATATGCTTCCTTCTGGGGACCAGACTGAAGGAACAACCCCTACTTGGGACAGACCCATTTTAGTGGCAGAAGAGACAAACGAGATGATGGAAGTTTGTGATGCTCATCTGTGGTGTACATTATGTCCACTCACGTTCCATTGGCTGAATTACATCAGATGCTCAAGCCCAAAGTCAATGATGTGCTATTGTAAACTGGGTCTTCAAGGTGGCAGGCACAGCAAGTCAAGTGTCAACAAGCAAGGTCAAATTTCTCATCAGTAAAGGAGCTAGTAATGGGGAAAATGAAATAATGTATCAAAGCAATGCACTCCTCTCCCTTCCCTTCCTAATCTCTTTATGTGACAAAGAAAAAGAAAATATTTCTTGTTCCCCACATAGAAGTCAAGATCATGGCTTATACAAGTTGTGGCCTGTTAGTTTCCTCTGGGTTGTGGGCAAATACTTCCCATTTAATTTGGGCCATTATCCTGCAAATAAACTAGGACTTTGTAAGTATAACTAAACAGGCCATATCAATCCATGTACTGAAAAAATTACCAGGAGAACATAAGAACAACAAAAATAATTACCTAGGAATAAAGAAAATGTCATAAACTAAAAACAGTTACCCCAAAAGGAGTTAATACAGGTCTTCGTCCTAAGGGCACCAATGAATTTTTATAAACCAGTGCAAATAGCACTAATTTTGTGGTATATGTTAAAAGCACTCATTTTCTGTTCTCCTGTGGAAGTTTACATAAGTAAATGTTATTATCATTTTCTCAAGATAAAACTATTGGGAGATTATGCTTTCCAGTGTTTCTTACTTAATTCAAAAATATTAAATAGTTCAGAATCGCAGTCATGAAGAGAAGCAGCAGCTAATGATAAACCTCATGAATGCCTATGACTCTCTGGGAACCCTTAAAAAAGTGACAAATTAAGTATTCATAAGTGAATATTATTTAAAATTTTTCCACTAGTATGAATCATTTCAAACCAAATTATAGTAGAAATGCCCTATCCATATTAAATTCTAACTATGCACTTAAATGGCCAATAATTTATTCTTTGAGAGAACATGAACAAGACTCCAATCAATTTACATGAGATAGTCCAAGCAAATACAAAACTGCTGCCAAGTTCCTATAGTTCCATCCTAGTTATTTTATTTATTTTTAAATGAGTGGAAAACGAGACAGTTGTTTTTACAGCTTAGCTATAAATAAAATGAAGTGTGTGGGGGGTGTTAAATCTCATCAAAGAACTATGAATGTGCTTGGAAAACAGTTTCAACAAACCAGATTCACCTCTAAGCCACATGGTACCTCCTTGTACTCTGAACACATTCATGCAATACACAGGCACACGTCTATTGAATAGTAAGCCCTGCAAAAACAATTGTTCTTACAGTCTTGGGTAACTTCTATTTTATTCATCAAAAGGCAACACAATCACTCAATACCTACCTCACCTCCAAGGTGAACCCTCACCTCAGTGGTCAGAACCTCAAAGGGAAGCCTGAAAAGGGACAAAGTGGCACTTGATGTTGCTGTGGCCCAAGGAACACTTTCATTGATTATGTGACATGTTACTCTCATTTCACTGAGATATCAAGAGAGATGAGGTTGGAAGGATATCCCCCAAACATCTTGAGAGAGGCCACACCAACAGTCACCTAAAATCTGGGTAGAACACAAAACATAAGGGCATTGTTTCCATATAAGGTGACTGAATTGGCTCTTGATGGTGACCTTTGGAGCAAATGGAGTGGCTTTAAGAAGCACCCAACTACTATACTCATGAGGTAGAGGAGGAGCTTCCCAAAGGACAGCTGATGCTTCCTATGTTAACATTAAAGGAACAATAAATTATTTAATTTGACCCTTCTGTGACATGTCCAACAATAATGCAGATCCAAAGTATTTTGATGACTCTCCCAAGGTCACTAGCTAATTTTATATGACAATTTGACTTGAACCTATGCTTCACTATTCATAATTCATTATTCTTTTTACTATAACTCCAAAACCCCTATTGCAGCACTGAATTTTCAGCAAGGGAGTAATTATGGCCAAGATATTAGTGGATAATATTTAATAATGGGGCAAAAAGGAACTTTCTAGAGTGACAGAAATATTCTATATTTGATTGGGATGTTGGTCACACATGTGTATACATTTGACTGTGTACTTGTTAAGATCTGTACATGTCACCATAAATCATAGTTTTATTAAAATAATACTACTTAATAGAAATAATTTATAAGATGTTTAACATTATTTAATAACATAAGAAAATCTACATAATATATAACTGAGCTTATTCCACCTTATCCTAGGTCATGGAGAAATCAGAACCTGAGGCAAGGACTGAGATATTAAATTTTATTTGGGAGGTACAAACTTAGGGCAGTGAGGACAAGGGAGAAAGAAGAAACAAGGCAAGGCAAGATGTAAAGTGCCCATTTGATGCATTACTCACCATGATTACCGCTTGACAAGGAGCAATGAAGAGACACAGCAGGCTGCTCACTCAGCAGATGTGTTCACTCAGCACACAGTACTTCTCTAGAAGCTTCTTCACTAGGAAGACGTGCACTTGAAAGCACTCCAGAGGAGATTCGGGAAAGAAGGAAAAATGTATCTGACTAGCTCCTTCCAATCTCACATTTCTCACATTCCTCGGTAAGAGCAAATGGTCCCTGGGCAGTTACTCAAGAAGCCAGATCCCACATCCTACACTGTGGTGTCCTCAGTCTGAATGTGGAGGGGTGACTAATGCAGGTCAGACACTAACCAAATGGGTAAGAAGAAGGAAACAAAGAAACCTAGGATGGTGCACAAGGTTTGTAACTCAGTAGGGATTAACAAGCAGGGTGCAGAATAATATGCACATTATTACCCTATTTATAAATAAGGCTGGGAGAATATATACCAAACTATTAATAGTTACCATCTCTGGGGCGGTGCAGTAATGCTGATTGTTTTTCTACCTTGTTCTCTGTACTTGCTAACTCTCCTACTCTCCAAAATCAAATACTCAAAATCCACCCCCACCCCCCACTTTACTAGCTACAGGCCTTCATGCCGTAATGATGTTTTTAGGCCTAGAAAGGAGTGTACTTGAGATTTAGTCACAAAACTTAGCATGTAAAGCAAATATTGAATATAGTAAAAATCACTTTTGAAAACTCCTAAATTAGCAAATGATATACAGGGGGTGGGAAAAATTAGGTATAGAGTTGTAATGCAAATAAGTAGTACAATAATTTACAAATAATACAAGAATAAACTCTGTGTTTCATGTACTCACAACTATAAACCTACTTTTGCCCAGCCTTGTATTGTGTACTACCCACAAACTAACTCTTAGGCACTGTAAAGTTTGAGAACTTCTCAGCTTTACTGAAGAAATTAAGAAAATCAAGTCTATGTGTGGTTGTCTGGGCATTCAAACCATCGAGACAACATTCTCAACACTGGGTGCCATACGGTTCCCTTTCTTCCTTCAATCGGGGTTCCACTCAGGTATAATCTCCTGAGGAAGGTAAGAAACAGAGAGCACTCAGCAGTCTGCTGGAAGATTCCAGAGAAGATATGATGGAAAAAAGATCAAAACACAAGTGGGAAGAGGAAAAGATTTCCAACATATTAATATTCTTGTTCAGTTGAAATTCTCTTTATTTTTATTTTTTTCAATTACAGTTTACTTTCAATAATATTTTATATTGTTTCAGGTATACAGCTTAGTGGTTAGACAATCATATACTTTACAAAGTGTTCCAATATTTCCAGTGCTCAAACATTTAAAGTAAATCCATTGAAAATGATCAGGATTTAATGTTTTAAAATGTAACTTGCTTAATGTTCACATATACATTGAAATAAAAGAACATATTAACAGTGAAAAAAATGGAACCTCCACAAATGCTTCATTGCCAACTGCCATATCTGAAATAGCAACTCCTGTTGACCCTAACCCTTTTAACTTGTTTTATTTAGTTTAAAGCACTTATAACAGCCTGACAGCATATTAAATACCTAGTTACTAATTTGTTTGTTGAATATTTCCTCCCCTAAAATGTAAGCTCCATAAAAGGCAGAAACTTGGTGTGTTTTGTTCACTGCTGTATGCTCAGTAAGCCTAGAAGAATGGATGATACGTAGGTGCTTGCGAAATACTTGTTAAAGTATTAAATCCCTAATCTGTTTTAATATTAAGCCAATATAATAGTAATACATGTTCTTAGCTGTGTTTGCTGTTTGTTGTTTTAAGGAAACTACTCCACTGTGTCTTCCTCTTTTTCTTCAGACTCAGGCGTTAGCAAAATCAGGGCATTAATTGCCCAGCTTAGGACTAAACAGCACTAAGACCACACTTCAATGGCAGCACCCTATTAACAAAACAGCTCATAAATTTTGCATTTTTCATGCTTCTTTTCTAAATCTTTGACTTTTGACAAAATTTTTACTATTTCATACAAAACAGTTTATTCTGCTATTTTAGGCTACTGAACTATGGTGGTTCTGTTTGACATAACTTCAATATACCATATGTAACTTAATTTATGCCTAGATCTTTAGAACTGGAAATTCACGTTTACTTACATATGACTTGTAGAACACAACCTGGCCACTAATTTACTAGCACCTTTCAAATACTATGTTGCACTGTTCTGTGACCTGCTATAATCTGGTCTTAGAACACATTTTACAAATACATAGTTATTTAATAAGTTTGACCTAGCCAGTATTTATATTTTGCTTTTAAAAATATTTTTAATGTGCTCTTTTAAAACTAGGAATAAATGATGCTTCTGAGGAAACATAAGGGGAAGTGAACATTTTGACTTTGTTTATAACTTATCTCTTTCCAAAAAAATAACTTCAGAACACTTATAATAATATACAGACACTTTTAATAATATGTAGACTCTACAAGATAATAAATACATAAGAATTCAAGGGCCATCATGGTACCCAAACAGGGGCTGGACAGGTAAGAGCTGGAACCTCTCAGGAAGTGGCCAGCTGTCCTCCTTTTGCTGAACCTGCTCGGGAAGACTAGTAATGGTCCCAGTACTGGTGGCTCACTGCCCTTGATGCCAGCCCCCAGTGGAGGAGGAGGAAGAGGAGGAGTTGTACAGTCGCTGGAGATTATCTGTCAATACCTTAGGGAGTGTCAACCAATGATGGCTGGTGCCAATTCAACGCCAACAAGAATCCCCAACTTGGGAAGCAGTGAAAATGGATGACAGAAACATAGTGCAAGCAGGTAGTTCAGCACAGAGGCAGGCAGTTCAGTTCCAGCTTCTCCATGAAGTACAGTTTGTGTGAGAGTCCCCTGTGCAGAAGTGGTTGCTAGACTCTGTTTTTAAAAATCTGAGCCCAGCCCTGGCAGGTGTGGCTCAGTGGATTGAGCAGCATGCTTCAAACCAAAGGGCCGCCGGTTTGATTCCCAGTCAGGGCACATGCCTGGGTTGCTGGCTGGGTCCCCCATTAGGGGCATGCAAGAGGCAACCACACATTCATGTTTCTCTCCCTTTCTCCCTCCCTTCCCCTCTCTAAAAATAAATAAATAAGATCTTTTAAAAACGCCTGAACCCAGTTAGCCACCAGAAGCCCCTCTTAGTAGGTGTCGTTTTCTACTTCAGCATTCACATCTTCCCCCCTTCAATCAGAACCTGTTGACACAGTGTTGATGATCAACCAAGTCAGTTTGTCCCATGTCAGTGCCAGAGTGGCTTGGCTACCTGTTCTGGTTCCATCTAGTTCCTCGATGGGACTCCTATGACAGGGCAGTAGCCAATAGAACAACTACAGCCATTTGCTTACAAGAGGTCTCTCAGGCACCTGCAAAACTCAAAATTCAGTCTCTTATAAAAGCAGCTAAAACAACTTGGGAAATGTTAAAGAACAACAAAGGCACTTATTTCATAAGAGAAATCAAGGGTAATTGACAAAAGATATCTGGCACCGAGTAAAGGTTCCAGCCGTCATGAATTACAAACACGTAGGGGTACAGTGGCTTGATGGATCATTTCTATCCTTCATGTAACCATTACTCAAGGTTTTGTAGGAGGTTTTAAACATTTGGTTATACAGAACAGATTAGAATAACAAGAAGCAAAACAGACTTTAAAATAGATCTAAGCCCAGTTGGGAGCCAGCTGAAAGTGTCAGAAAATTTAAATCCTAACTGGCCATCAACACTAAAAGCAAAACTGGAATGCCCCTTAATGGATCTGGCAAGGTTAACGAGTTTGGTTGTTTCTAATTCTACCTGGGAAGTCTTTATCCAGGTACAGCAGGAGGTACTGGCTATGGCACAAAATCAGCCTTGGGTTGTGGGCACATAACCAAGGACAACTCTGTTGTTGAAGACTACTCACACTCTAAAGATGTTTGCTGGGCTGAAGAGATTCTCGTGCTTGAGTGAGAAATTTCATCAACAGTTCTACTTTAGGTTTCACATTGTATCTAATTAAGCAGTACCAAGGCCACCCCATGAAAATACAATTCTGAGGAAGCGATTACCCTCATCTCAAAAAACCTGTTGTTAGCAAGTCACATCCCACAGAAAGGCCGTGAGAGTTATATTCATGAACAGGGAGATCCTCGTCAGGGTAGTGATATAGTTGCAATAAGGTCCTTTTTTCCCCTTGGACCAGAACCTGGAGGGGTGACTGTTATCATCCCGAGGATAGTATAATAATAAAAGAGGATACCAAGTGACCCAAAACGCATTGTGCAGTCAGCCTCCAACTGCCTAGACAATCAAATGCCCAAGGCTGATTTACGTTTGCACAGACAAAAATGTAACTTGTTGGGGCACGAAGTGTGCCTGCAAGTTTGTCCATTTATACATAAATAGGAAGGTCGGTGAGAACGTTTTCCAACCAGGGCTCAGTCTGGTTGAAACATGCCTCTAGAAGGGGCATAAACATTTAGGTTAGACTCACAATGGCCTTGCAAAGCAGAGTTTCCACAGCAGTTCTAAACCATATTTACGGTGTTTAGCAATGTGATAAGGGGTGGTGGCTAGAGATTGATTCAACTATGGGAAATGGCTGGGTCTTATCTGGGGAGACTGTAGCCAATGCATAGGGCACATTTAAGAGATACAGGGGAAAGGCAGAACTCCCTTTTGCAATTTAATTTGGTAAGTTTTAGAAGGGGTACATTTGGTGAAATCAATACTAAATTTAGGGACAGTTGAAAATTGCTAACAGAAATAACTATGAAATCACAAATTCTGCCAGAGGTAGAAACAAGCATTCAATGGCAATCTAGCATTCAGATAGGTTCCATAAGAAGAATAAGGTTTGAAATATATCTATGCCTATTTACAAGGGTTAAAACAGCAAAAATCAGGAAGTACTGTGTAGTTGAGGGTTAATAATATGGAGTAACTAAAACATACAATTTAAAACATAGGAAAGGTGACCAGATTATCACGAGAGGGTTAGGATTGTTAAAATACATAAGAAATAAATGTCAAAGCAACTGTGAATAAGAGTTATACACAGGAGGAACTGACTTTAATGGCCCAGTCTCAGATCCTGAGAAAAGTCATCTGTTTTCATTGCCATCTGCTTTTTGTCTGAGTGCTTTTATGTTCTGGGGTGTTCAAGCAGGTGAATGAGGTACAAGGTTGGGAGCCTTTTAAAATGAAAAACATAGGGCCACCTGCCAGAGCCCACTGAAAAGCAGAAAGCAAGCACACTAGCCAGAACAAAGAGGACCTCTCCAAGCAATGCTAGGAAACAGATTTCCAGATCCACCCACAGCAACTTTCCTAAAACCACTCCTAAAGTACTAGTGATTGCCAAAGACTGTGAGTCTAGTAACAGTCAGTTATTTGCTGCCAGACAGAAGTTCAGGAAGATCACATGTCCACCTTCTTGAACCAGAAGGATATGGACCCAGTAAAACGAGGTATAAAACACACTTGTGCCCAAGAGTCCCTTTAAGAGCAGGACCACAGTGGACAATGGCTTTCAGAGTGACAGTCCTGAGAAACTGGACCCTGTTATGCAGTGTCAGGAGGGCAGAGTGGCACCAGAAGAGGCAGCTGAAAAGCTGATCAGAGCTTTATTGGGCCCTGGCGCAGAGCGAGCTAGAATGGGAGGTGGCCCCTAAATACACCCATGAGTGTCTCAGGTGTCTGGCCCTGTGACTGCAGCCATGGCTACAGGGTTAGCCATTAACAGAAAAGGAATGACAGCTCAGAAAAGGAAACTTCTTGGTGACAGAAGAGACCAGCCCTCTGACTAGTGGTTGTCTTTCAGTGTGAGGTAAACTAAAAGTTCCTACAGATACAGATATTGTCGTCAGGAAGAAGGATGCCTTCACCCACATCTTGTTAACAATAAAATCCTCACTAAATGCAGAGATAATGAAAGAAGTCCAGGACTTCCAGCCAAGATGGAGGCCTAGACAGACACACTGTGTCTTCCTTCACAACTAAGAAGGAATACAACTACCTCAAAACTAGAGACAACCAGAAGTTTCAGAAAATCAAGCTGCATGGAAGTCCAACAAAGAAATAAAGAAGAAATACTCAGGGATTTCCGCCAAGATGGAGGCCTAGACTGACACGCTCCATCTCCCTCCACAACTAAGAAGGAATACATCTACCACAAAACCATAAATAATGAGAAGTTCCAGAAAATAAAGCTACATAGAAGTCCAATGTATGAAGTTATAAAGAACTGGTGCTCGTCCATATGGGTAGGAAGGGTGAAGCTGGGGAGAAGTCAAGCTGTGCTGGCGGCAGCATTTGCAGCGACAGCGGTGGGACAGCGGTAAGCACAGACACCCATATTTAAAAAGAGGCAAGAAACTCCTGGGGAGCACCCCTGGCTTCAGACCAGACCCGTCAGCTCACGATTCCAATGCTGGAGAAGGCTGACCCCCATTGCCTCAGACTGTAAAGGCAGGAGGGCGTGGGGAGGGAGGAAGAAGTTCCCAGTCTCTCAGTGGAGAGTAAAGAGCAAGAATCCATCTTGGCCCTGGCTGGTGTGGCTCAGTGGATTGAGCTCTGGCCTATGAACTGAAAGGTCGCAGTCAGGGCACATGCCTGGGTTGCAGGCTGGGTCCCCAGTTGGGGGGTGTGCGAGAGGCAACCAATAAACATTTCTCTCTCACATCAATGTTTCTCCCCCTCCATTAACTTCGCTCTAACACCTTTTAAATGAATAAATGAATAAATAAATAAATAAATGAATAAATAAAATCTTTTAAAAAATGAATAAATGAATAAATAAAATGAGTAAAATCTTTAAAAGAAAATGAGACTTGCCTAAAAGAAGTTTCACTGTACCATTAGTTAGAAAAAAATCCATCTTGAACCCCCACCCCCATACAAAACACCACAGCGTGGTGAGAAGGTTCTCCTGGTAGTGACAAGTGCACAAGGCTCTGCCCCTTATAGCATAGGAGGTGTGACAGCCCCGCACAGGAAGCAAAGGTAAACACAAAACTGTCAGGTTGGCACAGATCATGATAGAGATCCCAATCATGCAGCTGACCAGAGAGCAAATATCTAATCTAACAAAGCAGCAGATAGGAAATCTTTCTGAGGCACAGTTCAGAGCTTTGGTTATAAAAATGCTTATAGACCTAACAGCAGATGTTAAACAAGACAGGGAAGAAATGAAGCCTAGTCCTGCTGAAATGAACAAAAACACATACGAAACTAGTGGTGAGGTAAAGAAAACCAGGGATCAAATAAAAAATCAGAACATAGGGAAGGAACAAACAGTCAACCAGTGCAGAAAGAGGGAATGAATAGTGAGGAAAATGAGGAGAGGCTCAGAAACCTATGGGACAGCTATAAGCGGGCCAGCATCCAAATCATAGGGTTGCCAGAAGGTGAAGAAGAACTAGAAACTGAAAAATTATGTGAAAAAATAATGAAGCAGAACTTCCCTAACTTGGGGAAGGAAATACACTTACAGGTCCAGGAAGCACAGAGTTCCAAATAAACTGGACCCAGGGAGAACCACACCAAGACACATTGTCATCAAAATGTCAAAAATTAAGGATAAAGAGAAAATCTTAAAAGCAGCAAGAGAGAAGAAGAGAATTATGTACAAAGGGGTCCCAATAAGACACAGCTGATTTCTCAAAAGAAACTCTGCAGGCAATAGGGGGCTGGCAAGAAATATTCAAAGTAATGAAAAGCAAAAACCTACAACCACAATTCTATCCAGCAAAGCTGTCATTCAGAATAGAAGGACACAGAAAGTGCTTCCAAGACAAAGTAAAACTGAAGGAGTTCATCAGATCCAAACCACTGTTATATGAAATGTTAAAGGGACTTGTTTAGGAGAAAGAGGATCAAAACTATGAACATTAAAATGAAAACTGTATCACAACAAACAACAACAGAAGCTAAGGAATCGAAACAAAGGCAAACTAAGTAGGCAAGGAGAATGGGAAAAGAATTATAGGTATGGGGAACATTATGGGGGGAGGTCAGAAAGGAGGGGGAAGGGGGGAAAGGGAGGGAAATGGTACAGGAATTAGGAAGCATAGTAGGAGGGAGTGGAGTAGATAGGAAGATGTTGAGAAGAACTATATACACAACCAATGGGCATGGACTAGGTGGGGGACAACTGGAGGGAAGAGGGTTACTGGGTGGAGGGGAACAAAGGGAAAAGAAATTGGGAAAACTGTAATAGCATAGTCAAAAAAGCATGTTTTTTTAAAAAAGTGCTTTCAGTTTCTTTGTAAAATAAATAACCTGGAAAGAAGTGTTCTGGTTCAAAGCTATTTTGTGAATTAAAATGTAATGTTGCGATTCAAGGAAAATCACAATGCTCAGTGGTAGACTATAAAGTAGTGCAGCTAACTGTCTTTAAAGTTTATCCTCATTTAAAGTTTGTTTTCATTTGAAAGTTAAACTAGGCCTGTGATATCATCAAAGATGCTTAATTTCCAGGCAAGAAGAATGTCAAATGCCTGGCAACTCGATGTCTTCCCAATAAGACAGTCTCTCAGATTTAGAGACTGGTTTGTGGGTTATGTTATGTAAATTAACATGTGTGCTCTGTTTTCACAGGGCTTAAGCCTATGATTTCATCACCTGAGTGATTGCCTCTACCTATAGTCCTCACTTAATCCTGCCTGCATCGCTGCCTCCTGAGACTCAACAGTTTGGCTGAACTAAGTGGCTGGGTTGGTGAAGTATGGGGTGCTCTGTGGGCTTCACTTTAAAACTGGTTTCTTTTTTCTGTCCTAGTGGCTTAGACAGAAAGGGCCCAGAAATCTGAGAGGGGGGAAACCTGAAATATTCCCCTCAGCGCAAACTAAGTATAGTGGGCAAAATGGCTTTCGACAGATGTGATGTGCCTTGCGCACCTTCCTCCAAAGAAGACTTTTTTTCCTAATGTGGGACATTGAAAATTAATACCTGCCTTTTCTCATCTAGCGGTTATAGTTTTAATGATGCCTTTTAACGCTTTTGCCAAATGTTGACCCCAGAATACAACAAGGATGCCACTTTCTTAAACAGAGCATGCCGTTGCCTGAGGACAGCCAACTGACCTGGCCTCTGCAAGATCCTTCCCCATGTGGCAAGGCCACCGTCCCCTCCACACCCACACTCTTATTGGGTATTTATGGCCCCAAGGGTAGGTAGGACGATGACCATGTCCAGCTTGAAACAGCTAAAGGAGCACGAGAACCTTTGCCCATTGTCCTTTATAAGATTATAAAGGGTCCTAAGTCTGAGAGGGGGGAATTGTTAAAGAGTGGGCCCCACAAATAAGTAAATAAATAAATATACAAGCCAGCAAATCCCACCCCCACTCTGAAAAAAATTTTTCACATGTAGAAAAGTGAACAAAAGAAAGTGTAAAGCATGGAAATGCAATTTTAGCGACTATTAGAAGGACAAGGATTTTCGTTCACACTGTATATTTTTCTCCCTACCTGACCCCCGCAGAATTTGGCATTCTGAAGTAGTAACTAATGACATAAGGCTCTTTGCTAAAACTAATTAGACCAGTTGTTAATAGAGGTTTTGTTGACCAAGACTTTGACTGGAATGTCATGCCTAAAGGAGGCATGCTTGGGCTCTGGTTGTTACCAAAAAGCCCTGAGAAACTAAGATTGACTTTGGAAGGTAATAAAAGCCCATGAGAAAAAAAAGGCCTGGTACCTAGGTTGGATGTGCCTAGGTAGCACGACGACCATGTCCAGCTTGAAGCAGCTAGAGGAGCACAAGACCTTTGTGCACTGTCCTTTATAAGATTATAAAGGGTCTTAGGTCTGAGAGGGGGGAATTGTTACAGAGCAGGCGTGCCCCCCATAAAATAAATAAATAAAATTTTTTTAAAAGAGAAAGGTCAAGTACTAAACATTCAGATGAAAAGGACATTATACAAAGCATTTAAGGGATCAGTATTTGTTGTGTTTGACAGAATTAATACTGCTGAAAACTTTGCAAAGACCCCTTGACAAAAGTACAAAGACACAGATCTGCTTGTATTTTTCAAGGAAGATTACTTTGCATAAAAAAATGGAGAAATCAAAATAATGCGGAAGCTAAACAAAAGCAAGAAGAAAAGTTAGCAGAAAACGCTGAAATAAAACTGTTACTGTAGACAGTCAGGTGGAGCACTAGGAAGACTCCCCCAACGGACAGCATGGCAGCAAGAGGAGGTCCTTGCTCAGAGCACAGGAAGCTAGAGATAGGGCTTGAGTGCAAAAAGCCAGCAAGATAATTGGATAGAGGGGAAAAATGGCCCTTTCCCCCACTCTGTTACCACATTGGGGGTGTGACAAGGGAAAGGCAGGCACATGCACCATAGAGGTCAAAATGACCCAGGGGCGGTATTAGACCAAAGAGGTCTGTCTGTCTAGCCTGGGGAAAGAAGGGATTGGTTGGGAGGTGGACCCACGCAAAGCTGACAGAAGTTTGGGAAGTTGATTGGTCATTTTGAGAAAGCAACTGGCCCATCCCACACCCAGGCTAATATAATCCCAGGGCAACAAAGAGGCACTCTCTCTCTCATGGCTAGTTTTGCCTCATGGCTCTCTTGCTTGTGGCCTGCACTGACACAGTGACCTCCCCTGTTCTTTCCAGGAGGGAGCCCCTCTCTCTCTTGTCCACCTGGTGATGCACTGACCAGTACGTTCACACACTCTCACCAGAGTATGTGACCCTGCAGCCCAATAGCCACATGGCCCATGGCCATGTGGGATCCACTCACAGGCTCCAGAAGGGAGCCTAAAATGAACAGCAGCTGGGAACAAGCTAAGCTACCTAGATAGACAGCCAGTGCAGGCTCCAAAGGATCATACATTAAACTGGAGCAGGAACTCTGGACGTTGGCTTTTGTCTTGGTTTTGCTGAGGAGATGGGCTTTGAGACAGGAGTCTGCCATTCTCCCAGATCATGCAGCACCTGATAAAACCTCTGTGCTTTTGCACCAGCATCTGCCTCTCAGGTTTGGCTTTTGTGGCAATGGGTAGATGAACACCCATTTTTTTGTGCAGTTATAGTTACACATTAGTACACAGAGTATACAATAAATCAGCTTGCAGGCCTTTCAATAACAAAATCACCTTTAATGTTTTATCTTTTCACTGCAAGTTCTATCAGCTGCATTCAGACACTTTTTACAGAAACAAAAGGAACTGATAACTGACCGCGATACAAGTTGTAGGATATGCCCTTGTGGAGGATAGGGGTTGAATCCGCTGACCCATGTGCAACACTTCAAAAAGCTTCACTTGTGGTTCTGGACTTATAACAGAAGTAAGAGCTGAAGCTGAAACTACCCCCGCCAGGAAGACAGAAGGGGGCTGACACGAGCAAGAATTTCCCCAGCTGCAGAAGAATGTGTTTTCCAGTTCACATTCCGACCTTAAAAAGGGGACAATAGTGGGCATTTTCTTCACCCTTCCAAAGGAGGGACAAACATTACTTCCCCCTTGCCTCAAGCAACTGACACACAGCTGCAGAAAACTTGACGCTTGTTCCCTGGAGTTAGACAGTGGAACCAGTGTGTGACTCACAGCAACAAAGTTGAGAGACTGGGGCAGGAACTGACTAGGTCTGAAAGTACAAGAGAGGAATGGTTTGTATCCAACAGTACTCCTAAAGCCTGCTGGAAGAATGACTGACTGAATTTTCCATGATCAACATACGGAGTCTGCAAGAGTGAATGGACTAAGATTGTCTTAAAAGGAAAGCGCCCAAGAGAAGCACCTGGAGAACCAGAAAACCCCAACACAAGACATGACAGCAAAAGCCCGGGTATTTAGGGAGTTTAATGTCCAGACAGAATCTCCAACCATGGGCCCTTCAACGAAGGGAGACATTAGTGTACAATTCACACAGAAGATAGGCTAGGGGTGGACATGCCCCGCAGAGGGAAGGTCTGTGTTTCCAAGGTCATTATGTACACGCTGAGAAAGCAAAAATAATGGGCATTTTCTCTGCCCTCATGAGCACAAGACAGGGATTAATTCCTCTTGACCTTAGTCAGATGAAAAGGAGCTTGAGAAAGCTTGACTCCCGTCTTCTTCAGTTAGCTGGACACCAGAACTAATGTCTGACTCATGCAAATGAAGTCAGGATCGAGGGCTGAAAATGCCTGGCCAGAAGATACAATAAGGCTAATTGAAAGGGAACTGCACTTCTACTACCTGCAGAGACGGACTGTGATTTCATTTGACAGGAGAGCCCTGTAAACTACTCAGGCTGTTGAAAAGGAGAGCACAAAGGTAGAGTACCCAGAGAAGCAATGACCCTAACAGAAGGGTGGGGCTGAGGGGGGAGTTTAGTGGCCAGGGGATAGGCTCCTGATTAAGACAGAAGCCAGCAGTCTGAGGTCTCTTTAGGAAGTTCAAAATGCACCCATAAGAGCGTCAGTTCAGGATTTCCTCTGTTCTCATTGCAACTTTACTGACCAGGCCAGGGTGTGTTCTTCTCCACATGCACCTCTCCCCCTGGGGACCACACCTGGAGTGCTGGTCAGGAAGTGAAGAAGGAGATGAAGATAGGAAAGGCAAAAAGAAGTACTACAGGGTGTCGCAAAAAAAAAATGTACACACTTTAATAGCTGTTAAATTGCTGGATTTTCTTTGTTTTAAATTTAACTGCTTAGAAACAATGGCTGAAACCAGATTAAGTTTTGAACAAAGAGAGTTTATTCTGAAGCACTACGGGAAGTACGAAAATACAGTAGAAATGCAGACAGGACCGACGGTGTGGTGCGGCTTATCCGCGTGTGAGTTAATTGGCCCTCTCTTTCTTGCAGGTACTGTAACCGGTGCCACTTATTGATTTTACTGCAGGAATCAGCCATGCCACACATTCACGAAGATTTTCATAATGAGGACTTTTATTTCCAACAAGATGGAGCATCTCCACATTACCATCGCAGTGTAAGGGCCTATCTTAATGAGAACCTGCCAAACAGATGGATCGGGCAAAGAGGTCCTGTAGATTACCCTGAGCGTTCACCAGACCTCGCACCACTAGACTTTTTCCTTTGGGGATTTCTCAAGAACAACTTTTATGCTAAAAAACCTGAAACCATTGATGAATTACGAGTAGCCATTGAAAGAGAATGTGCCCAAATACCAAATGAAATGATTCTTGATGTTTGTGATTCTGTTGCTTTGCTTTGCTAGCAATGTCTAGACCAGAATGGTCATCAGTTTGAAAACAAGCACTAAGAATAAAAAAGTACATTTATGTAGTTTATTGTGAATGTTGACAGGGAACTGTATGCTAATATAGACTTTATAATCATTAAAATTGTGGATACATTTTGTGCAACACCCTGTATATTCATCCTATATACATATATACATACATCGCTATCAAGACTACAAAATCCATGAAGTAGACAGAAATTTCCCAGAATTCAGGAGCAAAGGGTTTTGATTGTTATATACACTAGGCTTCTTACTGCTTTGAAGTGACCACAGGATGGGTGGTTACTTCAGAATTAAAAGTTGGCTATGGGACCTTGTGGAGATTTCCTGCAGATTAGGGAAGAGCAGATCCCCAAGGCAGTTTTCATGCATAATTCAAAAGTACAGTTAGGTTTTTTTATGCTCATCAAAAGATAGTCAATGAACTATTGATAAAGACCTATTTTGGAAGAAAACCCATCTTTTGGGAAAGTGTCTGCTTCCCCTCCAACAATTGTTAAGAAAATATCAAAAAAAGCTGTAATACATTCTTTAAAAGGGCTGTGCAAATGTGGACAGGTAACTTTTTAAAAAATCCTGTAGATATGTTTATTGATTTGAGAAAGAAAGGGAGAGAGAAACATCAATGTGAGAGAGAAACATCGATCAGTTGCCTCCTGTACACGTCCCAACCAGGGATCAAACCCACGACCTTTTGGTGCAGTGGACAACGCTCCAACCAACTGAGCCACCTGGCCAGGGCAACAGAGAACTTTTGAAAGTCACTACATCAGTGAAACAGGAGAGAGATGATAACGTCGCACATTATGGCTATAATGCTCAAATGACAGCATCAAATTTGGGCCTACAGGATACCACTTGTATATTTCCAATGGAACACGGAGTTCAAAATTCCATGTGGTCAATCTGTCAAAAGTATCTGAGTGCTCAAAAGCCTGGGCCAACATGAAGAAAATCCACTTCAAGGCACCTCAACTGGCATGTGCACAACTTGGGCTTCTGGGCCTGGCAAAAAGCCCATAGAGCCTGGAGGACTGACACGTTGCTTTATGAATGGCAGAAGGAACATAATCGTGAGAAACTAGTGTTCACCAAAATGAAGCCCTACCTACACTGCCAGCCAGATTGAATAGATGCAAGAAGTTGCAGTAAAATCAATAACCAACAAATACTATGACTTTTTAAGGGGCTTTTAAATTTACAAAACAGAATCCCTGGGAGAAGCCAGAAAGCTAAATACTGACTTGAAAGTGCAGAGACAAAATCACACTGGAGATAATTCAATATGAAAATTTTCTCTTGAGAACAATTAGGAGAATTTTGGTCCAAAGATATCTGAAGGCAGTCATATATGTGGGGGGTGGCGCCTCTACGCACCCCAACAACTTCTACAAGGATGAGATAAAGGAACACCAGCTTCCCTCACTTTACCCCAGAACAACTTCCCAATATTCTCCCATACCCTCTTTTCTCTCATTCTTTGCCATATTCCCCCTTTTTATTACCTTCCCCACTTCTCTACTATTCTCACTCATTATGCGAAGGGTTAACTATAAGAACAGAGTGCTTCTCTAGCTCAGGTCAGAGCCCCCTAGTCCTATAAGGAGACTTTCTTAGCAGTACCTGGGCATGGAGTCCTAACGCACTCTCTTGCCCCAATATCATCTTACTTCTGTATGTTTTCTGAAAGTATATACACCCACAAAAAAAAACCATAATTAAGCCTCAATTAGGTTTTCCTCCCTCTCTTCTTATAATCAGCTTCTATTTACAAATTATAAAACTCTTAGAAGGAAAAATGTTGTTTTTGTAACCATTTGTTATGCATTAGTTTCTTCAGTATGACATCAAAAGCACAAGCAACCAAAGTAATATTCATTGAACTAAAAAGTCATCAAAACTTAAAAACTTTTGTGTCAAAAGACAGTATTGACAAACTGTAAAGATAATCCACAAGGTGGGAAAATATATTAGCAAAATATATATCTGATAAGGTTATAATATCCAGAATATAGAAATAACTCTTAAAAACTTCAGTCAAAAGACAACCAAATTAAACAATGGGAAACATGAATAGACATTCCTCCCCAGAAGATATACAAATGGCCAAAATGTGCATGAAAAGATGCTCAACATCATTAGGAATTAGTCAAATACAAATCAAAACCACAATGAGATACCACTTCATACCCACTAGAATGGCAATAATGAAAAACAAACACAGTAACAAGTGTTGGAGAGGACCAAATAAATCAGAACCCTTGTACATTACCAGCATGCAAGGGTGCAGTCACTGTGGAAAAAAACACTTTGACAAGTCATCACACAGTCAAGCAGGAGTTACCTTATGGTCCAGCAATTCCAGTATAGGTATACCGAGGAGAAACCAAAAAAAAAAAAAAAAATGGAATTTATTTATAAAAATTTTACTTATTCCTACACATTTAAATTTCAGTCACCTTCAAAGTAGTCTCCATTTGATGCAATACACCAATCAAGAGATTTTTTCCACTGTTCAAAACAGTTCCTGAACTTGTCAATTTTGAGGCCTTTTAGCGCTTCTGCCTTTTGCTGTTTTTGGTTTCAACTCTTCCACATCCACAAAACAGTTTCCCAACTTTTTTCATTTGGGAAAGCAAAAGTCTTCCAGGGTGAGAGAGATTGGTGAATGGGGGGCATGGAAGTCATGCCTTTTTTGGTCAAAAACTGCTGGACACTCAGAGTGGTGGAAGAATCAGTCACTTGTCTGCCACAACTCAGGACACTTCTTCTGCAAATCATGATGCAACCTTCTCAAAACTTCCAGATAAAAAACATGGTTGACCATTTGACCCAGAGGAAAAAATTCTGTGTGCACAATCCCTCTCACATCAAAGAAACAGATGATCATGTTTTCACATTTGACTTCACCTGTTGTGCTTTTCTGGGTCATAGAGAAGTGGCAGTTTTCCATTGGCTGGACTGCTGTTTTGTTTCAGGGTCACCAACATTCACCTCCAGTTATGACCTTGGAGAAAAAAAAAACAGGGACAATCTCCAACTGCTTCTTCAAAGCACGGCATGTAGCCAAGCGACTGTCTCTTTGTTCAGGCGTGAGCGAGCAAGGCACGACTTTTGCTGAAACTCGTTTCATGCCCAAATCTTCATATAAAATTCGCTGGCAGGAACTCCATGACACCCCAGTCAACTGCACAAGTTCATCAACAGTCTGACAGCACTCTTCCAAGGCGGTTTAATGAATTGTTACCCCACTTTTTTCAGTTCGTCTTCAACACCCAGAACGAGGTTAATCATCAATTGACATTTTGCCTCATTTAAAACAAGAAAACCACTTGTACTTTTGTTTTACTTAGAGCAGCTTCTTTATAAGCTGTCTGTAGCATAACAACCGTTTCCACCGCATTTTTCCCTAACAGGAAACAAAATTTTACTGCCGCATGTTCATAAATCCCCATTGTGAAATGGGCAAAGATATTGAGTCTTCAAAAAAATTCACTGGACATGAACTAAGGAGGGGTGGGATTGACCCGTCCCGCAGGTCGAGCAACGAGGACCCTAGAGGGGGAGTGAGGATGAAGAAGGGGCAAGAGACACAAGGAGAGGAGACAAGACAGTGCTCTGATCAAGTCTCATTTATTCTTAATCAAGACAGTATTCTTATAGCTCAGGAGAAGAGGAATTTTTCATTCGGTGGGAACGCAGCTGCAGCTTGGGCGTTATCTGGTAGATATGAGTTAAACTGCAGAACAACAATCCCAGGAACAGAAAGAGGGTCATTGCCGTAGTAAGGAGTAAACAACTATTATGGGATGGTGAGGCCATGCCAAGCAGAACTTTAGGATGTCAGTTAGTAAGACTTCAGCTGAGGAACTTTTTAGTTCCCCACATGGGATGGCTGGGGGGAACAGGGGTACTGGGCAAAGGGGAGCAAATGGGAAAACTGGAACTATTGTAACAATATAATCGATAAAATATACTTTAAAAAATTTAAAAATTCACTGAAGTCTAATGCAGCCTCTCACAGCGCCAGCTGGTACAGTGATCATATGGGTTCTGAAAACTCTCACCTAGCTGAGGAAGCCAGTACTACAAGGGGTCTGCCTTCCAGAATATAATTCCGGGGGTTTTTTTTGTTGTTGTTGTTGTTGTTTTTTTGAGGAGGGGTCCACCCTTGTACACTCAAGAGAATTGAAAACATACATTCACACAAAAACTTATCTTCAAATGTTCATAGCAGCATTATTCATAATAAACAAAAGTAGAAACAACCCAATGTCCATCAGCTGATAAATGAACAAAATGTAGCATATCTTTGCAATGGAATACCACTTACCTATGAAAAGAATAAAGGTAGAGCACAGAGTGTTTTTAGAGCAGTAAAAATATTCTGTATGATATTATAATGATAGATATACAAGGTAAGGAAAAAGCAGGTTTATAGTTTTGAGTACGAACCTAAACTATTTACCTCAGCCCAAACTAAGTACAATGGGCAAAAGGTTTTGGACAGGTGAGATGTGCCTAGCACACCTTCTTACAAAGAAGCCCTTTTTTTTTTTTTCCTAATATGGAACATTGAAAAATTAATCCCTGCCTTTTGTCATCTAGTAGTTATGGATTGAATGATGTCTTTTAACCCTTTTTGCCAAATCTGTTGCCCCCAGAACACAACAAGGACACCAGCCTGTTAAACCAAGCACGCCGTTGTCCGGGGACAGCCAACTGACCTGGAGTCTGCACGATCCTTCCCCATGTGGGAAGGCCACCCTCCCCTCCACACCCCCACTCTTATTAGGGTTTTCTGGACCCAAGGGTAGGTAGGACGACGACCATGTCCAGCTTGAAGCAGCTAGAGGAGCTTGAGACCTTCGCCCGTTGTCCTTTACAAGATTACAAAGGGTCCTAATATTTGGGGGGGGGGATAGTTAATTTTTACGAACCAGGGGTATGGACTTGGGGGGGATTTCTGGGGGAGGGGGGTGCTGGGTGGAGGGGAGCAAGGGGGAGAAAATTGGAACTATTGTAACAATATAATCAATAAAAAACATTAAAAAAATAAAGAAACACAGTTTATTCTTGTATTATGATTTATTAACTATTACTTTGTTTTCCATATGAACAACTGTAAACTTATTTTTGCCCCACTCTGTATGTCAGTATACATTTGTCCAAACCCACGGAATGCACAACACCAAGAGTGAACCCTAAGGTAAACTACGGACTTTGGGTGATAATGTGTCAATGTAGGTTCATCCCTGGTTAAAAATGTACCACTCTGTTGAGTGATGTTGATAAAGGGAAAGTCTGAACATGTGTGGGAGTAGCGGGTATATGGGAGATCTCTGTACCTTCCTCTCAATTTTGTCATAAACCAAGAATTGCTCTAAAATATAAAGCCTTGATTTCCGGCCAAGATGGAAGCATAGACAGACACGATGCACCTCCCTCCATAACTAAGAAGGAATACAACTACCTCAAAACTAGAAACAACCAGAAGTCCCAGAAAAGCAAACTGCATGGAAGTCCAGCAAATAAAGATATAAAAAGAAATACTCATCCAGACAGGTAGGAGGGGCGGAGCCGGGATGGAGAGGACACAGTGTGATGGCGGCAGCAGCAGTGGCAGGCTGCTGGAAAGCGCAGTCACACATTTTAAAAAGTCACGGGGGACACCTGGGGAGCGTTCCCAGCTCCTCACCGGACCTCGCAACTCACGGTCCCAGCACTAGGGAAAATCAAGCCTCATTGCTTCTGACTGTGCAGACCAGTGGGGGTTGAGATGGAGGAAGAAACTGCTGGTCTCAGCATAGTCTGCATGTTTAAAGGGCCCCCACAGTCCTAGAGTGTCCGCAGACCCACCCACCCTGGGAATGACGGCCAGGGCAGTCACTAGTGGGGCACCAGTCGGTGCGGAAGTGGGAGAGGGGCCTGGGAAAGGGGCGAGTGATGGGCAGGCGGGATTGTTCTCTCTCGGACCCCTCTCCACATACAACACCACAACGTGGTGAAACAGGTCGCCCTGTACTGAAGAATCCCTAAGGCTCTGCCCCTTATGATGTGACAGGAGCGACAGCTCTACCTGGGATACAGAGGCAAACAAACACAGGAGCCTGTCAGAATGAGGAGACAGAAGTATGGCCCAAGAAGGGGACTGGATCAAGGTTCCAGTGGGAGAACTAAGCGACGAGGAAATAGCCAACCTAACAGATGAGGAGACAGACAACCTAACACATGTAGAATTCAAAACACTGGTGATAAAGATGCTCACAGGCTTGACAGATATGCTTGAGTATGGCAAAAGCATAAGAGAAGAAGTGAAGACTATGCTAAGTGAAACAAAGGAAAATCCAAACTAAAACAATGGTGAAGGGAAGGAAACCGGGGTTCAAATCAATGATTTGGAACATAAGGAAGAAAAAAAGTCAACTAGTGCAGAATGAGGAAGCAAGAATTGAAAAAAATGAAGAAAACTTCCCAAATTTTGCGAAGGACATGGGCATAAAGGTCGAGGAAGCACAGAGGGTCCTGGGCAAGCTGGATGCAGAGGGGACCACACCAGGACGCATCATGACTGAGATGCCAAAGGTGAAAGATAAAGAGACAGTCCTGGGGGCAGCAAGAGAGAGGCGGAGACTTGCCTACAGGGGGCTGCCTATAGGACTCTCAGCTGATTTCTCAGAGGACACTTTGCAGGCAGGAAGGGAGTGGCAAGCAGTATTCAATGTGATGAGAGGCAACCTGCAACCAAGATTACTCTATCCAGCAAGGCTATAATTTAGAATGGAAGGGCAGATGACGGGCTTCCCAGACAAGGTGAAACTGAAGGAGTTCATCATCACCAAGCCATTATTATATGAAATGTCAAAGGGACTTACTTAAGAAAAAGATCAAAACTATGAACACTAAAATGACAAACTCACAACTATCAACAACTGAATCTAAAAAATAAAAACAAAATCCAACTAAGCAAACCAGAATAGGAACAGAATCATAGGTATGGGGATCATTTGGAGGGTTATCAGCTGGGAGTGGGGAGGGGGAGAAATGGGATATGGTGCAGGGATTAAGAAGCATAATCGATTGGTACAAAATAGACAGGGGGATGTTAAGAATAAAATAGGAAAGGGTGAAGCCAAAGAACGACCCATGGACATGAACAACCCACGGACATGAACTAATGGGCATGGGATTGCTGAAGGGAAGGGGGGTACTGGGCAGAGGGGAGCAAAGGGGGAAAAAATTGGAACTACTGTAACAACATAATCAATAAAATACACTTAAAAAATAAAATAAAATAAAGCCTTTTTTTAAAAAATGGAATGAATGATTGACTTGTCCTGCAACATGGATGAACCTTGAAGACAATGATATGTAAAAAAAAGTCATTCAAAAAAGACCACTTGTTTTATGATTCCATTTATAGCAAATGTCCACAACAGGCGAACCCTTATAGTCAGAGAGAAGATTAATGGTAAGGAGAACTAAGAGTGCCAGCTACGAGGTATGGGGTACAATTTTGAGGTGATGGACATGAGACAGTGGTGATGGTTGTATAGCAATGAATTTTTTAAAAACCACTTAACTGTACACTCTAAAATGGTGATGTTCGTGTATACGAATTGTGTTTCAAAAAAACTGCAAAATTAAAAATAATGAACATTTATCAAACTTACTGTTTGTGTGGTTCATGAATTAAGGAACTGCTGAGCTGGGTGGTTCTGGCCCAAGGTACCACCAGGGCTGCAGTCATCAGAATCGACTGGAGCTGCAAAATCTGGTTCCAAGGAGGTGTAGTCACAAGGTCAGCAAGCTAGTGCCGGCAGTTTGTGGGAGCCCTTGGTTTCCTCCCACGTGGGCTTCTCCAGGAGCTGCTTGACTGTCCTTATAACTTGGTGGGTGACTTCTAGAATGAGAGAGGGACAAATGTTGCTACCTCAAGCAAATGACAAAAAATGTTTCAGAAACCTGTCTCCTATAGGTTGACGATCATAGGAACTAATGCCTGACACATACGAGTAAAGTCTAGAGGCTGGAGTTTTAACTATCCCTGGCAGAAGGGACAATAAAATGACAGCCTTTGATGTAAACTGAACTGCCAGCAAATGCAGAAAAACCTGTATTTCTGGTGTATATATGGATCCCATGAAAGACAGTGAGCTGAGATTGTCACAAAAGGAAAAAGAGCCAAGCAGGCCACCCAGGGGGGCAGAAGGACCCAAATACAGGGGTAAGTCAAAAAAGGCCTAAGGCCTAGGTGGGGATGGGTGGTCTAAATGACTATTCAGAGGAAAGATACTGGATGAGGCAGGCCTGCCCTTTTAAGGTCCCTCAAGGAATCTGCAAATGTCCCCATGACCATGTCAGACAGAGATTTCCTCCACATTGCAGAGCCCTAGGCCATACTGCAACTTTGCAAACCATGAAAGGGTGTGCTCTTCTCCCCCAGTCCTCACATTCTCCAGGCCCCCATTATAGATCAGAAATAGTATGTGGTCCAGTAAGTAGTCAGTAAATATTTGTGAATAAATTATCTTTCATCTTTCAATCAATCAATATAAAAGTAAAAAAGAACACGGTGAAGGTTGTTAAAGTTATTGAATAGAGCTCGTTGAATAGCCAAAATATTGATGTGTTTTGTTCAGACTGGAACTAACCAGACTCTCCTGCTGAATGTACTGAAATGAAGTTCATGGATTGTCCTGAGGCCACCTAAGGGAAAGTATTGAACGGGGTGAAGAAACTCAGTAATGACACTGACATTTTTCTAGCAATCTCATTTGGCAAGCAATCTCATTTTCAAAGATGAGGTTTGGGATTTCAAATTAGTGTATCTGAGAATTTTCCTAGGCTTCATTCAAATATTAATAAGGTGAATAATAAATAATAAAAATATGTGAATTTAAATAGATATAGAAGTGGCCGATAAGCATATGAAAAAATGCTCAGCATTAGTCATTTTGTACATGCCAATCAAAACCACAATGAGATACCACCTCACAGTATAACAAAAAAAAAATGGACAATAACAAGCTCTGAAAAGGATGTGGAAAAATTTGATCCTTCATACATTGCTGGTGTGACTAAAATGGTACAGCTCTTGTGGAAAACACTGTGACAGGTCCTCAAAAAGTTAGAGTTACCATATAACCTAGGAATTCCCATCTTAGATACATACCCAAAAGAACTAAAAAACATGTTCACATAAAAACTTGTACATGAATGTTCATAGCATCAGTAATCATAAGTCTAAAAATACAGACAATCTGAATATCCATCAAATTATAAATGAGTAAACAAAGTTTGGTGTATCCATACAGTGGAATATTATTAAGCCATAAAAAGGAATAGAGTACCAATACATGCTACAACATGGATGAACCTTAAAACTATTAAACTTAAGTGAAAGAAGTCAGACACAAAAGGACAAATATTGTATGAGGCTACTTATATAAAGTACATCGAGTAGTCAAATTCAGAGACAAAAAGTACAATGGTGATTTTCAGGGGTTGGAAGAGGGAAGGACAGGAAGTTATTGTTTAGGGGTATAGTTTCAGTTGGGGAAGATGAAAAATTCTGGGGAAGGATGATGGTGATAAGGGCACAACAATGTGAATGTGCTTAATGCCACTTAACCATACACTTAAAAATCGTTATACAGTAGTCCCTCTCTATATCGCGGTTCACTTATCACAGCCTCACTGTATCATGGGATTTTAAAAATTAATATATTTCATTATTTATCGCGGATTTTTCATTATATCATGGAATTTTGCAGTACTGTACACGTATGTTGTTAAAGTTACGTAGGTTTAAGAGTGTAGAATAAATGTAAGGTTCTTACTTCACAGCGGGGTCTAGAATGTAATACCCGCAATAAGTGAGGGAATACTGTATTGAGGCTGGTTTCTTTTCTATCCTAGAGGCTTGGACAGAAAGGGCCCAGGGGTCTGAGAGGGGGGACACCTGGAATGTTCCCCTCAGCCCAAACTAAGTATAGTGGGCAAAAGGGTTTTGGACAGGTGTAACATGCCTTGCACACCTTCCTCCAAAGAGCCTTTTTTTCCCCCTAATACAGGACATTGAAAAATTAACCCCTGTCTTTTGTCATCTAGTGGTTATGGATTGAATGATGTCTTTTAACCCTTTTTGCCAAATCAGTTGTACCCAGAACACAACAAGGATGCCAGCCTGTTAAACCAAGCACACCATTGCCCAGGGACAGACAACTGTCCTGGAGCCTGCAAGATCCTTCCCCATGTGGGAAGGCCACCCTCCCCTCCACACCTCCACTCCTATTAGGGATTTCTGGACCCAAGGGTAGGTAGTACGACAACCACGTCCAGCTTAAAGCAGCTAGAGGAGCTTGAGACCTTCGCACACTGTCCTTTATAATATTATAAATGGTCTTAAGTCTGAGAGGGGGGAATTGTTATTTTTTATTATTATAAAAATTAATTAATTTAAAAAGAAAAAGAAGAATATGGGAAAGGGTGAAGCCGGAGGTCCTGTATGCACGGTTCATGGGTGTGGATTGGGGGGGCGGGGGATTGCTGGGGGTGGTGCTAGGTGGAGGGGAGCAAAGGGGGAAAATTGGAACTATTTTAACAACATAATCAGTAAAATATACAAAAAATGGCTATAAAATTGTTATATTTTACTACAATAAAAAGGAATGAAGTACTAATACATGCTACGACATAAATGAAAGAAGCCAGGCACAACAGAACACTTATTGTATGATTCTATTTATATGAAATGTTCAGAATAGGCAAATCTATAAAGATGGAAAGCAGATTAGCTTTTTCCAGGGGCTAGGGGAAAAGGAGGCATGAGGTTTCTTTTTTTGAAGGTGATGGAAATGTTCTGGAATTAAATGGTGGTAAGCACAAAGCAAAACAATGCGACAATTCTAACCACCATTGAATTATACATTTTGAAAGGATAAATTATACATTTTGTGAATTTTACCTCAAAAATGTTTGGACAAAAAGTCTTTCCCCAGAATGAGTAACCTACATGCCAGACAGCAGAAACTATCCTTTTTTATGATTAGGCCTCAGAAGTCACAACGCAGTCACCCTGTCATATGTATTAGAAGTGAGTCCCTAAGTTTGGCCCACATTCCAAGTTAGGTTTACACTTATACCATGAAACTCATTATCATTTCAGTTTCACAACATGAGGAAGGTATTAATGTCCCCCACCTGCAGATAAAACTCAGGCTGAGGTTAAACACTCTTCCTAAGGCCTCAAGGACAAGAGGTGGCAGAAGTCAGACTGGAACCTAGAAATGGCTGGCCCCATGACCTGTGCTCTTAACCTTCATCAGCGGTGGTTTTTCACCAGACACATCATTTCTGAAATGACACTTGGGACCCCCACCCCCACCCCAGAACCACTTACTCGGGTCATTTGTGGGCCTTGGTCCATGAACTTGACTGTTTTTAAGCTCCCCAATTGATTCTCAGGTACATTCTATATACAGAACCACTCCTCTGTGCCTGATGGTTTTATGTTATTAATACAGGCAGCTGAGTCCAGCTGGAGGGTGAGTGCCTTGGGGGCAGGGCCCCTGCCCAAGCTTCCCTGTGACTGCTATTGTGACAGCACAATGCCTGCCTGCAGGAGGCAGGCATTCAGGAAATTTCATTGGACAGTAGGATTCAGAGCAACCTGCCGCCTAGAATGTCAGCTGCCAAAAGGTTTGGTGGAACTGAGGGGCACACAGTTGGTGCCTGGGAGCTGGCCTATCTGGTCACTCTCTCCAGTGGGCAGGCGGTTCACTGGGGCCCACTTGGTGGGTAACCCCTGCTGCCAACTGGGGCACCTCAGCTCAGCCCAGAGCAGAGGTGATAGGAAATAACACTCTCTCCCCAAGCTTCCTCTCCCAGTTCCCAAACATAGAGGTCCAGCACTGAGGCTTAGTGGCTGTTTGTTCAACAGTCAATCAATCAACATGGATCACTGGGACCGACATCGCAGCCGAGTCCCTAGGACTCAGTCCCGATCCCTCAGTGCCCCACCGTCCTTCTATGTGGAGCAAGAGGCCAGAGAAGGAGAAGATTCGGAGCAGCAAGAACTCCCCAGTCAGAGGACTTCTCCCTTCGCACCACCAGAAAGCGAGGAGCCTGCAGACAACGTTATGGGTAAGGACAAGCTCTCCCCTTCTTAGCAAAAGGGAAGTGCCTTCATATTTTTCTTCCTATGCCCACAGGAAACAGGGGTCAGGAAACAGAAAGCAAAACTTATAATGGGCAAGACCGGGGTGAGGGATGAGTTAGGAGAGGACAGGTTTCCTATCTGCCTCAAAGGGTTGTTACAGCAGCAAGGATGTAATATGTGAAAGCAACTTGAAACTGAGACAGGCTGTTGGGAATATTAGGTGTTATTTACAAAATCAAGTACTTACGATAACAAATACCATGTGCCAGGAGCCTTGGGAAACTGAGATGAATTCAACATCGATTTCGTCCCCCGAGAGCTGACAAGCTAATAAAGAAAAGTCAAACTAGTAGGATAGTTTCTATGGGATTCAAAAAGATGCTCACAAGAATATAGAAGGGCCTGACTGGTGTGGCTCAGTGGACTGAGCGTCGGCCTGCGAGCCAAGTGTCACTGGTTCGATTCCCAGTCAGGGCACATGACTAGGTTGCACATCAGGTCTGCAGTTGGGGGCTCATGAGAGGCAACCACACAGTGATGTTTCTCTCCCTCTCTTTCTCCTTTCCCCTCTCTCTAAAAATAAAATAAATAAACAAACAGACAAATAAATTATTTAATAAGAAAAAAAGAATATAGAAGGGGTCCTAGGGACATAAAGGCTGCCAAATGGTTCCTGTGTTTCTGGTGTATATTGTGTCTGTCTCTCCCCAGGCCTCACTGCCATCCTAGCAAATGGGTGAGGGATGGGGTAATTGTCAGAAGATAGAACAACACTATGATGGAGGAAGAGGGTTTTCCAGGAACTTATCAAGTCTTGATTTTTAAAAATAAGACATACCTTGAGGCAGACAGTCTTAAGCTGTGACTTTCCTGCTGGAAAAGCTCCTCTCCCGCTAGAAAGACAATAAATGGTCTTGAAATACTGCCTTTCAGGTTAGACCTTTCTTCTCCAAGTGTTCTCAGAACATAAAAGTCCTGAGAGGGTAGTCAGGGCAGCTTACTGTAAGGAAAAGGAGAATACATGTTAAAAGGATAAAATGTAAACCATTCAGAGGCAGAAGGGTTAATTTCAGCTTTTAGAGGAGGCTGAATGATGTGCAGCAGTGAGACTTCTGGGGAGAAGTGGCGTGGAAGGGTAATAGGAGTGTGAAACGGTGCTAGGCGCAGAAGACCCCCTCACCCGTAATGGCGGCAGGCCTGTCTCCAACGAAGCTTTGTGGAAGAGATGGGCCTAGAAGGATGAGCAGAGCCTAGAACAATGCTGAGAGAGGAAGACCAGTCACAGTGCAGGCCGCTTTTCCGCAAGTTGGGCTCCACTCTACCGCGTGACTGCAGCGCGAGCTGTCTCCCAGGACACACGCACAAACACAGGCAGGAGCGGGGCATATAATGGGCAGGACTAGGATGAGGAGTACATTTTTAAAGGACAGGTTTCCTATCGGCCTCAAAGGTGGCGGCAGGAGTAAGGAAAACAACTTGAGAATAACCTGAAACTGAAACAGGCTATTTGGGAATATTAGGTGTTACGTGCAAAATCAGGTGCTTACACTAGCAAATGCCACGTGCCAGGTGCTTTGGGAAACAAAGATCAGTTCGACTTCAAGTTCGATCCCAGGGAGCTGACAGTCTGATAGACTTCTGCGGGATTCAGAAAAATGACGAACTCACAGGAAGCTAGAAGGGATCCCGGATCCTTAATGTGATGGGATAATTGTCAGAAGATAGAACAACAATGTCCTGGGAGAAAGTGTTGTCTCCTAGGAACTTTTCAAGTCTAGATTTTTTTTAAAAAGTCACCTTGAGACAGGCTTAAGTCACCAAAGTGCCTGTTTGTCCTTACCTCCTGGAGAATAAATGGTTAGACCTTTCCTCTCCAAGTTTCGCAGGACTTATACAAGGTTTGCAGATAAAGGGGGTAGTAATGGCACTGTTCACACAGAGCACTTAAAAAGGAGAAGCTGTTATAAGTATAAATGCAAGCGGTTCAAAGGCACAAATATTAGTTTCACTTCGTTAAGGGGGTGATGTGCGCTGTTGCGGGTTTGTGGAAGAGATGGGCGTGGAAACAGTGCAGAGGACGGAAGCGCGTGAGGCCAGTCACGCGTCATGCCAGCAAGCGGCTTTCTCAGAGTTGGCCTGAGCGCCGGCCGTGCCCCGCCCCAAGGCGCAGGCGCAGGCGCAAATGCCGGCCTGGGGGCGAGCAGGCCACGTGGCGGGGCTTGGGGTGGGGGTGGTCGAGGGAAGCCGGAGAGCAGGGGGGCGGGGGAGTGGGAGGGCGGAGCAGGTCTCGCGAGGCCGCGCCCAAACTCGCGGGGTATCCAGCGCGCGATTGTAGCTGCCTAGCGGCGGGAGACGGAGCGTTCGCATGGTCATGGAGGCGCCACATCCGCGACCAGCTGCGAGGACTCCAGCCCGCAGCCAGAGCCGAAAGCTACTGCTGCTGCCGCTACTACTGTTCCTGCTGCCAGCCCGGGCTGAGCGGGCCCGGGAGGCAGAGGAGAGGCCCCGAACCCGTGAAGAGGAGTGCCACTTCTATGCGGGGGGACAAGTGTACCCCGGGGAGGCGTCCCGAGTTTCGGTCGCCGACCACTCCCTGCATCTCAGCAAAGCCAAGAGTAGGTGGTGCCCCGCCACGGGAGTTTGACCGGTGGCAGAGTGAGGCGGGAAGTGGGGAGGGCCGGGAGACACGTGGGCCTTGCCAGGGGTGGCTACCCAGAAGGGTGGCGCCCCCTGCGCTGCCTCCGGTCCCTGGGCGGACCTGGCTCTTTTGGGGTGAGGAGGGGACCAGCTGTGAGAAAGGGATGGTTTCCGCTCATCAGATTTTGGAAGTAGTGGTTACCCCAAAAGCCGCAGAAAAGGGAAAGGGGGTGGCCCTGGTCAGGGACTTGCAGGCATCGGAGGATGTTGTGCAAACTGAAACGCTTCCTCAAACATCACAAAGTGGTTGCAGCACATCTTGTCTCTTTCCAAGTACTATTTCAGGGAAGAATACCTTAAGTTAAATAATGAATGATTCATAGAAAGTTTGTTTAAACAGAAAAGGGGCTAAACAAAGTGCTCAGGAGAGCAAACATTTCATCTTTCTTTTTTTAACTTATAAAGAAGACTGTTAAAAGCCCTTCCCCAAAACCTGTATAATTAACGGGTATTCTTTGTGTCTCTTAGAAATGAAGAACTTATTACATGGTGTACTTTGGAGGCTCTTTGTAGGTTAAGGAGGCTGGAAGCAATGTATTTTGGTTGATGATAAACCTCATGGCAAATTTGTGTCTTGCCAATTTGGCTGTTTATTTGCATTTCTGTTCAGTGTACACAGCTAATGGCAACTTTCAGGAAGGACACGTCAGACTGAGATACTGAGCAAGTTGTGGCCTGCTGCATCTAGATGTTAAGATTAGCCGGAGAGCATTGGTCCAGGATTAAAGAATAAGGACTGTCCTTTGCTTGCTTTTACGTAACCTGCTTTTCCTATACTTAACTTGGCATTCTGAAGATGTGTATTTGGCTTTTGTGGGTCAATCACAGCATGTTCTATGCCCATGTGCAGTGAAAAAGGCTTCCCAATTGTGAATCCTCAGTGTTAAGTGGGATGTCGTTATGACTTAGGATGGAGTGGGAGTAATAAATGAGAAAAACTGTTTTGCCTTAAACACTTGCAGTTCTTTCCTACTGAAAGTTAACTACGTTTGGATGTTTGTTTTTCAAAAGACAGACTTGCACTTTTAAAATCACAGTATTTCAAAGTGCCATTAGTTTCACTTGCCACAGAAGTTATTTTGAACTGTGTCAGCCACTCGTTTATTGGCATTACATGTATTTGCCAGAAGAAACAAATCCCATCCAAGTCTGCTCATGAAAGCAAAAAGTAGGAGTAATAGATTTCTCTTTAGCAGAAAACTTTTTCAAATTTTAGGTATTTGCTACATCTCAGTCACATGTAGGCTTATAGAGAAGTAAAGGTACCAGGACTTTTATTCATAAAATGGAATATTATAGAGCCATTAAGTTCGTACTTTGAGATGATTTTGGGTAACATGAAAACTGTTCATGATTTACTGTTGCTTTTATTTGAAGGGGTGCAGCATGATCCAAATTTGTCTGTAAAGAAAAAAGACTAGAAGGAAAGACCAAAATGTTAACAGTACTTAATGGAGTTATGAGAAAAGGAGGTTTAAATATTCTTTATACTGCTTCGCATTTGCCAGAATCTTTGTTATGTGATTTGTATTTGAGATTTTAATAGATACAGGGGTTGCTTTGGGGATTCCATTTATAGATCGTAACAAAGTAACGGCATTCTTTTGGCTGTATAAATGCATGACAGCTTTTTTCTTTGAACTAACACTGCAATTCTTAAATCAAGAACCCAAAATTTTTAAACTCAGAATTTTGAAAAAACTTCTCAGATTTGGTTTTCCCAATATGCTAAAATCATTAAGGCGTGTCATTGTAATACACCATTATAATTCTAACCACAAATCTATTTAATGTATCTCACTAATCTATTCCCTTCAGTACCATTTTCAGTAACATATCAGTATATAAAGCATATACAGTTCAGTACCTTTCTACTATCTAATTCTCCCTCTTGTCCTTTACCTAATCAGATCAGGATATTTATATGAAGTAGGCTGCTGACTCAGGATAAGTAATCACATGTTATATATTAACAGAGAAATAGATCTTAAATTTGTGTTCCTTTTCAGAGTGGCCATAAATGCTGGTTGTTACATAAAATAAATGCTGGCTGTTATAAGCCTTACTTTCTAGGAACCATAGTCAAACTTGGAAGCAAGTATTGACTTCAATATATGTAATGGTTCTGAAGTGCTATCTGAACGTAACAGAAGATCAAGGTATATTATTATCAAAGCGTGTTGGACAGAATTAGTGTTGGATAGAATTACCACATGCCCTTACAAGAGAGCAGCACCAGCTATTCAATTTCCATCAGGTCACTTGAAGCCTATTCGAGGGGGTCTCTTCTTTCAACGCCCTCTAGGAAAATAATCCCGTGGTCTGGGATTTTACACTTCTGGCCTCATGTATTTGCAGGCTTCCTACTGCTTGAGTGTGGCATCAGGTCCTCCATAAGTATGTAAGAAACTGGACAAATGTTGAAGTTAGTACATCTGAAAGGCTGCCATTAGGGAAAGGAACATCTAATTATTTGAAATGTAGGAAATTGTTCAGTTTGGAGGGGCTACAGTGGAGTACCCAGTAGGGTTTAGTGCGGGGATGGGATGTGGGAGTGGGGACTGTGAGCGTGAATAGGAAAAAAAAGTATTGTCTCTAACTTCCAACTGAAATTGAGCATTTCTTTCCATTATAACTGTCAGCAACAAAGCACATTAGCTTCAGCAGTACTTGCTTGTACTTTTGCCAGTAGAGCCACAGATACTTTTGTGCTACCTTGTACTAGTTAGTTGTTTTGGGTAAAACATCATTTTAGGTCACTGCCAGATCCTGTGTTTTTAAAGTGTTAATAACAGGGTACATGTATCACTACATCACCAATATGTTTTTTTTGTATTTGATAATTACATTTCAATATAATCACTTACCTTTGTAATTCTATATATTCTATTTTATACATTCAAGAGCACTATTCTGGGAATTCTTTAAGCTTCAACAGACTGCTAAGGAGATCCAAAGGTTTAGAAGCCTTGATTTTTAGCTATTTCCTAAAGCTGTCCTTCTGTCATCCCACCAACTTTCTCAGTGTTATAGAACATCCTGTACTTTTCTTCCATAGTTTCCAAGCCAGCACCTTATTGGGAAGGAACAGCTGTGATAAATGGAGAATTTAAGGAGCTCAAGTTAACTGATTATCGTGGAAAATACCTGGTTTTTTTCTTCTACCCACTTGATTTGTAAGTAATAATGTATATAGCAGCTAGTAAAAACTTCAGTTATTACTGATCATTAATCAAAACATCAGCGACCAGAGGGGAGGTTGGAGGGGAATAATGGTGGAAAGAAGGGGAAGGGACTAGACGAAGAACATGTATGAATGACCCACGGACATGGACAACAGGGTGGGGATTGACTGGGAGTTGGGTGTGGGCTGGACAGAGGAGGGCAAATGGGGAAACTGGGACAACTGTAATAGAATAACAATAAAGAAAAGAACATCAAATAGTTAGGAATATTTTATTTAGCTCTTGGTTCTCAAAAGGCAAACTGAGATGAAGAATTTTTCCAAGAAGGTAACATCTACCACATATTTCAGAATCATAACCCATTGACCCGTTATGTCACTGTATATTAAAGTGCTTTTTCAGTTAGAAGTGATGTTGAACTATGTAAATAAAATTTAAACTTGCAGGGAGGATATACTTAATAAACTCATCTCTATAGATTGTCTCTAGGACAGTGGTAGGACATTTTCTGTACAGGGATAGATAGTAAATATTTTAGTCTTAGTCTTGTGGTGATCTTTATTCCAACTACTCAACTTTACCATCATAGCACAAAAACTGCCTTACATAATACATAAACAAATAAGTCTTGTGTTCCATTGGAAGTTTACTTACAAAAAATAAGATAGGGTAGAATTTGCCTGTGGCTTGCAGTTTGCTGACCCTTAGTCTATCCAGATAGGAAGAATTCTCAAAAAATTAGTACATTGAGACTAAAATGAGTCATGAACCTACATAATTTTTAAATCAGCTTGACTAGCTAAAACATATACTTTAATTTCCAATAGAAACCAGAAGTTGAAATTTTAATATATAAAAATTATAGGCCTTCTAAGTTCATGCTGTCATAAAACCAGAAAGTTAAAACATAATGTAAAATATATATGACACTAAACCTGAATTTTGAAATTAGTCTTAACATAGACAAATATGCCTGATGTTAGCAATGGTCTTCCAGGGCAAGGGGCTAAGATAGCTTCTTTCTGTTGTTCCTGAGTAGTACAGATTGGGCCTGGTTAGAGAAGAAAGAATTCTCAGGCATTTGCCCCCCAGTCTACAGGCGCAACCCTTCAGTTTTCCGCCAGACCTTTTTCTCTGTCTTCACTAAGTCTAGGCAGCATTTCCTGGGGTAATAGGAAGGAAGGCAGGGCCTGACCACTCCTACCTTTTGGAAACTATTAAAAATACATATTATAGCCCAGGTTCCAGGGACATAATGTAAATTAAAACTTTCTGCTTGTATATGACAGTCCTTCACTTGAACATTTGAAAAGCCTAGGGGTATGGTAGGAACTTGTCTTCTAAATCTACATTTTTCAAACTTTCTTGACCATGACACAAAATAGGAATTTAATTTTTCATTGCTGCCCAATACACTTACACATACATACAGGTAACATTCAGTCTGTATGCACCAATACAGCCATGCTATACTGAAATTCTGAAAAACTTCCATACCAGGCCATAAATAGACACTTCCTCAATCCCCTCCCATGGTCCTTTTCTAAAACCTCCAGCACCAAAGGCAGTGTTGAGTTAAGGTTGCTAAATCCTGAACACACATATATATGCACTTGTGTATGCATATTTCATAACATACCCTTACTATGAACCATGTAGTCCCATATTTTCTATTTCACTGTTTCAAAATGCTGATTGGAACTCAGTAAATTGGCTTAAGTAATTTCTACCACAGTTGGAAAAATACTACCCTAGCCCTGGCTGGTGTGGCTCAGTGGATTGAGTACCGGCCTACAAACCAGAGGGTCGCCGGTTCGATTCCCGCTCACGGCACATGCGTGGGTTGTGGGCCAGGTCCCCAATAGGGGGCGCGCAATAGACAACCACACATTCGTGTTTCTCTCCTCCCTGCCTTCCCCTCTTTCTAAAAATGAATAATCTTGTTTAAAAATTAAAAAACAAAGAAAGAAAAATACTACCCTAAGGTAATATTCTCTAAACATGTCCTTCTGACAACAGGACCTTATCAAGAAAGGGAGTGGGATGGGAAGGTATTTCCTCATCTCCAGACCAGAGACAGATGTATCTAGCTCATAAGGCTGGTAGAGGAATGTAAAAAACAATGAAATGATGGAATATTTCTATAAATCCTTTGAAAGCTGTAAAGCATTTTAGACTACTCAATCTTGAGAAGGTTCATATATAAAATTGTTCTTAATGTACATTTTTATATACTAAATGTGTTTGTAAAGACTAAGTCATTTGAAAATTCATGTATATGCCTATTTTGAGAACACTAAGCATACTTTTTTTACTTTCAGCACTTTTGTGTGTCCAACTGAAATTATCGCCTTTGGTGATAGAATCGAAGAATTCAGATCTATAAACACTGAAGTGGTGGCATGCTCTGTCGATTCACAGTTTACCCATCTGGCCTGGTCAGTATCTCACACATTTATAGGGAAAAGAATGGATTTACTTTTAAATTATGGGCAGACAACTCAACGTGATAGGAATATAGTTATTTATCAGACAATTCAGGGGTAGATTTGTCTGAGAACTGGTAGTTGAATGAAGTGACATAAAAATGTATGTATGTGATTTTATAGGACATTTCAAAATTGGGGGGAGGACTTCAATGTAAAAGATGTAATATCCATAGCCAAAACTACTGAATTGTATGATTATTATGACAAATTTGGGGTAACCTTAATCTGGAGGAAAAAAACATTTTAAATACCATTTCTCTGGTATGCAGTTGACTAGTATTAGGCCAAACCCAAAATAGCTTTTATAATTACCTTTAAAGAACCAATGGTTTTTAAATTAATTTTAGAAATAATTTTTAATTATTTTCACCTAATTCATTGCAAAGAATTGCAAGTTAAAATGACAAGAGGTGCTGTTTTTCGCTGTCTGGCCAAAAATTCAAATGTTGAGAATTTTCACACAGTGATGACAAAGGTGGGAAGGAATGGCACTCGCTTACATACAGTTGGTTCAGCATTTCTGGAGAGAAATTAGGCAACATGTTTCAGAATTAGAAATGTGCGTGTTGATGTGAACTTTTTAATTGTGTCCACAATTTTATGCACAGAATTTTATGCATGATAAAGACTTCAGAATTATATTGGTTTTAAAACTTAATATTCAGCCCTGGCTGCTGTGGCTCAGTGGATTGAGCATCGGCCTGTGAACCAAGTGTCGCTGGTTCGATTCCCAGTCAGGGCACATGACTAGGTTGCATGTGAGGTCCCCAGTTGGGGGTGTATCAGAGGCAACCACAGTGATGTTTCTCTCCCTCTCTTTCTCCTTTCCCCTCTCTCTAAAAATAAATAAATAAATTTTTAAAGATTTTATTTATTTACTTTTAGAGAGAGGGGAAGGAAGGGGGAAAGAAAGGGAGAGATACATTGATCAGTTGCCTCGTGTGTGCCCCAAACTGGAGACCTGGCCCACAACCCAGGCATATGCCCTGACTGGGAATAGAATTGACGACCTTTTAGTTCGCAGGCTAGCACTCAAGCCACTGAGCCACACCAGCCAGGGCAATAAATAAATTTCTAAAAATTAAAAAAAAAAGTCCTAGAGCACTACTTATTTTTTAAAAATAGCTTTAAAAAGAAAACAGCTTAATATTCATTATAATAACAAATTCAAAACAAGCTTTTCTCCATTTATAATTATATGTATACATATAAATATAGGTGCATGTATATAAAACTAAACTTTTAATTGGTTCAGGAGCTACAGTTGAAATTTAATTTACATTCCTTTCGGTAATTAATTGTCCAAAATATTTTAAAGTGCTGTCATATATTTTATTTGATTTCCTTTAAGTGCCTCAATTTTCAGACACACCCTCCCTAAGAACTTAAGTAATTCTTGCAAATCTAATAAATAGATAATAGTATGTCTTAAGTCCCTTTAAAATTTTTTCTTACTATTTATAAACTGAATAAAATTTCAACTTACACATTTTAAATTGGAATCACAAAGTAAATGTTATTCTATTATGCTAAATTCTCTTAAAACAAATAATATATAAACTGATTATTTCTCAATATAAAAATATTAAAACCATGGCTTTAACCTATTACTTCTATAGTAATTCTAAATCACCATGGGATTAAAACCCAAATCCACTACAGGAAAAAGTTTATGTCATCACAAATAATTTGGGGTTGCTTTCCCAAGGAATTTTTTGGGATATGTTCTCAGCTGGATGGATTTCATCTCAACCAAAGATTTCTAGTTGGGTGTCAGAAGTGGGGTGCAGACATGTGGGGTGGTATTTTTCTGTTTTCTGCGTGCTATGTCAGGGCCCTCCAACTGGGGCACCAGCCCACATCCCCTGGTTTCAATTTAAGGAGTATTTAAATCTGAAGACAGATGCATCTGAGATTATAGCTAACTTCCTTCCCTGCATTTCTTTGTCTCTCAGAATATTAAAATACCCAGTTGTGTTCTGCCTGTCTCTTAAGGACTTGTCTTCTAATTACAATTCTAAGGTTATTCCTATGACAGTACATATCCTTTATCCATCAATTCCACTTCGAGGAATTAATCAGACAATTATAGAACACTAATAATACAAGGATGTTTCCAGCAGTGTTTCTAAAAAGCAAAAAACAGAAATTATTTAAATGTCTGTTAGAAGAGATTAATAAAATACAGTATATCTGTACATTAAAAATGTGATGTGTATCTCCATATTTTATGTTTAGAGGATATGAATATATTGTTAAGTGGGGGGAAAGGCAAGAAAGTAGAATGTATATTAGCCTCTTTTTAGAAAAAGAAGGGGTGTGTTGTGTTTGTTCACATGTGTGCACATGCAGAGAAAGAGTGCCGTTTTGATACATGCTATGTAATTCACTGAGAGGTAAATGTTCTGTTACAGGATTAACACCCCTCGAAGACAAGGAGGACTTGGGCCAATCAAGATTCCACTTCTTTCAGATTTAACCCATCAGATCTCAAAGGACTATGGTGTATATCTGGAAGACTCAGGCCACACTCTTAGGTAACTTTCAGCGGTTTTACATTATGACCAATCCAAATATTCTTGTAACCCTCCTTGAAATGGAGTTAGAAGATACAAAGTTTGATCAAGAAATAATAGTTTCTTTATTTGCAAAAATGTTGTAGATACTCATTAAAATAATTAGTGAGTGCCCTACTTAAATTGTGTTAAGTGTCATAGACTATTAGAGCTGAAAGATGATGTAGAGGTCTTTGACCAAACCTGTCATTTTATAAACAGAGTCAGAGTTCCATGAACTTAGTCAAAGGTACATAATTAGTTAATGGCAGAGTGCAGATTTGAACCCTGATCCCCAAACTCCTTATCCATTTCTTTCTTTTCTTCTCCAAGCTAACTCCAATAATAGTTTTCCTAAATACAAAGTATCATAGTATTTAGCAAACCTGTGTCTTTAAAGTAGGAGAAATTAAAGAAATATTTTACCTGACAGCTCTCACTGGGTTACTTCAGCTAATAAATGCTAATAGAATTCTTTGGGGAAAAAAGGCAATTTTAGCTTAAAAACAACTGTAGTTTTGTTATAGTTATGTTATTTGCTTTTCAGTGCTAATGGTATTTTTTAATGTTTTGTGTGAGAGCATCAGTATTTTATACTCCTGTTTCTAATAACAGCTTTATTAAGATACATGACTCACCCAATAGAAAGCATACTATTCAACAGTTTTTAGTATATTCACAGTTTTGCAACCATCACCACAATCAATTTTAGAACATTTTCATTACTCCAAAAACAAACCTCATAGCCATTAGCAATTATTCCCCTTTTTCCCCAATTTTCTGGCTCCCATGCCTGCCTGCCTGCCTTCTTTATTTAATCCCTTTTTTTTTTTTTTTTAGTAATGCACATCTTCATAGCTTCCTAGTAGAAGGTCATTGGAAGGTAAAATGGTTTGAGACCTTACATGTCAGAACTGTTCTCATGTTGATTAATAATTGGGTTGGGTATAGAATTGTAGATTGAAAGGCATTTTCCTGAAAATGTTTAAAAGCATCGCCCTGCCTCCTTTAACTTCTGGAGCTGTTATTTGAGATAATCTGTTGCCATTTTAATTTCTGATTTTTTATAAGAATGGCCTGTCTCTTCTCTGTGGAAGACATACATGTATATTACACCAAGTATGGCAAATGTCTTAGTCTCAGAGTCTACCAAAGAAGCAGGTCACAAAATTAAAACAGAAAACAGAAGCTAGAATTTGCTACCAAAGAAAAGGCCAATTTGTTTTTGTGTGGTATGTGTTAGTATGATGTATGTTATAGAGGCAAGCTCACAATTTTAGGTCAGCTTCACTTACTTCAGAATGTACTTGATCACCAAGACAACAGTTTTCAACTGTAAAAGTAGCTACATGAAAGAACACACATATGAATAATTATTAAGCAAGTTGATCTGGTCCAAGAAGAGTGAGCCCTAGTAATTTCAGACATCAACTTGTTCATTCAAAAAGTTTTGTAGGATAAGCAGGAATACTTTAGTAAAGTTTAGTGTGATTATGAAGCAAGATTTCATGAAATGGATATGTAATTCCATATATTTCTATTAAAAATACCTCATCATTATTTGTAATACTTGTATATAAGCAACTAGCCAGCCCCAGTACCTGAGATGTTTTTCTAATCCAACGTATTGGGTTGAAATCTATATTGACTTAAATAGACAATAAAACCCTTTGAAAATTTTTCTATGTTAAGCCAGTAACAGAGAAGGAAAACTCTGACTCCAAAAAACCTCCGCTGCCTTGCGGCATACCTCTTCTGGGGAAAGGCTAAGGGAGTAAACCCCGACAGAAAATCCGGAGCCGGAGTCCCTAAGGTGGTTTGACGTTGTAGTCAACACCGGCAACTCCTGCGGCGCACCTGAAGCCAAGCTGTATTGACTCCGTCTTTCCCTTGGACCCTTCAGCTGCGAAGAGAGGGGGGGTCTGCTGCATGGGCAACAGCAGACCCTCCATATCACCCTGCCCAGGCTCTGTAGCTTCAGCTTCACTGGAGAGGACACTCCAGCGTCATCGCAAGATGTCGATTCAACACGGGAGGAGACAGATACCGTGTCACTCCCGAGTCGGACTGCACAGCCATTCTCGGCGGTGCAGATAGACTCTTAAGAAGCTACACCATCGTCTCTCGAGACGGACGGCTGCCGATATACGATATAAGCCAGTAATTAGAAAGATGGATCACTCCTTCACTCAGAGGAAGACTCTGCTATGTGGTCTCATCATTTCATTTACAGTGCAGTAAAACCCCAAACCTAGTACACATGAAGGTTCAACTGTAAACAATATAGGACATTTCATAGACAAAAGCAAAATTTTAAAGCTACTAAGGGGTGGGGGTAGAAGAGGGTAAAGGGGGGATAAGTGGTGATGGAAGGAGACCTGGCTTGAGGTGGTGAACACACAACACAACATACAAAAGATGTATCACAGAATTGTACACTTGAAACCTATATTATTAACCAATGTCACCCCAATAAATTCAGTAATTTTTTTTTCATTTTAAAGCTACCATTTAACAATTGTAATCTCAAGCTATATAATAGGTAAGTGTGGTATGGGTGTGTGTGCACACGTGTACCAGTCATCACGTACGTAGGTAGTGTGTTCCTCGTTCTGTATAACAACCCTGTGTGATTGGTACAGGGATATACATTAACAAATACTTGTCTTCACTGCTCAGCAATGGCCTCGCCTCTACCACTCTTGTGTTTTATAGAGGTCTCTTCATTATTGATGACAAAGGGGTGCTGAGACAGATTACTCTGAATGATCTTCCTGTCGGCAGATCGGTGGATGAGACCCTGCGTTTGGTTCAAGCATTCCAGTACACCGATAAGCATGGAGAAGGTACTCTTTCCTTCCTTCCAAACATCGCAGCCTTTTGATTTTTTAGTCAGAAGAGGTAGCAACATGGTTTGGTTTCTTATCCTATAAGTAATTTGGATGGTTCCAAAGTCATCTGATTGACTTTTCAAATTATTAGCTGATCTTGTAGTAACCCAAATTATTACTTAAAGTGCTTTAAACAAAATATCACTGATATATAGTACTTACTGAATTAAGAGATGCAAAAATAGTCATAATTTGCATAGTCCTTTTCAATAAGCTCAAAGAGAAAAGTTTCTGGTGCTACAGTTTTTCAAATTATATTTCTATAAAGTTAAAATGTGCCAATCTGGCAATATTTAGTAATGTAAGTTTTATTTACATGTTTACATTATTTGATTTAGATTTTTTTTCCTTCAGTGTAATTCAGTAATTGTCAGGGTTACTCAGTATCACACTGGTAATATATTAGTTCATCCTTTCACTCTGAGCTCTCACCATAGCTAAATAGGAAAGGTGAGATTTTCCTAACATAGAACATATGCTTTATATTCCTTTCAAATGTGTAATTTAGTGCCTGGGTCAAAGCGTATTCTAAATCGAACAGAAATCCTGCTCTCTGAATAATTTTAGTTTCTTTTGACAAACAGCAAACCATGGCATCAGTACAAAATACTGCAAGAAACAGCAAATAAGCTTATTATAAGTTTATGTAAATTCAGAGAAGTTTTTGCCATGTCCAGAACGTTCAGTTCACCAGGTTCCCAAACTTTCCACTTTCTTAGAGGAACATTCAGTTCAGTTTCTTATACTGTAAATATAAGCATGATTGGCAAAAATGAAAATACTGTAGATTAGCTGCCTAGTGATGAGCTCTGTGACTAAAATTCCTTGGTGCAAGCAGGCAAGCTAACAGAAGTCAAGTGTTCAGCGGCCTGGAAATGGTCTCAATATAGGTTCTATTTTCAATTTCATTCGGAAAAAGAAAAGCCAAGAGTTGCTAAAGAGAACCGAACTCTGTTTTTAAATTGTCTTTTGCCAATTTTTGTTCCTTTTAGTCTGCCCTGCTGGATGGAAACCTGGTAGTGAAACAGTAAGTCAAATTGATTTTTCTGTGAACGGAATGTCTGGGGCCAAACCAAAATGCCAACCTTAAGATAATCTGTAATAGCACTGTCTTGATTTTGTAAATGAAGTAAACATTGCTCAGCAAAAATCAGAAGCGGACAGGCATTCTTTGAACTGTAGGGAGAGTAGCTGAAACTGAAGAAAGAAGACAGGATGTCATGCTGTGAATTTGAAAGCCAAAGATCCAGCAAAATATACATTAAAGGCTTTTGAGAAAATCTGGCTTAACTGACATTGAAGCTAATGATTCTCTCATCCTTTGAAGGAAAAAAAATTGAAACAAGTACATTCTTTCATAGGGAGGCTGTATAATTTATAAACAATCCCTGAAGTAGTTGCTGGCCAAAATACAACTTGTAAATTTGGTCGAGCCCTTTTTAATGAGCATGTTATCTTCTAAAAATCAAGTTCTACACACACTGTAGTTAGGGAAAATACTAGAGTATCAGTGGAAGAAATTATTATAGGATAAAAGAAAAATGGACTCCTAAGAGTTTCTTCCTTAGCAAACCACCCCCACCTCCCCAGAGGTGGAAAAAAGAAAACAGTACCATTAGCCATAGACAATGAAACATAGAAATTCACTCTGTAACCTCACTCAGATTAGGTAAAGTAACATTTCACTGATATTAAACCAGTTTTTGATGGATGTGCAAAGAGCTTTGCCCCCGTGGGTCAAAGTTAATGTTACAGTGCAACCTTATTCACCTCTACATAGATCTGATGGGATATCAAATGGATTTGAAGTTAAACATTAAAGGGACTTGGAGCACTAGGTGTTTAAATTATAAATTAGTCACTAGGCTAATTTACAATTATTGACTGTGAGGCTCACAGATAGAAATATAAATCAGATGCTGCAGGCATCACCTGAGAAGCCTTAAAAAACATATCTGGATAAGGTCTTCAAGCTCGAGACACTCACCCAGAGCTGTAGCAGAACCAACAGTGACTGATGCAGAACATCCCCATCCATCACAGGCGTGTGCTCAGAGAGATGAAGGATAAACTAGGTCAAGAAATAGAGCTGTGGTGGGGGAGAAAAAGAAAGCAGGACGGGGGCATGTGGGTTCAAAAAAGGTTTGGTACTTGGGTTTCTTTGAAGATAGATGGATCTTTCAGCTTCACATCCCTTGGTTTTCCCCCTGTGTATATTTCTCAGGGCTCCTGATTTGTCTCCCAGGCCTCAGTTTTTCTCCCTTCCAATGCATGTCATTCCCCAGACAGAACCTTCTAGAGGCTCCCCAGCACTCAAAGGACCAAGTCTCGACACCCAGGGCACAACCTTCAAGCCTTTGTATTGCTTGTTTCCACTGGTCTCGCAGAGGTCACCTTCCCTGATTCATGCATAAATGCTGCGCTCCCAGCAAATCACAACTCGGTTTTCCCACAAATAAGCCCTGCTTTTTCACACCTTTGTGCCTTTGCTCAGGTCTTTCTTTCTAGAGCCTGGAATACCTGTGCCCGTCTCTAAATTCTACTCTTTCAAGACCAGCTTAAATGCCACCTCCACTGAGACCATCCCTGTGCCATCTCAGCTCCCATTTAGTCACACAGCCTGTCATACATGATCATATTGTGCATTACATCAAAACAGTCATGTACATGGAAATCTTTCCCACATGTTTATACACACCTCAAAGGTGGGGAGCATGGAAGCTATCCTATATTCTCCACTGCCCAGCATGCTTTTGGCACAACATAGTTCTGCCATAAGTATCTGAAAATTGAATTTAAATGCAGACAGATTATAAATTGGCAAAGACAATACTCCTTGAAGTGATGCCTGAAAAACTAGGTAATGATTATTTTGTGCTGAAGAAAAATTGTGAAGAAAATGCATGTAGAACTATTACAAGAGGGTTGTTATATGTAGGGAGAGGTGCCCTTTACCTATAACTATCAAGTAACATAGTTAATGTGAGGTTGATTTATATGGAAATTTCAAAAAAAGTCTAGTAGGTTTCTAAGGCTGTGATCTAGTAGGGAGCATTTTTGTTTTCGTTCAGAGTACTTGTTCATTCACTAGATAGTTATTGAAGGTAGTACTCCATGCTGTATTTGAGTATTTTTTAACTTGGCAGTTGGAGATCAAAAGGTTACATTCTAGACCTCCAGGAACTCCATTTGAACACACTGCTCCTTTCCAGGTGGTTGTGGCATACCAACATTTCATCAGCACATGATGTTAGAAATGCATTAACATCTGTAGCCATGCTCTCTCAATGTGTTTGGTTTAATTAGATCAAACCTGAAGATGCCATGAAAGCCTGGTGGCCACGAGAAGAGCTGTAAGTAAATTTGGGGTGCCTGAGTACAGATGTTAATTTCCTAACAAGTTATGCTGCCCTTGGGATAGCAAGACTAGTAGGAGGTAAGACAAATCCAGGTCTTCCTATACACATGATAGAATTTGGTACACAGACACAGTCGTCATCTTCAGTCGAGATGGGCAACTGCTGTCATACTACTAATGATGGACTTTGGCTTCTGAAATGAATAATTTGCTTTTTTCTCTTCATAGATAATCCCAGATCCAGCTGGAAAACTGAAGTATTTCGACAAGCTGAGTTGAAAAATACTTCATCAAGTTAGGTTGTTTGAACGTTGTCAATAAAGGACACTGTGTTGCTCTCACCTTGAGTTACAGTAGTTATTTCTTGGAGAATATAAAAGTCCACGTCAGGCCACTGACATATTTAGTGTTGAAGTCAGACGCTGATGCCAAGAGAGAGGCACTTATTCTCTCTCCAAACTAAGAAACGTCCCGTTGAATCAAACTAGGAACAACAATAACTAACATTTATGTAGAACTGATATGGGCCAGGCGTCACATTAAGCAGATAACGTGAGCTATTTCATTTAATCCTCTCAGCAACTTCTTTAGTTATTTTACAAATGAACTTAAGCTCAGCTAAACTACTGACCCAGTCAACAGCTAGCTAGCAAAGGCAGAATCAGACATGGAACCCCAGACAGACTCGTTCTAATTTCTGGGCTCTTCACATCCCACTGTGTCTCACCTCTGTACGTCTGAAGGTAGCAGGGAAGGCTAGGTTGTGGGCACAGTAATCTTCCACCGTATCTGGTAAGGAACAGCTGAACCCCGAGCTCACTGTACAACATAAAGCCATTTAGACACCACCACCCCCTTTCTGTAAATTCATGTTTTCAACTTGTACCAAATTTGTAAGTAAAAGCTTACATGTTTAAATTTAGTTTAAAAAAAGTTGAATTCCTAAACATAGCTAGCTCTTTACAGATCACCACATAAAAAGCTGAACCCCAGTACTACTTTGATCACCCCTTTTGTCACCCCAGTATGGCAATTATTGTAATCATCTACAGGTATGCCATGTAAGTAGGTTCTAAATTCTAGCTTACCGTCGCAATTCTAGAAGCCAGCCTATTAGTAAAGTTGAAAACTGCTAGTCCTTTGGTATTTAAACAGGGTTGTGATAATTGTGTCAATACTTCCAATACAATTGGAATCCTATTCTCAGATTTCTTCTTTCCAATCTGAAAAGTGCAGTTTTTTTACTCATGCAATAGCCTATATCTTCTTGATTAATAGTTCCCATTCTTTGGAGCTCTTCTAACATGTTCATTTTAGGTATGTTTCCAAGGAGGACAGCTATTTTTATATCTGTCCCTAAAAGCTAGTCATTACTGTTGCATTCAGCACACAGCAGCTATTAATCACCTACTCTAAACACTTGGTATATATCAGTAGCCAAAGACAACTTTGCGCACTTAAGGAGCTGAGTATTTGATTACTGAAGCAGGTTTTGATAGTGTAGTAATTTCTGGGGAACTACAAATAAGTGAAAATACATCCTGACTCACCACTTTCATATTAACTGGGCCACAAATAAAGCAGCATTAAATGCACTCCTCCATGCTTTTACCACCTGTCCCTTCAAACAGCTTACTTCTCAAAGCCCACAGGTCCAAAAGTATATCCTAAAGATGACCTCATCTGGCCATTTACAGAAGACTGGAGTGTCCAGAAAGGATTGTGCACTTCCTGGAGAGGATGGGCATGGGGTCTGACAGGGTCGCAGCTACAGGAGACCTATTCCCAGAACATGCTGACCTACAGCAGTGCTTCTCACCTGGGAACAGTTTGCATCCAGGGGACATGGTAATGTCCGGGAGATGCTTTTGGATGTCACATTTGTGGGGGTGCCTCTATTGGGTAGACGCTGGGGTGCTGCTCAACATGCTACAACGCATAGGACAGCCCCACAGCAAAGACTTACCCAAGATGTCAGTAGTGGTAAGGTTGAGATTCCTGTCTCTGGAGACAGCTGCCAGCAGGGTAAGGAAAGGAGACCAGTATAGTTTAGTAGCTGCCTCTGCAGCAGTAGGACAGACCATGCCATGACATTTGGAGCTTATCAAAAATAAGGGGTGACTTGAAGTTTCTATGAAATACACAAGGCAATGTCTTCCATGTACAAATACACGTATATAGATATATATCACCTACAATTCCATGCTCCTCCCTCCAAGGTCTGATCTCCTGTTGAATATTTCCCAATTAAGCCTTGCCAATGTGTTTAGCTTTACAGTGATTGCAGCGGACTCATCTAGAGACTTCTTAGTCCCCCAAATCTCATGCAAGAAATCAGTCCCCACTCCCATCATTTCTCCTCTGTCCATGGGTACATCTAAACCTACATCCTAAAGTTTCCATCTGTCAGTAGACTTCCAGGTTGTATATTTTGTTCTCAAATATATTAACTGTTCTACTATTTAATAATACTTTGTACTCTAATCCTCCCCCCACGTCTGATATCATGGAATGCATGCCTGTATTTCATAACCCATGAGCTTTCTGACACCATGTCACTGAAATATCATTGAATAGACTTATTAATATGTGAATGGGATAAAATGCGTGTATCTCAGTTAAACAGCTCCATAAAGGTCTCCATGTCAGGAAAGATATATATGCCTGTGTGTGTATACACACACATGCACACACACACACACGCTTCTATAAACTCATTAAAATCTTTACCTAGCTTTTAAAAGGAAAATATTTAGCATAGTATCTAGTCTTAGATAGCAAAGCAACATTAGCAATTCCATTATCAACGTAACACAATTTTGGCATAATGTTGTACACTTACATAAAATTCTAACAATATAATTGTAAAGATACACCTCCCTGGGACTTAACCTTACAATTTTTTAAATTTAAAAATTCAAAAGCCAAGTCAAACACCCAAGTTCACCTAAATCATGCATTTGTTTATACAGAAAATATTTATTACACTTGCAAGGTACTTGGCTAGGCAACACAGATGAAAAGATAAAACACAATTTGTTCCCACAGCCTCCCAAATAAAAGCACATAGAAAGCAATACAGTGTAATAGAGGCTAACAACACTGTCACCTGTGATGGCTCCAAGGAACGCATGAGCAACTACAGTGGTGCCTCGGTACTTACTCATCATTAACTTGTTCCAAGTGGCGAGCAAGCAATGATTGATGAAGCATTTTCTCTTGTGAGGTGGCGTCATGACTCATACAAGTCCTAGCAAGTGCAATGGGTCCCAAGCAAGTGCCGAGGGCTGAAACATGTTTTTGTCATCAAAATACAATGAGTACCAGGTCTGACAAGTTTTGAAGCCAACGAGTACCGTGGTACCACTGCGCAAGGAAAAATTGGGATGAGGGAAGGTGTCACAGAGGAGGGGAGTATAAACCCATTTCCTATTTCTCCACTGAAGGCCTATCACCTATGATTGCACCATCCTTACATTATACTGTACTTGAACCCTGGCCAGGTAGCTCAGTTGATTAGTGTTGTCCCAATACGTCAAGATTGCAGGTTTGATACCTGCTCAGGGCACATACAAGTATCAACCAATGAATGCATAATAAGCGGAACAACAAATCGATGTGTTTGTCTCTAATTTTTTTAAAACTGTACTTGTGACCCAACTTCAAGAGCCAGAGCACTGACTGGTTTTCCTCTCTCACGATAACCTGCTGGGAGATGGCACATACTTTATAGCTGGCTGGCTAGGATTAGGGGTTCAGGGTGTGGCAAAGGTGAGATGGACAGGGGATAAGAATTGAGTCTGCAGGTGTGGGTTCATTAACTTCAAATTCTGTTCATTTGTAAAGCTCAGTCAGGACATCAGAAAGGAACTCTTACCCTTTGCAACAGCATGGATGGACCTAGAGATTATTATGCTAAGTGAAATATGTCGATCAGAGAAAAACAAACAGCATATGATCTCACTTATATGTGGAACCTAATGAACAAAATAAATTGACGAACAAAATCGAAATGGAGGCATGGAGACATGAAACAGACTGACAACTGTCCGAGGGGAGGGGGGAGGGAGGACTGGATGAAAGAAGGGGGAAGGATTAGCCAGGGAACATTTATGCATGACTCAGACAACAGTGCAGTGATGGTCTGAGGGTGGGGCTGGCGAGGGCTGGGTAAAGGTGGGCAAAGGGGGAAAATGGGAACATCTGTAATAGTGTAGACAATAAAGTTTAAAAAAATAATATCAGATTTCTCAAGTTTTCAATTAAAGGGAATACAGTAGTCCCTCTCTACAACACGGTTCACTTATCGCGGCCTCACTGTATCCCGGGACTTTTTAAAATATTATATTTAATTAGTTATCGTGGATTTTTCGCTATATTGCAGGATTTTGCGGTACTGTATACATATTTTGTTCAAGTTATGTAGGTTTAAGAGTATAGAATATGTTTAAGAACAAATAGTGTTTATAAAAGTGTGGAAAAGGTTAATAAGGGACTGGGAACGGTTTATAAGTGTGGGGGGTTTATAAAGCCTTAAAATATATAAAAATAAATGTAAGGTTCCTACTTTGTGGATTTTCATCTATTGCGGGGGCGTGGAGGTCTACAACGTAATACCCGGGATAAGTGAGGGAATGCTGTACACTGCACAGTAACCTAAAGGCCACGAGATGGCGCCCGGCGCACTGACATCCCTCAGCCACGGGCCAAGTACTAAGCCCCCTTTCAGGCTAAACTAAAAAAGCAACAACTAACTCCCAAACATTTTTGTGTTTTTAGCCAATCTAATTTAGGAAAAATTTATAAAATTACTACAAAACTCAGAGCAATTCAAAGCTAAGTACAGCTGAAGTAGGCATCTTAATTTGTACTGAGAGAAAGTAGATCATGCCATAGAGAATGCAGGTAGCAGAGGGAACATGCAGTCAGGGTATTTGGGTTACCACGAGAAAGGATCCAGAGTCACATGGGCACCCATGACACAGTGCAAAGCACACTATGGTGAACTCTTTTCCAAAGAAACCAGTGATAAAGATACCACCCTTGAAGACTGTGCATTGAAGAAATACCTAAGCATAAACTGAAAACCTGGTAATGAATGGCTGAAGTACATTAGGAAGTTCTGCGCCAGACCTGTAGCAGAGCTGGTACTGGTTAAAAGTTCACTGTTCTTTAAGGAGGAACAATACACACTAAGTAACTAGAAGCTATCACGTATCTTCCATAGTTTCCTTCCTCTTGTCCTCTAAAAGTCCTATATTAAAAATCAAAACCTCTAGTTCTTATTAAAAAAACCTTTACTGGTAGATAACAGATTTTGGATTAACACTCTGATATCCAAAATTACGTGAACAAGTAACTTAAAAAGAGCACTTTTTAAAAGTTCAATCTCAGTAGAATTCAAAGAAAGGCAATTAATGAATGTCATTTTCACCTATGGAAATTGCAAAGATGCTTTTAAAAGAATAGGATAAAATTTGGTGAAGTTCAGGAAAACCGCTGATGAGTACATGAATGTTTACAGCTGTTCTGGGGGGCTATGTGAAATACATATTCAAAGCCTTTAACACGTATATACTATTCTGAACTAGATACCACTTCCCTACAATTTTCCTAAGGATATAACTTAACGGTTAAATTGTTTTAGCCATTTAGGATATTTACTGCAACATTGCTTAAAGTAGCAAGGAAAGTTCTAGAAAAAGCTCCAGTGCACAGTGATAAACGGATGGATGGATGGATAAGATACAATCTACACAACAGGGTGCAGCAGGTCTCTTAACTGAACTCCACTTAACACATTCACACAATTCCCCAGAGCCCATCCCTTCATCCCTTGTCAGACACCACAGGGGCCCCACTGGCTTATAGGCAGCTATGCAAAATGCTGAGCTGAAGCGCCAGGTGAGGCTCAGGATGGTAGTAGGAAGTACTGCGTGGGGAGCCAAGACTGGTGCTAGCAAGCTCCCAGAGGGCCACACAGGCTAGGTTCCAGGAGCCACACCACACACCTCCAGCGCAGTTGTCTGTTCCCATGACTGACTGCCAGAAACACTTGTTCAGAGTAACTGTGACTTCCATAAATACTAAGCTCATGTGATTTTCTTTAAAAGCGTGCCGGCTAATCCTGAGGCAGGGCCGAGTTTATGCCACCAATCTAGAGCCCCCACGAAAGACTGTTCCCTTCCTGGGAGCACCTTTTCAGAGATGAATTTTTTCTTCTGTGCTGCCTGGTCTTTTGTCTCTTCTGACCTTGATCAACTTCCTGTCCCATCAAGGAAGAAACTGTCTTGGCTGCAGACTCCCGGGAATACCTCCCTTGGGGTGCCACTCTGATATTGAGTCCAGCCTCCTTAGGTGACCCCGTGATACCAGGTATGGCCACTGCTGCTATACTCATAGAAAGAAGTACACTGGACTGGCCCCACACAGCCTTGTTCTGACTCCCAGCACCACCACTTACAAGTGGTGGCACCTTGGCAAGTGGCTTAACCTCTCCGTGCCTCAGTATCCCGAGTGACCTGACCCTCTGAGATGGTCACACAACCTACCTCAGAGTGTTGATGGGAGAAATAAACGAGGAAATACATGTCAAGTGCTTAGGATGGTGCCTACACAGCACATGGCAAGCACTCCGTTAGCACAAGCAGCTGTTGTTATTATTGTTCTTGTTTTTTTTAATGATATATTCCATCCAGCTCCCAGCGCAGGGCACTAGAAGCTGTCACGGTCCTGTGTTTCCTCATCTAGTTCACCTATGACCACCTCCGCTTATGGCTTTAGATCTAAAGTTTCCCACCAATCTCTCATAATGCCACGTCCTTCCTCAAATCCCTTCACCCCAACCTCTGCGAACAATAAAGGTTGGGAAACCGGGGGAGGCAAAACACAAAGGAATCACGAGGGGATGAGGGGATTTAGATGACTCACAGGAACTGCGCAAAGGTCAGGCTTAAAGGATGTCCTGCAAATGCCTTGGCAAGAAGCCACGTACCTACTCATCGTCTGTGATATGTGTAAGGAAAGAACAGTTCCAGTGGTGTAAAAAGGCATCTGTTCTCATTTCTTCAGCAGACAGGAAGCAACATGGTGGGTTCACACTTTAAGTTGTTTTGAGAGTGTTTATTATTTGATAACCCCCTGTGCCCCACCCAGCCACTCTGTCATTCTGCATTTCTAATCATCCTAAAAGCTGAACACACTCTTTTTCTCTACGGAGGATGAGCATAAACACTGAAACCAATTAACGTCACAAGGCCTTCACCAGGCACCATGTCACTGAGGAACGCCGGTCTTCACCAAGTGCGGGCTCCCTAGGGCCCCACAAGGCAGTCCTTTCTCAGCGTCACCGGTACACTCATGGAGTTGAAATGCCGCTGCCCATCTAAGTACAGCATGGACTCTGAAACACAGAGAGGGAGAACCAAGGAAGAACTCGCAGAGCCTCAGGAAAAGCATGCTACGGACACAAGCTTCCTCTGGAACACTGGGACGGCCATGAGAAGGCGAAACCGGTGCATGGTGAGCACTGCTGGGCCGCGGGTGCGCACCATTCCCCAGGGAGTAGCCTTGCCTCCTGCCCCTCTCCTTTGGCTTGACCCATCTTTCACCACCAGGTGGCTGCCTGCAGCAGGCCCCAGCCCTCCAGACACGGCCAGGTGGGCAGAGCAGCTGCAGCTCCTAAGGGCCACGAGGCATTCTGGCCTTCAGGGCTGCAGGGCCTCCAAAGACAATCCCCTAAAGAGATGCTTTTGAGCTAGCAGGTGTCAGCATGTTTCCTGCAACAATTTTAAAGGGGAAAATTTTCTTTAAAAGTTCTTCCCTTTGTTAGGGACAAGCAATCATTGCTGCTTACCTCCATATGTTCTGGGGAAAACAGAGGGCACTTCCTTCTCCGACATAAACGTGAAATGAAAGACATTGGTGGTCGTATGCTCTTTATTTTGCAGAGAGGCCACTTCAGTGTGGACTCTGACTTGAATGTAACTGCCTTGAGTAAAGCAAACCTGAGATCAGAGGCATGACAGTCGCTCAGTCAATCATATTGGCAAAGAGGAACCAGGCAGTCATAAGAGAAGCAGTAGCTTTAGAATACAAAAGCTTCTCTTCTAGGCCCAAATGATTTTTAAAAATGTGTTTTATCTTGTCACACACCTACCTGGGAAGAAAGAAACAGCAGTGATCCGACCTCAACAGGTTTCTGAAACATGATATCATCCACTGCTACTACGAACGGTCGGGAACCACTATTGGGAAAGGCAGAATTTGAGGTCAACTGCCAAATTTTGAGGATCTCTATTTTTTCCCTTACAATTGGCAGAAGCAACACTTCAATGATCGGAGAATACAGTAAGCACTGAAATAAAGTGAGTCATAACCTTTGCTGGTAGAGGGTCTTGTCTTCAATTTATAAAAAACACAACATCTGTGAAGCGCAATAAAACAAGGTATGCCTGTAATGTACTAACTTACCGAGCAAGAGTAACATTCTTCTAAAATGAGGATCAAACCCAGCTAATATCAGTGTGATAAATTTATTTAAAAACACCACAGATTCCCCACGACATCCAGACTGGTCCAGAATGTCTCATTTCAGCAGGCTCCTTCTGGAACATGCGCACACCTTTTTATTCAGGAGTGTTTAAAAAAAAAAAGTTGCATTTCAACAGCAGTGAAAATTGCTTCTCAAAAGTTAAGACTACCTTGAATCTAACTCACCCAAAGTTACAAGCAGTAGCCCATCCAAGTTCATATGCTTTCCTCATAAGGAAACCGCCAAAGATCCGATTGAAAATGTTCCTCTCCTAATAAGACATAAAAATGAATATTAAGAAATACAAGCTCATGGCCACCCTTACATACAGAACAAAGGAACTAACAATGCAAAGAAGAGAGGCCAGTTTACAGAGACTGCCTTAGATGACTACCACAGATGCAAGTTACCCTATTTAGCATGTTCCACTGAACCCCAATACCTGAGGGTGGCAAACTTCCAAGCTCTTCAGTTTTGAATTCTCCATCCACACTGCATTAGGGGGCAAAACTCGACTTCGAAAACTGATAGTCCTGTGCAAATAGAGTTTCAGTAAATCCTGTTAAGGCCATAGTTTCTCTGCTGAAAAGTAAAATATTTGCAGACAATGCCCAATATGTTCAGGTAAGCCTGGTTTTGGGGAAGGCCAAAGTTTCAATACTTCCCCAGTGTGGGATCTCACCAGTCTAACTTACTTTGGATCCAGTGTGTTAAGAAACATCTCATGTATGGTCGTCCGCTCCTCAGCATTGGGAGCCATTTTCAGTAATGACGCGGAGCTAAAGGCGACCCTTCTCCCCTTATTCACTGAAACATGGGACAATAAGAAGCGATGGTCAGGAGGGTCACACTATATACTGAGGTTCCTGACCTGGGCTGCCTGGGCCCCTACAAAGACAGGATTTCCAGGCTGCAAAAATCCTACTAGAAACTGTACATGTATCTCACAAAAACTTACAGTGACTCCTTGCTTTCACACAGAAATTGTATCAGCTCAGTGTAAAACCAGCTGTAATCACCTTGACCTAGAGCCCCAACGAACAGTGCTTTCATTAAGATACATTTCCCATTTCATTAAAAATGACCAAAAATTACTTCAATTAATAAATATTGGCTGATTGATAAAACTGTTCCAAGTATGGACCTCATAGAACAAAAAATAAGGTATTTTTAACTTCAATAAATTCTTGGAATGCGTAAGACACTTGACTGATATGAGGAGTCCATACATACTCTTAAATAATCTCCTCTGCAGTACAGTTAATGTGCTTTTAAAAATTTATCTTATTATAAACAAATTAATATACATTCTCCTTGTCTAAAGAGCTCTTCTTCCTCAGGGCCTTCAGGGATGAGTAGATTTACAAATGCCGACCTAAAGAGAAGGAAAGAGTATGGTTTAAAATGTTAGTATCTAATAAAAATGGATGATGAACAATCACCCGCTAGTTTTCAAGTCTTTGCTGGTCATTTTGAGTAACACGTACTGGCTGCTTCACACAAGCGCTCTGGAACCATTAGGGGAGGCTTCTGGCTACAGATTTATCTGTACAGTAGAAAGCTCACATTGTAAAAAGGACACGGCGGCTGCCAAAATGTTTCACCTGACTGTGATCATGAGGAAACAGTCAAAATAGGTTGTAGAACATACTACAAGACAACTGGACCAGATTCTTCAAAAATGTCTATGTCTTAAAAGATAGAAAATGGCAGGGGCCTATTTTAAGGAAACATGGTAACCAACTGCAATACATGATCCTTGACCAGATCCTGCCTTAGGGGAAGAAGCTATTAAGGATATCTTAGGGACATCTAGCAAAGTTTGAATATGGATTGTACATTATTTAATACAATTATATCACTGTAAATTTCTTGGCTCTAATAAAAATACTGAGATTCTGTAGGAGAATTACCTTATTCTGCAGGAGATACATGCTGAACTATCTATGGGTGAAAGAGTCTCAAATGATTCAGGGTGAAAATGTGTATGTGTGTGTATTTATAGAGAGGGCAGGAAGATAAGGCTATTGGTAAAATGTTACTGATGAATTTCAGTGAAGAGCATATGTGTGTTCATTGCATTATTCTATTTTTCTATAGGTGTCAAGTGTTTAGAATAAAAAACTGAGCAAAAAGGAAGATAGCATTTCACTGTGGTAAAATCCAAAAGTTCGATGAAATAACAATGGAAACAAAAGAACTGAAATGGCAGTTTGGAAAACTGAACGGCATGAGCTGGGAGAGGAACTTGAATAGCCCCCGTACTGGCAAAGGAGCTCCAGGCCAGGCACCAGGAGCAGCAAGCAGGTCAGCTGGGGCTGATGGGCAGACTTAGACTAGATGGGTGTATTCTTCGCTCAGATCAGTCACCAAGGTATTTTTTCATTCTTGACACAATTTTCCATGTCAGCTTCCCAGGCAGCAGAAATGACTTCTTATCGCAGACTCCTAACTCAAGTTTCTAATACAAATTAGACATCCCATTGGCCTCTATAGACTCTATCTTGTACAAACAGCAATCCTGTTAACACTTCCTCCCACTCCACTCCCACACACACATTTAGATCCTTTTTTCCCCCCCGTTTGAAGGCCTTGGATGTAACTGTTGTTAGGAACCAAGAATTCAATTTAAGAGAAAAAATGAAGTATGAAGCCAAATAAGTTAAAGCCTGTACTATTAAACTTGACTTGAAAATGACAGTATAAATTCACAAGGTTGTTTGTTTGCTTGCTTTATAACATACATCCAAGCTGTCCACTGAAAAGGCCAAGACACAATGATAAACTAGTAACAACACATGGTCTAGTGCCTAGATTTTGGACTCTAAACACCACTTCTCATTTAAAGGAACCCCAGGGCTCCTTGGAGAAATTGCTGATTCCAGGCCTGGGGCAGGAAATGTGTAAGAGGAGTCCAAGATACCATGTTGCACCAGAGAGCAGGAAGGTATCAAAGACTAATGGGGAAATGTCAAAAGAGCTTGTCACAGGAGCCAGCTTAAAGGAGTTCCCACAGACCAAAGACCATATGGGTATACTGTGAGCAGCAAGAGCAATGGCTGCAATTCATAGAAATATGTTTATATATTAAAATCCATGAACTGACAATGATACTTTTTTAAAAAGCCAAAAAAGTAGAAAAACCATGTCATCACTAGCAAATTAACCAACTCGTTATTTTGCAAATGTATAAATAAAGGGCAAGAATGAAACATTAATCTTGACTTCCCTTTACAAAACAAATTGCCCTGGTTCATAAGGGAAGGCTCTTCTTTACAGAATGCCAGCTAATAAATGTGGAAGGAATGACAGAATTTGAAAATCACCTCACACTCCTGCATGATTAAAGCACTCGTCAACAAAGGACATCAGGAGCCCTGAAGAAAGAGTGACAGGGAGCTAGCTGTCTGCACAATGATGAAGAATACTTTGTACCCAGCACTGTACTACACCCTATAGGTCATTGCTGATCATAAACAGATAAACTGGACTTCATGGTGGAAAGATCAGTCTGTCACTACTTGAATGGCACGCATGAATCTTAGCATCACTGTAAGACAATCTATATCTCCTGATACGATGCAATATGAGATACAAGATACAAAGAGCATCACCTATGAAGGACCCTTGCCAAAAAAAAAAAAAAAAAAAAATACCACAAGGAGCCCTGACTGGAGTGGCTCAGTGGATTGAGTGCTGGCCTGAGAACCAAAGGGTCACCGGTTTGATTCCCAGTCAGGGCACATGCCTGGGTTGTGGGCCAGGTCCCCCATTGGGGGTGCACAAGAGACAACCACACATTGATGTTTCGCTCCCTACCCCTCTCTAAAAAGAAATAAATAAAATATTTTTAAAAATACCATGAGGAAGCAGTCATAAAAATCCAGAAAGTTGGACATTGTGTAGAAGAACCAATCTGGCCTTTCAATGAGTTGATAAAACAATAAGGGGGCAGTGGCGACACACAGCTACTCTGGATTTAAACAGTCTTTAGGAACCACGCACCTCTGTGATCTGTAATACACTAAAAGCCATAAAATTGTCCTTATTTTTATTTTTTAAATTTATTTTTAGAGAGAAGGGAAGGGAGAAAGAGAGGGCGTGAAACATTGATGTTTCAGAGAAAGATCGAGTGGGTGCCTCTCACACACCCACAACCGGGGACCTGGCCCACAACCCAGGCATGTGCCCTAACTGGGAATTGAACCAGCAACCTTTCAATTCACAGGCCGGCACTCAATCCACTGAGCCACACCAGCCAGGCAGAAAATATCCTCATTTTTAAAGAGATGCCTATACTAAAGTATTGAGAGGTGAAATGTCATTATGTCTGAAATTTGCTTTAGAATTTATAAAGAAAATCATATACTTTAAAAAAAAAGATGAAGCAAATATGGCAAAAATGTTAAAACTCTTTAAGTCTAGGTGATGGGTACATAGACACTCATTATACTCCTCTCTCCAATATTATGTATCTTTGAAACTTTCCAAAATAATGAATTAGGAAAAAAGAACAATTACCGTTTATTTTCAGAATCACGAGCCACCATTACAAATGTTGCTTCCAAAACAGGAGAAAATTCATTGTCGTGTAACTAAAGAACAAAGGAAAGAAAACGCAGATGTAAGAAATGCATTTACTGGGAAGACCTACAGCTATAAGAAATATCATGCATGCTTTGAGAAAGGCTGCAATTAGAAAAAGGAGAAATACATTCAAGAATCACCAGCTGCTCAATTGCCAGGCACAGAACTAGGCTCTGGGTGGGGATGGCGACATGACTAGGAGCGTGTGGCCTAGCAGAGAAAGACACCCCCAAATCTCATACAGTGCACTGTGCGCAATGCTGAGATGGACGCAAACCACAGGCTTTGGAGCTGTGCATGACTGGGGCCCAACGGCAGGGGTCACAGAGGGACCCTCTGCATCATCATGTCACTGTCCTGCTTCATGCAGAATATTCTGGCTTTCTTCAGGTCTACCTGTCCTCAAAACGACACATAGAGCCAGGTGAACATTCTGCCACTCTCACAGACACTAGTATTTTCAGGGGACCTTAGTGTGCCAACTACCAGCACCTGTTTATGATTCCTTAACCGAGCCCAGGAGCTCCCAAGAAGGGGAAGGATCAATGATAATTCTGTGGATTAAGCTAAATATTTACAATGCACAAGCCTTTGAGACTTTAAGATGTTTCTTTATCCCTTAGAAGTCTGCACTTCCAGAACAATCATATCAGAAAATCCTATCACAGCCTAAGGGTACATTCAGCTGCTTCCTCATCACTGGTACTCAATGACTAATGCCTGGCTGGGCCCTAGTACCTTCCCCCTCACTTTCTTCTAGCATCTGCTCTAAGCCTGCTGGCCCTGTATGTAAAGCCCTCCGCCAGAGCTCAGATTCCTCTCCAGCTGTCCCCAAACACTCTCTCATACCTGCTGCACCTCTCCCGAGCCACAGCCCATGCCGCCAAACGCCTCGCCTCCATGCCTCTGCCTGATGCATCCTCACAGCTGCGTTGCTCACTAACCGCTCCTCCCTGGCCCGACCAGAGAGCAAATATCCGCCCTGACTCCCCACGCACAGCTCACCATTCCCTCCGTTGTTTGCCAGCTAAGTGGAAACAGAATCCTCTCCTAACAGTGGTTCTCACCCTGCTAGGGGCATTTGGAAATGTATAGGGCTGAGCTGGGTTGTCACATGGCTTGGGAGACATTACCAGTGGGACAGGGGTAAGCAAGGTGCTGAACACTTCATGGTGCAGGGGCCAGTCCTGCAGAACAAAGACTGTTCCTACATGCAGTGCCAATAGTGTCCCTGTTGAGAAATGCTGCATCATACTTAACAGATTGAATCACGACCATTTATTTACATGGCTGCCACCCTGCTGCATGATCAGTTCCCTGAGGACAAACCATTTTCATTCACACCTGGACCCCAAGCACTGAGGACAAGGACTGGCAGATAACAGACAACTCAGCAGTGGCTGCTGGCATCCGCACTGAGGCAGGTAATTACGGAGGACTACCAAACTGTAAACTCCAAGAGAAGAAAACTGTGTTTTGCTCATGGCTGTATACCTAGCACAGAACAGGCATGTAATAAATGATTGCTAAGTGAATGTTAAATGCATAATGTCAGGAAGTGGGCTAGGTTTCTCACACCCAGATCCTACTGTTGAGGAGCATATAGTCTAGCAGAAGAGAAATCATGTCCCTACGCAGCTCTGAGGAGCAGAAATTAGCAGGTCAGAGGAAGGGTCCTGAGGAAGGCATCGAGAGCAGGAACAGGTACTGTGAGCTGGGAGGACCAGGGAAAGATTCATGAGTGGAGTGACCTGGAAGCACAAGTGGAATGTGGATGTGCAGAGCCAGAACTCAAGGATTTCAGGCAAAAGAAAAAGCCTAAGCAATAATACTCAGCCACTTGCTTACTGTTTAAATTACGGTGTATTATAATGAACACCTACTAGCGCCAAGCATCAGGAATGCAAAGGTGAACAACTCCCTACTCTTAAGAGCTCGAAGCGTTCAGCAGTGAGCTCTAAGAAGGTACATATATGATGCTGGAGGGGATCTAGACAGAAAGGTAGGTTGGAGCTAGTTTACGGAGCACCTTGGATCACAACTAGTCAAAGGACTTTAGACTTTAGTGCACAGATAATGGTTGCTGAAGGTTTTTGAGAAGGAGAGTAATATGATTTAAGATCAGCTTTGGAAGTCCTGGTAAAAATGTATAAAATTAACAGAGAGTGAGAACAGGCTACAGGCAGGCAGATTAATGAAAAGGCCATCCAGGTATTCACACAAGAGGCAGTGAGGGCTTAAATGAAACACAGGGGCCAAGGGGAAGGACAAGGGGGATGAATTGGCAAGACTTGGCAAAAGGCTGCATAGGAAAGGAAAAAACTTAAAGTATCACAAAGGTTTAGAACTGGGAAACCAGGAGGCTGGCAAAGGGGAAACACTGGAGGGAGATCGGGATTAGAAAGGAAGCTGACACATTCAATTTGAAACACACTGGACTGGAGGCAGCAAGAGCCCACGTAGGGAGAGATATGCTAGGTACTCGGAGAGGTAGGCCTGAAGGTCCAGCCCGGAATAGAGATTTGGGACCATCTCTACAGTAACAGTAATAAATTAATGTTATTGTCAACATTTGATTACTGGTTACTGTGTGATAGGTAATGTACCAAATTCTTCAGATGGGTGCGCTATTTTCCATTTCACCTGGACCACACCATACAATGTGGTACTATTACTATTTCCATATTGCCCTTGAGAAAACAGAGGCCCAGAGAAGGTAAGTGGTTTACCCACAGTTGCACAGCTAATAAGCAGCAGAGCTGGGATTTGAACCTATGTCCACCCAAACCAGAGGCAGGGCACCTACCCTCAAGCTCCCTCTCTGGAATAGAAAGGATCACTCACGTAATGAGTCATTAAGTGAAACAGCAAATGAGAAATGCCAATTTAAAATAAAAGCTTGTACTTGCCTGACACTGATTTTCACTGGCTCTCTCCTCCAAATAATTCCTGTATTTCTTTTTCAACCTACTTGTCCAAGATTCAAATGGTCAAGGGTCCCTAGAAAGCTAGCCCTATGCCAGCAATCTGCTGCATGTGGCACTGAGCAGCCTAAGAATCAACCATGAAGATTTAAAAAGTATGTGGACTAATCTAGCAGCATCCCTAACAACTTCATTGTGTTTTGTTTTAAAAAGAGTATTACTGTCTGTAACAGCTACATGGGAGTTAAAGAATCCAACCACCTACACATAGCATCAAATAAAAAACTACTGCAACTATTCAACAAATCACTTTAATTACTGCAGAGTAAGCTTCAGACTTTTTCCAAAAGGTGAAGAGCTTCATAATTCCATAACAGAAAAAAATGTATCTGAAAAACAGGTTCTAGTCCTGGCTGGTGTGGCTCAATGGACTGAGCACCAGCTTGTGATCCAAAATGTGACCGGTTCGATTCCCAGTCAGGGCACATGCCTGGGTTCTAGGCCGGCCCCCGGTTGGGAGTATGTGAGAGGCAACTGATGCTTCTCTCAAGCATTTATCTTTCTCTCCCTCTCTTTCTCCTTCCCTTCCTCTCTCCCTTAAAATAAATAACTAAAATCATATTTTAAAAAACAGGTCTACTGAATACCCTGGCATAACTTAGTAAATCATTCTTAAATAAGTTTTCATAATGAAATCTTGGACATACGCTGAATTATTTGATATGTGTGCTATTATCCTCTTTGAGGTAGTTTTTCTTGTCAAATTTCTTCATTTCTTTATAATAGCTCCTCTGTGTTTTGCTCATTAGAGGGGCTGTTTTTAACTGCTCTAATAGTCTAAGCAACTAAGATATGCCTTAGTCCTAACCCTTTGGGATCTACAAATGTGACTTGATTTGGAAATAAGAGTTGTTGTGAATATCATCAGTAAGGATGAGGTCATACATACTGGAGTAGAGTGGGCCCTAATACAGTATTACTGATGTCGTTATGTAAAGAGAAGAGACACAGAGACACAGAGACACAGACACACCATACAGGGGATAGACCACGTAACAATGGAGGCAGAAATTGAAGTGTTACAACTACAAGCTACGGAATGCCAAGGATTGGCAGGAAACTACCAAAAGCTGGGAAGAAGCAGGGAAGGATTCTCCCTTACAGGTTTTAGAGGGAGCACGGTCCTTCCGAGACCTTGATCTTGGACTTCTAGCCTCAAAACTGTGAGACATTAATTTCTGTTGTTTTATGCCACCTGGTCTGTGGTACTTTGTTACACCAGCCCTAGGAAACTAACACAGTGACCAATCCCATTCATGCCTAACAGAACTCGGACTTCTGTGAAATTCTCCGGACAAAAGCAATAACAAGTACCTTAACATGGAGCTGAGATTCTTTGAAAGTAATACACACCAAATAATGTGTCAGTCTTTGTCCAGGAGGAGGATATTAATTACCCACCATCTTTGTGACCTGAACTTTCGATTGTTTTTTCTGGAATTGTTGAGCTATATACCTAAGGTCACGTAGGTAAATAAGCTTCTCTTTCATTAAGACTAGTGGGTTGTATTAGAACAAGACAGCAATCTGTGGGCGCTTACACACCTGGAACATTTGCATTTTCACTTCCATAGATGTCTTCCCAACCCAGCTAACATGGCCAGTGAACTTGATGTCCTGTTCTGGGCTTAAGCTCTTTTTACGCATATCTGCAAAACAGAAAATCAATCTGAGTTCAAACTGTACCCAAAATTTTCTGTGTTTTAAATGGACAATTTAAAATATTGGTAAATTCCACTACATTTCTTTTTTGTCTTCCAAACATAATGACTTTTTGACATACAAAAGAAATTTGTATGTCTTTCTGAAAAATCTAGACAATGCAAAGAATATAAAAAATAAAACTGGAACCATGCAAAATCCTTTCCACTCAAAAATAATTATAATAAATATTTTGGTATATAGCATTCTAGACATTTCCACATGCATATATACATAAAAATTTCCCCATGAAAAGGAAGTATTTTCTTTAATTTCAATATATCTTGTAATTAAATTGGTAGTTATAGAATAGTCATGGGGATGTTAAGTACAGCAGAGGGAACAGTGTCAATAATATTCTAAATAACTTTCTGTGGTGTCAGATGGGTGTGAGATTTATCAAGATGATCATTTAGCAAGATATGTAATGTCTAATCATGGAGGTGTACACCTGAAACTAATATAATATTGTATGTCAACTGTAACTGAAAAATAAAAAATGATTTAAATTTTTAACAAATAATAACATCTTGAAATTATTAAGAATTCTAAGTATGCATAGAAAATAATTATTGGTTACCAATCTTGTCCACCAGAGCTGTAACTATCGATAAAGGAGACATCTTAGTTGCATACATTTTGGTGTGCATGTAGCAAATAAGAACTGTAGGAACAGAAGAGAACCAAATAAAGGCAAAGCAAAGCAAAATTATTTCTCAACATTTACAATTCACTCCCTGAAATCTATGAAAAGGCTTAGCTTGCCCTGGCTGGTGTGGCTCAGTGGATTGAGTGCCAACCAAAAGGTCACCGGTTCAATTCCAAGTCAGAGCTCACACCTGAGCTGCGGGCCGGGTCCCTGGTTGGGGGTGTGCGAGAGGCAACTGATTGATATATCTCTTGCACATGATGTTTCTCTCCCTTTCTTTTTCCCTCCCCTCCCCTTTTTCTAAAAGTAAATAAAATCTTTTTTAAAAAGTCTTATCTTGTTTTGAAGACCCAACCCCCTATGTTCTACTGGTGGTCTCATCCTAGGATCCAAGACTTTATACACTTAAAAGTTTTGGGGGTCCTCTAATCTAACTGCCCAATTAGTTTCAGATTTGGTGAGGAAATTGAAGCGCAAAGACCAGGCCCACCAGGTGGCTTGTCACCACTCCAGAGACACAGTGCTTAAACCAGAAAGACCCCAGCCCAAGAGTCTGACAACATCAAACATTTTCAGAAAAAAACAATCGCAAAAACTCAGCTACCTGTTTTCCTCCTGACTCTTTGCTAATCATGAAGCAATTTATTTCACTCAGTTATCCTGCCTTTCCCATAACACCCTCGACTCCTATGGTTATCTGTATACTTTCCATATTATAACAAGCATTTGTATATGCCAAGCATGGTTCTATGCACCTCACAAACATCAATTTATTAAAAGGTGTATTATACTTCTGTATTTAGTGGCCTCCCTGCTTCCCACATGATTCATTCAAATGTGTATCATCAGCCTTCAGAACTGGGTCTGTGCACAATAAGTATTTACTGAGTGACAATAAATTCTTCCACCCATGTACCTGCTAAAGGATGTACTAGGGGAATGAGAAGCTAAAGGAAAGAAATTCCATTTAAAAGACATTATGGTACCCAGAAAAGAAACTATATGCATCTGACCTATGGCAACAGTAGTGGAAATAAACAGAAAAGCTCCAAGAGCTAAGGAGAAGGGAGACTTGACAAAGCTTGACTAAACCCAGGTTTCCAGCTGATACGAATGAAGATGGTGTACCATTCGCTGAAAAAGAGAATGCAGGAAGAGGAAAAGGGGCTGTTTCAACATGTTAAATTCAAGAAGCCTACAGACCATCCAGATGAAGACATCCAGGAGATGGGAGGACAAATTGGTCTGGAACACAGAAAAGCAGGCCAGGTAATGTTCCTTCCTAAGTACAGTATTCCCTCCCTTATCGCGGGTATTATGTTCCAGATCCCCCCGCAAAGTAGGAACCTTACATTTATTCTACACTCTTAAACCTACGTAACTTTAACAACATACGTATACAGCACCGCAAAATCCCGTGATATAGCGAAAAATCCGCGATAAATAATTAAATATATTTTTCTTAAATCCCACGATACAGTGAGGCCGTGATAAGTGAACCACGATATAGAGAGGGACTACTGTATGCCCCATACTGATAGCGACTAAAGCATGGGGAGTAAATGAGATTATTTCTAGACCATGTGCCAAGTAAGCCAAAAAAAGGGAAAAAGACAAAACCCTGGGAATAAGCAACACTTAAGGGATCAACAGAGAAATAGGAGCCTACATGGGAGACTAGGAGGGAGCCAGAGAGGCAAGAGGAAATGGCACCAAAGCCCAAGGAGAAGTCGGACAGTATCAGGAGCTGCAAAGGTGCTGAAAAAGCTCTGAAAAGTACCCAGTAGATCGTGCAATGCGGGGGCCAATGGAGAGAGATTGGCAAGAGCAGTTCAGTGGCATGAGGAGAAGTCAGAACATGGCACACTGGGAAATAACAGGAGGTCAGGATACAGAGCCATGAGAGGAAATGATTTTTTTCTCATTCTTTCCAGAGAGTTAGCTCTGAAGTGAAGGAGAAAGACAGTTGGAAACTGTTATTGGGAAGGGAATCTACCTATTTTTCATTTTTCAAGAGACTTAAACATGTGATAAGGCAAGTTCCCTGAAGAAACGGAAGGAACAGAACGAAGAAGACAGGTGAAAGGGATTGGCCATCAACAGGAGATAACGAGGAAAAACATAGTGGGGGGGGGTGCGGTTGTGTATTTAGGGACACTGAAGTAAACCCAAGTCAGATACGTGTGTGCTTAATTTTTTAAAGGCCGATAGGAAATTTTAACCAGGTTTAAGAAAAAAAAGTAGCTAAGTGTGAGCCTAACAATGGGCTTATGTCTGTATTTTTAAAGTTATTAGAGCCTTTCTTTATTTAAACCCTTTCCCAGCTGTTCATTCTACAAGTCATTAGGCAGGAGCAAGCAAGGTGGCCCAGAGTAGGGGGCTAAAACCCAAGTGGGGTCAGGAGGACATGCAGGGGGCAACAAGACTAATAGCCCAGCATGGTGCACCCTGAGCACAATGAGGAGGGTGACCGGGTGACCTGCAGAAGGGGACATGGCATAGAGTAGAACCCCAGTGAGGTGAAGGGAGCATAAATGAAGGGATAGGGGTGGCAGAGATATGAAATTGGCTACATTCAGGGGAACTGATGAAGTAAATAAATGTATTAAAGATAATGGAGCCAGCTGGAGAAAGGAATTACAAATATGAAAAGGGAAGAAATAAGGATGCTGTGGTGTTGAATTGGAATTCTCAGTGTGAACCCATTGTTTCCAAAGACAGAGACAGATAAGCACAGAGGTAAATGTGTGTGCGTGCATATATTCCCCCAGCTCATTCAATGGCAGGGCAAGAGAGTAGTCATGCCCCAGCAGCAATGACCACTCCTGGCAGCCAGATCTTGGTATCTAAATGTCATTCTCTATTAAAAGGACCCAGGGCTCCTTAGAGATTTGGATGATTCCAGGATTAGGGCAGGGAAAGTACAAAGAAACCTAGAACATCTTGCCATGCCAGAAAGATATGCTCCAAGAATGATGGAGACACATAAAAAAATTTTTTAAAAAATCACCACAGCACAGACCTATGTGGCTCAGTGCGTTGGGTATTGTCCCACAAACCATCCCCAGTCAGGGCACATGCCTGGGTTGCAGGCCAGGTCCCCCGTTGGGGGCGTGTAAGGGGCAACTGAGCGACATTATCTCTTGCACATTGATGTTTCTCTCCCTCTTTTCCTCCCTCCCTCCCATCTCTCTAAAAATAAATAAATAAAATATTTTCTAAAACACACACAGAAGCCAGCTTGAAGGGACTAGGACAGTACTGGGACAATTTGAGCATCAAAATAGATGAAGTAACATATTATAACCCATTCAATAAAATGGGAATCCCTGAGTCTATACTGATTTTAAAGTAGTAAGTTGAAAGTCTGATGAGGAATGGGATATTTACAAGGTCTCAAAGTACCTCCCTACAAGGTAAGAAGTTTCAGAAGGGAAGAGAGTAACTTTACAGTGAAGAAACCTGGCAGACACCACCTCCAACAAGGAATCGCGGTTAACGTCACAGTAATGGGACAAATTAGAATTATGCGCCACTTGATAAGATGCAGTTAAAAACACAGCATGCCTTCTGTGACATTCCTGACAAAGATGGATGCCCTGAATCTAATCTTGGAAAAGCATCAAACAAACCCAAATTGAAATTCCACAAAAGAAGTGGCCTATAATCTTCAAAAGTGTCAAGGTCATGAAAGTCAGGGAAAGACTGAGAAACTATTCCTGACATGACAACTAAACGCGACATGTGATTCAGAACTGGGTCCTTCTGCTATAAACACCCACTGGCGCAAGTTGAATGGGCTCTCATGATCTGACAGTGTAAGGTACCAGTGTTAATTTCCTGACTTTGATCATTGTACTGTGGTTATGTAGGAGAAGGTCCTTGTTTGTAGGAAATACACATGAAAATATTTGGGGATGATGTGCATGTCAGCAACACACATGATTCAGGAAAGAACAACTCTTTGTACTTATTTGGACCTTTTATGTAACTTTAAGACTTTTGAAAAAGTTATTAGAAAGGAAGATTAATCAGATTATAGCTATTAAACAGGAATCAAAACTTTCAGGAAAAAATTATGACAATTCAGAGGTAGTGGCCCATCTTTTTCTGTTCTTTTAGAATATCATCATCTGTGTAAGTTAAAGAATTTTTTTAAATCACTTTCCAGCCATAGAATGCAATGTATAGCTCTAAATATCTATTTAGAAATACTAAAATAATACCAGTACCTCCTAAGCTGTCAAGATCCTCAAGAATCCTGCCAAATCTGTGAAATAATAAAGAAAACTGGGATTAAATGAAAATCATGATGATAGCCCTGTAAAAATAACACACAGTGGGGTGTTAAAATTGTTCTAAAATTAACTGTGGTGAAGGTTGCACAACTCTCTGAATATACTAAAAACTACAGAATTGTACACTTTAGATAGGTGAATAGTATAGTGTGTGAATTATATCTCAAAGCTGCAATAGGGAAAGGAAAAGAAATGAAAACAAAGAACACAAATAAAAATAGTACAATGTTACCTTACAGTGTTTTGAACAGTCAAATATTTCTCTCGTAATTCAGGCTGACTGCCCAAAGGCAAGAGAACTTCGACATAACTGTCTTTCATTCTCCTAGGGGGCAGTTCTTCCTGTGACTTAGCCAAAAAACTGTGAAGTAATTTTCTTTCTTCCATTGCTTTCACATGGTCTCTGAGAAGAAAGGATGAAAAGCTTCATGAAACACAGGAGCAGTGCTATCTCACAATTCCAGTGACATACAGGCCAGACAGGCACCATCAAAGGAGGAAAGAGAAGGTCTGAACCTACCTCGTATCCTCTCCTCCCCCCCCCTTCAGATCTGCTACTTGGTAAGATTTAAATTTCTTAGATTAGTAGATAAGAAAAACATTCTTCTAAGTGATATGGATATACCCAAATGAACCATATATTCATCCTTATCAAAAAGTATACTCAAATAATAGAATATTTGAAATCAAATATAAAAATACAGGGATGGACACCATAGTATACATACATATATGAGTTACAGAATGACACGGCCACTGAATTACACATTCCCATTTCTCACCTTGACAGTTCTCACACTCTGTGCCCCAAATGCGCACTTGCGCTCCCTCTCCCTCCCTCTCCCTTGCTCGCTCTCTCTCTGCCTTCAATCTCAGGAAAGAGAGACAAAGGAGGAAAGATGGAGTATGTCCAACAGAAGGCAGAGCAAAGGGTAAAAAGGAAGAGAACATGAGAAGGAGACAGAAAGGGAAGAAAAAGAGGAGATAACTAAGGTGGAAGACAAGTGAATGGGAAACTAAAATGTTGACAATATCATGAAACAAGATGTCTTCTTAAGCTTCAATTATGGTTTATTATTGCCAGAAAGGTTTAGCCTGCAAAAAATATAGTGGATAGAGGAACAAGTTAAATGGCACCAGGTAAAACCAGAATGCGGACCATTCTATAAGATAAATGGCTTGGCCTCTTTAAAGTAAAGCTCATGAGCCCTGGCTGCTGTGGCTCAGTGGATTGAGCATCGGCCTGTGAACCAAGTGTCGCTGGTTCGATTCCCAGTCAGGGCACATGACTAGGTTGCACGTCAGGTCCCCAGTTGGGGGCGCGAGTGAGAGGCAACCACACAGTGATGTTTCTCTCCCTCTCTTTCTCCTTTCCCCTCTCTCTAAAAATAAATAAACAAACAAATAAAGTAAAGCTCATGGGAATTTTTTTTTTTAAGGGAGGTAGGGATAACTGTCTTTTATTCTAGATTTGGGGGAATTAAAGAGTTGTAAACACTAAATGCAATATGCGATCCTTTACTAGATCTTCCTTTTTTAAGCTATAAAACACATTTGAAGAGCAGTTGAGAAATTATGAATATAAGTGAGTAATACACTATTATGGAATTACTGTCAATTTCATTATGTAACAACCTGGCTGCTGTGGCTCAGTGGATTGAGCGTTGGCCTGAAAGCCAAGAGTCGCTGGTTCGATTCCCAGTCGGGGCACATGACTAGGTTGCACGTCAGGTCCCCAGTTGGGGGTGCAAGTGAGAGGCAACCACAACAGAATGTCTTGCTTGTTGGAGATACGTAACTACTGCTTTTGTTACACAGAATATACTTATTTATTGGAGAGGTATGCGGAAGTGTCATGGCACCTACAATTGACTCAGAAATAGTTCACCCAATATATGTATATTGGCAAATCTGGGAAAATGTTAGTAAGTATCCAATCCAGATGATGGGAACATAGGTATTCTTTTTTCCTAGTTTTCAGTAAATTGAAATTTTCCTATAGAGAGTTAAGAAGTCATTAGATAATTTTATACCAACAACAGATTATATGTGTAATGATCACTTGTACTTTTTAAATTTTTTTATTGATTGATTTTAGAGAAAGAGGAAAGGAGGGTGAGAGAGGGAGAAAGAGAGGGAGAAATAGGGGAGGGAGAGAGAGGGAGAGAGAGAAAGAGGATTGATTTTGTTGTTCCGCATATTTATGCATTCATTGGTTGATTTTTTTATATGCTCTGACCAGGGATCAAACACACAACCTCGGCATATGGGGACAATGCTCTAACCAACTAAGCTATCCAGCCAGGACTGATCACTTGTACTTGTTGTTTCTATTTCATTTTAGCCTCAAAATTCTGTGCACTAAGAGCGATATTATCCTATTTTACAGCAGGAAAATACTGAAAGAGAATGACCGTATGGGAACCTGATTAACTGTGAACTAACAAGAAGCAATAAAGGAATCAGGTTGCATGAAATAGAAACAAAAAACAAAAAAAAACGGAAACCTGGGTTCAAGTCCCAAACCCTGATGCTTAATCATTCAATCTCTCTGAGTTTCCATTTCTTCATAGGCTGAAAAAATGGGGGGCAGGGATAGGAACATATGCCTTAAGCCTGTACAAATTTTGTTGAGAACAAGTGAGGTAATATACCCGAATGCACTTTGAAAAATGTAGAGTACATGTAAATCACATTATCTTTTGACAACAATGCATCAACTGATGAATATGTTGGAATGCTGATCTTCTTCCTCAAGTAAAAAAACCTCTCAACCCACTTCCATACACAGGTCCCCCCTATCCCTACAATGAGACCATCAACTGAGCCCAAATACAACTTAACATATCACTTCAGGGATGAAAGAATGAATACGCAAGAGTGCATACCTCCAGTTTGTGGATGCTCCTACTATCTCCCGCAACTTGTCTCGAACTGAAACAAACATAAAGAGGTCATTTCTTGAAACAAAGAAATATGAGAAATGAATTATGGCAACAAACTCAAGAACTATGCAAAGTGATTCATGCACTTAAAAGCTTTAAAGATCCATGAATTTCCATTTAATGCCACAAAAAACAGCTCAGAGAAGACATCAGGCCTCTGCTTCCTGAAAACTTGGAACAACTGTTTCCTTAGTGCAGAAAAGAATACCCTTGTGCCAACCACTAGGGTTTACACAAACAAACAAAAAAGTACAACTCCAATTATTCATCGGTTCAGGCTATATCAGTGTCAGTAGGAGTTCTTTATGATGGAGATACTTTGAACACAATCCCCACCTATGTTCTTATAGGCAGTAGATCAAATTACTTAGTTCAAGGACTAACAATAATATCCAGATCTGAGTATCACTCTAATCAATTTCTCATATACAAGTATTTATACTATCCTAGTTGTTAGAAAAGCTTAAGCCAGAAAAGTGAAGCGAAGACATAAATCAAGGAAAGGCAAAGAATGTGATTTAATTTTAGTTAATGCCCACTGTCCAAAAGTGGAAGAAAGAATTAGTGCAAAAAAAATTAAGCACTTAGTTGATACTAGTTACCACACACACCATGATTCACGTGTATAGGTGAACATGCTATATGGATAAAGGAAAAATAAATTAGATAAACAGTAGTAATTCAAAACTAAAAAATAAATCTATAGGATTTCAAATAATGTGTTGAGTTCATGTTTTTTTTTCTAGCATTTAAAAATATACATTCCAGTTATAGGAAATTAATGGTCCTTCAATAACTAACTGATCAAAACCAATACTGTTAGATTAACATGCACTTTAACTTTCATTTAAAAATGTTGATTTTTCTATCAAACGATTGTTATATATCATAAATTTGGTGCAAACTCTTAATTATAAACAAACCATGGAGAACTAAGAAAAATAACCATTAGTAAATTAGTCTTATTTCTGATTTTTTTCCCCTTCTGAGTTCCCTGAATAAAAAAAGAATAAAGAGAAAGTACCCCCAACAGGATACAGACTACTGATGCTCAATAACATGAAATGATTGTTACTACTTTAGTCAGTGTAAGAAGCAAGGCCAGTGCTGATGGCCAAAAAATTAAAGTAGAATATTAAATTATATTTATACATACATACACATTTATACATACATATTTATGTGGACTCTTTAGAGACATCCATAGTCTGCATATCAGATTAGTAACTGAAATTAATTTCAATTAAAGATGGATTAAACAGGGTCCCTCTAATGAAACTGTGGACTAGGAGTGTTTAGTTGGTACAACTGAAATGTCCATCTCTTACTTATGCATTAGATGTCTTTTTTCTGTGCCTTCCCCTTCAGTACCTATACATGGGAAATGGAAATCATTTAACTAAAAGAGCTCAGTTCCCAAGGTTCCCAGGAACCAAAGCGCAAATTCTGAATGTGATCTCTACCCACAGCTATCCTGGTCATTTTATAAATGAAAAGTTCATGAAAGATCTACCTTTTAGTATACCTCATTTACCCTAAAGTATCTACACATTTCCCAAATAAAACAGGGTTTTTCACCATATGAGCCTAAAAACTAAACACCCATGCTTGCCTTCATGAATATGGAAGACGCTCTGTTTTTCAGGATTCTGGGATCCTTGAGTCAGTCCTCTGCCAGGAGTAAGCAGCCCCTTGCTCAAGGTACAAAGCCTACAAAACAAGAAAAAACTCTTAGGGTAGTTTTCATGGCTTCTTTCCTGGCGACCCCAAAGACCTGTGCCTCCTCCCAAAGTGGGTGGCTGTCCCACATCCTTAGCATATAGTCATGCACCAAATAACATTTCGGTCAACGACGAACCGCATATACGACAGTGATATACCATATTGCCTGAGAGTGTAGTAGGCTATACCATCTAGGTTTGTATAAGTTCACTCTATGATGTTCACACAACAACGTAATCGCCTAACAATGCATTTCTCAGAACTATCCCTGTGTTAAGCTGTGCATGACTGTACTGTATATTGTCTTGTAGGGGTCTGTGCTTGTTTCTCAAGTGTATACATATTTGCATAGGAGGCTACTCCATAAATTATCTCTCCTGCTAGAGTAAATATTTCTTTTTTATTTTATTTTTCAGTTACAATTTACATTCAATATTATTTTGTGTTAGTTTCAGGTACACAGCATAGTAGCCAGACAATCATACACTTTGCAGTGTTTCCTTGATATTTCTAGTACCCACCTGGAACCATACATAGGTATTACATTATTGACTATATTCCCTATGCTGTACTTACTTCCCCGTGATTATTCTGTAACTACCAATTTGTACTTCAGTCCCTTCACCCTTATCACCCAGTCCCCCAAAACCCCTACCCTCTGGCAGCCATCAGTCTCAGACTACACATTTCTTTTTTTTTTTTTAATTTTAGAGAATCTTTTTTTAAGATTTTATTTATTTTTAGAAAGAGGAGAAGTGAGGGATAAAGAGAATGAGAGAAACATCAATGTGTGGTTGCCACTCACACACACGCAACTGGGGACCTGGCCCGCAACCCAGGCATGTGCCCTGATTGGGAATTGAAATGGCTACCCTTTGGTTCCCAGGCTGGCACTCAATCCACTGAGCCATACCAGCCAGGGCAGAGTAAACATTTCTTGAGAACAAACATGAATTAGATAACTATCTATAAAATAAAGAAAAGATATCAACTAGGTTTAATGAATTTATTATTACTCTTTCTACTTCATTAGGTTCAGAAGTCCAGAATCGATTTGGTAAATGAGTAAATTAATTATGAACATTAATTTTGTTCATTATCACACAATATTTCCTCAATAAATAAGATAAACCCAATTATAAGTTAATCAACTTTGAAAGCAGAATTAACCCTTTCCAGACTCAAACAGAACATTTATTGGACTTAGACAGAAATTTCCTAATCCCCAATAAAATAAAAGCTATTTGTCCAAATGTGCCTACCCTATTCTCCCAAAATAAGTTATTTAAGTTGGCTTTGATTCACTACTGCTTTAAGTGTTGACTCCTAATCACACTGTGTTATATCACAGATGACACACATATATTAGGGATTAACAAACTGATCTGTTGAGAGCACAGCTGAAGAAGGCAAGGCAGTGAAGAGGTCACAAACTCTAACCACAGCAGTCCCTCTCTATATCGCAGTTCACTTATCGTGGCCTCACTGTATCACGGGATTTTTTAAAATATTATATTTCATTATTTATCGCAGATTTTTCGCTCTCTCACGGGATTTTGCAGTACTGTATACATATGTTGTTAAAGTCACGAAGGTTTAAGAGTGTAGAATATGTTTAAGGACATAAGTAGTGTTTATAAAAATGTGGTAAAGGTTAATAAGGGAGTGGGAAAGGTTACTAAGGGACTAGGAACGGTTTATAAGGGTGTGGGAAGGGTTTATACAGCCTTAAAATATATATCAATACTAAAATAAATGTAAGGTTCCTGCCTCGCGGATTTTCACCTATCGCAGGGGGGTCTGGAACGTAATCCCCATGATAAGTGAGGGAATACTGTATTGTTACTCATTCTAGCTCAAGTTACTAGCAAGTTCTTACTACCTAATGCCGGGACAAGTGATGACTACCTCCCCCCAACAAAAAGTATGCAGTCGTACCTCAGTACTTGTCAGCTTAAGAACTCGTCAAACCCCGTAACTGTCGCATTTTGACAAGGAAAAAAATGTTTCATCGCTCAGTGCTTGCTTGGGACTCTGCACTTGCTGGAACTTGTATGAGTCACGATGCCGCCCCACAGGAGAAAACACTACATCGTTAGGTACTCATCGCTTTTGGCACTCGTCACGAGTTCCAGAACGAATTAACAAGAAGTACCGAGGTACCACTGTATTTTTTATTTTCTTTAGAGCCCAATTTCACTATAGATTTCCCTTCTAAATTATATACAACATTCAGGAAAAGTCTCTCTGTAAAAATATTTGGTAAAACCTACATATAGTCTTGATACTTATGCTGCCAGAACAAATCCTTGCCCTTTCACCAAATCAACTAATCTAACTGCAAAGAACACATAAACATGAGCACCTGCTCAGTGGTCGATTAACTCCTTAGCCATGCAGTCATCACACTGGCTGGGATACCGTCCCTGCCAGTCCACTAAGTGCAGAACACTTAAAGAGTGTTTGGGATTTTGGTTTGGGATTTATTCTTTAATCACATAGCTAATAAGCCTCTCTATCTTATATATTCTGGATTTATTTTTTCACAATAAACTTACCATTTTTGTGCTTTTATATGTATATTAATATTTCAGTCTTCTAATTTGCATTTTCTCAGAATATGATCTGAACTTTTTCTCACTATTTCATTTCATGTATTTTGTGTAGGTTCACACCCTTTCCTGAAGAAAACAGCACTTCATTCTGCCTTCTCAGAAACTAGCATTCTGCAACTGAATGTATTGGGCTTTAAAAAGCACACTGGAAAAAGCTAATATTTTTCATTGCTACTATTAGCTGAAAGAGAAAAAAAAATCATGCCCTCAATATATTAGTTAGCAATTATAATAGATACAGTAGATGCTCCCAATATAAGAAATGAGATCTGCCCTGGATGGTGTGGCTCAGTGGACTGAGTACCAACCAACCTGTGAACCGAGGGGTCGCCAATTCAGTTCCCAGTCAGGGCACATGCCTGGGTTGCAGGCCCGTCCCCGGTTGGGGGTGTGAAAGAGGCAACCACACATTGATGTTTCTCTCCATCTCTTTCTCTCTCCCTTCTCTAAAATAAATAAATAAATAAGATTTTTTTTTAAATGAGATCTGACTCTGAGAAGCTAAATATTTTGAATAGTCATCACTAACAGGAGGTATAGAACCATCTCACATACTTGGGTAAATACACATATACACAAGCATTTTTGTTTTGTTACCTTAAGAAGCAGCATTTTCTGAAAAGTCATGAAAACCATCCCATCCTGCCTGAGTGAGAGGCAGTATAGTACAGAGGTTAAGAGCCTGAACATGCCGTTTGTTAGCTGTGTGACCTTACGCAAGTTATTTAACCCCACAGAGCTTCAGTTTCCTGATCTGTAAAATGGGGATAATAATAGTACCAATACCATAGGATTGTCATAAGGATAAAGAAGTTAACACATATTAAACCCTTAGGAGCAGCCTGATACACTGATAGGTCCTCAAAAAAATTAGCTATTACTATTCCAGAAAGTCATGCTTCTCTGAAGTCACTCCTAAAAGTCAAAAAAGGACCAGAAATTTAGAAAGCATAAGCTAGGCACCATGATGAGCCATCTCTGAATGGCAAATCAGATGGAGATAGTAAAGGGAGTTGATGAATATAAAGAAATACTTGGGCCATATTATTTGGAACACTGTGGTCCTGCAGCCTTGTTCTTTGCATGCTGTCTTAATAAATTTGGAAATACATCCTTGTAACACAACAAAGGTATAATTTGAACACATTAAAAACTGTTGACTGTACTAATTATATATTGTTACAACAAATTTCTATTATCCTGAAAACATTCAGCTTATAACTTCCTACAGTTTGGTATCCTATCTACCGATAATCTGATGAAAACTGATATATAAAAATGGTATATACTATTTCAGAAGGTTCACAGACCACCTCCTTTTGACACCCCCATAGGTCCTTATATTAAGAAATCCTGATTCAGACCAACCTCCTGAAGAAACTGAGGCCCCAAAAAATTAGATGACTTTTCCCAGTGTCAGTCAAGTAGAGCCCAGTTCTTCTGATCCCAATCTCATACATGTATATGTATATACATACATGTGCAGTTGCTCTTTTCACAATCTCAGCTACTTCCCTTTAAATATGCAGCAGTGAGGTGGAGGGAGAGAGGAAAATAATTTAATCACTACGTAACACCTGGGTACCCCAGTTATTGGCTTATTCCCTGAAAAGCCCTTGGGAGTTTTAGAGCAAAACTCTTAGGCCTTTAGAAGAAACTGTCTGGAGGCTTTGGGGACATTCAGGCCCTAGGACTCCATGACCAAACCTTTCCAATGAAAGGAGACCAAGGAGCCCAACCTCTCCATGGCTTGCTTAGGGAGTCACAGAAGTTACCTGAAGGTGTGAACCAGAAGTGTCTTAGTTCTGCTCTGGGTCCCAAGTTTAGGGTGGGGGTCTGGGAAGTTTTCAGTAAAATAACAGACAATGCTACTCATGTCCTCCACTCAGAGGGAGGGCATCAATGCGGAGACTAAACAAATTCAGGTGACTCTTTTGTGAGGCAAAAGAAAAGAAGCTACAAATATTGCCCACCTGTCCAATAACAATCATCTCAGATAGTCTGTATTCATGGACACTAACAGAGCACCTGCTTAAGGTTCAACAGAACTCACAAGAAAGGAAGACAAGTTTATCAGCATTCAGTGAAAAGAAGAGGACTTCCAAATTGGGGGAGAGGAGATCAAGAAAGGTTTCCTGGGACTTCTGGCCAAGATAGAGGCGTAGACAGACACACTGCGTCTCCCTCCACAACTAAAAAGGAATACAACTACCTCAAAACTAGAAACCACAAGAAATTCCAGAAAATCAAACTGCATGGAAGTCCAGCAAACAAAGATATAAAGAAAAAATACTCATCCAGACAGGTAGGAGGGGCGGAGCCAGGGCGCAGAGGACGCGATGTGATGGCAGCAGCAGTGGCAGGCTGCTGGAAAGCGCAGTCACATTTTAAAAAGTCAGGAGGGACACCTGGCGAGCGTTCCCAGCTCCTCACTGGACCTCGCAGTTCACAGTCTCAGCACTGGAGAAAATCAAGCCTCATTGCTTCTGACTGTGCAGACCAGGGGGGGTTGGGGTGCAGGCAGAAACTGCTGGTCTCAGCATAGTCCGCTTGTCTAAAGGGCCCCCATGGTCCTAGAACGTCCGCAGACCCACCCACTCTGGGAACGATGGCCAGGGCAGCAGCTAGAGGAGCACCAGTCTGGTGCAGAAGTGGGAGAGGTGCCTGGAAAAGGGGCGAGTGCTGGGCAGGCAGCATTGTTCCCTCTCAGACTCCTCCCCCACGTACAGCGCCACAACGTGGTGAAATAGGTCGCCCTGTACTAACAAATTCCTAAGGCTCCGCCTTAGGAGTGACAGCTCTACCTGGGACGCAGAGGCAAACAAACACAGGAGCCTGTCAGAATGAGGAGACAGAGAAGTATGGCCCAAAAGGGGGGACAGATCAAGGTTCCAATGTGAGAGCTAAGCGACGAGGAGATAGACAACCTAACAGATGCAGAATTCAAAACACTGGTGATAAAAGATGCTCACAGGCTTGAGAGATATGCTTGAGTACAGCAAACGCATAAGGGAAGAAGTGAAGGCTATGCTAAGTGAGACAAAGGAAAATCCACACAAAACCAATGGTGAAGGGAAGGAAACCAGGATTCAAATCAATGATTTCGAACATAAGGAAGAAAAAAAGTCAACCAGTACAGAATAAGGAAGCGAGAATTGAAAAAAATTAAGAAAACTTCCCAAATTTTGCAAAGCAGATGGGCATACAGGTCCAGGAAGCATGGAGGGTCCTGGGCGAACTGGACCCAGAGGGGACCACATCAGGCCGCATCATGACTGAGATGCCAAAGGTGAAAGATAAAGAGAGAGTCCTGGGGGCAGTAAGAGAGAGGCGGACAGTTGCCTACAGGGGGGTACCTATAGGACTCTCAGCTGATTTCTCAGAGGACACTTTGCAGGCAAGAAGGGACTGGCAAGAAGTATTTAAAGTGATGAAAAGCAAGGACCTACAACCAACATTACTCTATCCAGCAAAGCTATCATTTGGAATGGAAGGGCAGATGACGTGCTTCCCAGACGACGTGAAGCTAGAGGAGTTCATCATCACCAAGCCGTTATTATATGAAATATCAAAAGGACTTACTTAAGAAAAAGATCAAAACTATGAACACTAAAATGACAACAAACTCACAACTATCAACAACTGAATCTAAAAAATAAAAACAAAATCCAACTAAGCAAACGAGAATAGGAATAGAATCATAGGCATGAGGGTCATTTGGAGGGCTATCAGCTGGGAGGGGGGAGGGGAAGAAATGGGGAAATGATATAGGGACTAAGAAGCATAATCTGTTGGTACAAAATAGACAGGGGAATGTTAAGAATAATATAGGAAAGGGTGAAGCCAAAGAACTTATGTGCATGACCCATGGACGTGAACTAAGGGGGGTGAAATTGCTGGAGGGAAGGGGGGTACTGGGCAGAGGGGAGCAAAGGGGAAAAATTGCAACTACTGTAACAACATAATCAATAAAATATACTTTAAAAAAAGGTTTCTTGGGAGAAGGCACATGGGGCAAGACTGTGGAGCTTGTAAAGGGCCTTTCACATTGTGTCCAATGCAAGGTAAAGCCTTCTGTGGTCCTTCTTTTAACCTGACTTTCAAACTGTGTTCAAACAGTGTAATAAATATTTTTTTAAAGATTTTATTTATTTTTAGAGAGAGGGGAAGGGAGGGAGGAAGATATGAAGAGAAACACCAATGTGTTGTTGCCTCTCATGCTTCCCCAACTGGGGACCCGGCCTGCAGCCCAGGCATGTGCCCTGACTGGGAATCAAATTGGCAATTCTTTGGTTCGCAGGCTGGTGCTCAATCTACTGTGCCACACCAGTCAGGGCAGTTTTTTTTATTTTTTAAGTGCTATAAACAATAAACAAGAGAGATACACACAGAGTACTTTTCTCAACTAATAGCAAGGTCCACAGGAGGGAACTGATGGGGATCAGTGTGAGAACCATTGTGGTCCCTGCCACAGGGGCCGGCGCACCTGTAGCCTGATGATTCCAGAAGCCAGAACAGCAGAGAGGGCCCGTGGGAGGAAGCCAGGAAGAAAGAATTTTTAAAAAGCTGCAGTGCTCTGGTGAAGGGCATTGGGAGAGAGCCAGACATGCCCTGAAGTGACGGGATAGTGTCAAAAACAAAATAGTATCCTCCTCGTCCAAGTGACCCAATCAAAGCTCCCCACCCTTGCTTTGCTGTTGCCCATTAAAACTAAAGTTCCAATCAGCACCAGAGGCCCCCGTCATACAGTCCTGAGAGCCCATTAGGTACCCTACAATCTCTGCCCACATTACAACACACTCAAGTTTGAGTCCAAGCAGGCCGAGCACTTAACCCTACAAATGCTCTCTAAAGGAGGGCAGAGGACTGGAAAATTAATGTGTAACTCCAAATATTAGCTTTCTGACAAGGGGCTACCCCCAAACCACACCCCTGATGAGCAAACGGAAAAGAATTTCAGGGCACACCCAACTTCCTCCCTTAAAGTGCCGCTTCACTTTTAATATCACACTCAGAGCCTGGAGACGCTAAGGTGGGGAGGACGATGCCCCACTCGGGGCCGGCAGGCCCCTGTGGCACGCTCGCGGTAGGCGGGCGCCTTTTCCCACCACCCACCCTCACTTTCTGCGCAAATGTCCCTCCCGCCGCCAGCCCGGACCTTCCGCCCACGCCAGCTAACAGAGTGGAGCGCAGGCGTAGACGCCCCCAGCGCGCGCCACAGCAGGCCCCCCCAAGCTACTTACCGAAGCGCTGCACGCCTCATAGCGCTCTGCAGCCGCGCACAGGACCAAAGACCCGGGCCCCCCGCGCCTGTGGTGGAGAGTAGTAGACGTAATGGACAGTGCAAGAGCAAGTACGACAGCCACTGCGACAACTTTCGCAAAAGCGGGACCAGATCTCGCCTCCCAGGACCGCACCCTCACCACCAGGCCTCCTGGGCACCTCCGCCCACGCTGCCTGGGGGCGGGTCCTCGCTGCCCAGGGGCGGGGCCACGCTAGCCTGAAGCTCAGCTCATTGGCGGGAAACTGGAATCGTTCATGTAGAGCTTCCGACGCAATCAGCTGGGGGGAGCACATTACTGACTGGGGGCCAGCTTAACAGCGCCATTGTTGATTAAATACACCACCGAGCATGGCCAGGGTGTGACATGGGCGGGAAGTGTGACGAGGTCCTTAGAGCTTGTCTCCGTTATCCCTCTTCGTTGAAGGACGCGTGACTTTGACTGCCACGCCTAGGCTCCCAGTCCATGATTCTTGATTTTAACTGTACCTTGGCATCTTCTGGGCAGTTTTCCAAACTACTAATGCCGGGCTTCACCCTCTGGAGACTCTGATTTAGTTAGTCAGGGGTGTGGCAGGAGCCACAGGTGATGCTAAAATAAGCAAAGGTTGAGAACAAGTGACCTGAAAGGGAAAAACAGAACTGTTCCTCTTCTAATCTTGGCCTGCCCCCTGGTGTTGAAAAGTTGGACATCTTGGGCGGCCCAGAGAAATTCAAGGCCACAGCGGTAAGACGATTTTACCCTAGCCCCTTAGTCTCCACTTCATTCAACAAATTCTTTCTTTAAGGATTTTATTTATTTACTTTTAGAGAGAGGGGAAGGGAGGGAGAAAGAGAGGGAGAGAACCATCAATCGGTTGCCTCTCACACACCCACAACTGGGCACCTGGCCCACAGCCCAAGCATGTGCCCTGCCTAGGAATCGAACCAGCAATCTTTTGGTTTGCAAGCTGGCGCTCAACCCACTTAGCCATATGAGCCAGGGTTCAGCAAATTCTTTTATTTCATTTTATTTTAGAATTTATTTCTTAATCTTTAGAGAGAGCGGAAGGGAGGGAGGAAGAGGGAGAGAAACATTAATGTGTGAGAGAAACATCCATCAGTTGCCTCTCACACACCCCCAACTGGGGACCTGGCAGAAACCCAGGCATGTGCCCTGACCGGGAATCAAACCGTGAGTTCACAGGCCTGCACTCAGTCCCCTGAGCCACGCCAGCCAGGGCCAATAAATTCTTTTTTTTTTAAGTATATTTTATTGATTATATTGTTACAATAGTTCTAATTTTTTCCCCTTTGCTACCCTCCACCCAGCACTCCTCTCCCCCAGCAATGCCCCCCCCCCACATCCATGCCCATGGTTCGTACATACAAGCTCTCCCGCTTCACCCTTTCATCAATAAATTCTTATTGAGCTGTTTCCAGTGTACTAGATGTTCTTGTAGATGCTGGGGATACAACAAAACAGACAAAAATTTCTGCCTTTAGGGGGCTTACCTTACAGGAAAAGAAAACAAGTCAGCAAGCAAGTTAGCAAATAACATTTCAAACGCGGAAAAGTGGTCTAAAAAGGAAATAAAACAAGGTAATAGAGGGAATCTTTTGAGAAGATGCTCATTTCCTAGGAGACAGGGTCCATATTCTGCTTCTGGTACTCCATGCTTAGCAAAAACTTGCCAACTTTGATCAAATAATGCATTCTGCTGGGATGGAGTTTTGGAGGAGTCTTGGTGAAAAGACTGGATAGTGGCCTGGAAAGTCACAGAGAAGAAGTGACATTTGAGAGAGTTCTTCCCTTAAAGGAAGAGATTAAATTATCTAAATTGAATTTTTCACTTTCATAACTAAACCCTTTATAAAGAACCTAAGATAGCTTTCAAAAAATTAACGGGGAACATGTTTATTTGCCTTTCTGTCTCACACTACCATATATACCTGGCTAACTTAAGTGTGTTGTTTTAATTAAAGGCACCCGTGAGAGCTGGCCGAGTATCACTGCATCAATGGCCCAGTTGAGCATTTCCTGGAAGGAGAGTTCCCTGAATGACCTGGCAGGGTCACCATCACTACTAAGTCAGATAAAACTTGTACTGGAGGCAATTAGGGTTATGCGTCCTCAGCGGAAGTGAGTCGAATAAGCAAGACATCCCTTTTTGCTGCATTTTTTGATGACTCAGTTCCATTTCCTGTGGGAATATGCCTCCCAGGAGAGTTCTGAGCTGAGCGCCCGCTCACTGAGGGAGAGTCACCACTTGGCTAACATGAACTCTGTCCTTGGATAGACAGATCTTCAATCCACCTCTTCCTTGTGTCATGTTTGTTCAAGTCAAGACACATATATCATGTGCCTACTCTATAAGAGAAAATCTGCTTGATGCTGGAGCCATAGGCTGAAAACAGCAGTCCCTGCCTCAGAGGAGCTCACATGTGGCTTCCCGACTCATTTCACAGATAAAGGAAACTGATGTTCTGGACTTTCTGGTTTCTTGCTCTCGTCTGTTCATGCTATAGTACTCCCTTCATTGAGTATCTTCCTCCCTTTGTGGACTCACAGGGCCTAACTGAAGTTCTTCTTTTAAGAGAATTTCCTGACTCCTGTAATCATTCTTAACTTTTACTTTTTCTGCATTTCTATTTCACTAAGTCTGTACCTGACAATTCATCACTTAATTATACTTTGCCTTGTATTCTTTCTTAATTATTTGAAGTATCCATCATGGTACTCCAATAAAACTATAAGCTTCTTGAAGGCGTGAGTCATCTTTTAAATTTCAAGTCTGGGTACATAGTTAATTCTCAATATCTAGTTACCATTTAATTGACTGGATGATGAAAACCAGCTTTTGAGCAGGCTAGTAATGGAGGGAGATGAATAGTAAGCAACCTCCCACCTTCAGAAGATAGTTTAGTCCTAACCCACCCTTCAAAAACCAGCTGGGCTGGGTTTAAAGAACCTTCCACAAGAGCATAATATAAAAACAAAAAGGACCTACATTGTACGTAGATCATATTCATGATCCATCCAAAACAAGCAAGCAGAATAGAAACAGACTCATGGGTACAGAGAACAGACTGACAGTTGCCAGATAGGAGAGGGTTTGGGAGGATCTTGAAGGGTGTAGATTAACACATGGATAATAGACAGATTAAATTAAATTTAGGATGCTGTGGAGGGTAGCTTTTGAGGTTGACATTTATCACAGATTAACTAAGTTGTTCTCCCATGCAATAAATCAACCCTTTTTCACTTTTTTTAATGGTTGAATCATATTCCATTGTATATATGCACCACTTCTTTATCCATCGCATATGCTCTTTGACCCAGCATTCCAGCCTTAGGCAAATACTTTATAAATTACTGCTCCTGTACTCAAGGACATATACAAGAATGATCATAACAGCATTTTGTTCCAAATGGTGGGGGAGGGAAAAAGGAAGCAATCTAAATGTCCATCAATAGGAAAATTTGTTTAATCTTAAATCCTCTGAGGATGAATTTTAATCCAATTAGTCCATAATAATTGCACTAATCACAGGGTTTCAAGATCAATACTCCTTTTAAAGGATACATTTAAATGCTTATAATTTAGGTGATGGAGGCTCCCACAGTGGTTGCTGTCAGTGGGGTGGGGAGCTCTGTGCGCCTCAGACTGAGCCCTTCAGCCCCCTGCTTCCCCTCAGCCTACCTCGCTCCTCAGCACCATGACCACCACCACCACCACCACATTCAAGGGCATTGACCCCAACAGCAAGAACAGCTCCCAGTTTTCATGGCCTTCCACTGGCGGATCAAATTTTTCATTAGGCTCTGATGAATCATCAAAACAACACATGAGCCCTTGCTAGTGTGGCTCAGTGAATTGAGCATCAGCCTGCAAACCAAAGGGTCACAGGTTTGATTCCCAGTCAGGGTACATGCCTGGGTTGTGGGCCAGGTGTGCAAGAGGCAACCACACACTGATGTTTCTCTCCTTCTCCCTCCCTTCCTCTCTCTCTAAAAATAAATACAATCTTTTTTAAAAAACACATGAGGAAGAACAAAATAGCTTCTAGCATCTTTGGGACAATTGAGGAAAATCCCCCTTCATGGGCCAAGTCAGCAGGGGCCAAGTCTAGTGGTGGCAGAAAAGATAGAGTCATCTGGACCACAAAGAAGGAACTTTTCCAAAGCAAACTCTGGAGACTTCTTAATTCTGAAGGGACAAGGTGACATTCATGAAAACATGGACACAGACTTGCAGGCCAGCCTGGGACAGAGTGAGGAGACGCTGTGCCCGCTGCTCCAGTGCTCAGCCTGGTAAGAAGAAACCCCCCTGGTGGCAAGTCCAGCCTTGTCCTGGGTTAGCCCCAAATGTCCTGAACTCTGTCGTGTTGTTTATTTGTTTTCTCCATGCTTGTGAACTGCACATCTTGAGCCTGACTGTACATCTTTTGGATTTGTTTCATTTAAAAAGAAGCACTTTAAAAAACAATAATGAAACATAAATGCTTATAATTTAATATTTCCTTCGTCTATCCCTTTCACACATATGAATAAGTTTAAACATTCCAAATAGGAGAAACATGCACTCTTGGGATATTCTCTGGAGAAAACTGTGTGATTCTCTGTCTCCCATACCGGCTCACTGGGTTGAAATGCCTTGTTGAATTCACCATGGTTCAGGTACTAGCCCTAGATATACAGGTCAGACACTTGACTTGTCACTTCACTAAAGTTGAATCTGTGTCCCTAGCAGGACTCACATCAACCAAAAGACTAATAAATGAAATAAGAATATTAATCTTGTAACTCATAATGAATGTAGGCCTGCTTGGGGGCCAGGAGAAACCCAATTATAGTCAGAACATTTACTGATGAGTATGACATCACTTGCATTCAGCTAAGATTCATTTACTAGAAATTAAGGACCATGAAGGCAAAGATTTTTCTTTGATTTTCTATTGCTATAATAACTATGGAGAATACAACCATGCCTGAAACAATAAAAATCTGTCAAATAAGGATGGATCTTGCTCGTGGCTCCCCAAGTCTGTAGGTTCTGAATTGCAATTCTTCCTTTTTTCCCAAATAAATCTTTTTGGTGATAAAAATCTGTCAAATAAATGATATAGTTAAATAAATGTTAAATAAGGAGAGACAATATGTAAATACCCATCTCAAAAGTCAACTACTGGAGTTCTTGCATCAGTCAGGGTATCTTGCTCCAGGACACAGCCAGAGTGATCAGTGCCAATTTTGGCCTCTTAGATTCTTCTTTTTCTACGCTTTTAGGACTGATCCTAGCAGACACCTTTAGTTGCCTCCCCTATCCATCTCAAAACACAAAAGGAAGACTTCTGGGGAACAGCAGTCCCTCTCTATATCGTGGTTCACTTATCGTGGCCTCACTGTATCACGGGATTTTAAAAAATATTCTATTTAATTATAAAAATCGCGGATTTTTTGCTATATTGCAGGATTTTGCAGTACTGTATACGTATGTTGTTAAAGTTACGTAGGTTTAAGGGTGTAGAATATGCTTAGGAACATAAGTAGTGTTTATAAAAGTGTGGAAAAAGTTCATAAGGGAGTGGGAAAGGTTAATAAGGAACTGGGAATGGTTTATAAGTGTGTGGGAGGGGTTTATAAAGCCTTAAAATATATATAAATACTAAAATAAATGTAAAGTTCCTACTTCGCAGATTTTCACCTGTCGCGGGGGTGGGTCAGTCTAGAACGTAATCCCCAGGGAATACTGTATTCTTGGAAAGACGTTGCTTCCCTGACAAAAGGACAAAGCCTCACCAGGAGAACAAATTTTGCTACTGACCTCCCCTCCCTGCTTGGGATGCTGACGTGAAGACATAATGCTTGGAGTTCTCACAGCCCTGCCGTGTTCATGAAATGAGTTGAGGATGACTGGCAGAGTGGGAAAACACCCAGATCCTTAATAGCATGCTTAATTGCAAAACTAGCCCTGGAACTGGCTGCCTCCAGGCTTCTAATAGAACTTTTTAAAGTTTCTATGGCTTAAACTACTTCAAGTAGTGTATTCTGTTAGTTGTAGTCAAAAGCACTCCTAACTAATGATAATCATCAAGTTTGTTATAAGATACACCTTCCTCTTTAGATATGTTAATACATTCAGTCAGTTACAGCCAAATATTGACTGGTCTGGGATACAGCTTGAATATCTTTGCTTGCCCTGGCTGGTGTGGCTCAATGGGTTGAGCACTGGCCTGTGAACCAAAAGGCCACCAGTTCAATTCCCTGTCAGGGCACATGCCTGGTTTGCAGGCCAGGTTCCCAGGTGGGTGTGTGTGAGAGGCAACTGATTGATGTTTCTCTCACACATCGATGTTTCTCTCCCATTCTTTCTCCCTCCCTTACCCTCTCTCTCTGAAAATAGATTTAAAAAATTTTTTTAATATATCCGTTTGATTTTAAGTTGCACTTTCAGAAGTTATCCTAATTTCACTCATTTCTAATTCCACTACCCAAATCATGCAACCACCCCAACCGTGACAATACTGAGTACCTCAGCTCTCCTTCCCCAGCACTCCTTTGCCTAATCTGTTACTTCTTTCAAATCCTTCCAAGTCATGCCAGATTGCAGGCATTTCTGAACCAAAATAATCTCTTTTATCATCATAAAACTGATTTCAATGTTAATGTTATTATCAACAAAAGCTATTCAATTCCATTTGTGGGAGTCTGGATATCATGTTTACTTATTCTTTATGTCATTCAAATGTTGAGAAGTAAATACAAGATGTTTTAGGTTTTTCCCTTGGTATTACTTTCCTGATAGATATAAGATATCAGAAACAGCAGTAGTCCTACTCTTCTGTTTGTCCCATCTGTTTTTGTTCCTCTTGTCTTCCCTTGGATTATTTTGTTATGAATCCATTTTATCTCCTCTATTGACTTATAAGCTATACCCTTTTTTTTTAGTATACATCTTTAACTTATTAGAGTCTACCTTTAAACATTATAGCATTTAACATGTTCCAGGAGGTTGTTTGAGAAGCAATTTGTTCAAAAACCGAATCATACAGGTGACTGATCATACAGGTATCAGTATGAAAGGGTTGTTGGGTCAAGAACTGAAGCTTTTTTTTTTTTGACAACCGAGACATTTTTTCCATGAACAACTTGGTTGAGAACCAATTTGTTCAAGATGGGAGGCATTTAAGAACCAAGGTTTGATCGTAAGGTAAGAATCTTATAACAATATACTTCTCACTCCACCTCACCCCCTTTTTCGTGCTGTTGTGCTCATACATTCTACTTCTACAGATTTTATAAATTCCATAATATAATGGTATTATTCTCACATTAGGCAGTTAACTTATAAAGATATTAAAAATAAGAAAAATACCTTTTATGCTAACCCACATATTTACCATTTCTGGTACTCTTCATTCCTTTGCATCCAGCTGGTATCATTTTTCTTCAGCCTGCAGAACTTCCTTTAGCATTTTTTGTAGTACAAGTTCACTAGTGATGAATTCTCTTGGTTTTCGCATACCTGAAGTGTCTTTATTGTGCCTTCATCTCTGAAGGAATTTTCACCAGATATAAAATTCTAGGTTGACCGTGTGTTTCTTTCCATGCTTTAAAAATGTTATTCCACTGTATTCTGGTTTGCATTGTTTTTAATGAGACACCAGTTATCAGTCTCATCTTTAAGATTTTCTCTTTATCACTGGTTTTCAGAAATTTAATTCTGAAGTGCATCGGTGTGGTTTTCTTTATGTTTATTCTGCTTGGGGTTCCCTGGAATTCTTGAATATTTTCATTTATAGTTTACAATGAATTTGGAACATTCTGAAATTGAGTAAAAAATTTATAAATTGTAAATTGTGTTTCATTGCTCTATATTGCTGAAGGTAAATGAAGAGTGGTTAACCACTATGCACAACCATTTATCAGATTTTTGTTTTCAACCATGGCTCCAGAAACTAGGTACTAAAAGAAAGTTTGGGAAATTGTTAGTCTGCCATTCTGTCCAGATTCTAAGCACTATCATTGCCTAATTTCCCTCTGTCTGGTATAACTGTAAAATGTCTGTTAAAAAAAGACTTCTGGTCAATATGGAGGTGTAAGTAAACACAGTTCACCTCCTCACACAAGCAGAAAACAATTACAACTAAACTACAAAACAACTATAACCCAGAATTGTCAGAAAATCAAGCTGTGTGGAAGTCCAACAACCAAGTAATTAAAGAAGTCATACTGATCCAGACCAGTAGGAGGGGCAGAGACTCAGAGACACACAGAGGTGCATGAAGACACACTGAGATGTGGAGATGCAGAATGCGTGGTATCACACCCACTGTGGTGAATAAAAAAAAGGAGGGATATCTTGGGAGCAAGGGATCCCAGGCTCAGACCAGACCACCCAGCCCAAGCTTCCAGTACCAGGAAGATAAGACCCCATAACTTCTGGCTGTAAAAACCAGTGAGGGTTAGAGTGGCAGAAGAAACAGCGGGATTCTCAGGTGTCTCCTCTTAAAGGGCCTGCCACAGACTTAGGACTTAATGCAGACTCTCTCCTTCTGGGCTCCAGCACAGGGGCAGCAGCTGGAAGGGCACCAGTGGCATACAGGGAGAAACTGAAGTGTCTGGCATCCTGGCAAGTGCTGGGGGACAGCTTCCTCTGAGACAAAAGTCGAGAGTCCAGGCAGCAGCCATTGTCCCCTTTCTGAGCCCTCCCACACACAGATGCACAGAGCAGGGACACCATATCTGAGACTCCATCAACCTGATTAACTTGTGTTGCCCTGCCCTGCTGATTACCGAGGGCTCTGCCCCATCCAACTTACCAGTGTGCTTTTCTACAATAGGTCACGCTAGTAGACAGGGAGTCAAAGCAGTTCTACCTAATACATAGAAACAAACACAGGGAGGCTACGAAATGGAGGAGACAAAGGAATACGGCCCAAATGAAATAACAGAACAAAACTCCAGAAAATAAACTAAGCAAAATGGAGATAAGTAATCGATCAGATGCAGAGGTCAAAACACTGGTTATTAGAATGCTCAAGGAACTCATTGGGTACTTTGACAGCATAAAAAAGGGATGATGGGGACTTCCAGCCAAGATGGAGGCCTAGACAGACACGCTGCGTCTCCTTACACAACTAAGAAGGTATACAACTACTTCGAAACTAGAGACAACCAGAAGTTCCAGGAAACTGAGCTGCATGTAAGTCCAAAAAACAAAGATATAAAGAAGAAATACTCATCCAGACAAGTAGGAAGGGTGGAACCAGGGCAGAGAGGACGCGGTGTGGTGGCAGTGGAGGTGGCGGCGGCAGCGGCGGCGGGCCAGCAGTAAGTGCAGTCACATGTTTTAAAAAGTTGGGAGGGACACCTGGGGAGCACTCCCAGCACCAGACCAGACCACACAACTCATGGTCCCAGCACTGGGGAAAATCAAGCCTCATTGCTTTTGACTGTGCAAACCAGTGGGGGTTGGGGCAGAAGCAGAAACTGCCAGTGTCTCAGAAGAGTCCGCTTGCTTAAAGGGCCCCCACGGTCCTAGAACATCCACAGACCCACCCACTCTGCAAATGACGGCCAGGGCAACAGCTAGAGATGTGCCAGTCCCATATGGAAGTGGGAGAAGTGCCTGGAAAAGGGGCAAGTGTTGAGCGAGTGGCGTTGCTCCCTCTGAGACCTCTCCCCTACATAAAGCGCCACAATGTGGTGAAACAGGTCACCTTCTACTCATGCATATCTAAGGCCCCGCCCCTTACAACATAGCAAGAGCAACAGCTGTACCTGAGACACAGAGGCAAACAAACACAGGAGCCTGTCAAGATGAGGAAACAGGTAAATATGGCCCAAAAGGAGGAACAGATCAAGGTTCCAGTGGGAGAACTAAGCAACAAGGATTTAGCCAACCTAACAGATGCAGAGTTCAAAACACTGGTGATAAAGATGCTCACGGGCTTGACAGACATGCTTACGTACAGCAAATGCATAAGGGAAGAAGTGAGGGCTATGCTAAGTGAAACAAAGGAAAATCCACACAAAACCAATGGTGAAGGGAAGGAAACTGGAGTTCAAATCAATGATTTGGAACATAAAGAGGAAAACAACAGACAACCAGTACAGAATGAGGAAACAAGAATTGAAAAAAATGAAGAGAGGTTTAGGAACCTCTGGGACAACTTTAAACATGCCAACACCCAAACCATAGGGGTTGCCAGAAGGAGAAGAGGAAGAGCAAGAAATTGAAAACTTATGTGAGAAAATAATGAAGGAAAACTCCCCATATATGGTGAAGGAAATAGACATACAAGTCCAGGAAGCACAGAGAGTCCCAAAGAAGCTAGACCCAAAGAGGACCACACCAAGACACATCATAATTAAAACGCCAAAGTTGAAAGATAAAAAGAGAATCTTAAAAGCAGCAAGAGAAAAGCAGAGGGTTACCTACAAATGGGTGCCTATAAGACTCTTAGCTGATTTCTCAAAAGAAACTTGGCAGGCAAGAAGGGACTGGCAAGCAGTATTCAATGTGATGAAAAGCAAGGACCCACACCAAGATTACTCTATCCAGCAAAGCTGTCATTTAGAATGGAAAGGCAGATGACGTGCTTCCCAGACAAGATAAAGCTAAAGGAGTTCATCTTCACCAAGCCATTATTATATGAAATGTCAAAGGGACTTACTTAAGAAAAAGAAGATCAAAATGATGAACATTAAAATGACAACAAACTCCGAACTATCAACAACTGAATCTAAAAAATAAAAACAAAATTCAACTAAACAAACCAGAATAGGAAGAGAATCATAAGTATGGGGATCGTTTGGAGAGTTATCAGCTGGGAGGGGGAAGTGGGAGAAATGGGGAAATGCTGCCGGGATGAAGCATAATCAGTTGGTACAAAATAGACAGGGGGACGTTAAGAATAATATAGGAAAGGGTGAAGCCAAAGAACTTATACACACAACCCATGGACATGAACTAAGGAGGGTGGGATTGCTGGAGGGAAGGGGGTTACTGGGTGAAGGGGAGCAAAGGGGAAAAAATTGGGACTACTGTAACAATATGATGAATAAAATATACTTTATAAAAAGGGATTATGGAAGGAGAAGAGAAAGAGCAAGAAACTGAAAACTTATTTGAAAAAAAATAATGAAAGAAAACTTCCCAAATTTGGTGAAGGAAATAGACATACAAGTCCAGGAAGCACAGAGAGTCCCAAACAAGATGGACACAACGAGGACCACACCAACACATATCATAATTAAAATGCTAAAGGTTAAAGATAAAAAGATAATCTTAAAAGCAGCGAGAGAAGAGCAGAGTTACCTACAAAGGCGTTCCCATAAGACTGTCAGCTGATTTCTCAAAAGAAACTCTGAAGGCTAGAAGGGAGTGGCAAGAATTATTCAAAGTGATGAAAAGCAAGGAACTACAACCTATATTACTGTATGCAGCACAGCTATCATTTAGAATAGGACAGATAAAGTACTCCCCAGACAAGGTAAAACTAAAGGAATACATCATCACCAAGCCATTATTGTATGAAATGTTAAAGGGACTTATTTAAGAAAAAGAAAATCAACACTATGAACATTAAAATGGCAGTAAATTCACAACTACCAACAATGGAATCTAAAAAACAAACTAAGCAAACAAGCAGAACAGAAACAGAATCATAGATGTGGAGATCATTTGGAGGGTTATCAGTTGAGAGGAGCAAGAGGGAGAATAAGGGAAAAGGCAAGGGTTAAGAAGTACAAATTAGTAGGTACAGAATAGACAGGGGGATGTTAAGAACAGTATAGGAAATGGAGAAGCCGAACAACTTATACTCATGACCCACGTACATGAACTAAGATGGAGATAGCTGGAGGGAATGGGGGGTGCTGGGCAGAGGGGGTCAAAAGGGGAAAACTGAAACATAACATAATCAATAAAATATATTTTAAGAAAGAAGGAACAAAGTTGTGTTCTGCATTAATATGTTCTACACAATGGCCTCTTCAACATTTTCTCCTACACTTACTAAGCCTGCTTAAAAGAAAAAAACTCCAGGTGTTGTTTATAGCTGAATGTTAATCAGGTCACAGATCAGGCCCACTTCTACAGTGAGTCAGGGTTGCAAATAATTTATCCTAGGTGATGTGTCCTGGACTGGACTTCGTCCACCTGTTGTCTAGCCAGGCAGACAAAATACTATGGGCGGAGTGCAACAGACATTGCAATACTGAGTACCCAGCCTCTGTGATGATTCCTGTTTCTATGACCTCCTGGGCAGGCCTCCTTGGTTGGAAAACATTAACAGAATCATTGCACACTTATTATTCATGAGGTAAGTCAAAGTTTCATGACAAAGTTCAATGAATAAGAGAATGATCCTGTGTAACGGCAGGAGAAAAATAGGTTTAGGGACAAATCCTTCTCTCTCCCTATTGAACCATTCATAATGACTCTTCCTACTGCAAAAATTGTTATAATCCTTGCAGTACCAGGTAGACAGAAAGGAATGAAATTCAGAGGGTACCTATTATATTCTAAGCACTCCACAAAGGACTTTATAATAGCATTTAATATTCACAACCCTAGGAGGAGGGAACTATTAACTCCATTTTACAGATAAGCACTCTGAGATTAAAAAACCTGTCCCAAATCACACAGCTGATAACTGGCTGTGCTGGAATTTGTATCTAGGTCTGCCTGACCTCAAAAATCCCTAGTTTTTCTGCCACACAAGTGGACTCAACTCCAACAATCAAAAAATACTTACTGCCCTGGCTGGTGTGGCTCAGTGGATTGAGTGCCACCCTATGAACTGAAAGGTCACAGTTTGAGTCCCAGTCAGGGCATATTCCTGGGTTGCAGACCAGGCCTCCAGTTGGGGGCACGCGATAGGCAACCGATCAATGTATCTCTCGCACATCAATGTTTCTCTCCCTCTCTTTCTCCCTCCCTTACCCTCTCTCTAGAACTAAATAAAATCTTTTTTTAAAAAGTACTTACTAAGTCAACTACCCCTAGGGTCCATGCCAATAGGTTGGCATTGTCTAAGGCACTCGCTTGGATAAGAAAACCCATTCTTCCTGACAGATGATGAATGTGTATACAATCTATGAGGGAAGAACATAAATTAAGACCTGTGGACCATCTTCAAAGTACTGGGAGAGCACTTATCTCAGAAAGAGTGATGGTCTTGTGATGCCCCAAATTCACTGGCTAGATGTCCAGAGAGGAATCTTCATGAGCTGAAAGCCCTATGGCCTCTGGAATTCTCCTTCTATGAAGGAGTCTGGATGGGGGTAGCTTCCTGCAGCCTCTAAGGGTAGCAGGGATCTCTTAGTAAGTTGATTGTCTACTTGTCTCAGGCTGTAGGCATTCCCGATCCATAGTGCAGAGTCCTAGTTATCAGTCCCGTTCTTGATATGTGGTGCAGGGATGCAGGGCAGAGAAGGAAGACTTAGGAAGAGGAAGATATTGGGGAGATTGGAACTGTCAAGAGCAAGCATTCTTGTTGTAATTAAACAAGGTGTGTGCGAGAGAAACATAATTTGTGAAAAGGGGACCAAATGTGTTGAATATTTACAGTTTTTTGCCTAAGCGCCAGCCTTAGGATAGTATGTGATAAAATCTGTTTTTAAACTTTCCATTTTTGCCAGAAGATCTGAGGGCTATAATTACACAGTGCTATAACGAACGATCTTTTGCCCAAGATTCAGGAGACCTTAGTTGTATTCCTGACTCTGCTACTTTCTAACTTTGTGACCCTGGGCAAGTGCTTTACCCTCTCTGGGCTTCAGTTTTCTTTCTTCCTCTTTCTTCCTTTCTTCCTTTCTTCCTTTCTTCCTTTCTTCCTTCCTTCCTTCCTTTCTTCCTTCCTTTCTTTCTTTCTTTCTTTCTTTCTTTCTTTCTAGATTTTATTTCATTTTTAGAGAGAGGTGAAGGAAGGGAGAAAGAGAGGGGGAGAAATATCGATGTGCGAGAGATACATCGATCAGTTGCCTCTCTCACACCCCCAACCAAGGACCCAGCCTAGGCATGTGCCCTGACTGGGAATTGAACTAGCGACCCTTCTGTTCACAGGCCAGCACTTAATCCACTGAACCACACCAGGCAGGGCTGGGCTTCAGTTTTCTTAGATGAGAAGTTTGGACTAGAGAATCACTAACATTCCATGCTTCTATGATGACAGAAATCTCAACAATACAGATTGGAGGGCTTCAAAGGAAAAAAAAATTCTTATTCTTCCAGTTTATATTTATCCAGGCCAGCTTTATTTAAATGGCTGACTTCTCTCCCAGTTTTCCCCCAAAGCTCTGAATGGAACTGTATAGTTAACCGTTTTTTAGTATAACAACAAATATCTTTTCAATTTAATAGAATCTAGATGACACAGTGGGACATCTGTAAAAAAAAAAAAAAAAAGAAATAATACATGGCAGTTAAGACTAAATGAAATCATAGCTGTAAAATGCCAAGCAAGTCACGCCACTCATAGTAGATACTAACAAATGCTAGTCAGCCCTGGCTGTTGTTGCTCAGTGGATTGAGCACCAGCCTGTGAACCAAAGGGTCACTGGTTCAATTCCCAGTCAGGGCACATGCCTGTGTTGCGGACCAGGTCCCCAGTTGAGGGCGCACAAGAGGCAACCACACGTTGATATTTCTCTCCTGTTCTTCTTCCCTTCCCCTCTCTATAAAAATAAATAAATAAAATCTTTAAAAAAAGAAAGAAAGAAATGCTAGTCACACATCTTGCTTCCTCTCTTTTGCAGCACCGTCCTATGATTAATCTTTTCAGGAGACCTTAAAGTGTACTACAATTCTCTCTATCCTGCGGTCTTAGTTCCCTTTTTGATCTTCTTGCACGCTTCTCCCACTTCTATCATCTCGCCCCTCCTCTAAAGGAATGACTCACCCTATGTTCTCCACCTCCAGAATGAGTTCTTAGGTAATACCCTCTGTTTTCTCCAGCAGGATATGCCCAACATCCGCTCATACCAGGGCCAACGCATGAGTCTGTTTCTTGTTCGTCAGGTTGACAGAGGCTGCTCATGTGTTCACTTCCCTGCATTTTCTTCTTTGAAGTATCCCCTATTTTCCTGGATTCGCTGTTAACATTTAATTGCCAGTTTATGAAGTGTACAAAGAATGGGAAGCTGGGTTCTGAACTTTAAAATCTATATTGTGTGTGCCCAGGGGCCACAGGGAAAAGAGGGGTGTCTTCTACTTTGTGTACTAATAGGCAATTATTTCCTATGATCTTATTGAGTAACCTCCACGACTCAGATTCATAGAGGTGATGTTTTAGGAGAACTAAGAATAGCCGACTGCACTTTGCAGATCTCCTACATATTCATGAGGAGTTAAGCCTTGATCCATGAGTGTTCCCTTTGGACATGATTTCAGAAGGGGTGAAAGCGAGGGCTGCCGGGAGAAGGTAGGTTATACTGAATGGGTGACTGACTGTGTACCTCCCCCTCAGCTCTGATTGTTGTGTCCTTTTCCTCCGGCAGTCTGACTCCCTTCCAATCATAACTAGAACTGCAAGGGCCTGTAGTGTTGAACTATAAGTCCCTGGAGGGCAGGAACTATGCCATACTTATTTCAGCATTCCCCAGGCACAACGCGTGGCAGGAAACACACCTTAATAAATATTTGTTGAATAAGAAGCAGGTTTTTACTGTCCTTCAAATGCACACAGACTTCAAGGTGTCCCCCTTCTGTGATCCTGTCTCCTGGAATTTACATCTCTGTGTGACCCTCTCTGCTTGAGTGTGGGCAGGACCTATGACTTGCGTTTAATCAAGAGACTGTACTGAAGGTGATAGGGTGTCACTCCCATGATTGTGTTACATTATGTAAAACTCTCTGTTGCCAGGTAACAAAAGCAAAAAAATAGATGAATGAGAGTACATCAAAGCTTAAAACTTTCATGCATCAAAGGAAACAACCGAGTAAAAAGGCAACCTGATGAATTTTGAGAAAATATTTGCAAATCACATATCTGATAAGAAGTCAATATCCAGAGTACTAAAAGAATTCCTATAGCTCAACAGCAGCAACCAAAAAAATAATCTGATTTAAAAATGGGCAAAGAACTTGAATAGACAGCTCTCCAAAGGAGACATACAAATGGCCAACAAGCATATAAAAAGATGTTCAGAGCCCTGGCTGCTGTGGCTCAGTGGATTGAGCGTCGGCCTGCAAGCCAAGTGTCACTGGTTCGATTCTCAGTCAGGGCACATGACTCAGTTGCACGTCAGGTCCCCAATTAGGGGAGCAAGTGAGAGGCAACTACACAGTGATGTTTCTCTCCCTCTCTTTCTCCTTTCCCCTCTCTCTAAAAAATAAATAAATAAACAAAACAACAAATAAATAAATTATTTTTAAAAAAAAAGATGTTCAAAGTGGGGTGGGGGAGGGAGTAAAGGGTAAAGGGAGTTAAATATGTGGTGACCAAAGATGATATGACTTGGATGGCAGGCATGCAATGCAATATGAAGATCACGCATCATAGAAATGTACACTTGAGTCCTATATACTCTTATTAACCAATGTCACCCCAATAAATCTAATTTAAAAAGATGCTCAACATAACTAATCATCAAAAAAATGCAAATCAAAATCAATAAGATATCACCTCACACCTATTGGGACAACCACTATCCAAAAACTTTAAAAAAAAAAACAACAGAATATAACAAGTGCTGGTGCAGATGTGGAGAAAACGGAACCCTTGTGCACTGTTGGTGGGACTGTAGAATGGTGTAGCCTCTATAAAAAATAGTACAGAGGTGCCTCAAAAAACTAAAAATAGAACTACCATATGATCAGCAATCCCCCTTCTGGATTTATATCTAAAAGAATTGAAAACAAGATTTTTTTAAAAAATTTATTTATTTATTTATTTGTTTGTTTATTTATTTATTTTATTTTTAGAGAGAGGGGAAAGGAAAAAGAGAAGGAGAGAAACATCACTGTGTGGTTGCCTCTCACTCGCGTCCCCAACTGGGGACCTGACGTGCAACCTAGTCATGTGCCCTGACTGGGAATGGAACCAGCGACACTTGGCTCGCAGGCCAGCGCTCAATCCACTGAGCCACAGCAGCCAGGGTGAAAACAAGCTCTTAAAGTGATATCTGCACCCTTATATTTATTACACAATTATTCCTAATAACCAAAAGGTGGAAGGAACCCAAATGTCTATCGAAGGATGAATGGATAAAGAAATGTGGTACATACATACAATGGCATAATACTGAGCCTTGAAAAAGAAAATCTGTCATAGGCTAAAACATGGATAAATCTTGAGGACATTATGTTAAGTGAAATAAGCCACTCATAGAAAGACACTGTATGAGTCTACTTATATGAGATATCTAAAGTACATACTCAAGCTCATAGACAGAGAAAGTGGAATGGTGGTTACCAGGGCCTGAGGGAGAGGGAAATGGGGAGTTGTTATATATATATGTATAGTTCCAGTTTTGCGAGTACTAGAGATCTGTTACACAATAACATGCATTTATTTAACACTACTATACACTTATAAATGGTTAAGATGGTCAATTTTATGTTATGTGGGGTTTTTCACAAAAAAAAAATTGTATCTTGCTAACAGACTGCTCTAAAGACTTTCATTGCTGGTTTCATGAAGTAAATGGCCATACTGCGTAAGCCAAGGGGACAAAGAATTGCAGGTCAGCCTCTAAAAACAAGGGACAGCCCTGGCTGGTATGGCTCAGTGGATTGAGTGCCGGCCTGCAAACTGAAAGGTCACTGGTTCGATTTCCAGTCAGGCCACATGCCTGGGTTGTGGGCCAGGTCTACATTTAGGGGCATGTGAGAGACAACTGATCAATGTTTCTCTCCCTCTCTTTCTCCCTCCCTTCCCCTCTCTAAAAATAAATAAATATAATCTTTAAAAAATTAAAATATAAACAAGGAATAGCCTCAACTGACAGACAGCAAGAAGCCAACGCCCTCAGTCAAGGAAATGAATTTTGCTAATGCACACAAGTTGAGCTTGTAAATGGGTTCTTCCTTAGTCACACTCTCAAATGAGAACGGAGCCTGGCTGACACCTTGGGCAGAGGACCCAGCTAAACCATGCCTGGACTCCTGACCTACAGAAACCACACAATAATAAACATGTAAGTTAAGCTGCTAGATTTGCTTTGATTTATGCGACAACAAAGAATTAATACAAAAGAGATGTTATAAGACAACTGTTACCGAACTAAAGGGGTTTGTTCACCTGCACGCACGAAAGCCCAATCAAACACAAACAGGAGTTTGCAGCAAAAAAAGTAAGGGTTTATTAGTTAAGGAAATGGCACCAAACCTGGAATGACAGGCGAGCTATTGCTCTAAGACTGAGCTCCCAGATGGCTTCTAGGGGAAAAATCATTAATTACGGTGATGAAGGGAATTAGGGTCAGGGTCGTGGTCTCTAGTGATTGGTCAGCACTAGGGCAGGCGGTTGTTGATCATTGAATCTGGTCCTGATGTCAGCCATGGTGGTCACTTCTTTTGGTTTCACCACTTTTCTGGACCAGGAGCTGAAACACAACTGAGACCTAGATGTTATCTCTAGTTTGACCAAATCTCTGTCTCTGTGGTCAACAGACATGAGACTTTGTTCCTAAGATTATCTGAGGCCACCTGGAACTTCATTGTCCTTCGGGCTTAATGCTTACAGGAATGAATGTGCAAGGGGAGCACGAGGCGGGTGAGTCAGGGGCTGGATGAGGCCAGTTTGAATCAAAAGGAAAGAAAGGAGAAAGGTCATATAAGGAAATGAAGTTTCTGCACGGTTACACCACCTGCTTTCAAATAACTGCCTTGTTATTGTGGAACCTTGAAATAATAAGTGTTCATGGTAGGGACCAATGACCCATGGGTCAACAAAACCAATCTTAAGTCATAAACGTTCATAGCCTTGGAATATGACCATGTCGTTGTCTAAAAATCACTCAGCTTTGCCTTGACCAGCATGGCTCAGTTGGTTAGGCATTGTCCCGCAAAACAAAAAGTCCCCACTTCCATTCCCAGTCAGGGCACATGCTTGGGTTGCGGGCCCCGGGTTTGGATCATACTAGATCAATGTTTCTCTCACACATAGATATCTCTCTCCTTCTCTTTCTCCCTCCTTCCCTCTCTCTCTAAAAATAAACAAATAAAATCTTTTTTTTTTTTTTTAATGAAAATCACTCAGAATCTACATCTGGTTTCCAGGGGGCAATCTCTGTGGTTGCTTCTTGTACGTGTCCTCACCTGGGTAGAACCCATAACCCTGGCACACTGGGACAATGCTCTAACCAAATAAGCTACCCAGCAAGGGCAGGGAATCAACGATATTTTTAAAGACCATTGAGAAAGACATTTCATAAACTCCCATGATGAGTCACTATGCATGACATCCTCAGAGGGTGGGAACTACAACAGAGAAACTACTTTTGGTTTCTTTTCTACATACAGGATAATTCTAGTAAAAGCAGAAAATCACCTGTTCAATATTGGGGGGGTGGGTGATTTGGTGACAGTTCAACCTCTCATTTCACACACTGAAAACACTGCAGGCCCTTTTTATGCTTTCTCTTTGACTCATCCAGAAACCCTGACAGGGTATCCCAAGCAAGACCCTCAGGAGGGTCTGTCTGGGAAGACGGGTTGTAAAATAAAAATTCTATCTGAAAGAGGCTTGAATACTTGTTCCAGTGCGTACAGCCCAGGAATAGCTATGTTCTAATGCAAATGTTCTCAAACATTTTGCTCTCAGGACATTTAAAAATTACTGAATGCAAAAATGCTCATCTTCAAAAGTTTAGAAAACATAAGAATACACAAGCACACATCCCTTTAGTCGCCAGAGCAACAATTTCATCAGGCATCCTGTAAATTTACTATTATTTCAAAATTTAAAAAAAAAAAAAGTAAAGGGAATAAAAGCACAGAAGATGGAGCAAGCAGGGATTACAGCTCTCAGCAGCAATGGAATTCAGGAGATAGTCAGATGTCGTCAATAACTCCAACCTCAAATTCTATAAGCAGTGAGATAAATCCTTCAAGAATTTTAAGATGAATTAAAGACGTATTTAGGCAAGCAAAACAGAAAATTTTACAAAATCAGACTTCCTAAAGGAAATTATGAAGAGTGTATATGAGGCAGAAGGAGTGTTCCCACAAGGAAAAACAAAGATTTAAGAAGGAAAAAAACATAAAAGAAAACATTCTGTTAACTAAGAATTACAAGTACCGTGTAGAAGAAAAAAATTACTGAGAAATCCAAATAGCTTAACTTAGGAAATTCTCAAAAACACAAGAATATACAAACACCCATTTCTTTAGTCATATGAGTGATGACTTAATCACACATGAGGTTGCCTCTGGAAAATTCCAGCGTGATTGAAAAAGGCAAATGACGTCTTACTATTATTACAAAACTAAGTTTGACACAGACTCCCTGAACCGATCCTGGAACCAGAGTTCCCCAGACCACATTTTTAGAACCGCTGCTCTTATCCCCTCAAGTGTCCGAGGTCAAGTCTCCTAAACTAGACCCCAAGGGCAACCCCCTTGCTGCTTTTGCAAGGGTTACGGGGGAAAGCTTAGACTCCGAGGTCGGCCTTCTCGGAAGGCCCCGTAGACGCCACTAGAGGGCGCCGCTAGCGAACCGCCCGCACCCAGGTCCGAAAGGTTCACAAGAGTACCCGAAGGGAAGGCGGTGCCAGAAAGAGGGAGGGCAGTCACAGGCTCATTGGATGACCTGCCACCGCCTCACAGCCAGGGGCGGTGCTCCTGGAGCTAAAAAACCGGTAGGCAGGGGCACAAAGAGGCATTTCCCAGCCTGGTCTGATCAAGTGCATCTGTCGCGTACCGAGGCTTCCCGGGTCATGGTGCCAACCTGACTGAGAAGAGGAAGAGCCCAGGAAACGAATGAAGAACCACTTTCTCCTGTTGTTCAAGTACAGGGGCCTGGTCCGCAAAGGGAAGAAAAGCAAAAGACGAAAATGGCTAAATTCGTGATCCGCCCGGCCACCGCTGCTGACTGCAGTGACATCCTGCGGCTGATCAAGGTAGCGGGAGGCGCTGGCTCTTCCCGGAGCGGGGCGCGGGGTGAGGGGGGGCGCGGCTGCTTTTCGGGTCCGGGCCGAGTCCCAGTCTCTGTCAGGTTCCCCTTTCTCCACCCGCCTCCCCCAGTCCCGGCTGCGCCGCCGCTCTGGGATTCCGGGAATGAATCACCACCACGCACCCCGCCCCGCGCCCCCCCCAATCCCTCCGGACTGGCCGCGCCTGGACCTCACTTAGTTTTCTGTATCTTGCCTTTTGTCCTATGTGCATCGCCTCAGGAACTGGCTAAATATGAATACATGGAAGAACAAGTAATATTAACTGAAAAAGGTAACGCAACAGTGGCGGTGCGAGGGAGGAGCCTCGGGTTCCTGTCACCTTCACAGAGGCCAACACTGTCTGTCCCTGATGCCCTTTCTTGCAGACCTGCTGGAAGATGGTTTTGGAGAGCACCCCTTCTACCACTGCCTGGTAGCAGAAGTGTCCAAGGAACACACCGCACCGGAAGGTAACCCCCATCCCCTTCCAGATGCCAGAGAGAGCAAGTGTGTTGTGTACATGTCGTGTATGCCCTATAGAACCACTTATGACACACGCCTCAGTTACTGAGAAGTTAGCCAGAAATAGCCAGCCGGTGTTCAGACTAATGAGGAAATAAAATAGATGTGCTGCACTTATCAGGGTGGGTAAAAAGAGCTGATTGAGTAAGTATCAGAGTGCCGTAGAGACCCAGAAAAAGTTGAGCTGTTTTAAGGTAAGTATCAGAGTGCCGTGGAGACCCGAAGATTTAGGTATGTCATTTGTCGTGATTCAGTTTCATAAATGGTTCTTGTTTGACCCTATCGTAACCTTTTTTATTCTCTTAAATCAATTTTTTTTAATTTGTCCCAATCTTCAGGTTACAGTCTCTAGCTTCGCCATGTACATGGCCCTTCCGTGTACATGGATGGGCGGGGAGGTAACTAAAAGATCCTTTACACAATAAAGTAGATGATCATGATAAAAATGAGGTAAGGCCCTATTATCACACACTTAAAGCACAGTAGATCAGAAACTGTTCTGCTCACTTCCTGTGTTTGCAAAGGACTATAAAATGGCAACAAAGTTTAATTTGAAACCTTTGCCTCCATTTGGAATTATAGACACGAAATAAAAGGGAGTTTGAATTTTTTTTTTTTTTTTTTTTTTTTTTTGCTGGTCTGTATTAACTGGTCAGAAGACAGAACTAAAAGGGGAAGTTGTTTCAGTGGGTGCTTAAGTGTTTTTTTTTTTTTTCCTGAACTCTGTCCCCCAAGCTAGAAGAAATGAGCAGAAACCAAGAAAACATAAAGGATGGAATTTTTAGAGATAATGTGGATGTTTCATACCTGTTTCTCAATACCTCTGCTTCTTCTGACTTAAAAATTGGGGAGAGCAAATTGAAAAGATTTTAACTGGAAGGCAAGTTCTGAAATTAAACATTATACTTTTGGCCTAATGTCCTGACCTTAAGGAAGCAGTTTCTGAACCACAAATATTTACTAATCTGAACTGACTTATTCCCAAGTCAGCATACCAGTATATCAATAGGATGTGAATAATGTGTGGGTTTAGTTTAAGACCATAGCATTTTGGCTCTGACAAGTAATGAAAGCATTCTCGCTAATACATGAATGTATATATTTTAAAACCTGTGACAGGCTTTGGCATTTGCAGCTACAACTTTCATGAATCCATTTTCTCTATAGCTCATGTGGTACTCTTGATTACAGGACACAGCATTGTTGGTTTCGCCATGTACTATTTCACCTATGACCCATGGATTGGCAAACTCTTGTATCTCGAGGACTTCTTCGTAATGAGTGATTACAGAGGTATGGTTGAGTTCAGGAGGGTGCCTCTAAGGAGAAATCGGGGCTTGTAGTCCTTCAAGTGACTTTTTAAAAATGCTACTTCTCTTTCTTTTAGGCTTTGGGATAGGATCAGAAATTCTGAAGAATTTAAGCCAGGTACCTCTTGGTTTTTCATTTCTGAATTTGTAAGGGTTACTGGATTATTTTAATGACTGAATCAAACCTGGGTCCTGGAAAGCAGGTGAAATGTCACCAAGTCTGTTTTATTCTCCCCTGTGTATAACAGGTTGCGATGAAATGTCGCTGCAGCAGCATGCACTTCCTGGTAGCAGAATGGAATGAACGATCTATCAATTTCTACAAAAAAAGAGGTGCTTCTGATCTGTCCAGCGAGGAGGGATGGAGACTCTTCAAGATCAGCAAAGAGTCCTTGCTAAAAATGGCAGCAGAGGAGTGAGGAGCACTGGTGTAGACTACACCTTCCATTCTATTTTACAAAAAGTTCTCAACTTATCTTGCTTCCTATCATGTTTGTAGTGAAATAATAGAATGAGCACCCATTCCAAAGCTTTATTACCAGTGGCGTTGTTGCATGTTTGAAATGTGGTCTGTTTAAGATGGCAATGCAGTTTGAAGTCAGATTTATCCTTGAATATCTTTTAATAAACAACAGGGTGGTGTAATCTTAATGTATATGCAAAAAACTTCATTCTTGTGAGTCATTTAAATGTGTACAATGTACACACTGGTACTTAGAGTTTCTGTTTTGATTCTTTTTTAATAAACTACCCTTTGATTGCATTATTTGGTGTGTGCATTTTTACTAATCCTTTATTTCTTAAGACAGTTTTCTTACTGTTGAGTGCAAAATAAAAATGACCAGGAAACATAACCTAAAACTTTGTAACTGCTTAAACAAATCTGGAAAGAAGCCAGTTGAATTCCAAGGTTTTATATGTCGTAACACCTATAAGATAACTCTACATTGATGACACTGTACATTTCACCTGCAGAATTTTCAAGACTTAGAAACTGATGCCCACTATAATAAATAAGGCCATTTGTTACACTAGTAAGGAGTCAGAGGTGGGAGGGATTCTGAAACATTGGGGGGAAAAACATCTTACCCACAAGAATCTTATCCTTCATAAAATACTATTCAACTGGAAAACTGGATCACTTTGCTAATAGGGCAGGAACAAAAATCCCACATATTTACAGGACATTTGCAAACAGGCTAGAGTTGGACACAGGTACCAATAAGGGAAATTAGCATCCTCATTATACTGACCTACATTCCTAAACTCACTAATTACCACAGTAAGGAAAATGGTAGTCGATAAGAACCATTGTACTGATTTCCAACATTGATGTTTTCATAAAGAAGTTGACAGATACCTGAAAAACAAAACTCCCTTCTTTCTGTGTTCTCCAGGGAATAAATACTGGGCTCCTCAGGGGAAAGGGGAATTTGCCCTGCATCCCTTTGTTTCAGTGTCTATTACGGCTTCCTAAATTAGAAGGCAGCCATATAAACAAGTGTGCTCCTGTATTGGATTTAACACCAGGGAGATTGGGGATGTATCGGTGGCTCAGACAGTGTGCCCCCAAAACAGGCTTACAGCATCCGTTCTCAACCAGGTTCCTGCTGGGCGGCAAGTAACTAGGAGAGGGACGCTGGCTAACTAACATAAAAAAGGTTAAACTGAACACAAGGAGCCTTGTGGAGAAAGAAAACTTGAAAATTGTGTTTTGGAAAGTGGACCTCTTTGAGGAAAACAATTACATGCTGACTGAGGTTAAATATGTGAATAAATTAGATTAACCAAGCGACTTACAATAATAACTCTGTTTTCTCATTCTTCTTGGAGCTTAACCCTCAAGTCCCAGTGTTGTCACCATGAAAGCTTTTAGGAAGTTTTTGTGTCCATTTTAAAGAAGTCCCTTAAGTTTAATATTAGAAGCTGAAACATCACACCATCAGCTCACTAAATATTCATCTCAATCACAAAGACACCTCTTTAAAAAGTGAACTATAAAACAAATCTATAAAGCTTGAAATCACCAGGCAAGTAAGAAAACATGTTCTGGGGAAATGATATGAAAGGAAATAAACAAGGACGAACCTGGAAAAAAAGGAGAAAAATTCATGTAAGCAACACCTCTGTAACGATAACTTCACAGTTACTATTTTACTAAAATATTATCCCTGACATAATCACTTGGGAATAATAGTATTTCAGGCCTAAAGACTTGTCAGTTATTACATAAGGATATTTGGGGATTTTCTCTCTCTTTTTTAATAATTTATATGCTAAGTTTATCCCTTAAAAACTTAGAAAATCCAAAATTTTGATATAGGTCCTCCCTTATCCATGGAGGATACTTGTAAGACCCCCAGTGGATGCCTAAAACTGTGGACAGTACTGGGCCCCACATACACTGTTTTTTTCTGACATACATACATACCTATGATAAAGTTTAACTCATAAACCAGGCCCAGTAAGAGATTAGCGATAACTAATAATAAAATAGAAGAGTTATAATAATATACTATAATAAAAGTTATGCAAATGTGGGCTCTTTCTCAAAGTTTCTTATTGTTCTGTATGTACTCAGCTTTTCACTTAAAGGAGCCACTTTACAGCCTCTCTGAGACATGTCCGAATTGCCAGCATCACTGTTCTTACACTTTGGGGCCGTTATTAAGTAAAATAAGGGTGACTTGAACACAAGCACTGTAATACTGGGACACTCCAGTAACCCTGACGGCTACTAAATGACTGAAGGGTGGGGACCATCTATAGTGTGGAGATGCAGGACAAAAGGATGATTCATGTCCTGGGAAGGACAGAGTGGGACTGCACGATATTTCATCACATTACTCAAAACCATGGGCAATTCAAAATTTATGAATTGTGGGCACTGACCAGGTAGCTCAGTTGGTTAGAGTGTTGTCCCGATACACCAAGGTTGTGGGTTCGATCCCTGGTCAGGGCACATACAAGGATCAATCAATGAATAAATGCATAAGTAAGGGAAACAACAGATTTATTTCTTTCTCTCTCCCCCTCTCTCTCTGCCCCATTTCATCTCTCTCTCTAAAATCAATAAATAAAATAATAAAATTTATGAATATATATTTCTGGAACTGTACACTTAATATTTTGGACCATGGTTGACTATGTGTAACTGAAATGGTGGGAAGCAAAACTGCGGTTAACGGGGACTACTGTACTGTTAAAATGGGGAGTAGCTGGGTTTGCAAAGAGGCTTGTGACATCCTGCTACAAATCTGATTACAGGGTCCAGAGTAGAGCCATAGTCTGTCATTGTCCCAGTCATAGGCCAAGATCCTTAACTGCTTATATTTCACGGGACAGCCTTTCCACGGAAAGTAGAGTCTTTTTCACAGAAATGCAAAAGCAGCAATTCAGAAGAAACCTAATGATTTATGAATGCCTTAAAGCCACTGTACCCTGACCTGTGACACCCAGTAAGGCCTAGAGGGATGGCAATGATCACTGCTCCTTGAAGCAAGTGGGCTGCTCAGTAGCAACTGATAGAGCTGGCCATACCCTAGGAAACCATCTGCCATCCTCCTGACTGTGGCAGGCCTGGCCTCCTGTTCCGTGTCTGCAGGGGACCATGTCTGCTACTAGGATTCTATTTGTTTGACTGGCTTCATCTTTGTTTTCTTGCTTCATCATCTCTTCCTGTGGACTGTCACCTCAGGGTGACTTATGCTTCATTCTCATCCCTTTGTGCCGCAAATCTGGGCTTCAAGCCAGTCAGTTATCCACAGTTCAGTCGGACAGGCCTATACCCGTATTGAGCCCACCCCTGTCATCACTGCTTTTGTCGCCCCACCTAGCAAAGGCCACCAAATGCCCTTCTTCACAATGTTCTCCCAGCATCCTATTCCCCCATCACCTCTTTATTTCTTGGGGCTCACATTAGACCAGAAAGTGTCTTAGTAGCTTCCAGATTGTTATCAACATAATAGGTGATAATAAACAAGAGCTAATATTTAGTAAGTACTCACCAGGAACCAGGCATTATGTTCAGTGCTTTCTATGTATTATTTTCTCATCTAATTTACACATAAACACCCGATGAGGTAGATACTGTTAGCTTCTTTTTATAATGAGAAACCAAACTTCAGAGGAGTTAAGTTGTCCAAGGTCATGCAACTAGGCCTGGGAATCAAACTCCAAGCCATGTTTCTCAAACCGCTGGATGTCCACTGCCATATTTTCATGAAACCTCATATTCTCAATAAGAATGCGTAAATCTGGTGTTCTTTTGGATGATACTCTAGAGAATAGTCGTTATAAGCATTTTCTGGATCATCAAAATCTGTATTTCTCAGGCCCAGGTTTGCCAATAAGCAGTAAGGTTTCTTGGGTTCCTGCTTGAGCCTGGGCTTGTTAAAGAAACTAGATCACACTGTCCAGGGGCAGCCACCTGCGAGCTCTTACAGGAAGCTGAAAAGTTTTCCCTGGGACAGCCTATCACCATTATGCACCCCACCAAGTGCTGAGCCTGCTAGAGCGAAAGGGAAATGTGTGGCGCACTGCTGGGAAAGCAGGCAGGTAGCAGGAGAGTGAAAACTGTAAGTTAAATCCTGCCTCCCTTCTCCCACAGCCCGGCTGTGCTGTGCTAATGCACGGCTGTGCTGAGGCAACTGATGAAGTGTATTAACCCTGAGGAACCTATGAAAGGATAGATAGCTGATGTTCCAGAATGTTCGGCCAGTTCAACAGTCTCTTATAGGCCAATCAAAACAGTCAAACCAGCATTTCTCCCTCTCCCATTCTTTGGCTCCTCTTTCTGATCTCTTGCCCACAATAGTCACCCAACTCACCTTAAAGTATGGAACACTGGAGAAAATTCTTACAACCCCTCAGTCCCTGATCCCAACACCACCCCACCCCCAGAGGAGCTGGAATGTTCAAGGAGTGGTGTCCACATGCATTGTGTCACACCTGCTAAGGAGGGGCCGCCTACCCGCTGTCCCACTGCTCCTTCCCTGCAATGGGAGTGAAGGGGAGCAGAGTTTCTGACACCGAAATATGCCTCTTTGGGCATATTTAAGCTGGTTCCTTTTTTAAAAACAGATTTTGTTTATTTGTTTTTAGAGAGAGGGGAAGGGAGGAGAAAGAGAGGGAGAGAAACATCAATGTGTGGTTGCCTCTCCCACACCCACAGCGGGGGACTTGGCCCACAACCCACGCATGTGCCCTGACTGGGAATTGAAACAGTGACCTTTCGGTTCCCAGGTCAGTGCTCAATCCACTGAGCTACACCAGCCAGGGCTACAACAGAAATTTTAAATTATTAGAGGCTGTTCAGGGGCCCTTATAGGTGGCAGTCATGCACTACCCCTGGCATCTGAAAGAGGACACCGAAGTGGCTAAAGAAAATAATCTGGCTGATTGAGCAGCGAAAGAAGCTACTAAAGAAACATTTATAATGCCTTTGGTACTTGTTCTAGACTTGTTACAATTAGACGCTGAATACTTGACTGCAGACTTAGAGAAAGCTAAGAGCTGGGGTTTTAAACCACCTATATTAAACCATGACTCACAGGTCCTGGAATTTCTAGAGGCATGTGTGCCAGGACAATCCTAAGACAGATCCCCGTCAGAAGGAAGAAGGGAAACAATACGAAGGGCAGTGTGTGTTCGAGGACTGGCAAATATATTTTTACCCAGATGCCAAGGGTCCGAGGATGGAAATATTTATTAAGTCTTCGTTGACACCTTTTCAGGATGGGTAAAAGTCTATCTTACTAGAACTGAGAAATCTTCAGAGGTAATGAAAGCCCTACTGAAGGATATAACCCCTTGCTTTGGCCTCCCTGGCAGCATCCAGAGCGATATTGGACCTCTTTTGCTTCAGAAATCACACAGAAAGTTAGTAAATTTTTAGGAATCAGGTGGAGACTCCACATGGCATGGAGACCTCAGGCTTCTGGGAAGGTAGAGAAGATGAATCACACCCTGAAGAAAATATAGCTGTGACAGGAAACTCATCTCCATTGGGATCAAGCTTTACCTATTGCCCTGCTCGGGATAAGGCTGGCTCCTCGGAGTGGGACTCAATTGAGTCCTTACGAAATTGTGTATGGGCGACCATTTCAGGCTATGACTGGGGTGGGAGATATGTATGTAGATCAAGAAGTGAAGGCAAAGAACTATGTACAACATCTCAGTCAGACCTTAGCTGTGACTAATGACCTTGCTGTATTAGAGACCTCTCCCCCACATGTCTGCCACATTTCTTTGAGCCTGGAGAAAAGCTGCTACTCAAGACCTGGAAGACAGGATTTCCAGAAAGCCAACTAGAAGAAAAGTGGACTGGAACCTGGGACATACTCCTCACCACCCCACCGCAGTGAAGTTGGCAGAACTCAAACCTTGGATTCATCACACCAGACTAAAGAAAGCAGCGGAAGAACTAGGGACCTCCAAACCACGAGAAGACTTGAAGTCATCCTTTGGAAACAATGACTTATATTCATTTCCCGTGTTATGGAGAACTGATTCTTTTCCAAGAAAATGAAAATATTTGAGTATATTTAGTTAAAATGTTCTAAATATCTCTGGCTTTTGTCTTGCAGGAAGAACCTATGTTGCACAAACTTTTACCTCATGTCTTATAGGCATTTGCCCTCCCCTGGAAAGTCTCCGAAATTATTAATATAATTGGGGACCTATGGTAACTCTATGCAGCACCAGCTGGAGAGTGTGCAACCTCTGTCAACATCACTAATGTACCGTTTACCTTTAGTCACTTCAAGTTGCCTGCAGGATGGTTTCTAGGACTGTTTATTCAACAGCAAAATGATTATTGCCATATGAAAGTAATCTTACTGGAATAAGATAATTAAAACTAACAGTGGGGGAATGACAGGGGAACTCAAGAGTTAAAGATTTTAGCAAGAGTTGATAACCTTAAGTGATAAACGCATGTGGGAAGCTGTTACTTGGGGAACTGGAATGTATGACTCCAGGAGGTTCGAAAGCAAGTCAGCCTCTGTGCCGGGGGTGGGGGGGTGGGGGGGGATGGGGGGATCTGTAAGCCTTTGCATTCCGGGAAGGGAATGTGTGTGATGCAGGTGAAGAATTGTTGATCAACAGATAAAAACAGATACAGAAGTACTAGGAAAGTCACCTTGGACCGCAACTCTTACCCAATTAACCTTTCTTCCAAACCCCTTACCTACTCTTTCTCCTCCTTATAAAAAGTTTGGCTTGAAATAAGATGTTATGGTTTTTGAGGGCACGTAACCCACTGTCCTCTCTGATCACTGGCATCTGAATAAAGTGCCCATAAAAATTCAGAAAGAAAAGAAAGAAAGAAGGAAGGAAGGAAGGAAGGAAGGAAGGAAGGAAGGAAGGAAGGAAGGAAGGAAGGAAGGAAGGGGGACGGAGGGAGGGAGGGAGGGAGGGAGGGAAGGGAGGGAGGGAGGGAGGGAAGGAAGGAAAAGAGGGAGGGAGGGAGGGAGGGAAGGAAGGAAAAGAGGGAGGGAGGGAGAAGGGAAGGAAGGAAGGAAGGAAGAAATAGAGAAAGAAAGAAATCAGTAGTTCTAACATGATTGCACATTAGAATCACCAAGAAAGCTTTTAAGAAGTACTAATGCCCCACTCTAGAGACTCCTAATTACATTTTAATGGGCAGTACAAAGTGAGGCTAGGGGTGAGAGCCACTGACATAGATAATCACCTTGTAACCGAACTCTGATCACAATTATGAGGACACCATGCCGCTTACCTTGGCACCATGTCGCTGACAGTGAGCTCTTGCCAAGCAAGCAAAGACCAACTGAAGCAACATCACATTGCATGAAGGAGAAAATTCTGGAGAGTTTTTAGGGAAAATGGTGGGGGAATTGTGTCATCCCAACTGTGTACAGTTCTGAAACCAAAAACATCCACCCCAGCTATCAGTACCATGCTCCTTTGCAAGAAGCAACTTCATTTCAGCAAAACATCCTCTGTCACATTAAATCAATGTTGTTCATTTGAATTTCATTAGTTTGGTAGTTTTGTTTGTATTTGATGTGTAAATATATATTGGTTTTACAGTTACAAAGGAGTTATGAACATAAAATGTTCACATCTAGTATGTCTGTAGTAAGTAGTACTCAATATAATAAGGATAATTTCAATCACCACTGGGGGCTCTGTGAGAATTCTTTTCCTTTAAAAGGGGTCTATGTCACTCAAATTATTGCCATGACCATAACGCAAGATGGCCTGCTTCTGTTTGGTTAAAAACACACACACATACACAAAGGTGTCAGAGGTAAGACTTTACCAATTGGGTCCCAACTTGATGAAATTTGGGTTTGATTTTTCAGCAAGAATATTTCATAGATGACTTTTTTCCATCAAGAGGCATCCTATGTCTGGGTTCTCTTTTTGTGATGCTAGCTGCCATTCAACTGACTATCTAGATCCACCGATTCATTAGGAGTTCCAAAATGATCATATTATATTTCTGTCATTCCCTCTTCATTAGCTAAAATACTTTAGAAAGAGAATTTTCCCCCATCTTGTATTTTATTAACATAAAGTACAGTTTACCTTGTAAAGGCAAGATAAATGCTTGCTTCTTCCCTTATATTTACTAAATTTCAAAAGAAATGAATTGGCTTCTGCAGCATCTTCCAATTAAGCTCACCCCTCCCCCAAGTATCATGATTATTAACTCATGGGTTTTAAACTTTTCCTGTGTCTCAATTCATTGTCATTATATTTCTTATTGGAGCTCAGGTGCCCATATTATTCAGTGGGAGCTTCTTCAAATTGACTTCAGAAGACTTAGGACACAACCCAGAATGTTTTGTTAACTTCCTTGCTTTTAAGATGTCCCAGGTTCATTTGGTACGTTTCTCACCCAGGACCTGGCATCAATGTCTAGGTAATTCTGAGCTTCAGAGGCTCTCAGGGAAGCAACATTTATTGGGAGCAAAGCGGTGTACACAGCTGTTTTTTTTTTTTAAATTCTATTCTATTCTACTCCATTCTATCCTTACCCAAGGATATTTTTTCACTGCTTTTTAGAGACAGAGGAAGGGAGAGAGAGAAACATTGATGTGAGAGAGAAACATCAATGGTTGCCTGCCATATGTACCCCAACCGCGGATTGTACACACCCAGACCGGGGATCGAACCCGCAACCTAGGGTTGTGCCCTAACAGGGAATATAACCTGAAACACTTCAGCTATGGGATGATACTACAAGCTACTGAGCCACACCAGCCAGGGCTTTTTAAAAATATATATGCTTATTGATTTCAAGAGAGGGGAAGTGAGGGGTGTGGGGGGAAGGAGAGAGGGGGAGAGAGAGAGGTCGATGTGAGAAAGAAACGTTGATTGCTTGTATCCCATACACACTCCAACTGGGGATGAATCCACAACCTAGGCATGTGCCCTGACCGGAAATCAAGCCCCCAACCTTTTGGTGTACATACAGGGACGGTGCTTCAACCAACTGAACCGCACGGCCCAGGGCCACAGTGCTCTGTTTTGATAATGACACAGGCACAGCAGGGAGAGCCTTTTACGTGGGGACTGAGAGCAGGGCATTCCCTTCCCGCTTAGCTCAGGGAGGCTCCACCAGGTGTGGGCGAGGGCTGACTTCTTCCACTCCGTTGCTTTTCCTGCTTTCTTTCATCCAATGAATCAATAACAACAACAAAAGTGGTTTTGAAACAGCTAATCCCAAAACAACAATAATCCTTGTTTGCACAGAGACAAGGCCCAGAGGCAGTTTGGGTCTGGAGAAAAGAACACTCCACTTGGGAGTCAAAGCAAACTGAATGACAACCTAGCTCTTCTACGTTTATGTGGATAAAAATAAACTTCGTTCATGGGATTAAAATTAAAGTACCTCAGAGTTGCTATGAGGATTAAATGAAATTATGAATATGAATGTGCAGGATGTACGTTATTAATATATTCTCTGTGATGCATACTGTATATAATTACAGTAACCCTATTGTGAGCATCTACTGCGTATCAGATGCTGTGGTGGTTTTAGTTCATTAATCTCCATAACAGTGGTAGAGGGTATTTGATGGGTGACAGAATAGGCCACCCCAAAATATGCCGCTTTGGCATCATAAGGATTATTTTGAGCTAAAGGCACTTGAAAAATAGCAGATAAAAAAAGGGCATTGTAATCTCCCATTTTCTTTCTGAAAACAGGAGATAAAATTCCCATGTGAAAAGATGCCCTCCCTGCATCAGTAGAAAAGAAACATTCTTGGAAGGGCACTCAAAGCTGTGAGAATTCTGGACAGAGAATGTGAAAATAATCCTTTCTTTAGCCTCCCCATATATTTTAGGTACTGTGACACAATTGCCTTTGTTCCACCTTGTCTAATAACATTCAGGTTTTGCCACTTCTTTGGGTCTTCATTTCCTTATAAGGGCTCCCGTGTCATGTAAAGCTTATATCGAATGAAGTTGTATGTTTTACTCCTGTTAATGTGTTTTCGGTAAATTAAATTCTCCGGTCCAAAGACCCCAAGAGAATAAAGGTAAAGTTTTGCCTTCTGCACATATACCAGTGGTGTGCTTAAACCAGCAGAAGGTGGGGGTGGGGGAGCCTTGATCTGTACAATGTGCTGGTTAACATGGTGTAAACACTTCCACCAAGGCTGATTTCAAACTACTAATGGTTTTAACAACTGCCTTGCAAAATTCCCAAATGGTTAACAATAGGCTCCCCAAGCTAGTAGGAGCTGGCTTCAGCACACCGCTGATTCAGGCCCATTTTAAAGTGAGAGCAGGTTTAGAGAGGTTGAGCAACTTGGATTCACTGCAGGGGCTGCTGGTCTGGGCTGTCAACCAGGTGTGTGCCTCAGGGAGCATGTGCACTCCTTATCGGACACCTGGCCCTTCTCTAAGCAGCTGCTCTACACGCGCGATTCGCCCTCGGATTGATTGGGTTATCCTTCTGCTCTAACAGTGTGAACAACAAAGTTTACCTCCTTGGCTGTCAACATGATGGCGGCAGTGACCCTGTGCCCCATAATCTTTATAGCCTCAGAGCCTTGTTCCATGCACTTAGTAAACGTTCATTAAATAAATGGAATAAACAAGCCCCAGTTTTAGGGGGAGACAGAATCAACTCTAATGTCATTCTTCACTTGTGACAGGTACCCATTCTGAGTTGCAATTTAATTGTAAAAAAAAAAAAAAAAGAAAGCTAATAATTATAAAGCACTTTGTACACCTCATGAGTTATACATGGCTTACGTCATTTAATCCTTAAAACAAAGGCATCCTTTTGTGTGTGAAGAAGGTAGGGTATAGGGGGTGAAGTAACTTATTCTATGTTATACAACCAGAGGTAATGGGGTTGAGATTTGAACTGGACAGTGGGACTCCACATACTCATCATGAACCACAATGCAACTCTGTGTAGTTTAACCAGACACAGTGGCCTTCAGTCGTTAATACTGCTAGTGCTCCGGGGCTGACTGTTTCTTTGTCACCTGGAAAAGGCCTTGCCTGTGCTTCGGTTACGTTTGGAGGAACCAGGGGAGAAGTGGGCTTCCTATTACCTGCTCCCTGCCTCACTTCTCAGCCAGCTCTGCAAGAAAATTCAACTTCTCCACAGAAGACCAGCTTCAAAGCAAGGCCAGTGGTTCAGGTTCAAGAACCACCCCACTTTCCTTTCTCTTCCTCATATTATATTGAGTTCTGTTACTAGAAACAAAATTTTGCTCTCCTAAATTTTCCACATGGGCCTCCAAGGAGTTGAAAAACAAAAATCATTTTCCAGTTTTTTGGCTTCAAGCCTGATTTCAGGACATGATCCAACACTAATCACCATCCAAATGTCTGTCAGCCAGACGGTCGCTGTGTACTCTGGCACATAGTACTGAGGCAGTCTTGTGCAATGTTGTTAAAACATTATGTTATAATTATACCCCGGCCTTGTTTCCAGCCCATCTTCCAGATACTTATCCACCAGCAGAGTTACCTGACAATCACTCTAAACAAGCCTGGACAAAATCAATAATAGCGGCAACCCTGAGGAACTTATGAAAGAATAGACAGCTGATGTTCCAGAATGTTCGGCCAGTTCAACAGTCTCTTATAGGCCAGTTAAAAACGTCAAACTAGCATTTCTTACCTCTCCCATTCTGCCTTTGGCTCCTCTTTCTGCTCTCTTGCTCACAATAGTCACCCAACTCACCTTAAAACATGAAACACTGGAGAAAATTCTTACAACCCCTCAGTCCCTGATCCCAACACCACCCCACCCCCAGAGGAGCTGGAATGTTCAAGGAATAGTGTCCACATGCAGTGTGTCACACCTGCTAAGGAGGGGCCGCCTACCCGCTGTCCCACTGCTCCTTCCCTGCAATGGGAGTGAAGGGGAGCAGAGTTTCTGACACCGAAATATGCCTCTTTGGGATGTTGATTATTTTAAGCAGGTTACTTTTTTGAAAAACAGATTTTATTTATTTATTTTTAGAGAGAGGAGGAAAGAGAAAGAGAGGGAGAGAAACATCACTGTGAAGGAGAAACATCGGTCGGTTGCCTCTCACATATGCCCTGACCAGGAATCGAACCGGCCACCTTTCACTTTGCTGAATGACGCCCATCCAACTGAGCCACACCAGTCAGGGCAAGCTGGTTATTTTTAAGAAACAAAGACTGAAGCCCTGGCCAGTGTGGCTTAGTGGGTTGAGTGCCAGCTGTGAACCGAAAGTTCACTGGTTCCATTCCTGGTCAGGGCACATGCCTGGGTTGCAGGCCAGGTCCCTGGTTGGGGGTGTGCGAGAGGCAACCAGTCGATGTTTATTTCCGACATCGATGTTTTTCTCGTCTCACTCCCTTGCCCTCTCTCTGGAAATGAATAAATAAAATCTTAAAAAAAAAAAAACGAAACAAAGAATGAAAAGAACCTTCAACGTTCTCCCTTAGTCCCAACTGCCTAAGAGAATTTAGATGGAGGACCTGCTCCAGGAAGGTAGCTATCATTATAGATAAAGATAGTTTAACTTCAACTAGTGTAAAAGACAGGGAGGACCCTAGCAAGGCTCTTTTGAGCAAAGTCCCCTTGTTAAAGATGGCCCAGCAAACATTTGTTTACCAAACATTTGCTTTTCACTTCCATGTGAGTTGACTTCCCCCTTCTTAAGTCCCAAACCACACCCCATCCCATCTCCTTAGCTCAAGATGGCATATAAGCAACTGCCTGATTGGTCCTCATGTAACAGGGTAGGTCTGGCCAGATAGCTGGGGAGCAGGCAAGGGACCCCAGCAGTGGCGCCAGCGACAGCACCTCCCCCACAGACGGAGGCGGGTGCAGGAAACCCAGAGGCGGTGGATTGAAGCCACAGCCTTCAAAGTAGGCTTCCTTACCCTATACCCCGGGGGAGGGTAAACAACTGGTGGCTCGTGACACAGCTGGAGGGAGCTTACACAGAGCCTATGCGGGCTGTGAGGGCCTGGACATGCCGCCTCAGGCCAAGACGCTTGTGCCGCTGTGCCCTGCTGGGAAACTTCTGCTCCCTGGGGCGGGGGTGTGGGTCTGACAGACATGGCAGGCGTTAGGGTACGTTGACTGAAAAGTCAGACGGTCCTTCGTGCATGAGTTTGTGGGTCGAGACTTGAAAACAACACACGCAGTACTCTCTCTTCCTCGCCTCTTGCCCCCAGCCAGGGTACGGCGCAGGGTGTTTGTGGGACCCTGTGAGGCTCTGGGCCCCCCGCTCACGGCCCTCGCCTTGCCCTGCTCCCACAGTCTGGAGCAGGCCTGCATGCAGGACATGCGCCCCGCCGGCCAGCGGCTAGCCAGCAGGGCGCTGCAGCCCTGCGCCATACAGTAAGGGGGCCTGGGCTGCTTCCTCTCTCCCCGGCTGAGAGCGGCGCACGGACACCGGGGGCTGGGAAAGTTTCTCGGGAGCTTCCCCTGCATGACAGGCTGGAGTGATCTGGCAGCTCACCCCAGACCCTGGAGGTGTGGGGTGGGAGAGAGGAAACCGCACGAGGCGATGGTGGCGCTGGAATCCGCACGTGCGCGCCGGAGAGCGAGCCTGAAAGCTGGAGAGATGGACACGCGTTCATGTAGCCACCTGGGGCTCCAAAAGGACAGATAAGGAATCATGGGGGACTTCTGGGCATGGGTTTGGATTTCAGTCTTTCTGGGAACAAGAGGATTTCTGTGTTTTGCGGAAGAGAATGGCTTGAATCAGGGGAGACCTCAGGTCCCCCTAATTGGGAACCCTGTTAATAAAAACCTCTTCTCTTCCTCACCTATTTCTGTGTCATGCTTGTGCATGGCAGCAAGCAGCCAGTCCCCAGGCTGCCCAGTTACACTCAGGCCCCATGTTCTCAAGAAAATTAATTCAGTTATTTTCTCCTGTTAATCTGTCTCATGTCATCTTAATTACTCAACCAGCCAGAAGCACTAAGAAGAGAAAGGGGACATTTTCTCCTCCCCCATAGGAGGGAAAGGGTTGGGCCATGGTCACCGACACCCATGGTCACAGACATTGTGGTCTTGGGTGAGAGACCAGGTGGAACTCTGGGGAAATGCTCCCCCAAAATCCAAGGGAGTGGTGAGGAGAAAACTCCTGAGGGAATAATCTAGGTGGTGGTGGTGTGTGTGGTTTTCATTCCAGTCTGTGATTTAAGAGGTTTCCCAGCAGGTTTTAATTAACCTCCAGCTGAAACTTGCTAAACAAGTTTTGCAACCCAGGTTATTGTGTTAGTATTTTTCCGGGTATATTGTCCTAGGTTTGAATTTCATTAAGTTTATTATTCTTTCTTAATACAACTCAGTGGGAAAAAGCAAAGTGTACATTTTAAAACCTAGGTATTTCCTGGTAATGACTTGTAGGAAAGAATATCTTCCTGAGATTTGGATCAAGAAAGGAAGTGAAAATTCGAAGTTGACATTTATGAATGATAAGACAAAACCAGAAGTATTTTTTTAAAAAGAACATGTTTTTCTGCCAATGAAATATACACAATTTCTTAGTTCAAATGACTGTTATTTGAGACTTAGCTTTGAAACCAAACCCTTAGGTATCAAATGCTCTCTCTGACCCGTAGGGGACACATTCAGAATAGTTTCTGTTTCTTTCTAGTTTATTTCATCCAGGCCTGCATTTCAGACTAAAGCACCACATGATCTTTCTGCAACACTAGCCCCTGAATAATAATCACTCTGTCCTCAAAAGAGCCACTAAGAAGAATGGTCTTTGAGGAAACTCGAAAAGTTGTAGGATGCTGCCCCAGGGGCCTCTGTCCAAGAGTCCTTAGAATAGCCTCTTGAAATGATCTCTGATAAGTCACTCTCTACGGTCATTCATGTAAGCCTCTGCCACAAGCATACAAGAATCACCTAGTTGAAGGCCTTCAAACTGGGAAACATTTGCCACTTGATGTATATAGAATTTTCCAGAGGACTGAGTTTTAGGAACTTGGTTTCCAAACCTCAAATTCCATACATGCTCTTTCTGGAAATAATCAGCCTGACAAAGCTCTTGAGGTGAAGGGGTCAGATTCGGTTCCCTCTGCCCATCTCCCCTTTCATAATTACCCTTCTACCACTTGCCTAAACAAAAAAAGGTGTATGGCTCATCCACCCTGAATCTTAGTAGAACATGCTACTTTAATGTGTAAAAACTTCTGGGCACCAAACCAAAGAATAATTCAGGAATGTATAGCTGCTGAAGGAATAGTTCCCTGAGCTAACTCAATGTCATGGAGGAAAAAATAATTTTCTCTCTACCCTTCTATGTTCTTGGCTGAGACCACCCTATAATTAAAGACAGATTAATAGGAGAAAAGTGAACAAGTTAAATTAACATATATACTGCCTGTATACATGGGGGAGGCCCAGGAAAACTGAATAACTCCCCAAAATGATCCAGGCCTCCACCTTTGATACTAGCCCTAGCTAAACACAGAAGATGTTGGGGTGGAGAGTCAGTTACGGAAGCTTAGCAGGAAAAACACAGTAAACAAGGGTAACGTTGTTATGTATCTGCAAGTCCTTGCCTTCTCCACTGATAAGATCTTCTAGAGATTTAGAGTCATCCTCTTCCTGGTACAGAGAAGAAGACACCCTGACAGAGAGGGAGACACATATTTCTTACAAAAGGGTAATAACCTGTACTCAAGTTTTTAGAAATTCCCCTCTGTCTGCTGGTTCTTAAAAAACAACCAGCTCAGGATAATCCTGATGTCAAAGAGCATATTTTGGGGTGATATATTCTGTTCCCCTTCACCAGCTTCTCAGATTGCTTAGGAGCACAAACCAAGGTTTTATTTCAAACTCCACAAAGAAAGAGGCTCCTGAGCAAAGGCAATTCAAAGATCCTCTTTTAAGTAGAGATATAAGTGGTACAATAAAGGTTAAAGAATGTTAGCAGTCAGTCATCTGGGAGTAACCAGAACTTCCCACAAAGAGAATGCTCCAATATTGTATTAGGATTGTTGATTATCACTCAGAAGAGGATGGCAAATTACATTAGACCTAACAGTTCGATCCCAGATTAGATTTGGGATAATTTTCTCTCTCAAGATCTGAAAAAAAAAGATCTTTGGTTAAAAAAAAAAAAAAAAAAAGAAAAGGGATAATGACAAAAATGGCAACTTACTTTATCCAGGTGACAAACTGCTTTATCTGAGTATTAGAAACAGAAGTGAGATACTATTTCATGTTTATTTGAATTGAAAAATGAAGTCAGATTTTTCTTTAAATTTTTCCATTTCCCTTCTTTCAGCTTTTGGCTTAAATGCCACTTCCTCCAGGAAGCCCTCCCAGAACACCCACCTCCTATTATACATTCCACTAACACCTCCTTCACTGCACTCTTCCCAGTGTGATATAATATTTATTTGTGAAGTACTTTGGTTAACACGTGTCTCTCCTGTTAAAGCACAAGCTCTACAAGGGCAAGAATCATATCAGTTTTAGGTACACCATTGTTTAGTGAGCAGAGAGAGGGCTAACATTTTGACTAATTCTTTAAAGGTTAGTTTGACTGGGTTGATTGGTTTGACAGTGGGGACTGGCTCTGCCGTTCGTTAGGTTATAGAGCAGGCATTTTCCATTAATTGAATGAGCTAAATGAGCTGTGCCGAGATTTTGAAGCAATAACAATAGATTTAAAGTGTGTGCATAATGTACAGTACACCAGAAATCACATTCTTTGCAGCAGTGTAATTTATGATTTTATGGATAAATCAGTTTGAAGTTGAGGGGAAAATTTTAAATCAAAACATTTGAAAGACAAAATAAAATGTGTAAGGGGCTACACAAGTGTTCAAAATTCTTTTAGGGCATATTCAAGCAAAAATGTTTGAATGAAACTGAAACAGTGCAATCCCTCCACTAATACAGGACTCGGGAGCTTCCACGGTTCCTGGGTGGGTGTCAGTCAGCATCTGCTTCAACACATTTGGTAATGGGGAAATTACTACCTACACGGTAGCTCAAATCATTTTTAGAAAGCTCCACTTACAATAACGCTCAGCTAGCTTCCAGTCAGAAGCTGTCTCTTTGTTGTCACCCAATTCCTTCCTTGTGCCACAGGGGCGAGAATGGCCCCTCACTCACTGAGCAGGCTTTGGCAATTCCAAGATAGACATATCAGATAGCCAGTCCTTCAATCATTCTTTCTTACAAATAATTTCTTGAAGACCCCTGTTCCCCTTCGCCTCATTAACACCTACTCTCCCTCAGAAATCAGCGTAAGTGTCACTTCCAGCACCTCCAAGCAGGGTGTCCATTTTTTTACAGAGGGAGAGGGGGAAGGCACAGCGTAAAATACACAGCCTGTCCTCATACAGCTTGGCCTTTTTTTTAGTTCTGAAGAAAGCCATCTCCCAGCACTTGCACCTACATTTCGTTGGCCGGGATGTGTCCCACGGCATTCGTTAGTGGTAAGGGAGGCTGGGAATTCTCATATTCCACTTCCCAGTTACTCTCATAAGTCATCAGAGTAAGGTGAGCAAAGTGATGAAGCATACATTGCAAGAACAACAAGCTATAGCCCTGGCTGGGTGGCTCAGTTGCGTGGAGCATTGTCCCATGCACCAAAAAGTTGTGGGTTTGATCCCCAGTTGGGGCATGTATGGGAGGCAACTGATTGATGTTTCTCTCTCACTCTCTAAAATTAATAAACATATCCTTGGGTAAGCGTTTGTGTTTTTTTTTTTTTTTTAAGAATTACAAACTATAATTTTAGAAGTAATTTGGAAGCTTGTAAGGTAAACTAAGCAATCAGCCAACAAAGTAGTTTTTAAAACAAAACAAACCTTTGATGCTGTGTAAAACTACACAACTTCCTAATTGAGTTAAAGCAAACATATAAACAGTTCACCAAAGAATCAGACTCTCAAGAAAACAGTAAGTTGCATATATGGCCAGATGTTGCTTTGCTCTTAAAATTTTACAATGACTTCTCTTCCCACTTCCAGCTCCAACTGTTCTGCCCCAAAATGTTAAATGGTCGTGACATTTGGGTTTTCTAATCAGCATGTAACTCAGAAATTCACAAAATATATTTGAACTTCTGGATCACACCATTACATGACTTTCTATAAAGGAATCCGATTTCTTTAAGGTAACAATTTTAAAAACACTTACACACAAATGTTCAGTTGATTATGCTTAAGACCATTTTCTTGTGGTGAATCGGCGTCATTTCTTCATGAAATTCAGTACTTGTCTGCTCTGTGGAACACCAGCAGTTTCATTTCCTGTTACGGAAACAGTATCTTCAGAACTTCGACAAACCGTTGCCTTTGCTGTTTGACTACTGAAAATAAACAAAGAAAATGTAAAACGTATTTATGCATATTTGAGTAATAGTGTATCAAATATGTCTTCCGGAGTATTTTAGAAGTTTAGGAAGAGATTATATTTTTCTGATTGACAAACATGATCTTTTAATATGAGTGTTTATATGGAAGATCAAATTTTGAAGCTATTCTGGCTGATGCTGTTGGATTTGTGATTAACTTTTTTTTTTTAGTTTGTTTGTATTTATTTATTTATTTTATCTTCACCCAAGAACAGTTTTTCATTGCTTTTAGAGAGGAGGGGACAAAGGAAGAGAGGGAGAAAGGAAGAGAGAGAATGAGAACAGGGATGTGAAAGAGAAACATCAGTTGGTTGCCTTCTCATACACACTCCTACTGAGGATCAAACCTGTAACCTGGGTATGTGCCCTGACTGGAAATCCCAAATGAGCCACACCAGCCAGGGGAGATTCGTACCTAACTTCTTTCTTTTTTTATGTTTTTAACTTTTTAAAAGATTTTGATTATTTTTAGAGAAATAAGAAGTGAGGGAGAGGGAGAAAGAGAGGGAAAGAAACATCCATTGGTTGTCTTTCACACGCCCCCAACGGGGGGCATGCCCTACAACATAGGCATGTGCCCTGACCAAGAATCAAACCAGTGAGCTTTTGAACCAGTGCCCTTTCAGTTCACAGGCTGGTGCTCAATCCACTGAGGCACATCAGACAGGGCTTTTTAAAATTTTTTTTAGATTTTACTTACTTATTTTTAGAGAGGGGGGGAAGGAGGGAGAAAGAGAGGGAGAGAAACCTCGATGTGTAAGAGAAAAATCGATTGGTTGCATCTCGCACACCCTCAACTGGGGAGCTAACTTGCAACCCCAGTATGTGCCCTGACTGGGAATTGAACCGGTGACCTTTTGGTTCACAGGCTGGTGCTCAATCCACTGAGCCACACCAGCCAGGGCCAAACTTCTTTCTTTTTGAAAGCAGAATCACAACATCATCACAATCTGCACACTCCCGCCTAGACTCTTAGAGTGAAGTCTGGGGGTGGCTCCAGGAGTAACAGTCCCACTTCTCCCTCTATACGCTGCCTACAACATCCTAGCAACTTTGGGGAAGATTTCTTCATTCTTAGTGTTTTGTTTTAGAAAAAGTTCAAAAGAGGATATGGTGGGAAGCCTAAAGGATCAGGAAGATGAGGAGAAAGAGAAAACATTTAAAAATAGAATCACATGATTTGCAAGCAGGGAAGAGGAAAAGAGCAAGGGGATACGGGGGTTGTGAGAAATCAGACAGAAAGGCTACTGAGCCGCAGGGCGCACAGGTAAGCAATATACCGGACGTTTGTTAAGTGTCCTGTGTAGGGTTCTGTGTGACAGTGACGGTAATGTAGCCATCCTGTACAGTACCGAAGGGCTACATAGAGGGTTGTTTGCTTTCTGTTTGTTTGTTTGTTTGTGGAATAGTCTGGACTTTGTCTCCTGTCTGGAAAGCAGAAAATTAGAATTGCAAATATCGTGGCCTGTAGTAGCTACAATTTTGGCTCAGCCCACTCCCCATTTCTCTTCTTTTGTTTATTTGCAGAACTTCCCTTCTACCTATGTGGTCCCGGTGTCCAGGTAAGATTATTAGTCATGATGCCCCGCCTCTCTCCAAACTGCCGCAACCCCAGGAGTTGGCTCAGGGCTGGGTGCACCCGTGTGTTCACAGCTCCTGGTTCCAGATCATGCACTGGCTGAAGGCGGCAGCCCGGGGCTGTTGGCTGCCATCTTCAGTGCCTTGAGGGAGCACCTGCTGCAAAGTGCAGCCAAGGCCTGTGGGAATCGGAGCCAAGCACTGAGGGAATGGCACAGTGGTTTGAGGTGTTTCTTCTTCCTGGCATTTCTACTCATTCTCCACGCATTTTTCTTTTTTTTTTTCCACCCATTTTTCTTATTGTTGACACTACTACAGATGTCCTCCATTTCCCTCCCTTTGTCCCCCTCCACCCACCCCACCCACCTTCACCACATTGCTGTCTGTGTCCATGGGCCATGGAGCTATGCATATATGCATATATGTTCTTGGGCTAATCTCCAGTCCACCCTCCCCGCCCCCTGATATCTGTTAGTCTGTTCCATGTATGCACGCCTCTGGTCCTATTTTGTTCATTAGATTCCACAGATGAGTGAGAGCATATGGCATTTGTCTTTCTCCTTTTCTACCCTTGATCTCCCAGCTCAAGCTCTATCCCAGCCCATGGGGATCAGGCCCCGCTCAAACTCAAACCATAGCCTCTGCTTACAGACAGCCTCCTGTCACTGAATCTATCACACCAGGGTAGCTATTCTCCCCATGTATGTCCTGCCATCATGTACAGCACGACCCTGGCATGTAGTAGGGTCACAGGTAACACTTGTTCAATTCTTTTCCAATGACAGGAAGTAAACTAAAAGCAGAATGTTTTTTTTATACTAACTGATCACACTAGGTAGCTGCTTAAGAAACATTTCCTGGGCACAACTTACATTATCTTCTTTCATCTCCCCAACCAATCTGTGAGGTGGATGTTCAAGTTTATGGCCTTGGAATTCTGAGCTGAGTTATAAATCGCAGTGAAGGCAAGTACCTCTTACTCTACATTCTGCATTAGAAAACTAACTGCCTGTAATACCTCCTCTTCATTCCACCGTCCCTGCCCCACCAACCAACAAGCAAATTTAGGAAATTTGCACCGTATCAGTATTCCCAGTGTCTGAGGGATAAAGGATGTTCAAGGACAAGGCCCAACATGCTGAGTAAACTGGAATAAATTATCCACTTGAGCTTCATCAAATACATTTCCCAAGCAACAAAATATGTGATTCAGCAGAGAAAAACAAAGCACTCATGCAGATAGCACTGTCTGAGAGACTTTGGCCAACCTTGGTGACTGCCTCCACAGGAGCGGCCTCTATTCAGGAGGGAGGGGGGACAAGCCAGTGGTTACCCTGGGCCCTTCCAGAAACGCAGCTGTGACCCCTAACAAGATAGCTGACCTGAGCTTTTCATTTGCTTTGACTTCATCTGCGTGCGTGTTTAAATCCAAAGTCGCAAATAACAGGAAATGAACCACAAGGTTAGGCAGTTAAACATCAAAGGTGGACGGAGACCAGGAGGCTGACTGTGAAAAAGAATTATAAGGGGAAACATTCCAGGGACAGTGAGTCACAAGCATTCACTAGAAGCAGATCGTGTGGGAACCCTCAGTGGACATACCGACTTACAGTACACACATTTTATCCGTTTGTTTTTTTTCTTTCTTTCTTTCTTTCTTTCTTTCTTTCTTTCTTTCTTTCTTTATTTCTTTCTTTCTTTTCTTTCTTTCTTTCCTTCCTTCCTTCCTTCCTTTTTCTTTCTTTCTTTCTTTCTTTTTCTTTCTTTCTTTCTTTTCTTTCTTTCTTTCTTTCTTTCCTTTCTTCCTTCCTTCCTTCCTTCCTTCCTTTCTTTTTCTTTCTTTCTTTCTTTCTTTCTTTCTTTCTTTCTTTTTCTTTCTTTCTTTCTTTCTTTCTTTCTTTCTTTCTTTCTTTCTTTTTCTTTCCTTTCTTCCTTTCTTTCTTTCTTTCCTTTCTTTCTTTCTTTTTCTTTCCTTTCTTCCTTTCTTTCTTTCTTTCTTTCTTTTTTTCTTTCCTTTCTTTCTTTCTCTTTCTTCCTTTCTTTCTTTCGTTTCTTTCTTTCTTCCTTTCTCTCTCTTTTTCTTTCTTTTTTTTTAAGGAAGCTGAGTATTTTTAGAATCTATTTTTCCTTTTTATTGACTTTATTGGGGTGACATTGGTTAATAAAACACACAGGTTTCAGGTGTGTAATTCTGCACACATCATCTGTATGCTGTACTGTGTGTTCAGCACCCCAAGTCAACTCTCCTTCCATCACCATTTATCCCCCCTTTACTCTCTTCTACCTCCCCCACTCCCTTTCCCTCTGGTGATCACCATTCTGCTATCTGTGTCTATGAGTTATATGTGTGTGGTTTTTTGTTTTGTTTTTTTGCTTAATCCCTTCATCTTTTTTCACCCAGCCCCGCAACACCCCTCCCCTATGACAGCTGTCATCTGCTATCTATGAGTCTGTTTCTATATTGTTAGTTCAGTTTGTTCATTAGATTCCACATATGAGTAAAATCATATGGTATTTGTCTTTCTCTGACTGACATTTCACTTACTATGATGCTCTCCAGGTCAGGCAAGCTGTCACAAACGGTTAAGATTTCTACCTTTTTATGGCTGAGTCGTATTCTATTTTGTAAATGTACCGGAGCATTTGTTCTTTCTTGTCCTTGAAGGATACCTATTATATCTGTCAGGCCGTAAATGTCACAGATTATACAGATTACGTGGTACTTTAACTCTGAAATGGAAGTGTGTTGTTTTTTTTAATATAAATGGTAACCAAAATAAGTCAGATGGAAAAGGACAAGAACCATGATTTCTCTGATATGTGGGATATAAAGCAGAGAGCAAAAATGAACAAAGAAAACAAACTCACAGACACAGACAACAGTGTGGTGGTCACCAGAGGGAAACGGGGTGGGGGAGGTAGGAGAGGGTAAAGGGGGAATAAATATGATGGAAGGAAACTTGACTTGGGGTAGTGAACACACAATACAACATACAGATAATGTATTGTAGAATTGTACACCTGAAACTGATAAAAGTTTATTAACCAAAATGACACCGCAATTCATTCCACTGAAAACTGGTAAATTTACAAATCGTGCTGCTGGGGGGAAAGCAGTAGCAATCTGCTTTTTCTCTTTGGCGCCATGGTTCTCGGCCTTGAGGTGCTTTACAAAAGTACTGATGCCTGGGTCACCCTAGGACAAAATAAATGTTCAAAATTAAGAGTGTTTATGAGATGGGATGCAGAGTGTGTGTGTGTGTGTGTGTGTGTGTGTGTGGTCATCTGGTGTAAAGGTGTAGCACAGCAGTGCTTGACATCAATTGGCCAGCACTGTCTGTCCAAAAGCACATGTAACCATAAAAATATGTATATAATGGTGCGCAGGCAGGGGCTGATTTCCGTCTAGTTTTCCTTCACCTGCCTAACAATTAAAGAGCTAGGAGAGAATAAAAAGGATCTCTAATTCTTCTTGATCTGAAAACTCATTCCAATACAGGAAAATGAGGTTTAATGAGAGAAGGCCAAAAATAGTATAGAGAAGTGACAATCAGATTGAAAACTTTCAAGAGTCTGATAGCAAAATGAAAGGCTCCCTGCTGTGGCTTTGCTATAACTTCATTTGGCTAGTTTCGATTTGATATAAATTCTGCTCCACCCTTTTTTTCTCAGTGTCTTCCAAAAACATCAGTGTTTCCTTGCTGTACACGTCAGAATCGGCAGAGGTCAAGATTTACGTGTCTCTGTATTAAAACTGAAAGAGGAAAAGAATGTGGAGCTCCCTCCAAAAGTTAAAAATAGAGCCACCACATGATCTAGCCATCACACTTCTGGGTATATATCCAAAAGAATTGAAAGCAGGGTCTCAAAGAGATATCTGCACTCCCGTGTCCTCAGCAGCGTTATTCACAGTAGCCAAGAGGTAAAAGCAACTCAGGTGTCCATCACAGATGAATGGCTAAACAAAATGTGGCACATACATACAATGGAATGTTATTCAGCCTTAAAAAGGAAGGAAACCCTGTCATAGGCTGCAACTGGATGAACATGGCGGACATTACGCTAAGTGAAATAAGCCAGTCACAAAAGACAAATACTGTATGATTTCATTTATATGAAGTATGTAAAGTAGTTAAATTCATAGAAACAGGAAGTAGAATGGTGGTTATCAGGGGCCGGGGGAGGGAGGAAATGGAGTTGTGTTGTCATGTAATGGGTATAGTTTTAGTTCTGCAAGATAAAAAATAATCTGGAGAGCTTTTCCACATCAATGTGAATATATTTAATATTACTGAACTATACACTTAAAATTGTAAATTTTATGTGCTTTTTTAACCACAATTTTTAAAATATTAGTTTCTTTATGGGTAACTTAAAGGAAGAAAATTCTGGAAGACTATCTGATTGCTCATGGAATCTCTGGAAATGCTGAAGATCCAAACTTCGGCAGTAAAAACAAGCAAGACTGGGAATTAGGAAATTGGGTGTTCCTTTGAAGTTTGACACTTTTATGTGTTCCATTGACTGGGAAGCACCCAGTAATAAATCTGAGGTTTGTAAATTTCATAAGAAAAACAAAAAACTAAAGAAGGCTGAGTTAAAGGAAGTCAAAGGCTTTAGGCAGCAGGTGCACTCTGTTCTAAATCAGGACAGGAACAGTCACACGATTACAGACTCAGAAACAATGAAAGGCCGAGGACTCGACAGTATTCCTGAAAGATACTCCATTGTGACCTAAGTATTTTGATCTAAGTCTCAGTCTGTTCTCATTGTATTAAAAAAAAAAAAAAAAGTCTCTCTTTGGTGGGAACTAAAAACAAAATCTGATTCATAGTGGATTTTTTCCCAAAAGTTACACAAAGGGAAGTAATAATGCCAACTGTGAGAACTGACGTGCGGATCAGATCTCAGCCCAACCAGAACCACCAATGGGGACAATAGACAATAACTGTGACTCTAATGAAATTCATTTCTCAGCTGAAGGCACTGGGGCTGATGTTTCTCCTGCTCTATTCTTAGTACTAAATCTTTTTCCCTTTCAGGGAAACAGCTCTCTTCAGTTTGAAACAATAGATATTCACACTGCATTCCATATTTTCTGGGTTCCCAGTGTTGCCTAAAATGCTATGACCTCCTCTCTTCCCCCACAAGATATGATTGAGATTTCCCCTTCTGCGTGGGTTACAGCTGTTTTGAGAGCATGAGTGTGTACAGCTGGGGTAAGCAGCACAAATCTCTGCCCCGGGGCAAAGGTGATAAAGTAAGGGAAGGCTCAAAAGCTCTGTCGTACATCTCTTCACCTCCAGTGCTACGCTTGCCACTGACCGGCATGCAGTAAACACTTGCTGAATGAGTAAGACAAACAAAATGGGCTATCTTTATACACAACACATCAAAGGGAGTTAAAAGTTTTAAAGTAAAAGTGGTTGTTGCATTACGACTGCTCAATAAATGCTAAGTGAACGTGTGGTGGAATGAAGTGGATTTCCTAGTGACCTTGCCAGCTATTGTCTTTCAGGCTGCTGTGGTAGCTGCGTACCAAATAACTCCTCTCCAATTCTCTCAACTTAAAAGAATCCCAGTTTTTCCGTTAGCATACTGCTTCCAGGCTAAAACACGGCATTTGTCAGACACCGTTATGTTACAGCTAACCAGTAAGCTGAAGTAATGGGAGGAAGTTCTGGGAAGTCTTGGGAGGGAGGTGCGTTCCTTCCTCTCTTCTGTTCTGTTGTTTGAAACTATGAGGTGATGGCTGGATAAGGATGAGGACCACATCCTAAGGATGGCAGAGTGAAAAGCTGGTGGGAGCCTCAGCCCCTTATGACCACGGTGCTGTCACACCAGCCCTGGGCTGCTTACTAATAAACTTCCTTTATTTGAGAAATAAACTTGTCTTTTTAGCCACTAGTTTTGGGGTCTATAAGTCATGGTTAAAACAAATCCTAACTAATATAGCTGTGATCTCAGAAAATACACAACTAGGGAAGATGTCTCACAAGCTACATCCACCTGCTCTCCCCTTCCTCTCCTCAAGACATCAAACTCAGTCTAGGAAGGGTCCCCGTCCTCTACCTCACAAAGGCATTCCAGCTTAGATTGTTTTCATGATACATTCCTGTACAACAGCAAAGTCCTTTAACTCGACTGGTAGTTCCCTAGCTCCTGACTCCTTTTCCCTGCTCCTAGAAGCCATGGAGCTTAGCAAAGTCTCCCCTCGGCCTGTCGGCCTCCCTCACTCCCAACCTCTTCTAAGACTGCCTTCAACATATGGCAAAACTGTCCAAGAGCCCCTTGCAATCGGATTAAACTGATTCACAATGGGTGAATGGTGAATACAGCAGTCCCACCTTCTCAGAGGGGAATATATTCCAAAGACTGCCAGCTGATGCCAGAAACCATGGATAGTACTGAACCCTGTTCAACTAGGGTTTTTCCTCTACATGCTTACCTATGACAAAGTTCAACTTCTAAGTTACGCACAGTAACAGATTAACAACAATAACTCATAATGAAACAGAACAATTTTAAGAATATACAGTACTGTAATAAAAGTTATGTGAATGGGCTCTCTCAAAAAATACTCGTACTGTAATCACCCTCCTTCCTGTGACTGTGACATGATACAATGCCTACGTGACAAGATGAAGTGAGTGCACAACACAGGCCTTGTCAAGTAGCATTAGGCTACTAATTACCTTCCGATGATGCATCAGGAGGACCATCTGCTTCAGGTAACTGGCTCATGGGGCCATGACAGTGTCGATGGTTAGACGCCAGGAAAAGGTGATGTCAATGGATGGGGATCCTTGAACGTTGAAGGGTTTTTGGGTTTTTTTGCTGAAAGAACACTGTAATCAGAAGTTGCTGTCTCTTTCTTTTGAACTCATTGAAGTGTTGCTGCAGAGGTTGTGATCCTTTGGTGATCACACAGGTGACCTTAATGCTGTGTTGTGCTCCATCTGAGGATCGTATTCCATAATTTTTGTAAAATAAGGATGACGTGAACACAGGCACTGTGATACTACAACAGTCGCTCTGCTAACCGAGACGGCTACTAAGAGGCTCATGGGTGGGGAGTGTACGCAGTGTGGAGACGCTAGACAAAGGGATGATTCACATCCCGGGAGGGACGGAACAGATAGCATGAGAGTCCATTGTGTTCTTCACAATGGCGTGCGGTTTAAAACTTACGGATTGCTTATTTCTGGAAATTTTATTTAATATTCTTGGACCATAGTTAACTGCATGTAACTAAAACCACAGTAAGAGAGACCATAGGTTAGCGGGGACTGCTTTCGTCTTAATCTGGGGAGAAGGGTGGGAGAGCACACCTGTATGAGTGTATAATTCAGAATGCACTTGTGACAGGTAGGGGACAGTAAGTGGAACATGGTTATGAAACAACGGATCCAGTTCCCACAGATAGTGGGGCACACACCTGGGACACAAATCCAGGCTTCTAGCTCCTGGTTCAGTGTTCGTTCCTTCAAGCCAAGGGGTCAGGCACCTTGGCACTCCACTTCATAGTTAGTGTTATCAAGTCCAAGGTCACCGCAAAGAGCACACAGAGGGCGAAAGGTGCACCGTTTGAGCTCTGCCCAGTTGCAATCTGTTGGCAGAGCCTCAGCCACAGGAAGCCACAGGAGTGGAAAGCACGTGGAGAGGGTCAGGGGCTGAGTGGCACACGATGAGAAAGTGAAGCAGCTCGCACTGTGTGTATGTGACTTCTCTCATGTGGCTCTTTCAGGAAGGCTTCCAAGGAAGAGCTGAAACTGTCTAGAAGACATTTCTATAGCTTCTTCTAGGGCTGAGTTTCTGGTATGGGTCCCGTGTCTTGATGATACTCAGGAATTATAGGTTGTATAGAATCCATTACTTAATGTGATAAAATTTACATAACATAAAATTTACCATTTTATCAACTGTTTAATATATTTTTATTTATTTATTTATTTTTAGAGAGAAGGGAAGGGGGGGAGAAAGAAAGAGAAACATCAATGTGTGAGAGAGACATTGACTGGTTGCCTCTCACATGCCCCCAACTGGGGACCTGGCCTGCAACCCAGGCATGTGCCCTGATTGGGAATCGAACCTGTGACCTTTGGAGTCACAGGCTAGCACTCAATCCACTGAGCCACACCAGCCAGGGCACCGTTTTATCAATTTTTAAGCATACAATTCAGTGGCACTAAATACATTCACACTGCTGTGCAACCATCGCTACCATCCATCCACAGAAATCTTCATCTTCCCAACGTGAAAGTCTCACCTCATTAAGCACTAACTCCTCATTCCCTTACCTACACCCCCGGCAACCACCCTTTTACTTTCTGTCTCTATAAACTTGACTACTCTAGGTGCCTGACAGAAGTGAAATCATACAGTGTTTGTCCTTTTGTGTCTGACTTCCTTCACTTAGCATAGTGTCTTCAAGGTTCATCCATGTTGTAGCCTGTGTCAGAACATCATTTGTTTTTAAGACTGAATAATGTGTGGATCTACGCAGGAATAGTTTTAAGGAAAAAATACAAACATGCATACCCATATACATATATACATAAACAAAGCTACTGAAGCTATCTGACACTGTACAAGGGGTTTGAATGTTGACTTTATGGTTCCTGCAGTGAGTACATAAGGAGCTGGTACCCTTGCCAGATATCAGACACCAGCAAAGAGAGAGGATATAATGTGGACCCTTCCTCTAAAACAGCTCACAGTTGACCTGGGAAGCAGACACAGGTAGCTTTAATACAATATGATGAACATTATGCCAAAACAAGAGGCAAAACAGGAATGCAAACTGGTGCAGCCACTGTGGAAAACAGTATGAAATTTCCTCAAAAAATTAAAAATGGAACTGCCTTTTGACCCAATGATTCCACTGTTGGGAATATACCCTAAGAATCCCAAAACACCAATTCAAAAGAATTTATGTACCCCCATGTTCATAGCAGCACTATTTACAATAGCCAAGTGCTGGAAGCAGCCTAAGTTCCCATCAGTAGATGAGTGGATCAAAAAACTGTGGTACATTTACACAATGGAATACTATGCAGCAGAAAGAAAGAAGGAACTCCTACCTTTCACGACAGAATGGATGGAAATAGAGACTATTATGCTAAGTGAAATAAGCCAGTCGCTGAAAGACAAATACCATATGATCTCACTTATAAGAGGAATCTAATGAACAACATAAACTAATGAGCAAAACAGAACCAGAGGGATAGAATCATAGAACAGACTGACAGCTGTAAGAGGGGAGGGGGGAGAGGGGGACTTATTGAAAGAAGGTGAAGGGATTAGTCAAAGAACATGTATGAAGGACCCATGGACATGGGCAATGGTGTGGGGACTGACTATGGAAATGGGGGGCTGGGCTTGGTGGAGGGGGGTGAAGGGGGAAAAATTGGACAACTGTAATAGCATAAACAATAAAATGTTTTTCAAAAAACATGCAAAACAGATGACGTCTCTTTAAGAGGCAATGGAACGATTACACAAAGGTTGAACTTTGGTTAGGCCTTTAAAAACAATGAAGATAGGGTATCTGGACTGGTGACCTCAATGGCAGGGCTGAAACTCTCACGGGAGGGGGGCGGTTCCAGTTGCAATGGCTGCAAAACAAATTATGCCAAAATTTGAAGGCATAAAAACAACCATTATGCTCATGGATTCTGTCAGTTGTCAGTTATGGCACAGGACAGACAGGTTGTCACTGCTCTCTACGTCTCAGCTGGAAGATTTGAAGGCTGGCTCAGTCCACATGTTCAACACTTGATGCTGGCTGTCTGCCCAGATCTTAGCTGGAATTGTCAGTGGAACACCCATACACGGCCTCTCCGTGTGACCTGGGCTTCCTCACAGCATGGTGACTGGGTTCTGTGGGTGACACAGTGAGGCAACCGGTAGAAGTCATATCACCTTTTATGACCCAATCTCAGAAGTCATGCAGCATCACATCTGCTGCATCCATTTCGATAGGAGGAAGTCACTAAAGTCAGCCCATGTTCAGTGGGAGGAGAATGAATCTACAGCTTTTGGTGGGAGGGATAACCAGGTTCCACAGGAATGTCTAGAACCAGAAATATTGTTGAGGCCATATATGATCATAACAGGTTTAGTGGTACATTCCTGAGGCTGACACCACCTTGGGATGATGGCTGAGTCCATGACTCTAAGTCAATTATGAGTATAAAGAGGGGTAACCTTGGGCCACCACTCCAGCTCTTACAATGACTAATTTCAGTAGTGACGAGGGGGTAATGACCACATGTGTGTCCTTCATTTAGGACTGACCAAGTCTGACCTTACAAATCCCTGGGGTTCTTGAATACAATTTGGTGGAGGGCTGTGTGTGTGTGTGTGTGTGTGTGTCAGAGAGGGGCGGGGGGAGGCGGAGGCGGAGAGAGACAGAACGGAGAGAAATACTGGACTGCTTACTAATTTGTATATGTGGGTGTTTGAATAATTAATTTGATTACAGGGAAGTGACATTTGTACCTCCAAGCTGGTGAAGAGGTCATACCTGCTACAACTTTCATATGCCTGACCCTGCCCTGCCCCTTTCCCAATTAGAAGCTCCTTGGAGGCCTTAACTCATCTAGTCTCCCCAAAAGATTTCACAAGCTTGGCCTTTGGAATCACACAACCCTTGATTCAAATCTCAACTCTACCACTTCCTAGTTGTGTGGCCTTAGATATGTTATTTGATTGTGCTGGACTTGAGTGTCCTCATCTCAGAATTATTAAAAGAATTAAATGAGATTATTTAGCCCTGTACCTAAAAGGTACTCACTAAATGTTAAGTTTCTTTCTTTCCCCCTGGAAAATGCTGAATGGCCAGGCACTCTTGGAATCCCCGCCCCACCTTTTCCCATTTAACTTTTTAAAATTTCCTTTGAGTCTGTTCTCTCTCTCCCTTCTCTGATGGTGAATGCTCCAGACACTTCCCCTGAGCCCTGCAGGTCTCCTTACCCCAGGGGAATGCCTCTGGGAGTTCACTCCTCCTGTTTCCACCCTGGGAGGGGGTCTGGGGAGGCAGGAAGGGGCCAGGGCTTTCAGGACTAAGAAAGAAGAGCTGGCATGCTCTGGCGGTATCTGGACTGGTGACCTCATTGGCAGGGCTGAAACTCTCACAGCTGGGGGCTGGAGGCTGAGTTACTAGAGCATCTTAAGTCCTTTTCATTCATTGATGAAAAAAAATATTGAGACCATGCAAGTTGAGGGTATAGCAGTGAGGAGGAACAAGGTCTCTAAGCTTTGCAGATTTTGAAATTTATATTAGTCATTATTATATTACATGTGGGGAAATTTGGGGGGGAAGACGACACAGGTAAAAGATAAACAAAATGTGGCCTGGCTGGTATGGCTCGGTTGGTTGGAGCGATGTCCCATAGGCAAAGGGTTGCAGGTTTCATGCTCTGTCCAGTTGCATGCAGGAGGCAACCAATCAATGCTTCCCTCTCACATAGATGTTTCTCTCTCTCCCTTCCTCTCTAAAAGCAATGAAAAAATGTCCTCGGGTGAGGATTTAAAAAAGATAGACAAACTATAACATCGTGATAGTGCAACAAGGAAAATAAACTACTTTTACACTGATGGATCAGAACCCACCCAACTGAAGGCCGGTTTAGACTAAGGCCTGGATGGCAAGGAGCCAACCCTGCAAAGGTCCAGCGCAGGGTTGCTCACCCCAGCACTACTGGCGTTTGGCTGTCCTGTGCATTGGAGAAAGTTTAGCGGCATCAATGGAACTCTGCCTACAAGATGCCAGTAGCACCCACCCTCCCAAGTTGAGACAACCGAAAATGTCTCCAGATGTTGTCAAGTGCGCCTGGAGGGCAGAATCACTAGACTGAGAACCACTGGGCTCAGGCGACAGCATTCCTGGCAGAAGAAACAGGGCCCCCAGCCTGCTTGGCCTCATCAGTCCCAGCTGTCTCTCCTTCTGGGTGAATTTTGTCAACTGTGACAAGTAGCTACAGATCTTAGGGAAGAAAGGGGTAAACCAGGAAGTGGGAATAATTCCTGGTTCAATGCTTCACTCATGGGCTGCTGTTCTTTCCCATTTGCATCCTGAAACTGGGGCCAGTTTCAGACTACAGCAGGCCCCGTGGTCAGGCAGGCACCACCAGTCTGCGCTCTGCGTTACGTCCCTGAAGGGGACTCTCCTGCTGTCCACCAAACTCCGAAAAGGGCCAGACAGCCACATTTCTATCATTCAAGATCAGATTTCTCATTGCTTTTAGCAGCTGTCTTAACTAGAAAAAGTAAATGGGAACAGCTATACCTCAAATGTTTATACTGCAAATTCACCATCCCTAAATATCATCGGTTTCCAAGAAATAAGTTAATGAAATTAAATAAGCCACCAAAAGAAACAACTGAACCAATATCACTTGAACTCCCTGAGTATATTTCGATTACACTTTAAGAAATTCCCCCATCCTCATTTCAGAGAGTATATACAACACTGTATGGGACAGACCAGGGTGTGATGGAAGAGTTCAGAACAAGGTGCTGTTTGGGTAATGCAGGACAGTCTCTTTTTTTTCATTTTAAAAATAGTGAAAATATGAAACATAAAATTTACCATCTGAACCATTTCTGAGTGTACACTTCAGTAATGTTAAGTACAAGATGGGGCAAAGGTAGGTTTACACTTGTAAGTACACAAAACAGAGTTTATTCTTATATTAGTGTATTTATTAATTATTGTATTATTTTCCATACAAACCACTGTGAACCTACCTTTGTCCCACCCTGTATATTTAATTGTTATGCAACAAATCTCCAGGACATTTTCATTTTGCAAATTGGGAACTGTACCCATTAAATAATGGGAGTACCTGCTGGACTGTTTTCTCCACTCCCACATCAATACTTGTTATTGTCTGTCTTTTTCATTACAGCCATCCTAGTAGAAGCAAAGTGGTATCTCAGTGTGGTTTTCATTTTCATTGCCCTAATGACTAATAACATTGAACATCTTTTTTTTTTGAACATTTTATTTGCTTATTTTTAGAGAGAATAGAAAGAAGGGAGAAAGAGGGAGAGAAACATCCATGTGTGGTTGCCTCTTATGCAGCTCCAACCAGGGATGTGGCTCACAACCCAGGCATGTGTCCTGACTGGGAATCTAACCGGCACCCCTTTGGTTTGCAGGCCGGTGCTCAATCCACTGAGCCACACCAGCCAGGGCTGAACATCTCTTTTGTGTGTTTATTGGTCATTTCTATATCTTCTTTGGAAAAAAGTCTGTTCAAATCCTTTGCCCACTTTTAATTGGCTTATTAGTCTTTTTATTGTTGAGTTATAAAATTTCTTTATATATATTTATGGATACAATCTCTTATCAGATATGACTTTTAAATATTTCTCATACTCAATGGGTTGTCTTTTAATTTTCCTGATAGTATTGCTTATAGCACAAACATTTTTAAATTTTGAGGTAGCCCAATGTCTACTTCATCGCTTGTGTGTACGGTGTTGTACTGAAGAGACCGTTGCCCAACCCAAGGTCACATTTTACTCCTTTACCAAGATTTACTCCTTGGCTGTCTTTTGAGAGTTCTAGTTTTAGCTCTTATACTTAGGTCTCGGTTCCCACACAGTCTTCTAAAAGTCTTACCTACTTGGTAGTGTTTTCCTAGGGAAATATTTACAGCACCATCAAAAAAAACAAACAATCAGACTATTGTATTTAAAACAAAATGTGTGATGTGTACTCTTCAGCATTCTGTTCTAGACTGAGAACAATATTTGAAATGAAGCAGTGCTCTCTGTAAGACAAATAAATGCTTTCATAAGTACGTCACTTTTGAATGGAGTAAAGTTTATGACCTATTTACTTATGAACCAGCCCAAACAGCTTGCCTCCATAGCGTGAGGGCAGGAAGAAAGACTCTATTGTGAGAATCAGAAAAAAATCCAATCACTAAGTTGGTCTAAACAAGGAAGCTTAGAGTTTTCTGTGGCCTTCAAAAACTACTTTCTCTTTGCTGAGGAAGATGAATAAAAACTGTTTTTTAATATCTTGTGACCTGAAAATATTTAATGTAAGCATAATAGTCCTTGTATTTATGTTTTCCCTCTAAAACTGAGGGGAAGATGGCATAACATAAACAGACTCTATTTCAACATGCTGTTTTGGGGGGGTCCCCAACATGACCCACACATTAGGTAATTGGCTAAAATGACTCACAGGACTCAACATATAGTTGTATTCATGGCTCAGGTTTATTACAGCAAAGGGTACATGACAAGACCAGCAAGGGCAAAAAACAGGTGCAGTCTGAAGAAATCCACACACGGGCTTCACAGCCTCTCTCCCTTCCAGCCTAGGAGCATGTTCCTTTTCCCAGCGAGGGGAAAAATGCAGACACACGTGTGCAATGCTTCTGTCTAGGGGAGCCCGTTAGAGACTCAGCACCCAAGGTTTTTATTGGGGGGTGGCCACATAAGCTGCCCCTGCCTAACAGCTACCCAGATTCCCGAATCCCAGGAGGAAATCAGGCATCTGAAGTGAATCACATCGTTTGCACCAACAATCTCTGTGACCCGGACAGAGAGGCCATGATACCCACTCAAGCTCTAATTTGACGTTTACTTAAGGAAACATTGAAATCTGTCACCATTTCAATGAGTCGGAGTTTATCCTATCTACAAATGAATAAATAAGTATATTACAACAATAATTATATTATATTATACTATATCATACTCTACTATACTGTGTGTACACTAAGAAAGTTACCCTGGCCTCAGGAGACTATAGTCTACTAGAAATGAAGTGTGAACCAACAAGGGTAGAACATGTACAAGGCCGTAACAAATCTAGAAAGTGATCCAGGAGTTCAGAGAGAAAAGGTTTTCATGTCTAGAGATTCAGTTGTTTGGAGATGTAGGAGTGATGGTGAACTCGATGGGAATCCAAACAAGGTAAAAAGGTTTTACAAGGGTGCAAGCTTTCCCTACATCTCACACCTTGTTACTTGAAATGAGTAACAAGAACAAAGGTGCCCCAAGCGGAACACAGCAATCACACAAATCTATTAGTAATAAGTCAAGCATCTTTACGTCAATGGGACCACTAAGAACCAGTAACACAAAGCGAGGAGTGGAAAACAGTGCCACGTTTGCTTGATAGGACAGATGGGAGGTTCAGAAAGGACACACATTTTCCTCTGCACCCTTGCCAACAATGGCAAGTGGGTTGCATGATGCAGGGAAGGCCCTGGGTGCTCCACGGCCACTTCCGGTTCGAACGGCCTCTGCAGGGTCAATGATACACTAAGCAGTCTCTGCTTTTCTACACGGAAACAACTTCATTCTCAATCTCAGGCAACATGCCCCCAGATGGATCACAGCATCCCTCTTGAGCAATGCTGTAATTGAGGGTTGCCTTCCTGATGAAGGATTCAGAAAATGAATCAGAGATATGACCCCAAACACCATAGATACAAAGATGCACCATAACCTTCTAAAACTTATTTTAATGAAAACAAATGCATCATATTGCATTCACTACAGGAAGGGCCCCCTGATGGGCAACAGGGAACCAAAGTTTACAAAGTAAAGGATATTTTTAATATTAACTTCCTTGCTTTCCTTAGAATTTGTTTTTAAATGTTTTTGTTACTTTCGTTTTTATGTTATATGGGCAAAGGGTTTCAAAAGTCAAACAGTTATCACTAAGTCTGTTGCAAAAAAGAGTCCCATCGCCCGACTCCCTCCATCCTTTCCTTGTGCGCTAATGCCGCCTCCAAAATCCCCTTCCCTTTTGTCTTCCTGGGGTTTCAGGAGAAAATAGTGTACGTATTCTGGCACTATCATTACTTGAAGGCCATTTTCTCATGATTTAGAAGAGAAATGGAAGATACATTAGGTGGCTGATACTTTCCCTGTAGTGAACAAAACATTTAAAATCATTCCTCCAACCACACTCCAATTTGGGGTTACTAACAAAACCCCAGTATTGCATCCCTTAGGACTCACTGCACCTTTACTTTCGAGTGTTGGCAGTAGTCTTTGAATCCTATATCTCTGTCCATCTTGGCCTTTTCCCTTTTCGCCCATCTGTCCTGTCTACTCCCAAGACAGGCCAGCGCTGAAGGGAGAGAGAAGCATTCTGGGACTGACTCTGTGAACACCATGTCTGAAGACTCCTCACAGGCGGGGGATGGGCAGGGAGAAGCGCCACTTCCTTCACTATTCTTTTGCCTTCCAGAGCCACAGTTAAAATCCAACAATAAAGTTCTAGAGTTGAGTAAGAAGATAACGGCCCTTAAATGTGAAATACAGGTGGCTCATTCAGCACTGCTAAGTGAACAAAATGTGAAAGAGTGAAAAGCTTGCCTTATGAAAACAAGCTTTCTCTCTATCCAGAAATTTCCTTGGCTATCTGTTTCATAAACATAAATAAGCTTGAACTTCGGTCATGTCTGGAGTTTGACCTAATTGTACCTTTAGAACTACGTGCTGGCTAATTACTGACTTGAAATTTGAACCTATAAGAATGAAAACAAAACATCAGACAGGAGGTGTACTACGGGGTGAAAACCAAAACCTCAAGCAAGTTTCTTTCAACCAGTGGTGAATGAAACCATTATTTCAAATATTTACCTTAATTAAAATTTAGCCTTGGGTGAGAGTTCAGTCCCACAAATATGTTGCTGGTTCCTCTGACAGTGGTTTTTGAATTAGACTGGGTGGGTACATTGAATTAAAAAGTAAAAACTTTTCCACTCAGGATAAAACATTCAGCTTACATAAGAAGCACGAATACTACTAGTCAGAAAGAAAAATGTTTCTCTAAATATCAAGCCTTCCTCAAAAGATGAGTGCAAAGTATATTCATTAAAACAGAACAATGAAAGCCCTGGCTGAGCAGCTCAGTTGGTTAGAGCATCGCGATTCCCACCGTGCCAAAGTTTCAGGTGAGATCCCCACTCAGGGCACATATGAGAAGCATCCAGTAAATGCATAAACAAACAGATGTTTCTTACTCTCCCTCTCTCTCTTTCTTTATCCTCTCTCCCCTCTCCTCTCTCTCCCCTCTCCTCTCTCTCACCCATTCCCTTTCTCTCTCTCTAAATCAATTTAAAAAAAAACAGGACAATTAAGAGAACAGGATCTCTCTCTTTTCCTGCTGAATTCAAGGATTCTGAACTTTACCTTTAAACTAATAAAAATAAGTAATACTCACTACATGGCCTATTTTAACCATCACTGATTTGGTAGTTAACCACAAGCAAGCCACATTTTTCCACCTATATTTGCAAACACAAGTATTTTGCCTCAACTTTGAACTTTCTTTAGGCCACTTGGATATGATGTCATTGATCCATTACACAGGCCACTACTGGGCTAGGACCCAGCAATGCACTTAGGACAAAAACTGCTGACCCAGTGGCGCAAGCACCTGTCACTGCACTGCCTGGGTGGGTGGTCATTTCTATTGTACTACTACTGTTTTGATTTTGTCCCAAGAGGTGACACAGGTGATAAGATTGATGAAGATATTATTTAGTGCTTCTACTCCCTGTTTTCCCCCACTGAAGCAACTGCTTTTAAATCTTGATTTCTGACCAAGTGATTTTTCTTAGGACTCCAACTACCATATCATAGAACAGACTACACTACATTTGTCTCTTTAGATGAGCTGAAAAACACTCTGTATGGTACAAAACATTCCCTCCAAACCCCCTCAAGTTATTCAAATAGAGCTATGTTGATTAAGTTACAGATGAAACTGGATTGAGATTCATAGTCGTATTAGAAGGAGAAATGGTCGTAAGAACCAGTGCGAATGTTAAGCAGGGTAAAGTACTACCTCGGGACAGAGAAAGACGGTGCAAGCATACCGAGATCAGAAATAAGCTGAGGAAGGAGAGGTACAAAAGAGCACTCTGAAAAGTACATAGAGCTGGAGAAATGCAACGCAGTATGATATGCAAATTTTATATTCTCTACAGTTGGGTATTATTGGAAGGCATGCAGAAAGTGTTTAATATAAAAAGGCAGCGGCACTAGATGCCCACAGAAGGGAAAGATCACAGTACAATATAAAGGGTAACTGAGTTACACTGGCCGGGAAGTGAGTCCCCTGCCGTCCTAGATAGGGACCAGGTACCACTAGGAGCCAGTCCGGTGACCCCGACTCCTACATTCCCCTTGGAGGAATTGAGAGGTTTTAAGGCAATATTTCAATATTGAATAAAGGGTTAAAAGGGGAACATCTTACAGTTGGGAGGAACTCAAATACCTTTTGATTAATGATCCCCAGAACATGCTGTGATGTGGCCATTTCTTCATCCTCTCTAGATCAATCAATCTCAAGAACGAGGGAACTTGTGGACTCTCTAACTTTCAGAAGGGGATGTCGGAAGCCGAGTCAATGGGAAAGGTCTGGAATAATGAGATATTATAATTTAGGCACAGTTTTAATATAGTGAGATGATTAGTATAATAACACAAGTATTTTAGCATAAACGGAAGTAAAAGACTTCTGGGTCACTGGCAGGATTATGCTAGTGACAAGTGTGCTTCAGCTCATTAATTCAGTAACAATGCTGGCACCATTCCTGCCATCTTGAATCTATTAAGTATATTTAATATTAATATGTGCATGTTCCATTTGCATATTGCTATCTTACCAACTGGAATCAATTCTGGAAGGTCAACAGTTAGGAATTTAATTGATGCCACAGGAATATAAAGATGACTTTTAATTTCCAAATCTGATTGAAATTTGGACATTCTCAATTCTCTTTCACATACTGTTCGCTAACCATCCTTCCTGGCTGGCTGATGTCAAAAGAAGCTGCTGCTATTCCCAGTAGCACTGGGAATACGAAGTTCAATGAGCTGGGCATTCAGGGTCCACAAATGTGAATACAAGGCCTATATGCAGAGAATCAACACACAAAACCACCTAGCATTCCTACAGTGGCAGAGGACAGAGCCTAAAAGGGGGGGACCCAAAAAACCCTGGAATTTATAACAAAGTATATATTCTTACATGTTCAAACTTCAGTCACCTTGAAAGTACTCAGCATTGGATGTAATACACCTATCAAGACATCTTTTTCCACTGCTCAAAACAGTTTTTGAACTTGTTGATTTTGATGCCTTTTAGTGCTTCTGCTGCTTTTTGTTTCACCTCTTCCACAGAGGCAAAACGTGTCCCTTTGGGGACGGAAACAAAAGTCGCTTGGGGCGAGATCAGGTGAATAGGGAGGGTGGGGTATGGGGGTCATGCGGTTTTTGGTTAAAAACAGCTGAGCACTCAGCATGGTGTGGGCAGGTGTGCTTGCAAATCACCCATCATGAAATGGGCAAATGTGCTGAAATGGTCTTCAAAAAAAATTCACTGACAAATGCAGCCTCTTACAGCAACGCCAGCTGGTACACTGATACAGGTGGCTTTATAGAACACTCAGCTAGAGGGGGAAGTCTGCATTACAAGGGGCCCACCCTCCAGAAGATAATTCCGGTTTGTTTTGGGTCCCCTCCTTGTAGTTCATTATGTATCTCTCACTGGCACTGAAGAAATGGAAGCGCTGTAAGAGCTGGGAGGCAACAACACACAAGGATTCCCAGTCACTATTTCCTTCTGTATGTCTTCTAACCAGTGTCAGGTAGACTATTACTTACAGGTTTTGTGCTTTGTGCTAGCTATAAAGCATTGTCCCTTAGCTCCAGGGCCACTCTTGTCAACTCGCCTCTCTTGTGGGGCACAGACTGCAGATTACCAGCTGATACTCTAAGAGGAGTTAACGGTTTTCACAAACACACGTATACTCAGAGATACACACAATACATGCTACACACAGAGACATACCATACATACCACATGTACCTCCACATACATGCATACTCACAGACACCATTCTCCCCCCAATACACACTGGCACTAGATACACTCAAACTGTCACTCCATACTATTGGGGGGAAAAAAAGCAGGACAACATTTTTTAACTTAGAATTTTAATTATGTACATAAATAGCAACATGAGAACAAGAAGTTCTAAGGCTTGTACATTATCTCTAGGTGAAAAGATTTCAGATTAGTCCCTCTGTAGTATGGCATCACCCAAGATAACAAAGAGGCCTAGTATATTTTTCCTCAAGAAGAAAGCCAGTTTACTACATTCGATACTGACGTCTCTTCCACTTTTCTGTAGAAATACTGGTTTATCGTATGGAGTTCCCAATGTTTACCTATAACTAAAAGAGAGAAAAAATAAGTAAACTTTGCTAGAAAAATAAAAAGAACTCTAAAATTTTACATTTTGAAAATTCTTTAGGTTTACATAGAGACATCATAACAAATATTTATATTACTATTATATGACCATGAGGATCATAAGGAGCAAGAGAAAACTGTAAGTATTCTCATTTTATAGACAGGTAACTAAATACCAGAAAGGTTTTATGTTTCATCAATACTACATTCAGATTCTCCACTAGCTGTGTATCTGAGCATAATTGCACAGACGGATGGATTTATAAATAAAAAATAAATGCCTAAATGGCACAGCAACACCACATTTATCCCTTTCTGAAAACTAAACAATTATATTTCTGCCCGTCTGCTGGAGAAGAACATGATTATGTCACTGCCTGACATCTTCCTTTCCTCATATCACCCCGTCATTCTTTTCTGGAACGAGATACACAGCAATATAAAGACACAACAAAGATAAACCAGCTCTTCTCCATATTCCTTTTCCCTAATATGGAAAGAATCTACTTAGCAATTAGAGGTTTACAAATATTTTAGAGAATAGTGACTACTCATTTGATTTTTTTAAAGATAAAACCAAAAATTCTTAAATTAAAACATGTAAACCACTAGCTTACCTTTTCTATCTCAGTTTATTAATCTGTTTTGCACTTCTCTAAGAATTCAATAGATTTACTGCATTGCTAAAAACTATAATCTAGAAACAACCTACATTAATAAGGATTCAATAGATCATGGTAGTCCATACTAGGAAATTATTATGCAGCTAGAAGAGGAATGAGGTAGATTTATAAGTACCAATAGGGAAAGATGTACATAATATATTAAGTGAAAAAAAGGTAAGTTCATTCATTCAATACAGTTAAACACAGCACTGTGTATGTATTACTCTTACCAAAAAATTGAACCTAAATTTGATGAAGCCTTCAGATCCATCAGTTTAACAGCACATCAGATGCACATCTGGCCCCACTCACTGGACATGCTGATTCTGGGGTAGGGCCTAGGCCTCTGCCTCTTAACCAGTTCCTCAGGTAATTTGTTTGTATAACAAGATTTGAGAACTCCTGACTTCGGGTTACTATATGAAGAGCTTTGATGTGAAAGAGGATCTGGATTTGTTTTCTATGACCCCTAATGCAGGATCACGACTATTGTGTATAAGTTATGAGGAGATATATATTTGCTTTGTATAAGAAATAGCTTCCTGGACTTCCGGCCAACGTGGAGGCATAGACAGACTTGCTGCGTCTCCCTCCAGAACTAAGCAGGAATACAACTATTGCAGAACTAGAAACAAGCAGAAGTTCCAGAAAATCAAACCACATGGAAGTCCAGCAAACAAAGATATAAAGAAGAAATACTCATCCAGACAGGTAGGAGGGGCAGAGCCGGGGCAGAGAGGATGCGGTGTGGTGGCAGCGGCAGCGGTGGCAGCGGCAGGCTGGCAGAAAGCGCAGTCACGCCTTTTAAAAAGTCAGGAGGGACACCTGGGGAGCGTTCCCAGCTCCTCACCAGACCTCGCAGCCCATGGTTCCAGCACCAGGGAAAAAATCAAGCCTCATTGCTTCTGACTCTGCAGACCAGGGGGGGTTGGGGTGGAGGCAGAAACTGCCAGTCTCTTAGCAGAGTCCACTTGTTTAAAGGGCCCCCACGGTCCTAGAACGTCCGCAGACCCACCCACTCTGGGAACGAGGGACAGGGCAGCAGCTAGAGGGGCACCAGTCTGATGCGGAAGTGGAGAGGTGCCTGGAAAAGGGGCGAGTGCTGGACAGGCGGCATTGTTCCCTCTCGGACCCCTTCCCCACATACAGTGCCACAACGTGGTGAAACAGGTCGCCCTGTACTGACAAATTCCTAAGGCTCTGGCCCTTACAAGGTAACAGGAGTGACAGCTCTACCTGGGACACAGAGGCAAACAAACACAGGAGCCTGTCATAATGAGGAGACAGAGAAGTATGGCCCAAAAGGGGGAACGGATCAAGGTTCCAGTGGGAGAACTAAGCGACAAGGAGATAGCCAACCTAACAGATGAGGAGATGAGACAACCTAACAGACGCAGAATTCAAAACAATGGTGATAAAGATGCTCACAAGCTTGACAGATATGCTTGAGTACAGTAAACGTATAAGAGAAGAAGTGAAGTACCAAACCCTATATATAGTATGTTTTTTTCCTAGACATGCACATCTATGATAGTTTAACTTATAAATTAGGTATAGTAAGAGATTAATGACAATAATAAAATAGAACAATTAGAACAATATACTGTAATAAAAGTTATGTGACTGTGGTCTCCCAAAATATCTTATTATACTATAGGCACAACGTGAAATGCAGGACAAAGGGATGATTCATGTCCTGGATGGGACAGAGTGGGACAGCGCAAAATTTCATCATGCTACTCAGAACAACATGTAATTTAAAGTTCGTAAATTGTTTATTTCTGGAATTTTCCATTTAATATTTTTGGACCACAGTTGACCACGAAAGTTGAAGCTATGGATGAGAGGGAACCAATTAAGTATTTTGTTGTATTTCCTAGTCTTTATCCTCTCTAAAAATGTATCATACTATCTTTTATTTCCTCCATTTAACAGTAATTGTGTACATGTTCCCATGCAATTAAATATTATTAAAACATTAATAACATTCCTCTTATGGATAGACCATGATAAGTCATTTTCTTGCAGCTGAATATCTAGATTGTTTCCAAATATAATCTAATTATCAGGAAATCAAACCTCCGCTGCCTTGCAGCATACCTCTTCAGGGGAAAGGCTAAGGGAGTAAACCCCGACAGAAAATCCGGAGCCGGAGTCCCTAAGGCGGTTTGACGTTGTAGTCAACACCGGCAACTCCTGCGGCGCACCTGAAGCCAAGCTGTATTGACTCCGTCTTTCCCTTGGACCCTTCAGCTGCGAAGAGAGGGGGGGTCTGCTGCATGGGCAACAGCAGACCCTCCATATCACCCTGCCCAGGCTCTGTAGCTTCAGCTTCACTGGAGAGGACACTCCAGCGTCATTGCAAGATGTCGATTCAACACGGGAGGAGACAGATACCGTGTCACTCCCGAGTCGGACTGCACAGCCATTTTCGGCGGTGCAGATAGACTCTTAAGAAGCTACACCATCGTCTCTCGAGACGGACGGCTGCCGACGACGACGACTCTATAATGTTTAATATGCACACAAAATAATATAACTAGTGTTTTGTACTTAGCAAGCACTCAATGAGTAAATATTAAACAAATGAAAATAAATGGTGAATTGAATATAAGATCAGAAGAAATCAAACTGATTTTCTGACTTACTCTCATATCATCCTAAATTTCTCCAGCCTCAGGTTACTCAATCTTTAAAGAAAGGATAATTACACCTATGAATTTCCTAAGTCAATTATAATAATATCTCTATGTAATCTTCAACTTCTCTCCAACAGTCATACCTTCAACAAATGTTTAATGAGTGACTATTAGATGAGTACACGTATACTTACTATAGTGACGTTTGAAAAAAAGAAACCTGAGAAATGATGACATTTTTCAATTGTTTGAAATTATAAATCACAACTGTCAAGTTCTAGCTTGTCTGAAAAACCCAGGTACGTCTCAGGAACAAACACAATTATGTAAGTCATGGCACTTAAATCCATAAATTAAAGATGGAATGAAATATCATCCTGATCCTGTTTCCACATAAAGTTGAAACTGTTATAATTAATTTACAGAATTAAATTAATTAAAGACAGCTCATTTTAGCTGTTGCTAGCAATGATAAAAATAACTAGTTTTTTATTCTTTACCTGATTAAAATGGGCAGAGAATGGAGCGTTCTACTTATTTCCGGGGGAATTCTTCACATTTCCGGGCTTATAAAACAAAAAGTAAGAAAATTAGTACAGTTTCAAAGGAAATAGTAAAACTTTTAAAGAAATCGCGGAACATCTCAAAGTGCTAGTCTTCAGCATTTGGCTGATATAAACACTAAATATTATTATAATGCAAAGTAACCCATTTCTCAGTCAACTTAAGGAATTATCAATACCAAGACGCCTGGAGGGCTGTGCTACAGAGAGTGACTTAGGCACAGAAGACAGCAGGAAATGAAGCTCCATAAATTCTCACTATACAGTCAGCCAAACAGCTGATTCTATTTTAAAAAATCAAATCAACAGTGAAAAGATTTCTTTACTACTTCATGCCATGGCCACTGTTGAAGAAGGTTTTACACCTATGGGGATGCATCCCACGGGTACTCTGCTGTGTGCATCATCCACTATAGGGGCCAAATCACAAAATGTTTACTCTGAAAGAGGTTATAATCGGACCACACCCATTCTGCCTGGCCACCATCTGGGAACATATAATTAGGTCATGTCATCCATGAGAAGTGATGTAGCAAAGTTTCTAGTGGAAGAAATTTATGTGCTAAGTGTTTAAGGCCTTACTTTCTTTCCTATATGCTTTTAAGACCTTAATTCTGAAAACACATTAGTAAGACCTGATGTACATCAAGGATCTGAGCTCTCATGAGATGGCAACCTGAAAAACACTAGACTGCAGTGAAGTGGGCAATGGTTCTGTGGTCTAGACTTGGTGCAGGTTTGCCTGGTGGCCTTCTCTCAGAGTTATCCATGGGTGAAGGGGGGTGGGGAGTAAGAAAGCGGAAACATGTGACTAACCCTGTAATTTCAGGGCATGGTTTCCAGGCAACTTCAGGCTTACTGGAGTCTTTGCGAACTGGTCTGTAAGCATGAGGATCACATCCTGGCTTGACCACGTTATACTGTTTATACCCATTTGTCCCAGCATAATGAACAGTACCCCCTTTCACTCTCTAGAGTATCCTAAGTTTGGATGATAAATTATATGGTCACCCTATGTAGAGACCAAATCCACTTGACAATCAAGTTCTGGGGAACAAGGCCATAAGTATTGCTTGATAGATCATCATACAATACTTAGGTCTACTTGTTGCTATGAACCGAGTCCTAGAGGACTCGTTGCCTGTGTCTTATTCTATTCATTCAGAGTCACTTTCACACACACACACACACACACACACACACACACACACGCATGCATGCATGCACGCACGCACACTTTCAGGGACCTTGTAATTGCTCTTCCAACTTGCCAAGCTCTTTCCTGTGAGAAGACCTTTGCAAAATGTATCCTTGACCTAGAATGATCAATCCCAAATTTTTGCCTGGCTAAATGCTATCCATCCTTTAGATCAAGGCTTTTCTCTGTCCACTGCCCTTTGATTTAGATAAGAACCTTTTATTCACATTCATAGTATCCATGAGCTTCCTGATTTGTGTCCATCTTTCACTCATGTTTGAATCCTTCACTAATATATAAGCTTCATGAGGGCACACTATCCCTAGGAGCTTCTAATACATAGTATTCAAACACTTGTGTAAAAAAAAAAGTTTGGGTAGGCTCTGGCCAGGTAGCTCAGTTGGTTGGAGCATCATCCCGATATGCCAAGGTTGCAGGTTCAATCCCCAATCAGGGCATACACAGGAATCAACCAATGAATGCATAGGTGAGTGGAACAACAAGTCAATGTCTGTCTCTCTCTCTAACATCAATCAATAAATTTTTCTTAAAGTTTAGGTATGTAATTAATAAAGAACAAGGAGAGGCTTATGGAGGTAAGTGAGATAACGATGTGCAACAATTGGGTCTGTCATAAACACTATGTGGTTCTCGCTCTGGCTAGAATAGCTCGGTTTGTTGGAGCGTCATTTCATGCACTAAAAGGTCATGAGTTCGATTCCCAATCAGGGCATAAAGCTAGGTTGCAGGTTTGATCCCTAGTAGCATGTATATAGGAGGCAACTGATCAATGTTTCTTTCTTACACTGATATTCCTCTCTCTCTCCTCCTTCCTGTCTCTCTAAAATCAATTTAAAAATCTATCCTCAGGAGAGGATAAAAAAACAAAACAAACTATGAGGTTCTCTACCTAGTTAAATACACTTTAGGTCTATATTACCTTAACATAATGCTTGTCAAGTACTTCTGGTGATATTCTTATACAATCTACTATCTATACTTGCCAGCACCTCAATCTCAAAAATATAAGCTGCTAAATTCATAGGCTTTTTTAATCTTTTGGACATTAGGAAAATTAGCACATAAAAACATTCTTTTGGTTGAGGAAAACAACAGTGTTGCTAGGAAAATTTTCTTGTTTGGTTACATATCACTTATAGCATAACAAAACAAGACAGTCAAATATCTCACTAAAGAAATATTGAGCCCATCCACCCTATTACAAATCAGATCTCTCTTGGCAGAAACCTTCATGACCTCAGAAGAAAACAACATTCTGACTTCAAAAGACAGTCTGTGATTTAACACAAGCCAAAAATTAACTTTTTGCATTTTCAGACTAAAAAACTTATTTAAAATATTTTATAACTCAATCATTCTCCTTAAAGTCTAATCTTATATATATTTGGTTTCATTTCTTTTAGTAATCAATATATTTATTTAGCCCAATATATCTAAAATATTATTTCAGCCCTGACTGGCGTGGCTCAGTGAGTTGGGTGTCATCCAGCAAAACGAAAGGTCACAGGTTTGATTCCCAGTCAGGGCACATGCTTGGGTTGCAGGCCAGGTCCCTGGTTGGGGGCGTGTGAGAGGCAGCAGATCTATGTTTCTCTCCCTCTCTTTCTCCCTCCCTTCCCCTCTCTCTAAATGAAATCTTTTAAAAAATAAATAAAATATTATTTCAACATATGATCAACAGAAAAATGAGATAATTTACATTCTTTTTATTTCTACCATGTCTCCTAAATTTTTTTAAAGATTTTATTTATTTATTTTTAGAGAGAGGGGAAGGGAGCGAGAAAGAGAGGGAGAGAAACATCAATGTGTGGTTGCCTCTCGCATGCCCCAAATGGGGACCTGGTGTGCAACCCAGACACGTGCCCTGACTGGGAATCGAACCAGCGACACTTGGTTCACAGGCCGGTGCTCAATCCACTGAGCCACACCAGCCAGGGCCCATGTCTCCTAAATTTGATATGAATTTATACTTATAGCATACCTCAATTCAGACTAGCTACAGTTCAAGCACTCAGTAGCTAATGGCTGCCATATTGAACTACACAGGGCTAGAGGAATAAGCTAAACAACACTATGACGGTCAGTTTCAGGTGTCACCTTGGCTAGGCTATAGTAGAAAATTCATGGCAAAAAATTTGTTTCCCCACAAACATGAACAATAATTTCTATTAGCAAAATTAAAACATTTATTTTAATCAAAACATTTATTTGTAATTAGTATGCACTACCATGTAAAGAAGACTTCCTAGCCCAACCTTTGAGGTACAGCAGTCCACTGAAATGTCCGAGTCTTTACCAGCTGAATCATTTTGATTTATTACTTAACTTCTCTAAAATGCCGTTTCCTCGTTTGTAAAGTAGGGATAATAACAGAACCTGCCTCACAGACTCTTCTGGGAGCAAAGAGTTTAGTGACCCCGGCCAAGTTCACAGCAAGTGCTCAATAAACACCTAGGTTTTTGGATGAGGAAATAAAAGGCAAGGATAAATGACCTGTTAAAGACCCCAGTGAAATTCCAGTTCACTAAATGTGGCAGACAGAATAATGCTCCCCACCCCCAAATATGTCTGCATCCTAATCCTGGAACCCGTGACTGTTAGTTACTTCACACCGCAGAGAACTAAAGTGGTACCGGAATTGAGGTTGCTAATCAGCTAATCTTACAAGGGGAAGATTATCTTGGATTACCTGGGTGGGCGCAGTGGTACCACATGCATTCCTACAGCTAAGACGAGGCAGAAGACAGGGTCAGAGAAATGAGAAGTAAAATGGAACTCAACCTGAAGCAGCTGGCTTTGAAGATGCAGAAGGAGGGCTATGACCCCAGGAATGCTGCAGCCTCTAGAAGCTGGAATAGCCCCTCTGCTGATGGCCAGCAAAACAGACCTTGGTCCTCTAAGTGCAGAGAACTGAAGTCTGTCAAAAACCTGAATGAGCAAGATGCTCCCCTGGAGCCTCCAGAAAGGACTGTAGTCCAGCTGACACCTTGATTTAGCACCAGGCTTCTGATCTACAGAGTCTAACATAAATTTGTATTACTTTCAGCCAGTAAATTTGTGATCATTTGTTATAGAAATAATAAAAGACTAAAATACTGATAGGGAGGACTCTTGACTAACGGGGGATAAGCCTCTTCCAATGGGAGATGTTCTCTTCTCTGGCAGAAGCGAAAATGTGCAGTGTCATATGACATCTGTCCTGGCCAGTGTGCTAGCGTCTGTCCATTCTATGTGTTTCTTACATGGATAAGCTCACTTAATCCTCAAAACAGCCCCCGTGAGCTACTACCGCCATTTCTCAGGGCTCCAGAGCAATTTCCAAAAGGTTTCTGGTCCTGAAAGAGGTGGGGTGGCGATGGAGCCTCCTGTGCCCACTGCGAAGTCCACTCTCTCGGCCTCCAGGCCGCGTTGCCTCCTGCCAGGTCTACCTTTCTCCTATCGAAAGTGTATGCCTTTTGAAAAAGATGATTTTTTCCCCAGGACTTCTAACGTTTTATTTTGCTAAGTAATGGTGTTTAAAAAAGAAAAAAGAAAATTCATTGTCTAGTACTGGTTTTTCTTAGAATTGTAAACAGCAAAATCTAGAGGGCACAAATTCAGGACAAATTTATTTAGCTTTATAGAAAACTCACCACATTGTCCTTATTTTTATTTTATTGTGGTGAGAACACTTAACATGAGCTCTTCCCTCCTGACAAAATCTTAAGTGTGCAATACAGTATTGCTAACTACAGACACAATGCTGTACAGCAGCTCTCTGGAACATGTTACTCTTGCATAACGAAAACTTTACACCCATTGAACAACTCCTCATTTCTCTCTGCTCCAGTCCCTGCCCACCACCACTCTACGCTCTACTTCTATGAGCTTGACTATTTTAGATACTTCATATAAGTGTAATTATGCAGTATTTCTCCTGTGCTTGGCTTATTTCAAAGATGATCATTTTAAATCATTTAATTCACATAACTTACAGCTAAACTGGATTGTGCTTAGAAAGTCAAGGAACTTCAAATGGAGGAAGAGAAAGCAGGATCTATTTACTCAGGGTGGTGGCTTCTGCTTCCCCTTCATATTCCTGCTGAGCCAACTATTAAAAAGCTCAGCTTCAGAAGTTCTGCTCAGTTTTCATGTTAGTAATGGGTTTACATATTTCTTTATGTATTTTCCTGCCCTTTGAAGAATTAGATTTTTATTTTTAGTTATTGTTGGACTCCAATAGTCATTCTACAATTCTTTGATAGTTAACTTGTTACATGTTATTTCTTCTGGTGGGGATCAGTTGTCATGTCTGTAGTTCCCATTAATCTAGAAGAATTGTCTTTAGTGACCTCGACGATTTTTTTTTTAGAGAGATGGGAAGGAATGGAAAAAGAGAGGAAGAGAAACGTTAATGTGAGAGAGTAATACATCAATCGGTTGCCTCTTGCATGCCCTTAACTGGGGACCTGGCCCCCAGCCCAGGCATGTGCCCTGACTGGGAATCGAACTGGCAACCTTTTCAGTTTGTAGGCCAGCACTCAATCCAGTGAGCTACACCAGTCAGGGCTAACTTGTTACATGGTTTAAAAACCTAGTGAAAACAAACATGACATTACTGAGACATACTGCTGTGTTTGGCTATTTATAGGACAACTCCAAAAGAGCCATCTGTGACCCTGGGGCCTCACACCCACAACTAGCCTCCTCAGAGATGGAGGCCAGTTGTGGGAGTTAGATTGAGACTTAGACTGAGACTATTCTGAAAAAGTTAGCAATGGACAATCAATAAATAGTCTCAAGCTTTTAAGCGGCTCCTCGAGTCAACAAGTAAAAACCATAATGGAAAAAAAATCAATAAATCAATTATATTAAGAACTTCTGATCAAAAAACACCAGAACTGAAAAGACAAGCCTCAAATTGGGAGAATACATATGTAAACATGTGACCAAAAAAATATTAGTATCTAGGAAAAAAATAAAGAACTTTTATAAATCATTAAGAAAGGGACAAACCCTGGCTGGTGTAGCTCAGTGGATTGAGCGTCGGCCTGCGAACCAAGTGTTGGTGGTTCGATTCCCAGTCGGGGCACATAACCAGGTGGTACGTCAGGTCCCCAGTTGGGGGTGCGAGTGAGAGGCAACCACACAGTGATGTTTCTTTCCCTCTCTTTCTCCTTTCCCCTCTCTCTAAAAATAAATAAACAAACAAATTTTTTAAAAAAGGGACAAATGACCCATATAAAAAAAGGCCAAAAGACATGAACAGGCACTTCAAGAAGAAGAAATCAATAAATATGTGAAAAGATGCTCACCCTCATTAGGAATCAAGGAAAGGTACATTAAAATAACAATGAGCCATGGCCAGGTGGCTCAGTTGGTTGGACCATCATCTTGTACACCAAAAGGTTGCAGGTTCGATTCCTGATCAGAGTACATACATAGGTTGTAGGTTTGATCCCTGGCTGGGGTGCATATGGGAGGCAACTGGTCAATGTTTCTTTCTCACATTGATGTTTCTCTCTCTCTCTCTAAAAATCAGGAAATACATCCTCAGATGAGGACTGAAACAATGAGAAATTCTGGGACCATTTTGACATGCTAGAAAATGAGGAAACTATCACAGACTACTTGGGTCATGTCAAAAGGACTCAGCTAACTTCTACTAGTCAAAATAGGACAATTTGAAACTTTAATAAGGGTAAGAATTACAAAGCATTCAAACCCAAATATGTTAAAATCTAAAAATCCATAATGATATTCTATTATTTTTAAAAAATTTTTATTGTATTTTTTCTATTAACATTTATCATAATGACATTAAAAAAAAAAACTGGTGACGCTTTGAGAATGAGAAGAAACCAATTTATTCTTTTGAAAACTGTATAAATAGTCCTGGCTGGTGTGGCTCAGTGGGTTGGGCATTGTCCCGCAAACCAGGGGTTGGCGGTTCAATTCCCAGTCAGGGCACATGCCTGGGTGGCAGGTTAGGTCCCCGGCTGGGGTCGTGCAAGAGGCAGCCAATGGATGTTTCTCTTGTACATCCATGTTTCTCTCCCTCTCTCTCTCCCATCCCCTCTCTAAAAAAATAAATAAAATATTTAATTAAAAAAAACAATATAAATAAGATATTAAAAGATCAAGCATTGGTCCTGCCTTTCCCATAAGTGGGTAACTGTAGATGGGGGAACGTGCTTCCTTATTCAAGTACTCCAGCTACTATGTGTGAAAATGAAATGACAGAAGTGAAAAGACACTACTTTCCAAGCCCAGTGAACCAATGGGCCTAGGCATTGAGTGTCAACAGCCACTAACACCGAAATAGCAAAGTAAGAACCAGACTTGTGTCTACATAGACCTACAGCCTTGCCAACGGGATCAAACATGACCCTGATGAAGCAGCCTCTGGATCCAGCCACCAATCTACGGAAAATGCAGAGAAGAGCGGAACCTATTCAACTGCGCCACAAGTGTGCAATTAGCAAAACCCAAGCTGTTGGAAACGTTGCGGGTCCAACATGCTAAGTTCTTTTTTAATAGAGACATTGTAAGGAAAATAAAAGGACAGAAGGGGAACCTGTAGATTAAAAGTGACTTAAAAGGCAAAAACAAACAAACAAACAAAAAAAAGACTTTAAAGGCATATGAAGTCAGAAATAATAACAGGCAAGACTAAAGTGACAGGGATAAATACTTAAGTTAAAAAGCCATAAAGAAACAGAAGGGAGTTATTAGTATAAAAGTCAGAATGGCAGGTATTTTTGAACGGATGAAGAAGACTGATTGGGGTGGGTTACATGCAGGGGCTTCTGGGGTGGCTAGCAAAGTTTTGTTTTTTGTTTTTGTTTTTGCCCTAGATGATGGTTACAAGGGTGTTTGCCTTATAATAATTCCCTCAGCTATAAAAAAAAAAGTAAGTTGTTGAAGGAAAGTCCATTCTTGGGGCAACTGGAGAAATCTGAATATTAGGTAATGTTCATTTAAACAATGAAATGTTAATATTCCTCAGTATGGTAATAATACTGTGACTATATGAGACAAGTCCATGTTCTTTAAAAATACATGCTGAAAGTGCAATGATGTCTACAACTAACTCTTAAATAGTTCAGAAAAATAAAATACAAGTGTATGTGAGCACCCACACGTGCAAAAAAATAAAGCGAATGCAGCAAAGTATTCATTGGTAAATTTAAGTGACGGTATATTCATTGTACTCTTGGGGCGACTGTTCTGTAGTTTTGAGATTGTTTTTTCAAAATAAAAATTGTGGAATAAAGTAAAACCACACACACACACACACACACACACACACACACACACACACACACACAATTTTAAAGCCAGCAGACTGGCAAAAATGGAAACAACCACTGAGGAAGCCTACTTGGCGCCATCTAGTAAAACTGATGTGCAGACCCTATGAGTCCGGAATCCTAGCCCTGAAAAACTTTTAATAAACTATGACACATGTACAAAAATGCTAACAGGTCTGTGTGCAACAACAATATAATGAAAACCACCCAACCAGCCAACAACATGGACATTTTCCCACAAAGATGTATGAGTATTCTACAGCAGTGAAAATGAATAAACTACAACCATACATAGGCAATAAACAATGTTAAGGGAACAAAAGTTATAAAACAATACCTATAGTAAGACTCCCTCTAGATAAACTATATATTTATGATAAAAGCAAAAACAGGCAAGCTCAACTACAGTGATTTAGAATACGTATGTATGTGGTTAAACTAAGGAAAGTTTAAAGAAAAACAAGGGAATGAAAAACAAAAATCTGGGGAGATAGAGGGCCAGGGAGAACTTAAAAGGCATTGGCAATTTCCTATTTTTAAAGGTAGATGGGTGATTGGCATATGTGTGGTCATTATACTGTTTGATTTTAAACTGTATATATATGTTGATCCTTGAACAGCACAGGTTTGAGCCACTTACATGTGATTTTTTTTTCAATAACTACCTGTACTACTCTGGATCTGAGGATGGTGGTCCATGGATGTGGAGGGCTGGCTGTATGCATTGATCTACACCATTTTCTATACAGGACTTGAACATCCACAGATTTTGGTATGCTCGGGGGATCCTGGAACCAATCTCCCACAGATAACAAAGGACAACTAAGTTTTGGGTAAGTCAAAAGTTATACATGATTTGACTATGTGAAGGGTCAGCACCCCGAATCTGTGTTGTTCAAGGGTCAACTATATATGTTCTTTTATCTCAAACAAAAACAAACCCTAGACCACACTATGATGACAATATTTCTGGACACACCCATCACTGCTTCACACTTTGGACAAAGAGTTCACTTTAGCTGAAGCACATAAATTCCTCTTAACTGACCAACGACAATGACTGAATTGAAAGGCAACCTCATCCAAACTATTGGTACAGGACTCAGTGCAAATATTGACAATTCCTAAAAGGGAAAAAGGATGTGGCAGAGCAGAAAAATGCCCCAGACTTATTTAGGGTCTTTGAGAATAATACAGCTCTAAGGGAAATAATAAAATTGAAAATTGAGCCATCATTCACACTACTTAAAATTGCAGGGCCTTGTTTTAAAGAGAGTGTCTACAAATTTCTTTGGCTATTTACAACCAAAATCATGTACATCTGTTAAACCATTATGGTACAAACAATTATGAATTAAGTTGCATCTAACAGAGACTGGTAACTGAAGCATGACTAGAAACTCAATCTTCAGACAAGCTAAGGAACCAACAAAAATCTCGTTCATAAAGTGTCCCCCAATTTCCTTTAAAGAAACAGTTTCTAAGCTCTAAAAGATTACTGTTCCAGGGTAGCTTAAATCTCTGTTCTCATTAAGAAAACAAACAAACAAACAAAAAATCACTGAATCTCACTAAATCAAACAAGAGGAGTGCAGAGGGACCAATAAAAAATAAATAATGGCATCTCACTATCAAATAATTCCTGAACTCTAAGTATATCAAAATCTTGAATTAAGAGCCTTCCGCTGTTTTTTATTTAAAACTTGTGCTAATTGTTTAGGTCGTCGGCATTGACTGTATTACGTTCTATTGAGAACAGCCAAGAAAATTAAGCTTTGAGAGTAAACAAATGAAAGAATACTTCATGACTCTGATGAGGATAAGGGCTTAGAAGAGGAAAGAAATGCAGAACAGCCATGAGCTAATTACACATCTTTATTATTCTCCCCAAACGCATGCATATAAATGTGAGTAGATTTAAAATCTAACATTTTTCTTTGTTTTTCATTGATGTATATGACTTTCATTTGTTCCTATTTACCAGAAACCAGTTTTTAGTATATTCAATGTTTAAGACAAAAAGATGCTGTATTTACAACTCTGATTCATGTAACATTTTAACATAAGTTGTAACAACTCTTAACTTCAAAACATATAGATAGAAAACATATAGAAAACTGCTTCAAAAACAACTTGACTTTTTAAAACAGTACATGCCTTTCTAGGTTTTACTTAAATGCTAAAAAAAAAAAAAGCATGTAAAATCTAACATTTTCAAATGGTCATAGAATGCTGTTTAACTGGCAGTCCAACCACAGTGCCATTGCTTGAGCACTGGGCTGAATCCGAGCAGAGAAAACTATTTCCAGGTAACAGGCTCCAGGTGTGCGTGTGTCTGGCTGACAACACGGTGAACACTCAGAACTGAGGTTGAGTTTCACTTTCTACACTTCTTTCGAGAGCTGTGTATAGGTTCCCTGACATTCTAGTGTTTTCTTTCTCATATAAAACTCAGTGCGGACTTTAAGGAATTTTTTAAACAGGAAAGGAAGCTTCCAAAGAAAATATCAAAAATGAAAGTAAAAAAATGAGTGCTTATTCTTTAAAAGGGATTGCCAAAGGGCACTTGATGTTAATACACAACTTCCTCCTCAAGAGCTAGTTTAAAGAGGCTCAACAGACTAATGCCTTTAGAAACCATCAGTACAAAAATTAGTCCAGATTTCAAAGGAAGATTATTTATATATACAATGAGGAGGGCTTATAATTTATTCTATAACATTACGTCCAAATTCCAGGTCCAAATTCTTTATTTTCATTTTGAAAGAGTTATTTATACTTTTAAAAGAGGATTTTGACTTGACAAGAGTCAAAATCAACTTCACTAAGTTTACAATGTAGAAGGTTAGGTTAACATAAGAAGGATTCTAATTCTTCCTTAGCAAGTGGTGCCTCTGAGTGCTTGGAAGAGACATGAGGCCATGTTCTGGGCTCATTCTTTCTTAGCAGGGAAAGAGAGAAAATTCCAGCAAACATAAGCAACATCTAATCAGCTATGTGGCTGTGAGAAGAGCTAAAAGACGACACCCCCTTGCAGTTACACAACCTCCTCCTGTGTCTCTTGTCCATTAGTCAGCGCAGAGAATCTGGCCTGTAGCTGAGATACAGTATTGCGAAAGGAAAGACCAGGAGCTTATGATAAGTCAAACAGCGAGAGGAGTCTTGGTTTTTGTCTTTTGCCTCGGAGCATAGTTATGTTCTCTTCGCCTCCAGTTTTGATAACATTTTCACGTAACATGCTATACTTTGAGAAAATTATAAATACAATACAGTGGAAATTATTGCCTAAGACTGCTGTGGCATGCATTTTATGCTTACTATGTGTTCAGCCCTGCTGATAATGAGCAAAAAGCATGGGAGTCCTATTGCTCCTCCACTAAGGGTCACCACAGAATCTGAGCCAGAGGTGTAATAAATAGAAAAGGCAAGATTGAGCAAGAGGGTTATCACGAATTTTACAAAACCCTAGAGAAACCACATATTTAAAGCCAAAGGAAGATAATAAAAAAGATCTTTCTCACCTTTTGAAAGTTCTCCTTCCACAAATCTTCTACGAGTATGTATCCTCGTAAACCCCAGTCATATAATTTCTCCCCACTGACCTTGAAACAAAATATAAAAGATCCATTGCTAGTCCATACGTGACTGGTAAGGAAGAGAATATTCCATTTTCCTGTTTCCGATATAACTCTATTTAAGCATATGATGACTACAGAAGCCTTGGGACATATACATTAAAACTGTGCATTGTGAGCAAATAAAAAATAGTAAAAAGGATAGAATAAGAACAAAAATAGTTTGGTTGTGTATAGTTATCATTTAAAATAATTTCCTATTAATCAGGTATATATTCCAAAGTTTCACAATTTCAAGAATGAAATGTAGGGAGATCACTGCCGATAGGGATACTCCTAAAAATCTACCTACCACATCTAGCACGTAACACCCAACGAAGTCACATTTGCCAAGCTGAAAATCAATTGTTCATTTTAGAAGCTTAGGTAAAGAACTGGTGAACCCAATGAAGATGCTCTCAGTTTTCCCAGGTTCCCCAAAACTATGTCTTGGAGTTTCTACAGGGATTTTGCCTCCTAATCCAAAATCCTTTCTACAATTTCCTGAGAGGTAGGTCCCTGAGTCAGAGAGTATTTTGGGGTCAGGGGTTCACTACTTTAAAAGGCACTTTGTCCACCTTTGGCTAGCTAACTTTAATGGTTGGAAACTTTTTTTTTCAAGTACTGAGCTTTCTTTAAAAAAAAAAAATGCTTCCAGTAATTTGCATTCATTGGTCCTAGTCATAAGAAAGAATGTTCCGTCTTGCACATGACAGTACTTCAAATTTCTGAAAAGTTATTATTCTCTTCCTAATTTTTATAACAATTTATCCATATATTGCATTTTAGTTTACAAAGCACATTCACATGAATTATCTCTATTCTATGTAACAACCCGGTGCAGTAAGTAGGCAAAGAGAAGGAAATATGTAGAGGCCAAGTGATGCATCTAAGGTCATGGTGCTAGTAAATCCAGAGGTCATTGTAACGTGCTCATTTGTCACAAGTTATAGTCTTCCAGCTGCTCCAACTGTTCTTCAAATATGGTAAAATATGATTCTTGGACCCACTGGGAGACATTTCAAGCATTTACCACATATATAGTACTGTTTTCGGTGTTATCAATTTCTGAGAGGAAAATAACATTAACTATCATTTTAATGGCTTTCTTACCGCACTTTTAGCCAAACACTACTGAACAGAAAACAGATTGTATACAATTAAGAGGCGTGTCCAAAGTCAGAGTAGTCATTAAAAAAAAACACACATACAGTTTAAATTGTGAAATAGGAACCAAATGATGCTAAAACAATATCAGAAAATCTTTTTCAATCACTGATGTTTGTTTTGTTTTACTTTGGCAAAATACAAATAGCATAAAATGTACCATTTTAACCATTTTTAGGTGTACAATTCAGTGGCATTAAGTACATTCACAATGTTATGCAACCATCACCACTATCCACTTCCGGAACTTTTTCATCATCCCAAACAGATCACTAATGTTTCATACCCAGTGAAAATAAAGTTAATAATTTTGTTCTGGCTTACCTTAGCTGTAAAATAAAAGACAAAACTCTTTCCCACTGATTTAAAAAATAATTTAGAATACAACTCAGATTTGAATCCTACTATCTTGGTTGTGAACACAAAAGATCTTTTTCAACATATGCTATGGCATATACGATCTTAAAAAAACTTCTACTGCCCTGGCAGTAGTGCATTGAGCGCTGGCCTGCAAACCAAAGGGTCGCCGGTTCGATTCCTGGTCGGGGCACATGCCTGGGTTGTGGGCCAGGTCCCCGGTTGGGGGTGTATGAGAGGCAACCACACATTGATGTTTCTCTCCCTCTCTCCCCTTCTCTCTAAAAATAAGTGAAATATTTTTTTAAAAAAGACTTCTACTCAGGGGGGCAGCCACCTATGCCTCTCAGCTAGCAGCCAGGCCCACCTTGTCCATTTACTATTGAAACCATAACAGACTGACATAATGTTAGATTCTTTTTATGACCTAGAGCAGACAGAAGGACCCACTGTTCCTGAGCTGGGGTGGCAACAGGCAGAGGAATATTAAGTATCTGCTCCCAGGACAAGTCCATGCTAAAGAGATCTTACTGGCAATTGTCACCAAAGCCATCAATTTCCCACAGCTGGAGTACAATCTAGGAATCTAGACTCAATCCTGTCAAGAGGACTCCAAGAAGCTCAGTGTCATGTCAGTCTGGCTTAGTCCTCAGAGCCCAATTCTGGTGACAGCACTGCTGCTCCTCCTAGGACCAAGTCTCCTTGCAATATGGCAGTTCTGGCAACTGGTCCCTGCCTCCATAAGCTGTCCAGGAACTCAAAACCTACAGCCTACTTCACTCTTGCCAGTTCTCAAAGGGACTCTATACCTAGCATCCCACAAAGTCCAGACATCACTGCCCTGAAGGAATCCAGTCTACATCAGAAGTTCTCAAACATCATAGGCACTAAAATTCCCTGGAGGGCTTGCTGAAACAGATGGCTAAGCTTAACTCTCAGTATCTGAGTCAGCAGATCTGGGCTGGGGCCTGAGAATTTGCATTTCTGTCTTTAACTTAAAAAAAAAAATGTGTTATTTATTTTATCCAAAAGAACGTATTTCCCTATCACAAAGATCTGAGAACACCACCACCAACGGTAGCAAAGCTGAAGTTATACTGATGGGAGGTGGTGTTCACTGGGTACTCCCATGTCCCAGACGTCATAAAGGAGGAAAAGAGTAAAAGAAAAAATACTCAAAACAAATCCAAAACCCATGATGACTTCCAGGACAGACAGGACATGACAGTTTCTTTCTTCTTTCATTGTCAGCGGCAGGTGTATTTCAGCAGGATCGCGTACAATTTAATGTAAGTAAACCCTTCACATCAACTCTAGTACTTTAACTATAACCTGTTCGCAGCAATTAGCACAGTGGATTCCTATTTTCAAACACCATAAGGTACCTCAGAAACCAGTTAAGATGGATGCAGAAGTAACCTCATTTGGTTGCCTTTTCATACCCCAGGACAGTTAAATCAGCAGAGATATTAAACAAAGCGTCAAGGAAAGCAGTACCTGGAGTGCTGGTTTTAAAGGCTGTATGGAGGGGAACGATCGGACTTAGTCAGCTGTCATAAGCCAGACAGAGACCTCCATGTTTATGTGGGATCACTGCAATTTGTAGACAAAAGACATTTTTCATTTGTCCACATGGATATTCCTGCAGGTTCCATGAGAATTTGCATTTCTCACAAGTTCCCAGGGGATTCTGATATTGCTGGTGCAGGGACCATACTTTGAGACCTCCTGGTCCAGCTGTTACCGACTGAATTATGTCCCCCACCAAATGCCTAACCCACAATGTGACTCTATTAAGAAATAAGGCCTTTTACGAGTAAAAGAGGTTATAAGGGAGGGGCTCTAAACCAGTATGACTGGTGTCACTGTACAGTGAGGACGAGATACCAGGGACATGTGCCCACAATGAAAAGGCACGTGAAGACACAGCAAGAAGGCAGCCACCTGCAAGCCAAGGAGAAAGGCCTCAAGAGAAACCAGCCTTACTGACTCCGTGATCTTGGACTTCCACCCTCCAGAACTGTGAGAAAATAAATTTGTGATCTAAGCCCCACAGTCTGTGGTGTTTTGTTACGGCAGCTCGAGCTGACTAAGAAATCAGCTTTAGCCACGTTGCCGGCCACTGTGTTCCACTTGCTAGGATGCCATGAAGCTAAGGCCTGAAGCAGGGCGCTCTCAGCAGAGAAGACTGTAGTCCCTGAAGTGCCCAGCAAGGACAGCGAGGTCAGCTCTAGGACCAGAGGCAAGGCACGGAGGGTCAGGCACAGGCCCGTGCCTGCAACTCCAAGGAAGGCAGGTTGTGACCGGATACGCCTGAACTGAGAATGACCCGTAACTATCAACTCTGCAATTTGAGTCTCTAGACTCCATGTCAACATGCAAAAAAAAAAAAAGGTCTCTTAGGTTTTCTTTTATTAATATTCAAATTAGTGTGCATTCTCTGACTACTGACATGATTGGAAGGAGGGACAGAACTGAGGTACACAGTGGAGAAAAAGTCAAATTTGCTATATTCATTTATATGCACCAACAAATTTTAGTCTGGTGTTATAAAAGCTATAAAATAAAATAAAGCAATAAACCCATACATACATAAGCAAGAATAAGAGGCATCTTAACTTACTGGGTCTAACTTACCTGGAAAAATATGATGGCTTGTTGTGGATAATAAAGAGAGGCAGCTAATCCCATGAAACCAGGTGGATACACCAGCTTCTTTATTTTTGACCCTATTAAATAAAAGGTTGTGAACACTGTCAGATGATTCCATCTTAACCATCTCAATTTGCTGGTACATCTAATGCTAAATAAGATTTCTTTGGGTCCCTGGACAGGTAGCTCAGTTGGTCAGAGCATCGTCTCCATACACTAAGGTTGTGGGTTTGATCCCTGGTCAGGGAACATACAAGAAGGAACCAATGAATGCATAAATAAGTGGAACAGCAAATCTCTCTCTCTCTCTCTCTCTCTCTCTCTCTCTCTCTCTCTCTCTCTCTCTCTCTCTCTCTCTCTCTCTCTCTCTCTCTCCCTTCTTCTCTCTCTCTCTCTCTCTCTCTGGGAAAAAAAAAAGACTTCTTCAGTCCTAGATTGACAGAGAATGTGCCCAATTAACATATCAAAAAGAACTACCACACTTTCATAGCTTCAGTGCAATACAATTCATGCAACTCACCTGTTTAAAGTGTACAAGTCAATGGCTTTTAGTGTATTCACAGAGGTGTGCAACTGTCACCACAATTAATTTTAAAATATTTGCATCACCCCCAAAAGAAGCCCCAATCCATTAGCAGTCACCCCCGATTCCCCCACTCTCCCCAGCCCTAAGGAAACTTATCTACTTTCTATCTCTAAGGATTTGCCCACTTTGACATTTCATATAAATAGAATTATATGACATGTGGTCCTTGTGACTGGCTTCTTTCATCAGCACAACGTTTAAGAGAACCATCATTTCTAAGGAAACAGAAAAAAGATTTTTATGCAAAGAAAAACCCCACATTATTTTGATTTCTAAGGTTTATGTCCTTTTACAGTAAACTGGCTTCCTGTTTACATAATGAACACAAGTATCCCTCTCTTCTTTCTAATACTTCATGATAGTTAATAGGACAATAATGAAATACAAATAAACCTACAACAAAGAGAAGTGTGCAGAGGGGCCGCTGACAGATAAGAAGTACCAACCAATTTTCAGAAAATGGAGATTGGACAGAAGAAGCAAGAGGACACACAGCCTTGAAGTCCTGCAGAGGGAGTATAGCGGAGGAGGGAACAGAATGCCCCAGCAGCCCAGAGATGGCAGGTAGTGTGGAGGGTGGAAAGGGCAACCAGGGATCGAGACAGGGCTATAAATGCAAGTCCTATGCATGGACCAGCTGCCCTTCTCCTTCCTTCACATCACCTCAGGGCAAAACTGCCTATGGCCAGGCACCTCTCCAGGCAAAAATGTACGAAGTGGATGGGGTATCTCTCGAGAAATGCCACAGATTTTCTGTTGAGAACCAAGGGAACTGGTGTGTGTGCCTTTCTCACTCAGGCTCTGAGGGTAGGCAACCCCTATTAAAGTCAGTTGCCATCCAGCTCACCCTGAGGTAGAACCTGCCTGCCAGCAAGCCCTATCCATGCACAGCAAGTCCTTATTCGCATTTCAATCACTTTGTTCTGAAACATAATGGACAATCAAGGATCACGAGTCATTTGAGGAAAGCCTGCAATATAAGAGATCGAGATAAGCAAGAAGGAAGAAAATGACCCTCTAGGAAGCAGAAGTTTAAAACAAAACTAAACCTGTAATTAAGTATCACTGAATAAATTAAAGACGCTACTACATTAAAAGAAAAAGGTTCTAAGAGAAAGGAACATTGACAGAACAAGAAAGAGGTCTTGGAAATGACCAAGTAAAAAAATTTTAAAAAATAATCAAGACAATATGAGACATACAGGTTAAGTTTAAACAGCTTGGTCGCTAATACAAATTCAGGAAAGACAAAGATGAGAGTAAATTTTCAAAGAAATACAAGATAAACATCTCCCTACAGCTGAAGGCTGAAATGCCCAACCAGGAATGAAACAACTATATGTAATCACAGCACCATGTAAATCCAGAGCACTGGAGATTAAGAGAAGATCCTCAAAGTGTCCAGGAAAAAAAAAAAAAAGAATCACTTCAAAAGGAACAAGCTTCCAGAGTGGACGCTGCCTCTCACTTCCGCAACTCTGGTTGCTAAACATATGGCCTTCAAACTTTTGATGGAACAAACTATATACCCAACCAAACGATCACGTGGTATGAGGACAGAAAGGAATTTTCAGACCTGCCAGGACGTGGAAAGTTTACCTCCAACATAGGCTTTTTTGAAAGTGACTTAAGCATATAGTTGAATAGCATGGCAGAGCCAAACAATGACACGATGACATGGAACTGGAAAAGGGGGTGAAACACAAGGAAGTGCGGAGCTGTGACCCAAGACGACAGCTGTGCTGTCTCAGTCCAGACAGTGAGAGGATGTGCAGCCCTGGGAAAAGGGGAATTGAGCAGGAGAAACCTGAGAATAAGGTTATGAAAACAAGTAGAGGGTGAAACAGGAAAACACACTTGAAATGGTCTTGACCCGAGAAATGGTTTCCACTGAGAGGCACAGGTTTATACATGGGATGCATATAGATGCTAGTGCAATGTATACTATTAACACTTACACAGAATAATGTATAAGTGCTATTTATTGGTTTTTAACTATAAACAAATTCCCAAAGACGGAATGGGGATTGCAGAAGAGAATACAAATATTACCAACCTAGGCTCAGACAATGGGTGAATGGATAAAGAAACTGTGGTATCTATATACAATCAAATGCTATATACAATCAAATGTTATTTATCCTTTAAAAAGGAGACCCTGCCACTTGCAACAACATGGATGAACCTGGAGGGCATTGTGCTAAATGAGATAATCCAGACACAGAAAGAAGAAAAACTGCATGATCTCACTGATATGTAGGATCTTTAAAAATCAAATACATAGAAAATCAAATACATAAGAGTATTAGGGTGGTTACCAGGGGTGGAAAGGTGGGAAAATGGGCAGATGTTATGAGAATGAATAACTCTAAGAGATCTAATGTGTAGCAGGGTGCCTATAGTTAATAACATTGAATCCTGGAAATTTACTAAGAGATTTCATGTGCTCTCATTACACACACACACACACACACACACACACACATAATTATGGGAGAAGATATGTTAATTAGTAGCCAAGATTTGAATATCCCAGCCTTGGGATCTTCATAAATTCCAAACAGTATCTAAATAAGACAGGAATGCTTTTCTGGACAGCTTTACAGAAAAGAAGGGAGTTGGTTCAACTATTTCGCAAGTTGATTAGTAAAAATAAATTCTAAATTTAATTCTTATATAGACAGGAGGAGGGTACAGAAACTCCAACAAAAGTTCATTCCACAGGCTGGGGCAGTGGCACCAGCATAGCATTTCTGCAGATTCTAACATAACGGTTAAGGCACGTATAGCAAAGGTTTTTAAAACTGGAAGAATGGGTACCAAACTAGTCTCCAGTTACCTTTTATGGGGGTCTGATTACATGGTTCATAAACTCTCTATTTTGGGAATTTCTGAAGTCTGAATTTCATAATCAGTGAAACTTCAAGTAGTTCATAACAAATTCACTTCATCATAGTGAAGGACTTTATCATCCTTCGTTTCCTATAAATGTTTTATAATCCAGCAGTGCAGTGTAGTAATATTTTTAAGGTGGCATTTGTTAGCTTTTAATTTGGTTAAAATTTTTTTCTATCCTCAATGACTGAAGCTATGACACATCAAAAAATTAATACAATCTTTATAAAATCATTCTTCTACTTACCGTGATTAATAGCCTGATCTTAACAGTGAAACATTTGAAAACACTGTCTCAGGAATGACAGACTTTGGTTAACAAGTTTACTCTTTCTGTACCAAAGAGCAACAGTAACTTGACCAAGTGTGCATATAAAGGATACCTCATTTCTTTTTTCAACCAAGAACATACAATTTCTTTCATTTTACTTTTTAAACAATTTCCACATACACTTAAAATCAAGTATATTGGAGGAAAAAATCGTATCAATGGATCCAACTCATTGTTCTAAAAACTGGTAAGTGAAAAGAAAGAATCAAATATTTATGTTCTCTCTCCCTTATGAACTGTTTTAAAAAAACTGTACCTACCTCTAGCCAAAAGGAGTCCAACAACGCCAGCAAACCCAATAACACCAAGTCTTGGAAAAAATCCAGGAGGTGCATTTTGGAGATATTCATAGCTGTCTACAATAGAATCAGACAAGAAAACAGTTCCATAAATTGCTCATTAAAGAAACAAAACAAATCTCAAAATATAATTAGTATATGTAGTATCAAATGCTTTTCAAATAATGTATTCTTCACTTTCAGCTAATATGCTTCTTTTCAACACATTCTTTTTATGTGATGAACATGATTTACTGTTCACGTAGCAAGTATCCAATTTTCAAACACCTCTCATCTGACAATCTATTGACAGTACAGTAACGTTAGAGTATCTTCATATTCCTAAAGGCTACAGACCTGAATCAGCCATTTATGCACAGGGAGAAATACAAATAGAGGGATCCCTTGCTATCCAAACTCCTGTTATCCAAACACAGAAACACAGAACACGGGCATACCTTTGAGATATTGAGGTTCGCTTTCAGACCACCACAATAAAGTAAATTACATGAATTTTTTGGTTTCCCAGTGCATATGAAATTTATGTTTATACTGTAGTGCAGTCTATTAAGTGTGCATTATGTCTAAAAGAACAATGTATACACCTTAATTAAAACATACTTTATCGCTGAAGAATGAGAAAATGGTGCTGATAGATCTGCTCAATACAGAGTTGCCACAAACCTTCAACTTGTAAAAAAAAAAAAGCAATAAAGCAAAGCACAATAAAATGAAGTACCTTAGACTTGGATAAATCTATCACTCTCTGAAGCTTTGCTGCCTGCTCTCTGAAACTCAGGAACCAAGTACATAAAACTCAGGGAAAAAGTTATCTTTTGTCATCTGAACTTATTATTCAAACTCAAGAACAGAATAAATTTGGGTAATGAAGGAAACTTGTAGTGCAAGTATACATGGAAAATAGTCACTGTTGGTAGCGATAAAATAAATAGAAATAAAAGCAGCACGTGAGCCTCTCTGCCATGATTGAACATGCCTTATACCTCATTCGCATGATCCCACATCTCCTCTCCTCTCCTCTCTTCTCTTCTCCACTGAGCCAATCCCACCAAGTAAGAGCCAGCTTAAGTCCTAATTCCTCAGAAAAGTTTCTCCTGTGCTCATCAGCCCACACCTCGCTTCCTCCTCTAAAATCCCATCATATTTATTCTTTGTACCATAATTTGGTACCTACTCCTACAGCACCTTGTGTTAAATTAGTCAGGGATATATTTTATGTCTCCACAAGGAGAACATACACTACTTAACGGTTCATTGCTCAGAATTCTATGTTACTTTCCTCAGTGGTACGAGTGGATGTTCATTCAACGGGTTATTTAAAATACTGCTAGGTTGCTCTGGCTGGTGTTGCTTAGTGGATTGAGTGCCGGCCTGCAAACTGGAAAGTTGCAAGTTTGATTCCCTGGTCAGGGCAAGAAAATAAAAATACTGCTAGGAGTTGATGAAGGCTTAATGGATTAACAAATGGCCTTTAGCTAGGTCATGACTTAAAAAGTCTCACATCTCTTTCTCAACCTCATCTCCAGCAATCTGCTTCCAGTTCCCAGCACATGCCACACTGAGTCATACACCCAAGCATTGTGGTGCTGTGCCCTCTGTGTGGCTACCTTTGTTTATTCAAGATTTATCTCAGAAGTCCCTCCCTGACTGTTCCCATCTCCCCAATCTCTATTAAACTAGTCTCCTTCCTCTGTAACTTCAAGAGTAGTCTGTGATCGTCTCTGTGTTTGCACTAAAATTGAATTTATTATATGCAGCAGTGGTTGGGACCACTGTCTTAACCAGCCTTGATCTTCAGTGCTTGCCATTATGATGACTTACGTGGACCTGACTAATTGGAATACTCAGTAACTCTCTCCCACAGATAATACCTGACACACGCCGCTTTTCCTTTTCCTGGGTTCTTCGGGAAATGTGGCGATCATTTTAAATACTGCTCTAGGGTTTGTGCTGGTTGGTGGTACTCACTCCTGTCTGGCCTTTTACTTACTTTGCCTTTAACCTTAATTTTCTAGCTTCTTGCCTGGGCCATCTGAGACAACTTTCTACTTCCCTTTATTTTCACCTACCAGCACGGTGTTTTCAATTCGAGGCATGGACACAGGGAAGCTGATAGAAGGACAACCAGATGGCCTTGGTGAGCTGAGCCATTGGGGGTAAATCACCAAGAGATGGGAAAGAAGATATGCTGCAAGACTACGCCGAAGCCGAAGCCCAGCTGGGAAATGGACTGATCGCCTTGGCAGACAACAACACGGCTCAGAATGCAGTGTTTCTTCTTATGAGTCCAAGAGAAGAAAAGACGTGTTGCAATCATGCCTACTACTATGAATCAATGGGAAACAGCAGGTGACAGTGAAGGGACCTCCTTCAGTCACATATGTACAGATAAAAGATCAGGAGTTCTTTAGTTTCCTCAGGTAAAACATGCAGGTGATAAAGTACCTAACTGTCAGGGTTGTTATGAGGATTATACATAACTTAATATCTTTAAGTACTCAGACTAGTTCCTAGAAATATAATAAGCACTATATAAAGTATTTACAAGATTAATAAAATTAAGATATTACTTATTAACACACATGAATAATTTAAAGAACCAGTAGGCTATTAATATGTCTGTCTTCAAATGAAAAATTTCTTTATCTGGTAGTTTCAGGGCTATCAGCATTTCAACACTCTATGATGATCTTTGCAAAGAAGTAAACTACACTCATTTTATTTTCTTCCGTCATGAAAGCAAACACTTGTAAAAAATAAGAATTCTATTTGTCAAGATGCCCAATAAGGGGAATGAAATATGTTACCAGTTCCTGACTGAGATTGGTCAAGACATACACTGTGAATGAGTCACTGTGTTAAGTGATTGTGAAAAATGATCAATGACCAAAAACACCAATGAAGGCAGCTTTCCCCAACCGCTCCTTTCCCCGGGGCAGTCTCATGATGTGTCTCTCTCTCTTGTTTGTCTCTCCCTCCCTCTCTCCCTCATTCTTTCCATACACACCTTTATCCCTCTCCTTCCCCCAGGGTGTTCTCTCTGCCCTTTTTTCCCTTAAGTTCCAAGGGCCCTTCTTTCGCCTCTGTGACTCATTTCCTGAGCCCACAGAGCCCAGCTGGCTCACCTTTGCCACCTGTGACTTTCTAAATAAACGTCCTCTTATAATGTGAAAATATAAAAATAAAAAATAAAAACCAGTGAAAAATATAAAAACACTACTAATTGGCAATAAGGCATTTCCTAGGCACACCAATCGAGTTCCTTCCTGCCGTTGAATGTCTATAAAATATATTAATAGCTGTGCAGAAGAGCTCTCCTGATTCTGAAAACCTATTGATGAGTTAGTGTGGGTTAGTGTGAATTCGGGACATTGCACCTGAATAGACTTAAAGGAAAAAACCCAGTATATCAGTACTGGCTAGCCCAACAATAATAATGATCTTGAAGTAACTTACCTGAGTGTTTAGGGACCCTAATCCTCTGAGGTCTAATGAAAACAATAGATCATCTTTCTAGAAAAATCTATATAGCTCTAAAATTCTGCATACAATTTTAATAATTCACAGATCTTCTTGGAACCCATCTATGGAACACAGTTAAAGAGTCCAATGTTAATGAAGAAACTGATTATACATCATTAAAAATCAACTTACCTAACCCCCACTTAACCAAACTTTGCATCTTGGGCTCCGTTTGGGAATACATTTCCTAAAAAGGTGAAAAGAAAATGAATGAGTAGGATTTGCTGATTAGAAAGTAACAATAAATATATTTGCCTTTACTTAATAAATTATCATGTTATCAACACTTTTTGAACAAAGATTTACTGTCTATCTGGGTTTTTTGTGTTCCTTATTTTCTTTTGTAATTTCCTCTTCACCACAAATTGCTCAGCAGAATGGCTTATGACTGCCACAGGAAGCAAAGATTTCAAGTAGAGTGGTTTCAACAACCCAGCCTTTTCATTTGCCGTTAAAACACAGGAGAGAATGGACAAAAATCAATCCCCTCCGTAATTAAAGCAGCAATCCTGTCCCTGTGAGATTAAATCTGTCTTTCATGTTAAGTCTAATTTCTGATTTGCCATGATTTTAGAGCCTATATCTAAAAAACTGCCCATTTGAAGCAGGAATGACTAGCTTTAAGGGGACAAAGGAGTCTATATCTAAGTTTGGAAAGACACTTATCCTAGTTCTAAAGCAAACGAAGTGTTAACATTCTCTTAACAACAACAAAAAAAGACTTTGTACATGAATATCAGATGATCATAAAGAAAACAAGGAGCTAGCTAGAAGGCACCCACCTTCAAGAAGTCTACACTGAAGATGGGAAAAGAGATGTGCAGGCATCAGAAGGCATCAGAACCAGTTGCCACTTGGAAAAGGACTTTTTAATATAAAGTTCAAGTCAGAACAAGTTATCCTAATACTGTTAAATGGGCCTAAATAGTAAATGCTAAATCTGGAGGAGGACATAAAAAAAGATAAAATAACTGAATATCACGTCATTAAAATTTATTATTGATTTTTGTTGTCCATAAAAAACAGAAAAGCTATGGATCAACGTCTAGAATGACTGCCCTCTTCTTTTTGTTGTCATAATCTCTTTACTATGAAGAAAAGTTAAATTAGTTTTTGAAGAAGGGGGACAGAAATTGTTGGTCTGAAAAAGGAACCAAGAATTTAAAATATTTCTATTCATGAAGACTTTATTCTATAGGAAAATAAAACCATTATAATCACAAAAAAATGTTATTTAGAAGAAAGGCATATAAACATGTTGATAACTATTCTATCATCTAGAGAGGTATTTTGCTGTACTGAGTATCATACACAGATGGGAAAGTAAAAAATAAAAAGCAAACTTAGGTTGAAACCTAAAGAGACAAAGTACTTTCATAACCAAAAAAAAAAAAAGAGAGAGATAACAGTAGTCATGCCTACATAATACAAAAATATTTGTACATCTTTGCTGACCTTATCTTAACCACTAAGCATATGATTTAAAAATCTTCTAGAACAAGAGGATAAAGTCTAAGTGTTTTAGAACACATTATAGTCTTTAGGTATTTCATAACTCAATAATATGGTTATAATATTTATGTATAATGGCCTAATTTATATTGTTGATAGAGCCTATGCTTACTATTTTCTTTCTAAATTGGTTCAGCATTGACATAGACAATGGAAAGCAAAAAACTTTAAGTTCTGGATGAAAACTGAGTTTGTAAATCTCAAGCAAAGTAACTGTAGACCATGTCACACACACTCCCACACATCTACATGATTTTTACTAATTTTCAAAATTAAGATCAAGTACAGCAAATATATGTATCAAGCCCCATGAAAGCATTCTATAGATCATAAGCTTCGGTTTTAGATGTTAAAAATCACAGAAACGCCTTCATGAACACAATGACAAATGCATGATCTAAAACCTGAGCAGTGACAGAAGCCAATCTGTATAAGTCGTTCTTAGATTATTGGGGCAAAGAGTTCAGTACTCAAATATGTAATTCCTCCCTTTTTTAGTTATTTACCCTCCTGTTATAGCATTCAAAATACTCTGTAACCATTAGTTCAAAGTGGTACTGATTTGTAGAATCTCTGGGCAGACTTCCCAATTTTGACATAAATGGTTACACTGTATCCTTTTCCTTCCTTTGGACAAGTGTTTCATAGTTGTGACCAACAAGATACTTACCAGCCCACCACTCCCTAGTGACGGTGCTAGACCTACCTAGTGGGAAGGAAATTCTCTGTGCAGCTATGACAACAGGAACCACCAGGAAGTTAGGGCTCTCTGCTCGCCTGCCCCCCCCCAAGATGGCACTGATGAACATTTGTAAGTTGGGCGCTCTTAAGCTGGAGCCCTTTATCATGCCTTTTTCTGAAAACGTGCAGCTGATACAGACTTTTCACTACTGACTAAAACAGGAATGCGTTCACTCCATTTTCAGAAGAGCTGTACCTGACACCAACTTGTATATGGCTCACAATACTGTCGGAGATGTGAGATGCTTTCTTCAAGTTGAGTCCTTGGCTCTTCCACATATTTAGACTGACCCTCGGGAACGGAGTAGAGTGAAAGCTGCATACATTAAACAAAGAAAACAAAAAGAAATAATGTCTATACAACAGTGAGATAACATAATTATCAAATCTGTAAGCATCGTATTTCTAATAATTCGTGATTTACAGGGACTCTAAGGGTTACATACATCCTAAATCTTGCTTCAGAGGATCTCTATGCCTTACTTACTACTTTTTTCTTTAAAAAAAAGATTTCCAACTTCCTTTTCTTAAAGATTTTATTTATTTATTTTCAGAGAGAAGGGTAAGGGAAGAAGAAAGAGAGGGAGAGATATATCCATCTCATCCGCCCCCAACCAGGGATGGAGCCCGAAACCCCCACATGTGTCCTGACTAGGAATTGAACCAGTGACCTTTTGCTTTGTGGGATGATGCCCAACCCACTGAGCCACACCAGCCAGGGCACCTTACTTATTATCTTGATCAATCAGGCCAAGGCCAAGAGGGCAGGGCTATGAGGTATTCTACCACCCCCCTGACACCCTACTGGTAGCAGACAAAGCAGCTCCCCTCTATTTGTTTTATATATTGAAATTTGGTTTTTAACCTTAGATTTAGTTTGGAAAAAAGGATAATATTATTCTAAAGGGTGGATTGGATGGGGTTTTAAAAAAAGCTTGAGCCCTGGCTGGTGTGGCTCAGTGGATTGAGCGCCAGCCTGCAAACTGAAAGGTTGCCAGTTTGATTTCCAGTCAGAGCACACGCCTGGGTTGCGGGCCAGGTCCCCAGGTGGGGGCGTGTGAGAGGCAACCATTCAACATATCTCTCGCACATTGATGTTTCTCTCTTTCTCCCTCCCTTCCACTCTCTCTAAAAAATAAATAAATAAAATATTGTTTAAAAAGCTAGAGAGTAACTGAAGAGCATGTTAATTATTTCAAATGATCAATCCGGTGCTAATCAAACCAGGACAGCAGGTTTGTTCCGCATTCAGAGAAGAAACTTTTCACAGCCACTAGTGGCTGCCTTCTTCACCCTCAAAATTGCCACTATCCCAAGGTCTGAGAAGAGAGTAAAGGGCAAAAGATAAGCTAATTAGTTTTATGTAAACACTATTCAAGTAACCTTGCTCAGGACTGAAGGTAGACCTTTACGTAATCAGTAGCAAGTATAGACAAAAGGGCTGTAAACAATGGAGAGAATTTTTGTATTTCTTTAGTATTCATTAATCATCTACTTATGAGCCTCTAATCTGGCCAAGAAGCAGAATGAGGCCAGGTCTTTAATTTCTTAGGAAAAACGTAATTTTCTTGGTTTGCTAAGCAGTCTAGAATCAGGCAGATCACTTAGAAGCAAATGGTGCTTACAATCTAGTGGGACATAGCAGATCTCCCACTAAAAACCTAAGAAATATTATGTACCATTAATTAAAGTGTCTGTTTAAAAAGCCAGTCTAGTAGCTTCCCACAAAGAAAAATAAAACTATAAGGAAATATATTTCCTCCTATTAAATATCCTCTAAAATGTCATGATCTTCCTGATACACAGTTTGTATCCTTCCTATAGTAAGCAAATCAGATGTTCAAAATATTTCACAACATGAACAGCATGTTACCTCATTAACCCTCATGGAAGTTTTTTGAGGTGCGTCCTTTTTCTGTGATGCATAGACTTTGAAGGTAAGCAGACTCAGGCTGGCTGGCCCCACGGACCTCTGAATTACCTGAAACACAAAAGCAGTCTTAAGCCTTCTCTCAATGCTACAAAATGAATGCATGCAACATGAGCATCTTCATAACCTCAGCCAATCCTGCCCCGAAAGGCTGGCTGTGCTTTATGAGAAATAAGTGTATTCCTGAAGTTTCATGGAAGTCAGAATCTAAAAAACATGCTCTTGTGGACTTAAAATTTCAGGTCACCTTTATCTTAATTTCCCAAAGACAGTTGTTTCTAGGTTTTTCTACTTAGCCTTTTAGGGAAAATAAGAGATATACACACCACCACCAAGGGAAGTTTTCAATGATCCCACTTAGTAATTCACTGAACAGAGTGCAGGCTATTTCTGTAATTCTACTCATCACACTTTCAGAAGCTCCAGCTTTCCACTCCCACTCACAGCTGGTCTACCCCAATCTCAGTTCCCAGCCTCGATCTTTTTCTGTGCCTCGCTCTCCCTGCCTGGGGGTCACTCATGCCCAGTGATTTTCAGATATAAAGCTCTGGCCCAGAGCTCCCCCTTGAACTGCCAACTCCCTCACCCTATGACTCCTGAACATTTTCACTGGGACGGGACCCAGCTCCCCAGATCAAGCATGTCAAAAACCAAGGCATCGGGACCATGTCTGTGCCTTCAAGTCCACACTAGGCCTGATGGGTGGATGTGTGCTGTGGAATCAAGTCAGAGAGCTTTTTCTCAACAATCCCCTACATTTGCACAGCACTTGACCATCTAGCACCTTTTTGCCAGCCCTGCCCCTCCTCCTCTACTTTCTCTCCTAACCTAGACAACCTAATCAGAAACTCTGAGGTCATCCTTCACTGCCGCCTCCATTCCATTGGTCATTAAATCCTCTGAATTCTGCCTATTAAATCATCTCAATTCTCTCTCTCTTGAGATCCCCTCCTGCACAGTTTTCCCGTGGGCCCTCATTTATTTCCTGGATTATTTTAGCAGCATTCTAATTTCTCACCTGGCCTCTGATGACTTGAACCACCACACTGTGAAAGAATGATCTTTGTAAACTACAAACCTGATTATATTCTAGCCTTACTTGAGATCCTTTGGAACTCATTACCCAGGACTTTTATGTGGGCCTAATAAGGCCCATTAAAGTCTCACCCCACCACCTTTTCTAACCTCATCTGTCATTCTGCCTTCTCTCACAAAACTTGAACTCCCTATATATCTCCCATGCTGCTTCCCAGCTTCATGGGTTCACATATGCTGATCCCTCTGCCTAGAATGTTTCATACTTGCTTTGTCTTTTTGTACGACTGCCTAAGAGCAGAGAGATTCACTGTTTTGCTTTTCTTATTTGTCCATTTCTTTATTCTATCAAGTTCTCCCTATCAGATCAGAAGCCCTTTCAGGATAGGGCCATGTCTTACTTTGTATTCCTAGTGCCCCTGACTGCCTAGAACACAAGAAATGCCCAGTAACTGTTTATTGCCTGCCTACATGGACGAAAGATAGGTGAAAAATAAATAGTTGACTTATTCTAAGTACTTAGGCATGATTTAGCATCACAGAAATCATATTGCTGAGACTTGCAGTGCCTCTAATGTGAAAGACTGGGCTATTCTGTAATACTCACAAAACATAGATAAAACATAGCAGAAGTGTCTGCTGAAATGTATGCCTGGAATCATACACAAAAAAGGTAACCCCCCATGTGTCAGAAGCAAATAGAGCCAGACGTTATTTTTTTTAAGTGGTTATTACTTTAACGGGTTAAAAAATAATTAACACACCTGAAAGTATTAAGTGTTCATCTTGAAAGGTCTTAACTTCAAAGAAATATTGCTACAAATTTCTTTTGCTTCCAGGGCAAAGGTTAGCCAGCTACTGCTGACACAGTCAGTATGGTCCCTCCCTGCACCCCAGGACAGGGCCTATTAGGCTACTGGTATCTGGAAATGTGAACTCATGTTCTCTGCCCTCTGGGTCTGCCCACTACCAACTAATGACACTGCCTGAGCTGGGGACTTTCCACTGAGCCATCTGGCCCCACCCTGGACTTTGTTCCTGGTTCCCTTCCTCTTGGGCAATAGCTGGTGCATGGCCCTTTTCTCATTCCACATCCAGCACCAGAGCCTCCAAGGATTTTAGGTTCATGTTGTCTGTCCCCTGTCTTCATCCTTGTTTGCTATTAGGCCTTATGTCAACTTCTTAAGTCTCTGCTTTCAATCATTAATCTTATCTACTTTCCAAATATGTCATTTTTCATCTCATGGACTTCTATCATTTTAATTTGGATTTCTGCTTTTTATGTACTTAATGATTATTCTCCTATTCATCTTTTATTTTCAATCTCAGATTGTCGACTTTTAAAATTTAACATTTTATTGGATTCTTGATTATTCATTTCTACTTTATTTTCCTCTTTTCCATTTTTCATGTTTTAATATTATGCTAAGCCTGCCCCTTTGTTGCCCAAGTTGTTTTCCTCTTCTTCTACTTCTCCTGATAGTCTACCCCCCAAGCCTACCCTCAGTCCCATGCCACAGCAAGAAATGTGGCCACAGGCCAGTAGCACCCAACGAAGCCCCTTCCTGAAGTCACCCTTTCAGCTTCCTGTAGGTGCTCAATGAATAAACAAAACAAAGAGAAAAGCGTACGTCATCCCAGGAGATTTGGGAGATCCAAAGATTAACACTCCCCAGGGCAAAGAGCACATGATTTACTTCAGGGTTTCTCAATCTCAGCACTGTTGACATTTGACACTAGGTCATTCTTTGCTGTGAGGCTGCCCTGTGCACTGTAGGATTAGCAGCATCCTTGGCCTGTACCCACTAGATGCGAGGAGTACCTCCTCCCAGTCATGAGTCAAAAATGTCTCCAGACACTGCCAAAGTCTCCTGGGGGGCAGTCCCCACCCCCATTGAGAAGCACTGATTTACTTGGATAAATATTATTTGCAGACATCCCTCACCATCCAGACTTCGAGAAAACTGTGTGTTTTAAACTCAACAGCCTCAAACAATACACAGTAATAGAAATCAAAACAGTCAATGCTTGGGGGTTAGGTGTGGAAGGCAGGTAGACTTACTGAGAACGGGGTGACAGGCATGATCTATATTTTGATTGGGGTGTGGGTTTCAGACATGATCTATATTTTGATTGGGGTCTGGGTTACAGATAGTGTAAGGGACAGGTGGCACTGAATGTGTAATGGAAAACCACAGGAGAAGCCTGGGTAAAAGGTCCACAGGGAGACAAACCTGATGCTGATGAGCTGCCCAACATCCTGGCTGGTGCACTTTCCTTTCTGATATCAAAAGGGGCCCTTCTTGGTGACAGACTCTCCCATTCCGCATTGGCCAGACCAGATGTTATCACAAATGGGAACTGTGGATGCTGGACCCCAGCCAGGTGGCTATCATAACTTGTTAAGAGTTCATATCAAGTATTCAGGCTAACCCATTCAATATCAGAATTTAAAAGGAAAAAGGCTGTTAAAATGTGCAGAGATCACCCCCAGGTATGTATGAGGGCAAAAGCACCACTTTTCTTCAATCATTTGTTGCCCCAAGGAAGTAAAAAAACACTAATCTGGAAGTTAAATGTTCTGAAGAAAGATTTAACCAACTTCCATAGGGTTATAATCACTAAAGCTCTGGCTTTATCACCTTTTCTCCTGTGGGTACTCCTGTTGACTTGCCGTGTGAAACGCGAACAAAAAGGTGTCCTCTCTCCATGAGACACATTAAGGTACCAAAAGATTGAAAATACCTCTTGGGAAGTAAGATCTCCCCTGGACCTTTTTTGATGAAGGGCTGGAACCTCTAACAAGTACATACCCATGGCCTGAGAACTCACCGTCCCAAGTGACAGTCCTTGAGAATCTATGTGTGCCAGGCTCACTCCCTACCGAGGGGAGATGGCTTGGCTCAGACAGTGGATACATATGAACCTTCTAAGGGCTCATTAGACATGCTGGACTTTGGATCAGATGAGTTTGGCTTGCCAGATCAAAGTCAAGCCCACTATGTTAAGAGACGCGTGTTCAATGAGTACTAAGCAACAGCAACAGACTAAACGAGACCCAGAGGCTGTGCTGCTTTGTATCTAGCCTGTCCTCTGGAGTGTCCCCTTCAGTTATTACATGCTTCTCCCGGAATTCAGCTGGTTGGGGGTCACAAAGTAAGGACCCCAATGTTTTGGCTTGTTTTGGAGTTGGTTTTGAATATAGGTGTAAGAAATCCATAGTCACAGCAAAAACGAAAATCTGGCTAAAACAAAGGTGAGTTGGTGACTTCATGGAGAGTGTCACTAAGTTCCCTGGTTCACATGACCAAACTTTCTTTCTGATTCTATTCCCTAGTAAGGTATCTTATTTATACTCACGCTATCAAGATATATTCTCCATCTAGGACCTTTGAACTATCTCTCTCTCTCTCTCTCTCTCTTTTTCAATTTTTGTTTTACATAGTCCACAGTGGGGTTTAATTGTCAATGGAAACTGAGCTCCAGGATTGACAGCTGTCCTTGTTTTGCAATAAAGCACACTGCCCAGAATTCTGGCCCAGAACTCTAGCTCCAGGACCACTTTCTGATTGTGTCCCAGGAAAACTGCTTTAAAGACAAAATCTTCAGGCTAAATAATTCAAGCTAAATAAGCACCCTCCAGGATGTTTAATAATCATGGGTCTCAAAGCCCTGACAACTGGCTTTTTCAACTTTATGGAGAATCCAGTATATAGTCTCTCCCATTTTAAAAAAGATATTTATTTATTTTGAGAGATAGGAGGGGGGAGAGAGAGAGAGAGGAGAGAAACATCAACGTGTGGTTGGTTGCCTTTGCATGCCCCCAACTGGGGACCCGGCCTGCAACCCGGGCATGTGCCCTGACCAGGAATCAGGCCAGCAACCCTCTGGTTCCCAGGCCAGCGCTCAATCCACCAAGTCACACCAGCCAGGGCATGTCTCTCCCATTTTTAAGAAGGGTGATCACCATTCTCCCACAATTACAGATCTATTACCTTATTAGACTTTCCATTTAAAATATATACCAGTTTCCTTTTTGATAAAGAGGGTTCAGAATCACCTGGGAGTTTTTTTTGAAACAAAGATTCCCAGAGTATCTCATTCAGTAAACCTAAGAGGGGTCCAAGAATCTATTCCCATGATCAGCCAGGTTTACGGAAACACTATTGCACAAACAGATGCTTGGGGAACAGTTACTCAATTTAATTTGTATAAACACTGAAACATACTTACTTTTAAAAACATCTGAAAGAATGAAATGAAAACTGTCCTAAACGTAAAAAGAAATAGTGACTGGACACCTGCTAAGGAAGTTAGGGGATTTATTTAACATTCAAGAAAATCTTACCTATCTTAAACAAAACATAACTAATACCCTCCCCTCTTAATTCCTAACTACCACCCTATCCTTCCATCTCCCTCCACTGACAATTTTATTTTAAAAATAGACTATGGCCCTGGCTGGTGTGGCTCAGTAGATCAAGTGCCCGTCTGTGAACCAAAGGGTAACCGGTTTGATTCCCAGTTGGGGCACATGCCTGGGTTGTAGGCCAGGTCTCCAGTTGGGGGTGTGGGAGAGACAACCACACATTGGTGTTTCTCTCCCTCTCTTTCTTCCCCCCTTCCCCTCTCTCTAAAAAATAAATAAATAAAATCTTTTAAAAAATAAAAATAGACTATGGTTGGACTTCTAGTCAAGATGAAAGCGTATATAAACATGCCTCACCTTCTTGTACAACTATAGCAAAAATCACAACTAGACTACAAAACAAATATCACCCAGAATTGCCAAAAAATTGAGTTGTATATAAGTCTGACCACCAAGGATTTAAAGAAGCCACAATCATCCAGATGGGTAGGAGGGGGTGGAAACGCAGAGACGTAGAGAGAGGCGTGGAGGTGGAAAAGTGCGAAGAGACATAGAGATGCCAAGTGGCGCAGAGACACCAAATGCGCAGTCCCACATCCCCGTGTGGTAGATAAAAATCAGGAGGGATACCTCAAAAGCGAGGGATCTCAGCCCCAGACCACATCACCCAGCCCAGGGTTCCAGCACCAGGGAGATAAGTCTCCATAACTTCTGGCTGTAAAAACCAGTGGGGGTTGGAGCAGCAGAAGAAACTGCGGGATTGTTAAGAAACTCCTCTTAAAGGGCTCACAATGCACTTAGGACTCACGCAGACCCACCAGCTCTGGGAATCAGCACCAGAGCAACAGCTGGAAGGGCACCAGTGGTATACAGGGGGAAACTGAAATGACTGGCAACAGGGCGAGTGCTGAGGGACAGCTTCCTCCCCGACAAAACTGCAGAAGCCAGGCAGCAGCACTGTCCCCTCTCCAAGCCCTCCCCCCACACACAGCCAGAGAACAGTGATATGGGTTGCCCCATCCTGGTGATTACGTAAGGCTCTGCCCCATACAACTTATAGGTGTGCTTTTCTACAACAGGCCATGCTACTAAGACAGGGAGTCAAAGCAGCTTTACGTAATACAGAGGAACAAACACAAGGAGGCTGCCAAAATGAAGAGACAAAGAAACATGGCCCAAATGGAAGAAGAGAACAAAACTCCAGAAAAAGAACTAAGCGAAATGGAGATAAGTAACCTATCATAAGCAGAGTTCAAAACATTGGTTATCAGGATGCTACAGAAACTCATTGGGTATTTCAACAGCATAAAAAATTCCCAGGCAGAAGTGAAGGTTGCATTAAGTTAAATAAAGAAAAATCTACAGGAAACCAACAGTGAAGGGAAGGAAGCCGAGATTCAAATCAACAATTTGGAACACAAGGAAGAAAAAACCATTCAATCAGAAAGAACACCAGGAAGAAGAAAGAAATAAAAAAAATTAGGATAGGCTACGGAACCTTTGGGACATCTTTAAATGTACCAACATTCAAATCATAGGGGTGCCAGAAGGAGAAGAGGAAGAGCAAGAAATTGAAAACTTGTTTGAAAAAATAATGACAGAAAATGGCCCTAATCTAGTGAAGGAAACAGACATACAAGTCCAGGAAGCACAGAGAGTCCCAAACAAGATGTACTGTACACAGAGGACCACAGCAAGACATACCACAATTAAAATGTTGCAGGTTAAAGATAAAGAGGGAATCTTAAAAGTAGCAAGAGAAAAGCAGAGATTTACCTACAAAAGAGTTCCCATATGACTGTCAGCTGATTTCTCAAAAGAAACTTTGCAGGCAAGAAGGGGCTGGCAAGAAGTATTCAAAGTTTGAAAAGCAAGGACCTACAACCTAGACTACTCTACCCAGCAAAGCTATATTTAGAATGGAAGGGCAGATAAAGTGCTTCCCAGACAAGGTAAAGCTGAAGGAGTTCATCATCACCAAGCCATTATTATATGAAATGTCAAAGGGACTTATTTATGAAAAAGGAGATCAAAACCATGAGCATTAAAAAGGCAATAAAGTCACAACTATCAATAATTGGATCTAAATAACAAACCAAGCAAACAAGCAGAACAGGAACAGAATCATAGATTTGGAGACCATTTGGAGTGTTATCATTTGGGAGGGGGAAAGGGGAGAAATGGGGGGTAAAGGTACAGGGAGTAAGAAGTACAAATTGGCCCTTTCTGCCTCCACAGCTGCCTTACCTCTGGTGAAAAAGCTTGTAGCAAAAGGGGACAAAAAAAAAAAAAAGCAGGTTTTGAAGTTTACCTTTGACTGCACCCACCCTGTAGAAGACAGAATCATGGATGCTGCCAATTTTGAGCATTTCCTTCAGGAGAAAATCAAAGTGAACAGAAAAGCTGGGAACCTTGGTGGTGGAGTTGTAACTATTGAAGGAAGTAAAAGTAAGATCACTGTAACTTCTGAGGTACCTTTTTCCAAAAGGCATTTGAAATACCTCAACAAGAAATTTTTGAAGAAGAAGAATCTACGTGCCTATTGCATGTAGTTGCTAACAGCAAAGAGAGTTACAAATTGTGTTACTTCCAGATAAACCAGGATGAAGAAGAGGAGGAAGAGGAAGATTAAAACTCATTTACCTAACACATTTTGTATGAGTTCTTGAATAAAACCTAAGAACCAAAAAAAAAAAAGAAAAAGGAGTACAGATTTGTAGGTACAAAATAGGGGGATGTTAAGAACAGTATAATAAATGGAGTAACCAAAGAACTTACATGCATGACCCATGGACATAACATAAGGGGGCGGACTTCTGGAGGGAATAGAGGTACCAAGTGGAGGGTGGCAAAGGGGAAGAATTGGGACAACTATAACACCACAATCAATAAAACATATTTAAAAATAAAATAAAATTCAAAACAATAGACTATGGTTAGGCCCTGGATGGGTATCCAGTTGGTTAGAGCATCATCTGGATATACCAAGGTTGTGGGTTCGATCGCCAGTCTGGGTACATATACAAGCAACCATTGGATGCATAAATGACTGTTCTTACTCTTTCTCTCTCGTCTGCCTTCCATTCCCTCTCTCTCTCTCTCTCTCTCTCTCTCTCTCTCTCTCTCTCTCTCTCTCTCTCAAATCAATTTTAAAAAATAGACTATGGCTAGAAGGCAGAATTGTGGATAGCCTTAGCAAGCTAGGGAGTGACCAGAAGGGCCATGAGGATGTCAGCAAAAAAGAGGCCACACGCTAAACCTGACAAGGTCACAAGAGGCCTGCACGGTGGCCTTACAAACTCAACAGACCTAAAGTAACCGTAAAGGATGGTCTGAGATTAAAACTTCCTAACTAAGGCAGTTCGTGGTGTGCAGTCACATCCTAGGCTGTTATCTTCCTTAACAAAGGTCAAATCTTTACCTTACCTGAGCCTGTCCATTGTCCTTTTGCATCTTCAATAACATACCTTTGGAAATGTCAGGGTAATTTCCTTTTCTCAGGCCCCTCAGAAACAATCACTCCACAGGACTCTTCACTGTTACCTTGTTCTCGCCCACACCATCTGTATGTGCTGTATGTGTTAACTGCTGATTATCCGATACCCACCAATGTAAAAGCACGTGCCTACCGCTTTTACTTTTTATCCAATCCCAGAGGTTCTCCCACTTTGCTTTCTCCTGCCTCCCTAATCTACCACCAATGGATTTCATGTAGCCCCCTTACATCTTCTCCTTCGATTCCGAGGTATATATAAAGTAAGTGGTAAAACCACCAATCTCTGGAGCATTTTCTCAGTCCATTGAGATCTGGCTTCCAGGCAATTGTCATCAGTTTGACTCAAATGAACTCATAAAAATTCTCTACAGGCTTGGACATTTCTTACACTAACAAGGGCTTCTTGAGTGCTATATACACTAGTATGGCCAGTTTGTAAAAAATCACTTGTGATCTGTGCACTCTACTGTATATATGTTACATTTCAACACCGAGTTAGAAAGACAGACTGTTTGCTTTCTCTACTTTATTCCTCCGTCCCATTACTACTCAAGGTACCTAAAACTGTTCTTCCCAAGGCGCCCCAGTTATGAAACTCCAATGGGCATCTGGCATCTTGGTTGCACCCTGAAACTGGTAACACTCCACCATCTTCAAACTCTCTCTTCCTTTGTTTCAAGATTCTCCTCTAGCTCCAATCTATGAGCTTTGTAGGGCACCCTTTCACTCTCATTTTGGGCCTTCTCTTCCTCTGCCATCTCTTCAAGGTTGATGAGTCCTTAAACCAGACCTTAAGCCCTCTCCTCTTCTCAGTCCAGAGCAATTTCACTTAAATGTAAGTCTTGAAATCCAACCCTCTGCTACTGATGCCCAAATCAGTATTCCCAGCTGGGACCTCTCCCTAAGCCTTAGGCTTGTCCGTCTAACTCCCCATGGGCATCTTCACCAGGTTTTTCAATTACTACCTCATAATGAATTTTCTTTCTCCAAAACCTGTTTTTCTCTTGAGTTTCTCTACCTCATTTAATGGCCCTACAAGCCACACAGTCCAAGGACAACATCAAAGCAACTCTTTAATGAAACAGTGAAAACAGACTTCAAAAACAGTAAGATGTGGTCTCTGCCTCCACAATCCAATAAAGAGAATAAACGAATAACTACACCAGCTGTGGTAAGTGCATTAACAGACAAGGAACAGGTGTAACACAGAAAAAGGAATAATGTACCACAACTAGAAATTCTGGGAAACAATTGCAAAGAGAAAGCAGAACCAACAATCAGAAAGGTTATGCAGCCTGCTTGCCACCCTGCCTTCCACTCTTCCTTTGTTTTTAGCAAAGTCACCCATCAGATTGATTTTGAGACTCAGTGTCACTAAGAACAGGCACTGTAAAGAGCAATAACAAAAGAAAACGAAGGCTTGGAACACAAGCATGATTTCTGACACACCACAATCTTTTTAGCTACACCCATGAGTCGATTCGATTGCTGGACAGAGCAAATATAGGCAACCATAAACCATAGCTGTTACTTTAATATCAATTTTTTTTAATCCTCACCCAAGGACCTTTTTTTTTCATTGCTTTCAGAGAGAGGGAGGGATGGAGGGAGGGAAGAGAGTTAGTGTCAGAGAAACACTGATGAGAGAAACATTGATCCATTCCCTTGCCTCCCATGCATGCCCCAACCAGGGACCAACCACAACCCAGGCATGTGCCCTGAACAGAGGGTCGAACCTGCGACCTTTCAGTTTATGAGACAATGCTCCAGTCAACTGAGCCATATGGGCCAGGGCTCAAAAACATTCTTAATCAAAAAGTTCCCCTTTAATAATCAAGGTCAGATAGGGTCTTGATGATAATCCATTCAAAATAATTTGGTATCAAAAAAATGAACTCAAGGACACAGACAAAAGTGTGGTGACTGCAGTGGGGAGGGAGGAGGTGGCGGTGGCAGAGAGCATGAGGGGATAAATGGTGATGGAAAAAATACAGTCCAATTTAAAAATGGAAAAAAAACCTGCCGATTCAGAAAAGTTGCATAAATAAATCAAATGCTTTAATTATAGCACTTTAACTGTTATATAACCTGTACATCAAGCCTTAACTACTGTGGCTCAGGTGGTTGGGCATCATCCCCAAAAGCAAAGACTCACTGGTTCAATCCCCAGTCAGGGCACATGCCTGTGCTGTGGGTTTAGTCCCTAGTCAGGCACATACAAGAGGCAACAGATCGATGTTTCTCTCCTTTTCTTTGTCCCTCCCTTCCCCTGTCTCTAAAAGTAATAAATAAATAAAACATTAAAAAGTACAAAATAAAACAATCAACAATTTTGCCCAAACCAGGCCACATTTGCTGTTCTTAGTAATGTGTCGTAGACTGAATTAAAAATAAAGAGAAACTAAATGAGTCCATGCTCTTGATACACCAAAAGAATTTCCCCTCAGCCCCAAAAGGAGCATTCAGTACAGTATCTACATTTTATACAACAACTCTTTCTAATCTGGGGGGGGCCACACACCAACCTGGTAACATAGGCTTTCTCTGAGAAGGGGGTTAGCAGGAAGTGGACAATGGAAACCAGATAACTGCCTTAACTGTACTGTCCTGACTCTTTTCAAGGAAAAGTTATTTCAGTGTTACTTATACAATTTTTAAATAGGCCTTTTCTCACCTCACACCCCTTAGGATGGTCACTATCAAGAAAACAGGAAATAACAAGTGTTGGCAAGGATACAGAGAAACTGGAATCCTTGTGTACCGTTGGTGGGACTGTAAAATGGTGCAGCCATTAAAGAAAACAGTATGGTGGTTCCTCAAAAAATTATAAACAGAATTGCCATATGATCCAGCAACTCCACATCTGGGTATTTATGCAAAAGAATTAAAAGCAGGGTCTTAAGGATATATTTGCACGTCCATGTTCACAGGAACATTATTTACAATAGCCAAAAAGTGGAAGCAACCCAAGTGTCCATGGAAAGATGACTAGGTAAAGAAAATGTGGTATATACATACAATGGAATATTAGAGCCTTGAGGACATTATGCCAAGTGAAGAAGCCACAAAAGACAAATACTGCATAATTTAATTTATATGAGGTATTTAAAAGTAGTCAAATTCGTGGTAACAGGAAGTAAATGGTGTTTACCAGGAGCTGGCGGAAGGTAGAAATGGGAGTTTTTCAGTGGGTATAGAATTTCAACTTGGCAAGATGAAAAAGTTCTGGACCTCTTTTCCACATCAATGTAAAAATAGTTAACACTACGCAACTGCACATTTAAAAATTATTAAGCTGGTAAATTTTATGTTATGTAATTTGTTAGCACAATGAAAAATATATGGAACTAAAGGAACAGTTAAAATGGTAAAAAAGAAAAAATACCAATGCAGCCAGAAAGAAAAATAAACAGTACACCTCCTCAAAAAAAAAAAAGTAATTTTCTTCAAAGTAGTAATCTTGATAAATCATATAATGAGTCAGAATTTATTGCAGCTAGTTATATAACAAATTAGTAAAAGAAAGTTACTTTTAATATATGATCATATGGCTTCCATTTCTAAATGCCTGCAGATCAAAATTTCAGCTTATAAGAAAATCAGTCGCAATATATTTGAAATAAAGATGAAAGTAGATTAGAATATGGTATTTGTTTCAAAGGGGGGGATTTGTGAATTTTTTTTAAATGTCACACTTAGGATATATATGTGTGCCCAGAAACGAGTCTGACAAGATGTTAATAGTGGTGATCTATACATAGTGGAATTCTCCAGTATTATCTGTATTTCCTGACATTTTTACAATGAATATTGATTTATGTTGTAATATGCAAAAAAACAAAAATGGCCGACTCCTGAGGATTTTCTACAGAATTCACCACAAAGTATGAAGATAACTCCAAAAGAAGATATTCTCTGATATCTTTGATGATACTTCTAGAATAAATATATTGATCAGTGACAGTACGTTTGGAAGAAATATGTTGACTGAATAATTAAATCTTTCCTCTCAAAACGACTATTTTAACAGACACTCATTTGAATGCATACATTTGGGAGCACTTATACTTCAACAATACAAATCACAATCCCTTAAATGTGTTTCATAGTGAAGAGATTATAAAGTCAATATTATAAGATTTCAGACTTCAACCAACAAAAAGAAAAACTGTCTTTCAACTATGACAAACTTTCAATTCTGTACTGGGATAACTGATATTTCCTAGTTCTTCCTCATCCACTGTAAACACACTGTGATCTAAAGAGCTGACCAGCAGAGGGTGATGCAGGGGAACATCGGGACAAATGTAATAGAACAATAAATACATACATACATACACAGATGACTAAACAAAAGAATGAGGCTGTTTTCAAGATTAACGTTTATCTTTTTCTTACAGAAAACCAACTTCTATTTTATCTTTGGAAGGCAGAATTCACCACAAAATTAGGTCAGCAAAGCAAAAAAACCAAAAAACCAAAAAGACACACACACTGTTTTTAGCTGTAATTGTTTCATTTCCTACTCATTAAAAATAGTTATCAGATTTTGTTAAGTTCACACAAAAATAATAAATTTGTCTGATAAACAGGAAGGAAACCTCAGGGCCAAAGAGTGAGATAATTGTTTCTTCAGGCAGGTTTTGAGTCATCTGGTTGGACTGTACTGGTTTCACAGGCATGGAACACAAATGACATGTAATTTACCACGTTTCAAGTATTTTGTACTTCCTCATTCAGACAGCAATTTACCATTGCTTACTTAGATCTCCAAAACATACACACACACACACACACACACACACACACACACACACACACACACACATATATATATATAATTTTTTCTTTCTCTTGGAATGGCATCCCAAAATCCATTTATTCTTTTCTGAGTTAAGGGAACCCAGGTAGGAAGAAAATCACAGAGGAACATTTACTTCAAGAGTTGCCTTTCCAATGCTTCTATATTTTCAAACAACTTTTAAAAATCTACGTTTTCTAAGAGGAAGAGCTATTCTGTCAAAGTAAAGTCTATCTAGGTTTCATTTCCTAACAGATCACTGTGTGCACAGAGAACGTTTCCTAACAGGTTTCGTTTCCTAACAGACCAACCACTGTGTGCACAGAGAACGCTAAGTCCTCTTCCACCTCATCTCAGTCACGGGCTTTATCATCTTTGAGGAAAAGAAAACTGCTAAATTCTTTTCAAAAAAAATCACGTGCAAAGCTCAATTCGGCTATGATAATCTGGATTCATAATGAAACTTTCTGTGAAAATAAGGAACAAAAACAAGAGAAGTCAGTATCTGGACTGTATACGACAACTTTTAACAGTGCTCCCAGATGATGTGACTTCATAAACAGGCTCAGAGTCGATATCAGCCGAGTGAGGTAAGCCAGCATCAGAGGATTTAGTGAACTTGTTGAAGTCCTCCTATCACTTGGTGCTTAGCTACTAAGTCACCAGTTTAACCCCTGTCAAAATGCGACACATGAATCAGCCCCTCTAAAGGGAGAGGAGATTCATTTCAATAAGCATAAAGTAAAATAGGCTGTTGTTTCTAAAGGACTGACATTTGTGGGATGGCGGGAAAAGAAAAATGTACCATTATTGTTTTCATATATCCTATTTAAAAAGACCATTCAAAGGAATAAGTAGACCTATCGGAAAAAAGAGACTACTGGGTACCCCCCACCCCCACAACCAAAGCAATGAACGTGCACTTGTGAATCCATCTCTAGCTCCCACAAAAGGCTCCTCATCCTCTCCCAACTAATTGGAGCTGCTGTGGACTCTGAATAAAGTACAACATTGCTTCAAAGAGTCAGAAAGAAGTAGGAAGACAAAGGGTGACAGTATTTAAAATGCCTTTAAGGACAAAATCCATTCAAAATACAACTATACTATTTATAATGCTGTTAGCAAGAAGATACAGCTTACTATTCAAAGTTACAGGCTCTCAGCATATTGAAAACTCTACCGCCTTTGCTTTGAACTCTTGCTTCTACAAATTTTAGTATACAATGAACACCAGTTTTAAAACCCACTACGTTAACTGGCACTGTTCAATAATAAAACTGGCATGAGGCCATGAGAAAATTAAGAGAAACTCGGCACCCTGGCAGGGTGGTTCAGTTTGGTTGAAAACCAAAAGATTGTGGGTTTGATCCTTGGTCAAGGCATATACCTAGGTTGAGGGTCCGATCCCTGATCGGGGAATGTGCAGGAGGCAACCAATCAATGTTTGTTTCTCTCCCATATCAATGTCTCTCCGTCTATCTCTTTCCCCCTTCCTCTCTCTCTAAATATGGAAACAGCCTAAGTGCTCATCAGTAAAGGAGTGGATCAAAAATTGGAATACACAATGGAATACTATGCAGCAGAAAGAAAGAAGGAACTCCTACTTTTTGCGACAGCATGGATGGAACTTAAGAGTATTATGCTCAGTGAAATAAAGCAGGTTGGCAAAAGACAAATACCACATGATCTTACCTGTAAATGGAACTTAATGAACAAAACAAGCAAAATAGAACCAAAGACATGAAAATCAGGAACAAAATGACAGCGACCAGAGGGGAGGGGGAAGGGGAATTACAGGGGAAAGAAAGGGAAGGGTCTAGTCAAGGAACTAGTATAAAGGACCCACAGACATGGACAACAGGGTGCGGAGTGACTGTGGGAGCGGGGTGGGGTGGGGAGGTGGAGCAGGGGAGAGCAACAGGAGAAAAATTAGGACTGTAATTGAACAACAAAATAAAATAAATGCAAAAAATAAAATCAAATCAATAAATATATCCTCACATGAGGATTAAACAAAAAAAAAGAAAAGAAAAACTCAGCAAAAGTAAAAAACCCGTAACTTCTAAGTTCAAATGTATATCTTTAGGCAGAGATTTTCTTCTCTAAAAATACCTACAGTTTCATGTTGTATGCACTAACTCTAAACTTTCACTTAAGCATTATTACAGAAAAATCAACTGATACAAAAACTTCTAATGCCTTCATTTAAAAAATCTTTTGCTGCCTTCCTGTCATAACATAAATAACTCAAATCTCAAATTTTTGAAATAGATATGTATGTTTGCTACAGAGACTTCTTTTTTGAGAGATTTCTTATGTATCTAATTACTCACAGTAATTATAAATGTACCATACACACAAATATCAAAATTCATTTCCTAGCCACTAAGAAGTTCCAGTTTAGTCTAGAAAGGCCATGGGCATGGAACACATAAACATACAGATTATAAATTAAACCTTTATATCATAAAAGTCTACAAATATGCATAGGCCTCATAGGGTAATATATACATTTATCAAAAATGTCTAGTGCATTATCTGCTGTTCCCTATTTTGTATCTGCCCCCCCCATTCTTTTAAGGTATAATCATCTACTTCTTCCTTCTCCTCTCCCAGTGTTAGCTGCAAATGAGAGGCTATTTGCGTTTTAGAAATGGATGGAAGAGTGTTACAGTGGCCTTAGCAGAATTCAATTCCAAATGAGAAGTGAATTTATCCAAGTCGAATCTACTTTTCACAGTCCTAAGTCCACAGTGCTAACCTGAGACCCTAGATTACTTCAGTGGGCAGATGTGATGCAGAAGGAATTGAAAACACTTTACGTTCATATCGTGCTTTGTAGCTTACTGTGCTTTTCATATACATCAGCTCATTTGAACCTCCCAAATATCCTGTGCGATGTGGAGGAGCATATTACTGAACCCACAAGTGCCTTGATAAGGGGACGCCAAGAGAGCAAGAAACCTCATTAAGGTCACTGAGCCAGACACAGAAACACTACATCTAGAAGCCAAGCCTGTGTTTTCTGACTGCGTCCAGCAGTGCAAAGCAGTTTTCTCTTCTTTGTGATCTACCACCCAGCAGGAAAAATATCCAATTAATTCTGTACACAAATATGTATTTATGTGAGTAAAACTGTATTCGCTATTCAAGAATTCCCTCAGAGATGCTTAAATTGTGAGGGGGGAAAAATCTTTATTATCTTTAAAAATGTGGCATTTAAAATAATATGCAAGTAAAATACAGTTACAGTATTTCTTTTCCAATTTACAGATGATTTCACTTGCCCATTTAACAGTGTAATTCTCCTCCCAGTTTGTACTAGTAACATATTATTCATGGTTAAAAAAAATTAATTTCAGAAAATAAGATAGGCAATAAAGGCATTACATTAACACCCAACAGCCCTGGCCAAGTAGCTCAGTTGATTAGAGCATCATCTGGATGTACCAAGGTTGAGGGTTTCATCCCCAGTCAGGGCACATACAAGAATCAAACAATGAATACATAAATAAGTGGAACAACAAATCGAGGTTGTTTTCCTCTCCCACCCTCTCCCTCCCTTCCTTCCTATCTCTCAAATCAATAAATAAAAATGACCAAATAGCCACAATGACTATGTGAAGTAATAATGCCTTACAGACAAAAAGACCCAGTCATCTTAGGCTCCTCTTAAGTAGAGAGCCCTGAGTACAGGTCATATCTCTGTCCTTAGGGAAGGAACTGATGCAGACTAGGTTTCATTATGCTACTTTCTCACCCTCAAGGCAGCTGAGGATTCTCCCATCTACAGCCCACATCTCTCTCATGAAAACTCCATACCCTTCTGTCCCATATCAACTGAATATCACCTTTTTTTTTTTTTAAGTACGTACGTGAGAAAGGATCAGTCTACTTGGCAGAGTTCTTCTTTAAAGAAAAAAAATTATATCTATTTATCCCTAGAGCGAGGGGAAGGGAGAGGGGAAGACAGGGAGAGAAACATCAATGTGGGAGAGACATATCGATCAGCTGCCTCTCACACACCCCCAACCAGGGACCTGGCCCGCAACCCAGGCACGTGCCCTGACCGGGAACTGAACCGGCAACTTTCTGGTTCAAGGGTGGCACTCAATCCACTGACCCACACCAGCCAGGGCTGATTATCACCTCTTAATGTCCACAGATATTTCAACAAGGCCAACCTCTTCAAAATCAAATTACCATCTCCCCCCAAACCAAACTCAGCCTTCTTCCACTTTCCCATTTCAATGAATGGTTCTAACAAGCCACTGCATTTTCTAAGCCAAAACCCCGAACAGCATCCTTGAATTCTCCTTCTGCCACATCCAGTCAACTACCAAGTTTTGAATGAACACTTTCAGAAATCCCCTAGAATGTATACTACCCTAACAGCACTGTTATCAGTCTCCTACAAGAGACCAACTAAATGTTGGTAACAGCTCACATTTATCGAGACTTACTTTGTACCAAGCACCATCCTAAGCTTCAGGTCTGAGTTAATTTACTCCACACTACAATTTGACATTGTGCTAACCTCATGCTTTACAGATGAGAACACAACTACAGAGAAATTTAGTATCTTGTAACAGGTGAGGCCCAAAGTCTTAACATGGTGCTGAATTCCCACTTCTGTGCCTTTGTGTGCACTTTTCTGTTCTACCTGGAAGGCCCTTCAACCTGTCTGTCCAGCTACAAAGGTCAGCACAAGCACAGTCTCTTCCACAAAGTCTCCTGATGCCCTCTGCTGGTGCTCATTCCTCTAAGCCAGTGCCTCCCAAAGTTGGCAGCAAGCTCTAAAACCTAGATGCCTAGATCTCAACCCTAGAGATTCCAATGACATTGGTCTGGGTGCAGTCTGCGTATCGGGGCTTATAGAAGCCCCCTAGCTGGTTCTGGCACCAGTCGAGGTTGAGACCCACTGCTCTGTATTTCCCCAACACTTACACATCAGAGCACTGACCCCACTGCATTGACACGGGCTGTTTATGTTTGTGCTAACAGCACTGTGAGCTCCTGAAATGGAAGTTTCTGTCACCTGGGTTGTTGGGTTTTTTTTCCCCCCAAAACTAGAGGTTCCTGGACCTCACTTATAAACTAATTCTGATTTGTGACCAGGACCCTGGAAACTATTTGTCTCTTGACTAATTCTGATGTGCGGCCAAATTTGGGGACTCTCTCCTCGGTAAAAACTGGGACTTTTCATTTGCACCCGTCAGGGTACAGCACAGTATCCAGGCCATAGCTGGACCATGGTAAACATTTGTGTAATAAATGAAATGTTGTCATGTGAATCTGGGAACTGGGTGTATATATTCAATACCCAAGCTTCCTAAAGCAGCAGCCTGAAAAGCTGCTTCCTGAAATAAAATTCAAATACTGGGCAGCCTTTCAAATGTAGTTTTTAATCCACCAGTGCCCCCTATTGACCTGAAGATGAATAGCTAAATCAAAACAATGGTTAACAGTACAAATATTTTCTTTTCTTTTTTAAATGTATTTTATTGATTATATTGTTACAATAGTTCCAATTTTCTCCCCTTTACTCCCCTCCACCCAGCATCTCCCTCCCCCAGCAATCCCCCCCCCAATTCCATACCCCTGGTTCGTGAAAAATAACTATCCCTCCCTCTCAGATATTAAGACCCTTTGTAATCTTGTAAAGGACAAATATTTTCATTGTATATGCACATAAGTAGTCACACACACTGTCCTTTTTCCACGAACACCTATAACTATCAACTTCTTTGCCCTCCAGTCCTAGCTGATCCAAGCTGATGTCTCACAAACCCAGATCAACCCTACTATTTGCTCTGTCCCCACTCCTGGGCTGCAATCATGACAGACCTGTCCCATCGGCACTCAGCAGAGTCCTCAAGCCTCTCACTTACCTCTTCTGTTCTGTGGTCAGTGCCTCTTCCAAATTCCACCACACTCATAAAATTACTCCCCTTGAAAATACAAGAAACCATTCATCTGTCAATTTGCCTCAGTTCTTGCTATTAAAAGTACGATAGGGGAGCAGCAGCATCCATATCACCCAGGAGCTTGTTAAAAATGGAGACCGAGGCCCCACTTCAGACCTACTGAGTCAGAAGCTGCATTTTAGGAAGAGTCACATGCGCATTACAGTTTGAGAAGCACTGTTTCTCAACCACTAGACCTAACACCACCATTTTATGACAGATATTTTTAAAGTAACTCTTTGTTATCCTTTAATAAAACTCATCACCCACTTACACACACAACTTCAAAAAGAGACCAAGTAAAAAAAAAAAAGAGACCAAGTAGACTGATTTGATGGCAACATAATGGAGAACAAAAAGGGGAGATTTTAAGAATTATATTTCAGTATATCAATGTGCAACACAAATAAAAATATGTTTAGAACTCAAGTACTCAAAGGGGGGCTGTACTATCTCGATGAGAAGCAGTTTCTACAATCACTCTCATCTTTCTTCCATCTCACAGGAGGGAGGGAGTCTCTCTCCTCCTTTTTAAAAAAGACATTTATTTTTAGAGAGAGGAGAAGGGAGGGAGAAAGAGAGGGAGAGAAACATCAACATGTGGTTGCCTCTCACACGCCCCCAGCTGGAGATCTGGCCCGCAAACCAGGCATGTGCCCTGACTGGGAATCGAACCAGTGACCCTTGGTTCGCAGGCCGGTGCTCACTCCACTGAGCCACTCCCCACACTCCTCCCTAGGCCATCAACACTGCCAAATCTTGAATACTCCAATTATCACAAAACGACTCTAGAATCTTGACCCAACATGCCCCTCTAGTGGCATATTCTCTCTCCTTCCCCTGACAGTCAAGCTTATCAACCGTCCTGCACATTTACACTTCTCAGTCACCAACCACATTAATCTAGCTTTCACTTTCATTAGTAAACCTACATGTATCATGACAGCTTTCCAAATCGTCCAAATCAATGAACACTTCTCCAAACTTTTCTAACTCATCTTTCTGTAATGGACACAGCTGGTTGTACATCCAGCCTCCATTCCCCGACTGTGTTCAGGAATTTATTTCCCACCCATGTGATTATGGTTAAGTGACCCTATCTGGATGTGATCCGGTACCTAGGCCAATGGGAGCACGGCATTCCTCTAGCAATCGCTAAAGGCTCAGGGACAGACATCTCACTTAAGCTGGCCCAATCAGACTGAAGAGCGTAATTCAAGCGTGGCAATCTTGTCCTCTCTTGCTCTAGTGAATGGGAAAGCATGTGTTACAGGCAGTCATCTTGCAATCACCGGGGAGCCAAGAAGAGACAGAGCCTTCGATGTCTTTGTTGATCCACAGGAGGCCGCCCTTCCTCTGGACTTTGTGAGAGTTTTCCTTACTATCTAAGCAATTGTTTTTCCCAGCTGAAAGCATCCTAACATAGCCATCCTGCTTGAACCTTTCCTACCTTAATTTTCGAAACATCACTCTTTTGTTCTCCTACTTCTCAAAAGTTGCTTCTCGAACCTCTCTGGCCTCCCTTCTTCCTCTGCCTGCTCCTTGTATTCTGGTGTCCTCCGAGGCTTCTTGCATCTTTTCTACTCCAACTACATGTCTGAATCATTTTAGCTCACTCATCTTTCCCTTGACACAGCAGAACTGAATTGATGGCACTTCCCCAAATGGAGTGCCAGTGCTCTTTCCCACTTCGCCCACCTCAGGAACTCCTGTGTGTCTTTCAAAACTAAATTTAAGTGTCTCCAAGGTGATGCCTCCCCTGAAGTGCCCAGGGGTTCCTTGCCTTTTTGTGCCAGGGGCTTCTTTCAGTCTGGCGAGTCCTAGGGACCCCTTCTCAAAGTAATGCTTCTAATTGCATAAAATACCAATTATATTGCAATAGTTATAAAAGTATTTTTAAACCCAAAATGTGATACAGTAGTATGTGCTTCTTTATTAGCTCATTAAATAAAAAGATCTAACAGTGAGTCCCATAACAACTGTAATTTCCAAGTAGTGATGAGCACAAATGACATCTGCAACTGTAGTATGATGTGAAAATGTCTGTGACTTGCACTGCTCTTGGGACTTCTACTGGTGACTGGTACTGCTAATACAATTGTGATTTGTTGCTGTAGTCGCTTATTAAATTAATGGGCCCCAGTGAACCACACCTCCTCACATCCATGTAATCCCCCACCACACTGATTCTGGAGATGGCCAGGGGACTTGTCTTGACATCAGAAGACATGATGCAAGCACGTAAGTTTGCACATTGGGACTTGCTCTTTGGGAATCCAGTAACCACATGAAGAAGCCCCACTTAGGCACATTGAGGGGTACCAATCCCCCAGACATGGGAGTAAGATCACCTTGTAGTGTAGCCACCAGCTGAATTCGACTGCTGGGGGATGCCAGGGAACTGCCTAGCCAACCTACGATGATGATAACAAATCATTGTTTTAAGGCACTGGCTTGCAGTGGTTTATTCTCCAACAATAGATAAATGAGACAGTTACCTACCTTTATAACTGAAGAAATTGCTAAATTTCAGTTGGAGATTGGTGAAAATAAATATTTTTTCCATCAGAAATCAGGGACTCCTAGGATTCCAGACACTTTTGAGGGGCAGTGGTGTTCAGGACAAGAACCCCTGCTTAGGCAGAGAAGATCCTGCTCTCCTTTTTATTACCACATTACATTGTTGATTTACCCTGGCTGGTTTGGCTCAGTGGATTGAACGTCGGCCTGCGAGCTAAGTGTCGCTGGTTCGATCTTCCAGTCAGGGCACATCAGAGAAGGAAAACTCTGACTCCAAAAAACCTCCGCTGCCTTGCGGCATACCTCTTCAGGGGAAAGGCTAAGGGAGTAAACCCCGACAGAAAATCCGGAGCCGGAGTCCCTAAGGCGGTTTGACGTTGTAGTCAACACCGGCAACTCCTGCGGCGCACCTGAAGCCAAGCTGTATTGACTCCGTCTTTCCCTTGGACCCTTCAGCTGTGAAGAGAGGGGGGGTCTGCTGCATGGGCAACAGCAGACCCTCCATATCACCCTGCCCAGGCTCTGTAGCTCCAGCGTCATCGCAAGATGTCGATTCAACACGGGAGGAGACAGATACCGTGTCACTCCCGAGTCGGACTGCACAACCATTCTCGGCGGTGCAGATACTCTTAAGAAGCCGTCTCGAGACGGACGGCTGCCGACGATGACATTGTTGATAGCCATGTAAACTGATCACACCATATCCCTTATCGTTGCAACCCTAAAACTGAGCTAAGCTTCTAGCACATAATGGGTGTTCAACACAAATTAATCACGTGAATGCAAGTTGCTTATGGGACCTGTCATCCTGATTAAACTGTGAACTGCCTGAAGACAAAATAAAAGTGAATGCTTAGATGGTACTTGTATGTGCCAGAGCCCCTTCCAAGTGCTTCACACAGACTAACTTATTTATTCCTTAACACTCCTACGAGGTAGATACTACTCCCCCAATTTCACCAATAGGAAAACAGGTACAAAGAAGTTGTTAAGGGACTTGCCCAAGGTCACACAGCTACGAAGTGGCAACGCCAGGATTGGCAAGTGTAATCTATGTTCTGATTTTATAGCCTGTGCTAATGCACCCAAAGTACATTGCACGGGCTCAATAAAGCTTTTCAGTAGTTTTGAAATTTCATTAGCATTATTTTATGGGTGTTATGCTTCTTGCAGACAGACTAGTTTCTGGTACCTTGTTTTTCATAACAGAAACTATCATTTACTTTTTTAAGTAGTAGAATAACTTCACATTAAAATGCAGATTTTCGAACAAAGTCTTCACTGCACAACTCGATTTCTTTCAAAGGAAATGAATCCAAACAATGTAAAGAAAGAGGTCAACTTGTCCATACTAAATAATGTTCATTAAGGAGGGGAGCAAATCTCCAGCTCTCCCCTCACTCAACCCAGCCACTCCTATGCCAGCAACCTCCACATCCTGCAGCAGCTTCTCAAGAGGGTGGCCCTCCCCCATTCACACTAGGTTCTGAAACCTGACCCTACCAAGCAACCAAAGCCGAACCCCGCAGTGCCCAGCGATGGCCTCACCCTACCCACAAAGCCCAGAGGGCACCAACGGGCAGAGGGTGGATACTTTGTGGGGGGATACTGTAATTTTTCAAAGTTTTATTCACAAGAGTACTACCCAAATGGCCCCACCCACCCACCCCGGAGTCTCACGCCTCCGTCCGGCAGCCACCGGCTCCAAGCGGAGAGGTGAATGAACCACAGGACCAGGACGCAGCCGACCCGGAGGCGGGAAAACCCTCGGGGTGAGCAGGGCCTGATCCCCAGAGAGGCCCACGAGAGCGCGGGAAGAGCTCCGGGAGGACGGAAGGGAGCGGTGACAGTTGTGACCCGATCCCACGCTCTCACCTTGAACATGTCGCTGGTAACGGCGGCTCCGGCGGGGTCACCCCGGCCTAGGCCCCGCCCACTACAGAGAGGTGGCTACGGAGGCCGGATAGGGCCCTGATTCTTCTGACGGTAGGCGAAACACCGTGCGGGTGAAGGCGGTACCGCCAAGTAGATCCCGCGAAAGCTTAGTTCGGAAGACTTGGACTAGAAATGACGTTGCCAAGCTGCGGTGCGTCGCGCTAAGCTGCGGCGCGTCGTGCTTCGCGCGGCCAGCGAACTCAAGCCCCGCCTCCCTGAGGCTCCGCCCCTGCGCCGACGGTTGCTAGGCGGCCAGAAGCGCCCGCTCAGCTTGGGCAGCACAGGGGGGCGCGAGGAGGGAGTTGCTGGACGCCTCCCGGCCCTGGGAATCGGCTTTCGCCGCCCGGATTGGGCGCTCAGCGGCATGAGCTGGGAATTTGTGCGCGCGCGCGCGGCCGCCGGGCGGGGGCGCCCGGTGGACCTTGGGCGCCTTGGAAAGCCTCGGAGCCGGAAGTCGCCGACTTTGGGCCTGGATTTACTTCTCAAAAGGTTTTCAGTAATTTTTTTTTTTTTACCGTGGTCTGAAGTTCCGGAGGTCTTAAGTTTAAAGTAACTTTCTACATCCTTTAGTCTCCAAAGGCCCTGATCTTTTGTTTTCTCTTCGATATACTTAAGTTTATGCCCCACACTAGGAATCAAATGTTTGTCCGTTAATAGTAGTAGAAATAGTAATAATGACAATAATTACCTTACTAACAGGAATAGTAAGCTCTAACGTGGTGTTTACTATGTGCCCTAATTCCTTACACATTTATCTAATCTTTTCAATAAACAAAATAAGTGGACATGATTATTCCCAATCTGAGGAAACTGAGGCAGAGAGGTAATGTGTACAAAGCCACATAGAAGGAAAGTGGGCAGCCAGGATCTAAACCTAGGTCTGCCTTTAAAGCCTGTGATCTCACCTAAATAATTGTTATAGTGTGTTATAATGGAGATGTGTTTGATATTTCATTCTGTATTTCACGTCCTAACCCCGTAGAAAGTGTAAACCCATCCAGGCGGGCATCCAGAAGACTTGGGAGGTTTGTATGGTAGTGTCCACCAGCCAAAGACCACTTGGAACACCACTGTAGTTGAACAAGTTTGGGTTTATTTCTTTTCTTATTGCTGAGAGGAAAATGCACACTTTGGGAAACAGTGAGGCACCTCAGTAAGAGGCTGTTAGGAAGATTTATTATAGGATTTGGGCTTGGTTGGGTGATTTGGGGGCAAGTTCAAGGAAGCGGGGCTTTGCTCTGGATTGGGTGTGTTAGGAAGCCAAAGTAATACCAAAACCCAGCTGTGAGTGCCAGGCCAGCTCCCGGATGTTCAGGGCTGCTTTTCTTCTCGATGCATTGTATATTACAAGCCACCCCCATCCACATCCCTAAGGAGAAATACTGAGATCTTAAGGCTCTGCATTAGGAATGAATGTCATATGTACATAAAAATACACAGTATAGTAGTAAATTAGGGCAGGAGTTCTTAATTTCAGGGGGTATGTGAACTTGGATGGGGAAAGATTGCAACTTTATTTTTACTAACCTCTAACTGAACTTTAGCGTTTCTTTCAGTTATAGTGTAGGCAACAAACCACAGTAATAGCAGCAGTACCTGTGACTTCGTCATGGTAGGAAACACAGATATCTTCATATCATGTTGTACTCATGGAAGACTTCTTTAAATATCATTTCTATGCATTACCACTTCACAAATGCAGTAGTGATTATAGCTCTCATTTTATTTAATGCATAAAGAGGCATATATTTCTATAATTTTGTTTTTTAAAACATTGCAACAATGACTTCAATGTCATTGAAGTTTTTGTAATCCTGTATATTTTATGTTATGCATTTTTATTTTCTTTTATCCTCACCCGAGGACATGCTTATTGATTTTAGACAGAGGAGAAGGGAGGAAGAGACTGGGGGGGGGAGAAACATCGATTGTATGAACGCCAACTGGGGATGGAACCAGCAACAAGGCATGTGTCTTGACCAGGAATCTAACCTGCAACCTTTCAGTTTACAGGGCCTCACTCCAGCCAACTGAGCCACACTGGCCAGGGCTATGATATGCATTTTTAAAAACATAGTTCCCAGAAGGAGTCTATCCATGGGGGTGCATGACACCAAAGAAGAGATAAAGAGCCCCTAGTTTAGAAGAGACTAACAGTGACTAAGAATTTGGAAATTGCATCCAAATTAGAGTAATACATCAAGGGACAGAAAATCAGATATGGAATCAGATCATTTAGCATACACCCTCTCACTCTACCAAGGTGGGAACTGTGCTACTGAGAGGTTAAGGGGCTTGATCACAGTTTCATAGCTATTTCATGACAAAACTGAGTGAAAAATTTTTAGACAAGCATGTAAAAATCCTCCACTCTGCTAGGCATTGAGGATTCCGTAGTTAGCAAGATGCCTCCTGCCCTCAATGAGCTTGTCGGAGTGACAGCCCAGAAAACCAGTGATGGTGCAATATGAGAAGTAATGCGTAAGAGAAACATAGAGTATTACGGGACCTGGGAGACAGGAGTGAGCAGCTCTGTAAAATAGGTGGAAAGCTTAAGAGAAGAGGCATCAGTTAGCTGGGGTCTTCAAAGATGAATTGATGCTTGCTGGTGGCAAGGAAGTCATTCCAGTTAGAGGATATGGCATGATCAGCAGCCCAGAACTATAAAACATCGACTCAGTGTAGAAAGGAATGCTGATGAAAGTTGGTATCTTGAGATTTGAAAGAGAATGGAAATAGATTGTAAAAAGCCTTGAATGGCACTCCAAAGAGTCTGGACTTCAGCTAGGAGGAAATGAGGTGTCCCTGAAAGATTATAAATCGGGCAGTGATAAGGTTGGTTTATTGACCTAAAATGTTAATTCCAGCTGCAGTGTGGAGAACGAATAGGACCAAGAGCCTGAAGACAGAGAGACCAGTGAGAAGGTGATTGGATAGATCCCCTTATCTTTCCCATATTCCCCATATTTTCAGTACACAAAGACTGTAAACTGTAAGCACTATTTTTTTAGATTTTATTATTTATTTTTAGAGAAAGGGGAAGTGGGGGAGAAAGAGAGGGAGGAAAACATCAATGTGTGAGAGAAATGTCCATCAGTTGCCTCTCACATGCTCCCAACCAGGGACCTGGCCCAAGCCCAGGCATGTGGCCTGACTGGGAATCGAACCGGTGACCTTTTGTTTCACAGGCCGGCACTCAATCCACTGAGCCTCACCAACCAAGGCAGCAATATTAAGAGATACACTATGCCTTCCTTTTTAAGGGGTTCTGGAATTAGTGCAACAATCAGATGACCCAAGTCTCATCCAGTGCTTAATTTATATACTTTCAGAGTACTTCATTATAAGAAAAATGGAGCGTTCCTCAAAGGTAGCAGTTACTGGTGTTCAAAAATCAATTCATTCGAGCTTGGTAAAAGGCCGCAAAGTAACTTTTCCAAATATTGAAAAGGCAAAGGAAGGAGCACTGTGAGTAGCCATCTTTCACCTTGTATCATTTTCATAACTGAACAGATTACATACGGTATTTACCAGGTAACATCAAACACTTCTTGTTTTGTAAATTATAGGTTTTTTGTGTGTTTTAAAATTACTTTTGAATTGAATAATTATTATAATTATAGTATTGCATAATTTACAAAGCGTGTTAATGCACATCTCTTTGATCCCGACACAATTCTATGAAGCAGTCTTATTACATTTTATACGTGAGAACGCAGCAACTGGGAGAAGGTAAGTGGTTTGTAGAAGGGGAGACAGCTAATAAATGGCATCAGCTCAGATTCAAAGGATTTTTTTCCATACTCCAAGGCCTTTTCTGCTCTGCACCTTATAGTCTGCATTTTGCCAGCCAACAGTGATGGTGAAGTTACAAAGGAATACCTCTCCTCACATGTAGTCCTGTGAGGGGTAATGATGGGGTTGGGGGGTTGGGGAGAGGGAGATCCCTGTGACCTATTAGTTCTAGGATGTGATCACAATAATTCTCTGATGTGACGGGAATGAACCTGATTCAAGCATATATCAGAAAGCCGTTTCTTTTCTAGGGCATGGTCATCCGCTCCTACAAGAGAATTCAGCCTGCTGTAAACTTCGGCAATTCCACATTCTATTTTCTTAGCATTTCAACTAGTTGTACAGTGTTTTTAAGAACTAACTACAGCCCTCGCTGCTGTGGCTCAGTGGATTGAGCATCAGCCTGCGAACCAAATGTCGCTGGTTCGATTCCCAGTCAGGGCACATGACTAGGTTGCATGTCAGGTCCCCAGTTGGGGGCACGTGAGAAGCAACCACACAGTGATGTTTCTCTCCCTCTCTTTCTCCTTTCCTCTCTCTAAAAACAGATTTAATAAAATAAAATAAAAATAAAAATACAGTAACCTTGTTAAAAAATTAAAAAAAACAAAAAGAACTACAGTGGAATCATTTTAGATCATGGATGTTTTTAGAAAACAAGTATCTCCTCACATTATTTACAATGTTTACATATATTGTAAATATATACATATATATTTAAATATTGTAAATTTTATTTATATATATATATATATATGTGTGTGTGTGTGTGTGTGTGTGTGTGTATGAATGATAAAGTTTTAGCCAGGATGGTTTTTTAATCTCAAGGGAAATATTCTCAAGTATTTCATATCCTCATTCTAACTGGAGTTTGAAAATGACCAGTTCCAATTGCCACGTCCAAATGTTCTGCATTACGTCAGTCTTAGGGTGCGGGAGGGGGAGGTGCAGGAGGAGGAAGCATAAATTCAGAGGTTCCTAAGATTTTAGGAAAATGAAAACGACCTCACAGATCTTAATCTCTTTTTTTTTCCTTCTCAGATCTCAGAAAGATATTGCAGCTCTAACGATACAAAGAGCTTGGCTATCTCATTTGAACAGAATAATATTTCAGCTCCTAAAGCACGCAATTTGTGCAGCAGTATGTATTTTGCTTTTTGTGTTCTCTGACACATTTCATTTTGCCGCAGTATTGTTTGTAAGAGCAAAGAAAGTAAACCATATAATGTCCATCAAAGTGATGCTGATTAAATAAGTGTTGGTGCTTTCATAGCATCAAACCTTGAAGCCTTGCATATGAATCTGCAGTAGAAAGATTGCTAAGATATTGTGTTAGTCAAAAAGGCAACTGCAGAACAGTATGAGTAATATGGTCCTATTTGAGTAAAAAATGCACATTCCACACTCCCCGCACCCTCAAAAAAACAACTCTGGCAACTCCGGCAGAATATTAAGACTTCCTTCATAGCATACCAAATATTCTCCTAATAAAATCACCCATGATTACAGTGGTCTATAATTAGTAATAGTCACACTGAGGGAATTACAGCCCCTCTGAAAAAAGTCATAAAGTCTGAGCAGTGTGTACAATTCTACACCATCTGACCCACAGACCCATTTCTGATATCAGTGAAAACAGAATACCTCAGAGAAAACCCACCCAGGTGAACTTGTGACATTGCAGGTTCATTGTCCATTGCCTTCACATACGGAACTTGTATTTGAGTATCATAGTACTGGTTTTGTTATAACTTCAGAATCTTTTAGTAACAGAGAGAAGGAAATTAATGCTTTTTTTTATCTGTTATCCTAATGCTTCAAGTTACTACCTTACGTTAATAATGCTTTGTCATTTTAAAAGCCCTCTGGCACACATTTTTATGTGATTGTCATAGGCATAAATGGTGGCCAGGGTTATATGGGGGTAAAAGTGGGGGGCTTTAAAGTCAAACATATCAACATTTGAATCATGGCTTCCCCACTTACTACCTGTATGCCTTCGGATAAGTTACAGACACTCCCCAAGCCTCAGCCTGCTCATTTGTAAAATGGGAATGATAATATTCAACTAATATTGCTGAATTGTAAGGATTAGATGAGGTTATGTGTATAAGGCCCCTACTGTAGTATGTGATATATAAAAGGTGCTTAAAAGCTACTAACAGTACTATTATCTTCCTCATTTTACAGTGATTCATTCGATATTAAATACTTGTTAAGCACCTGCTGTGTTCCAGGCACTGTACTAGATGCTGGGAATACAGTGGTTAAAGAGTACACTGCTCCTAACTTCATTAAGCTTACAGCCTAGTAAGAGATACAAAGGAGTTTATAATCAATTACAATACATTGGGAGAAGTGTGTCATAGGGAAAGAACGGTGCCTGGGATCTCGAGGAGGAACACATACCCAAATTTGGAGGCCAAAAGGGTGAAGTAACTGACTCAAGGCTACACAGATGATAAGTGGAGAAGCCAAGACTAGAACCCAAGACTTCAGAACTTCAAGTCTGGTGTACTGTTCACTTTATCATGCCACCTCTGTTATTTTCAGTAAATTGCATCTGATCAGGGTACCACCTTCTATTTATAGCACCATCATCTATTTCAGGAATATTGTGGGACACAAGAAATACTGAAGAATTCAAGCTCCTTAGAGGCCGAGCTGATTAAAGATCCTAGCATGAAGTGTAAAGTCAGATTCAGGTAATGTTTCTATGCTGATTTATTTCAAGAAGTACTTAGTTAATATGAAGACATCTTAGAAGTTTATTTTCTTAAGTCCTTTTAACTTCTCAGTATATAATTACAAAGTAAATGGGTCCTTACTTACATTTATTATGTGAAGAAACTGAGGCATGACTTTTGGATCAAAAGTTGCCTTGAGAGTGGCTCTCGTCTCCCATGACATGTCCAGTCTGACACACATATGAGAATAGTTGTGAGCGCACACACTTAAGTGTGGCTCTTTCACCTTCTGTAATCCACTTCATTACCAGTCTTTTTTTCTGTGCCCTGGCACAGCCTTTACCCTTCATGCAAGAAACTGTGTGAAATATCAAGTACAAGGGGGAGGAGTAACTGAGCCCCAAACTTGATGCCAAATGACAAATTTTTGTTCTTTCTTTCAGACTCAGTGGTGAAACATTTCCGCCTTCTATTGTGTTTAAAGTTTTTCTTCGTACCGGAGGCCATGGTTGCAAGTATTTCAGTGGAAAAAATATGTTAAAGCCGTTAACTAAGGTGATGTTTCACAATGTACATTTTATGTTAATTTAGCTTCTTATAGTTCTTAACATCATAACATAGATATGTAGTATCTGAATTGCATTGAAGTATACAGACTAAATTATTTCACTATGAAACATCCCACCAGGCAGTTAGTATTCTTTTACGCATGTGTTTCAAAGTGTCTCTGTTTATTAGTTAACAAATATTTGAAATAATTACTTATATAAGGCCCTAGAAAATACCCACCACTATTCTTTGTATTAAAATTTTGGTTTGTTAATACAGCGGTGGACAAAAGTAGGTTAAGAATAATAATAAGCAGTACAATAATTAATAAATAACAACACAAGAATAAGCTCTGTGTTTCGCGTATTCACAACTGCAGAACTTCTTTTGCCCACCGCTGTAATGGATTAATGTGGTCTATTAGTCACGGCTTTAAAATTATGCAGAACACTTGGTGCAATTTTGTCTAATGACACTTTATCATTGTTTCTTCAGTTCTGGTAGCATATTTAGAAAAAGTCATGCTGGACTGTTGGAAATAAACTTCTAAAATATTTATCTTTTTTTATATGAGTTCTTATACTTTCAAGTTACATAAATATTCAGCAAAATTATGTCTACAGCATAGGAATCACCTGAGGATCTTGCTTAAAATGCAGTTTGGGATTCAGTAGATCTGGGATGGGCCTGAGTCTAACTAGCTCCCAGGTGCTGCCACTGGTGCTGGTCCATGGACCACATTTTTAATAGCAAGGACACATGGTTTACTCCTTTGACCCTTATATATGACTATAACTGAGTAAAAAAAAAAAATGTGTGCACTCTCATATTTAGCCTTTTATAAGCCATAAACCAAAGGTTATTTTCCTGTAACTTTCTGGAAGTATTTTATATGAAAAGTATTGTCCATCTAAAATAATCAGTAATGGCATGAATCGAGGCTAGAAGACCACACAGCCTGGCAGTGTCTGATCAGATTCAGCATGTGTAGCTTTTATTCTCTGAAGAATCTTAGAAGAGGAAAAGAGACTGCTTTTCTCTGTTCTCAGGCAGTGTCAGAAAATTTAGCTCAGTTTCAGAAATGTAGCAAACAGATTATGTGTTTTCATATGGAATATGTTGTTTCAGAACATTAATATATGTTCATTTGTGTAAGATGATTTCAAATGCAAAAGTAGATGTTTATTTTACATTCATGCCACATTTATCTACAGAATAAGCTTAGAGTTGGCCCTGTACAGTATCATCAGTTGCTGCTTTTCTGAGGTTATATAATGGGGCCTTTCCAGGAACTGAAAATCTCCTGGGTCAGCTCCTGGAGGCCCCTACTGTCCCCAGGCTGGAGCAAACGAGAACCTTGGACGCCGTTACTGGAAAGCACTGTGTGAATATTAAAACTCATACAAATGCTGTATAATAACTTAAATTTTTATTTAAGTTACAAAGTAACTGTTTAAAAAAGAAAATAGCACAGAGATTATTTTAAAAGGAAAATATGCCTTCATGCCTTTCTTTTCTGTGCTGCAATTTTCACTCGCCTGGGGTGATTACTGTTAATAGTTTGCTATGTATCCTTTATTTTTTTCCCATGAAAGCACACACAAATATATATTTTTTTAATTTTTTGTTTTTATTATTAAAATGCAATCATACCATTCAGCTTGAGTTTTTCACTAAACATTACAAGGGTTTTAATTGATTAGGACTACCCAATTTGGAGAAAACAGTTTGGGGTTTCTTTTTCTCTTTAGTTCAGCTTCAAAACAGATTCTGTTAACCCTTGGATTAATGGTTGATAGAAGTGGAATTTTTCTCACTATAAGTTACCTCAGCTCCTTTGCTCTTTAAAAAAAAAAAAAAGTTGTTTGTTTATTTTTAGAGAGAGGGGAAAGGAGAAAGAGAGGAGAGAAACATCACTGTGTGGTTGCCTCTCGCTCACGCCCCCAACTGGGGACCTGACGTGCAACCTAGGCGTGTGCCCTGACTGGGAATTGAACCAGCAACACTTAGTTCGCAAGCTGACGCTCAATCCACTGAGCCACAGCAGCCAGGGCTCATTTGCTCTTTGAATGTAGAAATTGTGTCTTTAGCAAACTGATCCAACTTTCCTAAGTTTACTTATTTCTTAATATGGAAGAAATAAGTCCATTTTAGTCTGTTCAGATGTTTAATCTAAGTTCACTTACGAAGGAGAGTGTTTCACAGATTGTTCTTGTTATTTCAGCCTTTCTCTTGTTTTTATTGCCATTTCTAGTTTCATTTCCTTATCATTTTCCAAAGGCACCTTTCATGTATTCACACACACAAAAAGGCAAAAACAAGTGAAAGGATACAGAATAGCCTAACAAACTTTGGAGAAGAAGAACAAAGTCAGAAAATTTACACTACCTGATTTCAAGACAGAAAAAGCCACAGTAATCCCCAAAGTGTAGTGATAATAGAGTTAGACAAGTAGATCAATGAAATAGAATAGAGAATTCAGAAATAGACCTACAGAAAGATGATCAATTGATTTTCATCAAACGTGCCAAGGCAGTTCATATGGTGCTGGAACAATTGGATAGCCATGTGTACAAAAAAGAGATCTTGTTTCAGTTACCTACTTCGATAATCTGTTTTCAGAGTAAGGCTTACTTACAGAGGATTATCATTGTAGTTAGTCCACCAACTATATTTAGAATATTCTAAAGCCTTGCAGACGCACAACATGGGCACCCCCTGGAACTTATTAAAAATGCAGACTCTGAATTAATTAATTAAAAAAAAGAATAATATAGGAAAGGGTGAAGCCAAAGAACTTATATGCACGACCCATGGACATGAACTAAGGGGGGTGGGATTGCTGGGGGGAAGGGGGTTACTGGGCGGAGGCGAGCAAAGGGAAAAAAATTGGGACTACTGTAACAACATAATCAATAAAATATACTTAAAAAATGCAGACTCTTGGGGCCCCACCCCACACCCACTGAATCAGCATCTGCCATTAAACAAGATGCCCAGGTGACTGTAGGCACAATATAATTGGATGAGCACAGTTCTAAAGGTGCCCCCCACCATGGCCTGGAGCACCTCTGGGTGACTGACAATTCTTAAACATTAACATTTAATGACTATTATTTTACATTGAAGATCCTGTTCTTCTTGAGGATTTTGTATTTATGTAAAAAGGAAAACATGAATATTAATAATAGCTTCCCTTATTGAACACTATCAAGTGTGATGTTAAACATTTTATGTGCATTATTATTTTTCATAAACTCTAGAGTATAGATTCTGTTATTATCTTCATTTTAAAGAGACTAAGTAACTTACCTAAGGTCTCATAACTAGGAAGTGAAGGAAATGACATCAAAACTCAGTGAGCCTGACTCCAGAGCCCATGCTCTTAACCCCAGGAACCCCACTAAATATGTTCTCTTATATGGCCTCCTGATAACATGTTATTCCCCTTTTGCCTATGAAGAAGGTGAAACTTGGGGAGGCTTGTCAGGCTCAGGACTGAGATTTGAACACTTTTCTATGTATTGTGCACATTCTGATACAATTATGGAGGTTTTATTCATTCTGAGCCTGTATATAATTGAACTGTTTCAAACCAATAAACTGTTCCCATGCAGAGATGCTAGTTATTGCTACCTTTGGCATTGAGAACGTCCAGCCAGGCAGGGAAGAGACTTGAGATATTAGAGTGACCTGATAAGCCCAAGTATGGATCTAGGCCAGCAAGGGCTATGGGGGCTTCTGGGCCACATTGATGCCAAGTATCAGGGGAGGTGTAAAATTTAGAGATGCCCCCTCCGACACTTTGAGTCACCCACTAAGAATGGAACCTGCCTCAAATCCTAGTCCAACTGGCTGCTATCCAGGAATCCTTGCCTAGTTTTCGCCCGTCCCTTTCTTTTGGGGCTGCATTCTTCTTTCCCATCCCTTACCAAACAGGACTTTCCTGAGTGGCCACATATGGCAGATGTATGAAAAAGCACATCTTGGCCATTGGAGAGCAAACACTTTTCAAACCCCTGTCACAAGTGGGCAACAAGCCTGCCCTGGGCTGCCAGGCATAGGGGTTTTTGGTTCAGAGACTGGGATGGGCCTCACAGAGCTGACACCCTGTACAAATAAAGAAACTGGGGATTGGGGTGATTGCTGGTGGTGGCTGTGTGGAGCAGAGTATGGAGGAACTAACAAGAAATAGTTTTTTAAGTACCTTGATCTAAAGTAAAATATAATTATATCTAAAGAAATGCTCAAAACAGAAACTTAATGGTTTTTCAGACCTGTTCTGTGTATAACTATTTGTTTTTACCTTTAGTGTCCCTGTGGGGATCGCTAATTAGAACCCACAGACAATTAATTGCAAGAAAGCATAATGGAGATACGTGCCAATACTGCCTTTCGGTTAGATGCATAGTGTACAAAGAAAGTAATGAAATGGAAAACCAAAACAATCTGCCTAAAGAAAGGTTCCATCATATTTTTAGTAAACAATTTCTGTTTTTTTAATGTATTACATTAGGAATAAAACTACATACAACCATTTGAATACAGGGCAGGGCAAAAGTAAGTTTAAAGCTGTACGGAAAAATCGTACAATAATTAATAAATAAGAATACAAGAATAAACTGTGTTTTGCATACTCACAACTGTAAACCTACTTTTACCCCATCCTGTATATTCTTTCATTTTTTATGTATGTCTGTGTCCTAAGCTTTGGAATTAAAAAAATAAATAGAGAAGGACTATTGTAGATAACAAAAGTGAGAACTGGAATAGAAAATACAACAGATTTGCTGTTGTACTGTGTGTTAAGTAAACAGAACAGATTCGGAGTTCCAGTCCTGTCTGAATCATTCCTGTCTGGCCTTATATCAGCATTGTGTAGCACAGAGTGCCCATACTTGGAGATACAAAGGAAAAGAGAGACCTGGAATCAAAAGATATTGGATTTTCAGCTACACCAGTTTCCCCTCACATAAACATACCCTTTGTGGCCAGAAGCACAGATATGTAATACAAACGCGTGTTGGGAGACACAGCACATACTTACGGGGATTGGGAAGGAGTGCAGGGAGTACTTAAAGCCCTACTCACAGTCTATGTAGAGCTGTTAGCACAAGGAGAGATGTTCATGGAAGATTTGGTACAGAGGGCCAGAGGGGATTTGAGCCTCAGTATCTTCTGTGATTTTTCTATCTTTGCCCTTTTGGGTGCTTTCCTTGAGTACCAAATGCAAAAAAACCCTTTGTCTGCCAATATTTGGCTACTAAGAATGAAGTCTGAAGGAGAGGGAAGTCTGAGCAATCTGACATATACATGTTTCCACTTGGAGGCCATGTATTAACTAACACATAAAGAGTTGGCCCAGTAACACCTTTCATTGCAGATCCTAGGCTAACCTATTCAATAACCAGGTAGGTTTTCTCTACATGGACACCACGAATGGCATTCTAGGTTTGTTTTGTGTTTTAAGAGAAAGGAACGTTTTTTAAAGGGTGAAGAACATCTTTTAAAAACTGGTCCTCTGCCCCAGCTGATGTGGCTCAGTGGATTGAGCACCGGCCTGCAAACTAAAAGGTCACTGGTTTGATTCCTGGTTGGGACACATGCCTGTGTTGTGGGCCAGGTCCCAGATGGGGACATGCAGGAGGCAACTGCTTGATGTCTCTCTCACATCGATGTTTTCTCTCCCTATCTTTCTCCCTCCCACCCCCTCTCTAAAAATAAATAAATAAAATCTTAAAAAAAAAACAAAAAAACTGGTCCTCTGGTCCTCGCTGGTGTGGCTCAGTGGATTGAATGTCAGTCTGTGAACCAAGGGTCACTGGTTCAATTCCCGGTCAGGGCACATGCCTGGGTTGCGGGCCGGGTTCCCAGTTGGGGGCAAGGGAGAGGCAACCACACATCGATGTTTCTCTCTCTCTTTCTCCCTCCCTCTAAAAATAAATAACATCTTTTTTAAAAAAGATATTTTTTTAAAAACTGGTCCTCTGAAGATTATAGACTCAGCTACTCCTCTAGCTACATTTTAAAACTGTAGATGTGGTTATGGAAACAAATTTTAAGTGGTTTTTAAAATCTCTGTAATATTTTTGTAAATATAGTTCATTTATTAAATAGCAAGCAGCTAGAAGAAAGGAACAGTATTTGATGTATTTGTCAGAAAAATAGGTAAAGTGTGTGCTGCTAATAATTGCTATTTTACTATTTTAAAAGTCTATTTTCTGTTCTATTTATAGGCATCAATGGATGCTAGTAAAATAATGGGGAGGAAGAAGTTTCATGAACAAATTATGGAAGATGTATGCCTTTCCAAGAATTTCAAAATCACTGATGAAATAGACATTGTCACTCTGCAAGATTACATGCAAGTAAGGAATTTAGGTTTGGATATTGAAAATGTACAAACAACAACAAAAAGCCTTCTAACCTTATTCTCCGAGAATCATACATTTTTTATTGTGAGAAAATACACACAATATCAAATGTACCATTTTATTTTTTTAATTTTACTTTATTGATTTTTTTTGAGAGAAACACCAATTTATTGTTCCACTTATTTATGCATTCATTGGTTGATTCTTGTATGAGCCCTGACCAGGGATCAAACACACAACCTTGGCGTATCAGGACGATGCTCCAACCAACTAAGCTACCCAGCCATGGCTAAAAAAACACATTTGAAGTGAAATTCAGTGGCATTAAGTACATTTACAGTGTTGTACAAATATTACCACCATCTAGTTTCAGAACCTGTTTGTCATTCCAAAGGGAAACCGCACATCCATTAAGCAGTCACTCCTCGTTCTTCCATCACTACAGCCCTTATCAACCACTAATCTGCTTTCTGTCTCTCTGAATTTGCCTATTCTGGATATTTCATACTAATGGAATCATATAATATGTGGCTTTTTGTGTCTGGGGAGTGATAGCTAAGGAATGCGGGGTTTCTTTTCCGTGTGATGGAAATGTTTTGAAAGCAGATAGTGGTGATAGGTGATGTGAACTTCTAAAAACCACTGAATTGTACACTTTAAAAATGGTTAAAATGGTAACTTTTATATTATATAAATTTTATCTCAGTAAAAAAATCAAAAATAAGTACATGGTGCAAAGAGAGTGCACGGGGATTTGACCTAGTAATGAAGGATTCTGTTATTGTTTGGGTGCTTTCTATTACAAGTGACAGAATATTTTCAGCCATAAGACGATTAACCAAAGGACACTTATTGTCCCATGTAGCAAGTCCCAGGATAGGAGGGTCCTGGACTGAGCTAATGCAGCAAGCTGCTCATGGACATCAGGGTCCTGTGTCAACTTCTCTACAGTTCTCTTGGCTTCCTTCACATGGTAGCAAGAAGACTATCACATTCTCAACTACATTCAAAGGCAGGAAGGAGACTCCTTGAGTCTTTTTATCTCATGAAGAAAACTCTTGCCCAGAACACCCCAACAGACTTCCCCTCAAGTCCTAATGATCAGAACTGGATCACATGGTCCATATGCTGGGGCCCTCCGGAGAAGTGAGAAATGGTTGATGGGTAGGCAATCAACAATGTGCCACAACCTCTGTCCGGGGATGAGCAGGTGGCATACCCAAGGCAAAGGCCCTGGCAGGAGGAGAGGCAGGGCCTGAAAGCAGGTCTGTGGACTAGAGGAGAGAGGGCACAGAGTGTGGTGTGTAGGCAGGCTGGCAGGCTGGAAAAAGATAATCATGCAGGGCTTTCGACCATAGTAAGGTAACGAGAAGCTGGTACAGTGTTTCAGGAAATGAGGTGATCGAATCTAATGAGTGAGGAGATCCATGTGGCTGTAGTATAGAGGAGGGATTAGAGGACAGGGACAGCTTTCTCCTACTTTGGAGGTCCCTGCAATATTTTAGGAGAGATGGTGGTATCTTGGTTTAGGGCTGTGAGGCTGGAGATGCAGGAGATAATTAGAAAATAAAAGCAGTCTGTCTTGGCCCTGGCTGGGTAGCTCAGTTGGTTAGAGCATTGTCCTGCTACACCAAGGTTGTGTGTTCAATTCCCAGTCAGGGCACATACAAGAATCAACCAGTGAATGCATAAGTAAGTGGAATAACAAATCTTCCTCCCTCTCCCCCTGCCCCTTCCCCTTCTTCTCTCTCTCTCTCTAAAAAAAAAAAAAAAAAAAAAATCAATAAGTAAAAACTTTTTTAAAAAAGCAATGGGTCTTGGTGAGAGGTCGGTAAACTAAAGGAAGGTGTCCAACAGGGCTCCTTAACACAAACCTAGATGGTATGGCTTGCTACTATAATTGTATGTGCTGTGCTTTTATACAACTGGCAGTGTGGTAGGTTTGTTTGCAGCAGCATCACCACAAACATATGAGTAATGCACTGTGCTATGATATTATAATGGCTACGATGGCACATTAGGTGATGGGAATATTTTGGCTCCATTATAATCTATGGGACAACTGTCATATAGGTGGTCTGTTGTTGACCAAAACATCATTATGTGGCACATAACTGTAATACCAACTCCTTTTAGTCTCACAACAACCCTAAGGGGTAGGTACTATTATTACCCCAGTTCACACATTCTGAAGAACAAAGTTCTAGCTCATAATAATATATGGCCTTAACTGTTCACTCAGTTGCTTCAATATGAAACATGAAATTAATACAGCGCCTTAGGGCCTCCCAATTCTGTTTTCTTTCTTTTAAAACCTTGACCTAGAAGATTAGGTTAAGGGCATCAGACCAGGAAATAAGTAGAGCTTGGGGGTGCCAACTATCTTTGCTAAGGACATTGCTCTCATACTTGCAGACCATGACTATGCCAAGGATTGGTGCCATAGAAAAAAGTCCCCAGATCGATATATTGGTAGCGAGAGTTATGATGATTGCTGATGTTTATTGAGCCCTTTATGGACATAGCAGTTTTTAGCTCTTTATAGGCATATTATTATCTCCTTTAATCTCCAGGCTTATAAATTATGTGACCCTTTAACAGATGGGAAAAATTGAGATTTTTTCAAAACCTGCCCGAGGTCATATAGTTCATAAGTGCAGAACAGATGTCTGACAGTTCTGCGATCTTTGCCCAGTTTACTACTCCACTCTCGGGAAATAAAACATACAGGCAGTCCTCATTTTACATAGTAGTACAGGGCCATGAAAAGTACCATGCAAACTGAAACCATGTGAAGCAAATTTTACATTCAATGGGGAAAATTGTGATTGTTCCATGCCTTTAAAAAATCTCATCAAAACATTTAAAATGCTCCTACTGTCTGTTATACATATATAGGAAATTTTTAAAATGAAAGATTTATTTAATATATTATAAAACAATGGGAAGTAAAGTGTTTTATTTCTTTGTAAAACACTTACTTATCAACTGTGAACATACTAAAGATTAGACACTACATAGGTGAATTGTATGGGATGTGAATCTCAATAAAACTATTAAAAAAGTTTATCTAGAGTAATTTGCATAGTGCTTCCCTTCTTGTTCTTATCTAACTTACAATACAGAATGAGCATCTTCTCTATACCTTGGCAAATTGTCATACTTCTTTCTAAATCTGGATCACCCGCCAACATTTTATCCTTTGGACTCTAAACATTGTGATGCATCTCAGAGTTCCTTCACTATGAATTATCTTTTTTGCCAGTGTCACTTCCTCTGGGACAGCTCAATCCTCTTTGTTCCAGTCCCTTTCCTCGCTTATGTTGATAACTTCACCTTCACCAAGTTCCTCTAGCTGCCTCTCCGCAGCCTCTTGAATGATGGCAGTGTCAACACCCCACAGTCACCTGTTTCTTCTAAAACTCCATTTACATTCGATTTGAATTTTACTTCCAGCATTACTACATTTTGTTTCTTTTTTGACTATTCCTTCTTTTGATTATTATTATTATTTTGTCACTGAGAGACAAAGAGGCAGCACAACTACATAATTTGCTGTCTCTGTGAACTCAACAGATATGCAGTGACAAATCGTTGACACACTTCGAAAGAAGTGGCCTGATTTGTCACTAATCACCATGCACATCTGTTATTTATGTAGTGATCTATGGATTAAAGTGGTAGCAGCAGAGTTTGTACTTTATACAATTACTCAATTATACTGTGGTAACTGAAATTTGAACCATATTGTAGGAGGACTGGGCTTATTTGACTAAATGGTGGTAATTAAAATTCATGCATGCCTAAAGAATACAAAGGGAGAACTGCCTGGATGTGTGTGTGAGGGAGTGTGTGTATGGAGGGGGGGTTATACCCTGACTGCCCAGCTGTTACTCCATTTCCTAGAATCATAGACTCTCCTTCCCTATTCCTATCTCTGAAATGAACATTTACAAGGTTGAATTGATGACATATTTGCATTTTTAATTCCTAATTTTATATTTTAAAATTCTTATTAAGAAAAGTGGGATTTCTATAAATACTTCAGATGAAAATAATGAAATTTGCCACTTAGCACCAGAGGTGAACTCATTATTTCTAAAAAGGTGTATGCAAATGTCATTGCAACCCACACATGTCATGAAGGAGCACTACCAGAAATGAAGGTCTCATAGCTATTATCAGCTTTTAGGCTCATCTTCAGTTTAATTTATCTGAGTTATATTTGCCATTAAAATGTTTATGCATTAAAGAAATATTTAGTGAGTGTGGTACTGCATCCATGATACTGAGTGACAAGGATTCTGCCTTTCATTAGAGGGGCTAAGATGTACACAGAGAGCTAAAACATCAGGTAGTCAGTAATAAGAGTCATAGAAGAGAGATGCCAATAAAATTCAGAGAGATGATCAAGGAGTGCTATTTGAGTGAAACCTTGGGAAATGTGTCTAAAAACATTCTAGAGCACCCACAACCAAACATTTTTAATTGTTTTTTCTTTCCATATGTAGGGTGGGCAAAAGGAGGTTTACAGTTGTTCATGTGGAAAATAATGCAATAATTAATAAATAATAATAATGTAAGAATAAACTGTGTTTTGCATACTCACAACTGTCAACCTTTTGCCCCACTCTGTAGTATTCTAGTCTTCTGGATAAGACCCCTGCATCTTTTGGTGGAAGAAATAACTGCTGGAGAAAATTAACCCTCATAAACATTCCCAGGACAATGATAATGTATGACATAGTTAAATACATAGAATGTGGAGTAATCTTAGAACGTCTACAGAAAGAAATGAAGTATCTATTACAGAGACCACAAACAGAAGAGATGCGTCAGGACCAGCTACGGATTGTTTCTGAAGTTAGGTAAAAGTGATCCCTCATTGGTCTTACAATACTAGGGACATTTCTAAAAATGTTCACATTCTGCCAAATAGCTCATAGAAGATAATAGTAGGGTATATGGGACCCTGGTCAGTGTGGCTTAGTTGGTTGGGCATCGTTCTGCAAACTGAAAGGTAGCGGGTTCAATTCCCAGTCAGGACACATGCCTGGGTTGTGGGTTTAGTCCTCAGTCAGGGTGCGTACAAGAGGCAACCGATCGATGTTTCTCTACTACATTAATGTTCTCTCCCTCTCGTTCTCCTTCCTTCCCCTCTCTAAAATCAATAAGTGCATGTCCTCAGGTGAGGCTTTAAGAAAATAGGGCATATGGGAAAAATAGGGTTGGGGCAGATTGCTCAAAACTTATACAACTTTGTAAACAGATCACCAACACCAAGGACAGTTGGTACCTGGGGAGGTAACGTCCATCACCAGACAGGCAGTTCAGGATAGCTGGAGGCCACCACAGCAGATATTTAAAATGTACAGTAGGGTAGGAATGCTAGCAACTCTTTTAATTAGAGCATGTAGTGGGCACCAAGATAGTGCAGATGGAAGTGGAGTCCTGGGCCGGTGTGGTCGTCCTTTAAGTGGAGTCAGTTCGACTTGCCAAAAACCAAGAGCCACCCAAGCTGGGGAGGACGTTGGAGGACGGTAAGGGTGGATTGTGGCGGGGGGTGGCACCTCTATGGGGAGAGAGCCCTAGGTATAGATGCTAATTGTTGTTTTTATGAATACAGCCAGAAGGGCTCCCATTGCCTATGCTGCACAGAGCTAAGGACTTTTTCCCTTTCTGCTGAAAGCTGTAATTCTGCTCTTGCTATTCTGGCTCCCCATGCTGAGGATAAATTATATATAAATTACAGTGACATTATTCCCTTCTTTACCAGTAGTGTGTGAGCCAATTCATGTTATAGAAATGCATGTTGTAGCAAAATAGACTGTATTATGATCTGAAGCAACATGAACAGAATATGACTGCTCCAATTATACTTCTTTTTTCTTTCCATTACCAAGTCTCACCTAGCCCATCTTGTTTACAGATTAAGCTTTCCTTCTTGAGAAAAAGGGAGAATAAGACTGAAGAGGACCTATTGGTAGTCCATTTTCACACAGTCGTATTTGAAATGAAAAACACTCCTTTAGTCCCTGAAGAAGACACTGGTGACCAATAGTCACACAAACATGCTGGGTTTTGGGGTTGTTGTTTTTCCCCAGGAGAAGAGATGAGTGGTGCTAACTCAATAACATAATTTAGCCCACTTATTTTTATGATCAAGGCTATACATTTGCCAGACAGATGGCCTGGTATAGGGTGCAGTCAGTCTCTCATGAAATAGATTTTCACTAGCTCATCCAGATAAGCCCTGAATATAGAACTTAACTCTATTACCACCAAGGTCAAATAAATGATGGAATTTTCTCTGCCAACACATGTAACACCAGACTCGTTGATGTTTGGACTCATGCTACTGATTATTCAAGAATGAGTCGCTTTAAAGAACCAAATAAGTAGTCAAATTCTAAATCAATTGAAGAGTGAAAAGTACTTTCTTAAAGGCTTCATTGAATGTCTTAGTTTGGGATCTTCCACAAATAAACCATGAGATACGGATTTGAGTATGAGTAACTTATTTGAGAGGTGGTCCCAGGAACCACTGTTAAGACGGGGGTGGAGAAGTGGAACAGGAAAGGGCAGGCAGCCGACACTGTGTGTTAGCGAGCCAGTTACCACTGTGAGTTACTAGAGCTTAATCTCTCCTGGGAATGTCTGAACCAGTATAGAACGCGCAACTCCAGTTATCCCGGAGTTGGGATATCTATACACCAACGCCCATTAGTCGTTGGTGAAGGGTTGCTTAGCCCAGAAGGTATTAAGTCTCGGGCAGTTTCCCCGCATGTGGGTTTTTGTTTTCACAAGAAAGTTATCAGGCTGAGTGAGGTCAATGCTAGCAGTTGGAAGTTGGGCGTATGTGCCCTGCGGTGGTAAGGCCAAGGGGACTATGGACATGCTACCAAGTATGTCTGAGCCTGACACTGATTTTTTAAAAAAGTTTGCTTTTTTTCAGCCATTATGAAATTTAATACATTTTTGTGTTAGTCTATGGTAAAAATAAAAATAAAAAAAGATTCGGATGGCTACTACATGGTATTTTCCAGGAAAACTGATTTTAAATTGATACCACATTTCATAATTTTCATCATTATCATTCCCAGTGTCATCACGGCAGATAAAGAACTGTGCTGTGTAACTCAAACAGAAATGATACCTTCGGCCTAAAAGTATATGTGCAGCATTGTTACAAGTACTGAGGTCTATGATATATTTGCTAGAGGATGCTTTAATAAAATTTGGAACTTGCTGTACATTTAAATTGTATTTTGTGCCAATCTTTTCCAGGTACTCTTCATCTCTCTCAGGTAGCCAGCCTTTCCATCGACCCTACCAACAGCAAAGTCAAGTTAAACATCTGGGTCGTCAATCCAAGCAAGCTCAAGTGAAAGCTGAAAAAATGCAAAAAGCTTATGAGACGGCAAAAGAAGCAAACACTTCTGTGCAGACTGTAAGTTTAACTTGTACTGAATTCATTGTTTTGGGCAATATGCAAACCAAGTCATTCTACTTCCATAAGTAGAATTTTTCTAATCTACAAGTTCAAAGCTGAAAAACCTTTGTTATATACCTTGGAGGATAGTATAAAGCTACATTTCTCTTGGTAACACATATTTTTTAAAGACTTTTATTTATTTAATTTTAGAGAGAGGGGAGGGGAGGGAGAAAGAGAGGGAGAGAAACATCCATGGATGAGAGATACATTGATCAGTTGCCTCTCACATGCCCCCCAACCAGGGACCTGGCCCACAACCCAGGCATGTGCCCTGACTGGGAATCAAGCTGGCGACCTTTCGGTTCCCAGGCCCGCACTCAATCCACTGAGACACACCAGCCAGGGCTTGAAATTCTTAACCCTGATCAATTCTTCATGAGCTGGCAAAAAAACAAAAAAGAGCCCTCTGTATGTTGACACTGATCAGTCAGCACATCTCTATTGGTGCTTGTCTCAAAGTGGAAGTCATTTCTAGCTGAACTTCTTAAAGTCTATACACTATAAATTCTGCCTCAGTATACTCCTACATTCTAGGAATATTTACAATGAACATAGTCATGTATTACTTCGTAATTTGCTGCAAATTTTTTAGATGAGGCTACATATCTAAAAAAGTCAAATATAAAAATATAAAGTAGCAAAAACCAAATATAAAACACTTCCCACTTTTGTTTATAATTCTACCTAGGAACCTCAAGCAGACACACCTGATAAAAAGCAACAAGAGACAACTATCTCCTCATCATCATCTTTTGACATTGTGGAAATTAAGGAACTCGAGTCAGATGACAAATTGGAAAAAAACAAAAAGGGACCATTTGCCTGGTGTCAAGAGTTGTATATTCATCGTTTTCCACCATTTTAATGCACGGCTAATTAACAGAAAACCAAGTTATTTAAATAATTTGCTTGTCTGTCTATAAATGATTGAATATGAGTCCTAAAGAAAAGCGAAATATAAACAAGGCCTCGCTATGCTCTCTTAACCAAATGCATGACAGATTTTTAAGCCCTTTTTGTATTACCATGGGTACAAATATTTTTTACTGACAGAATTTTAATCTGAATAAATCATTTCAACGAGATGCCCTTGAACTAACCAGATACAATTTTTTTCTGAGAAATGATGAGTAAATTAATCCCTAGAATTTACACTAGATTTTGATTTTCCTTCATTTTAAAAAATATCAGGCCAGGCTATGCTTAGCATAAATATTAGGATTTGCAGAATAAAAGGCGGCTGTGGAGTCAGGCTGCTGTGTCTTTTTTTTTTTTTTAGAAGCATATTGTTTTTTTACAGAACAATTTGTGATTGACCTAGTCTCAATTATAATAAAATTAATAATGAATTTGTTGCTACAGTCAGCGTGACATAGCATACCTAATCATCACTGAGCAGTGTAAGCTCTTGGGACAGAATGTTGCATCTGCTTTAATGTGGTACTTTGGATATTTCCCAAGCATGAAGACTGTTTTGAGTAATATTTATTAATTTCCTTTTGAATTGATAAATTCTCATTCCTGATACAGTACAAATTATTGATATTTTTGTGATTCAGGCTATTGGATTATATCAAACCTTACCAGAGGCTGTGATAGTTAAACAAAGTGCATTATTTATTGAACTTAAAAAATACAATTTTTCATTTTGCTTAACATTTAAAATGTAGAGGTTGATTGCTGATTTAACTCAGGCAAAGCAGCCTATAAATGGATCTCATTCCCTGCCAAAACACTCTCTTAAATCATAAAGAATATTGTAGTAAATGTGTATAATTCCTGCTAGAATATATTTACCATAAACATGTACTCTTCAATATTAACATATCCTCATTTGATCTCCAAAAATGGGATGGATAATCCCCTTGTTTTCAGAGCTTGTACTGGACAGTGGTTGAATAGGAAAAAATGTATTTACCACATGAGTCATACATATATATGCTCATTTGTTCAATTACGAAGCAGTCCCTATTTCAATCAAATGTATATCAGATTCAGTCTACCCACAGTATGTGCAATAACAAAGCTAAGGGAGATTTACAGTAGTAAGATGAAGGAAACTGACAAAGGAGGACAGACAAAGTGTCTGTTTGAGGGCTGCCACTTCTCATATTAGCTATGACTTTGTCCATCATAATGCCTAGCTACAAGGGAGGCTGGGAAATGTACTCTTGTCTTGGGCAGCCATGTACCAAACTAAAATTCGGTTATAGAAGAAAGGGATAATTGATATAAAAACATAATTAGCATCAGTTTCCAGCCATTATGTCTTCTACTGGTTTTTTAAACTCATGTTAAACAATGTAACCACATCATAGAAAATCCTTTTAAAAGTAGAATTACACATAATCTCATCACTATAACAGATGTTTTCATTTGCTTATATCTTTCTAATCTGTCTAAATATGCACAAATTTTCACATGGTTGTAATCATAAATAACGGACAGCGGTGGGCAAAGTAGGCTTACAGTTGTGAGTACACGAAGCAGTTTATTCTTATATTGTTAGTTATTAATTACTCTATTACAACTGTAAGCCTACTTTTGCCCACCCCTGTAGATTTAAAAAGGGAAAAGATTTATAAGATCTGAAGAGAAACCAGAGCATACCACCCCTGTAGATTTAAATTTTCCACTTAATATTGTATATTAAACATAGTCCATTTAAAAAACAATTTTTAATGGCCACATGATAGCCCATTGGGTTGATGATGCATAATTTACTTAACCATACCCATATCATTGGATATTTCAGTGATTCTCATTTTTCACTATTGTAAATAATTAACAGTAGAGTAAACATCTTCATAGTTTTTCTTTTCTTTTGGTTATCTTTCTGTTATTTGTTTTTAACTTAATTGCACTGTAATCAGAACATGATTTGTATGATACTGATTCTGGAAAATGTTTTGAGACTGGCTTTATAGGCAAGTATATGTTCAGTTTGGATAAATGAGTTTTGCACTCTTAAGGAAGAAAAGAAAGAAGAATCCAGTACAGAGAAAGAAAAATGTGCATTCTGTGTCAGCGGATACAAGATTTGATACATGCCCTTTTTTCAGCGCTATGCAGTGGCATTCTCACAGCCCAGTGAGGTTTATACAGGTACAATTACTACTAATTGAAAACTTCTCCCTATACACATCCTTTTGATCAAGCTTGTTAAATTTCTTATTTATATTTTCTGTATGCTACTAACTTTTGGTCTGTGTGACACCAATGACTGAGAAAGGTATATATTAAATTCTACTGTGGTGGTGAGTTTGTCAGTTTCTCCTAATTCTGTCGATTTTTGCTGTGTGTTATTTGAAGATATCATTAGGCACATCTCTTCCTGGTGAATTGGATCTGTTATCTTTATGTTGTTACTATCATTAGTCCTATTAATTCTGGCTATCGTCTGCCTGGCATGTCCTTTTGTATCTTCTCTTATTTTCTCCCTTTTTATGTGTCAGAGACCGGCGGGGTGTTCACTAATTCCATTTTCTCTTCCTGGGAACACAGGACTGCATTTTCCAGCTCCTTTTACAATTATGTTGGAGCCACCAGAGGAATATGGACAGAAGTGATATATGCCACTTCTAGGCTTGGCAAAAGTGTCATGCGTGATCTTCTATTGCTATCTCCCCTGTTTACATGTCTGGAGGCAAGGAACTCCAAAATGGTAGGACTCGGATTAAAGGACCCTAGATTCCTATGTCTCTGATTGAAAGACTGACACCCAGAGTAGTGACCTGACCTGAGGTACTGTTATGTGCGCAAGAAGCAAACTTTGTTGTGTTAACCCCCGAGTTTAGATGTTTATTACAGTAGCTAACATCAATTATTCTGAAACACCATATCTTCGTGTTTTAGGTTTTTTCTAGGATACAGCAAATATCTGGATTGTTTTGATCCAGTTTGAGGATATCTTTGTTATAACTGGTGAGTTTAGATCATGTATACTTTATTATCATTTTAATCGTTGATATATGGAATTATCTTTAGCATTTTATTTTGTGCTGTATCTCCTGCTATTTCCTGTCATCTTTCAGATTGTTCTTTTGATTCTGCACTTTTCCCTCTATTTTTTAAGTACAGTATTCCCTCACTTATTGCAGGTATTACATTCTAGAACCCCTGCGAAGTAGGAAACTTACATTTATTCTACACTCTTAAACCTATGTAACTTCAACAACATACGTATACAGTACCACAAAATCCCACGATATAGCGAAAATTCTGCAATAAATAATAAGATATAATATTTTTTAAAATCCCGCAATACAGTGAGGCCGCGATAAGTGAACCGCAATATATAGAGGGACTGCTGTATATTTTATTGATTATGCTGTTACAGTTGTCCCAGTGTTTTCCCTTTTGCCCCCCTCCCCCCAGTACCCTCACTCCCTCCAGCAGTCCCCCCTTAGTTCATGTCCATGGTGATGTATGTAAGTTACTTGGCTTCTCCCTTTCCTATACTATTCTTAACATCCCCCTGTCTATTTTGTTCCTAACAATTATGCTTCTTGATTCCTGCACCATTTCCCCCATGCTCCCCCTTCCCCCTCCCAGCTGATAACCCTACAAATGATCCCCGTACCTATGATTCTGTTCCTGTTCTGGTTGTTTGCTTAAAGTTTGTTTTTGTTTTTATTTTTTAGATTCAGTTGTTGATAGTTGTGAGTTTGTTGTTATTTTAATGTTCATAGTTTTGATCTTCTTTTTCTTAAATAGGTCCCTTTAACATTTCATATAATAATGGCTTGGTGATAATGAACTCCTTTAGCTTTACTTTGTCTAGGAAGCACTTCATCTGCCCTTCCATTCCAAATGATAGCTTTGCTGGATAGAGTAATCTTGATTGTAGTTCCTTGCTGTTCATCACTTTGAATACTTCTTGCCAGCCCCTTATTGCCGGCAAGGTTTCTTTTGAGAAATCAACTGACAGTCCTATGGGAACTCCTTTGTAGGTAACTCTGCTTTTCTCTTGCTGCCTTTAAGATCCTCTCTTTATCTTGAACCTTTGGCAATTTAATGATGATGTGTCTTGGTGTGGTCCTCTTTGGGTCCAACTTGTTTGGGACTCTCTGTGCTTCCTGGACTTGTATGTCTATTTCCTTCACTCAGCTGGGGAGTTTTCCTTCATTATTGTTTCAAATAAGTTTTCAATTTCTTGCTCTTCCTCTTCTCTTTCTGGCACCCTGTGATTCAGACGTTGATATGTTTAAAGTTATCCCAGAAGTTCCTAAGTCTCTTCATTTTTTTCAATTCTTGTTTCTTCTTTCTGTTCCAGGTAAACGTTTAATTCTTACTTTTTTTCCAAATCGTTGATCTGAATCCCAGGTTCCTTCCCTTCATTATTGGTTCCCTGTATACTTTTCTCTGTTTCTTTATTTCCTTTTGTCTTGAAAGGTACTGTTTTCCAATATTTTAGCACCATCTGTTTTTAACCTCCAAATTAGACATTATTGTTGTCTTATACATCTCAGGCTTCCTTCTGCGATCATTTTTTTTTTCTTTATCCTAATGTATACTCTTAGAAGCTCCTTAATGAGCATCCTTTGATGATAACTTTCAGTTTTGGGTTTTCTGAAAATGTCCTCATTTCACCCTTATTTTTAAATACAGTGTATATAATTTAAGTAGATATCAAATTCTACATTGACAGTGGTTTTCTCTCAGCATTTTAAAATTATTGTTCCACTATGATTGCCAGTCTAGTTGTTCCTTTTAGCTGATCTCTCTTTTCACTCTGTCAACTTTTAAGAATTTTCTCTTTGTATTTTGTGCTGTTCAGTCATAGTGAAGAAGATTGACTCTCCCACATTTTGTCTCCATTTTGTTTCACCTCACTGTCCTTGGAGAGTCTGGCTGTGTGCAGAGGTCTGGGTGCCAATTCCCTACCTTCCTTGAGCCCAAGATCGTGTCTCCCACAAACATGAGGTCATTAAAACCTGAGATTTTAGGTTTCTGGGAGTGATGGATGTGCTCAGGGTTATCAGTCACTTATCAGGCTAGTTTGTATGCTATTCATTCCTCTTTATTTTTCATTCCTGAGTATTTTCCTTCCTATAAGCTCAACTGTACCTTTTAAAAGATGGGGCTTCTTTTTGTATTTTAGCTAGGGTTTCTGTGGCTTTTGCAGTGGGATGGCTTTTCAGAATATTTACTCTACCATCTTCTCATAAGTGAAAGTCTACACTGTCACTTCATCCTGTTGAATTACATCCTTACGATAGAATCTTGAGAGTGGGACCACTTCACTGCAGCAGGGATTTTAACTATGTTTAGAGCTGTTCATATGCACTGTCAGATTGCTTTCCCACCATTCTCTTTTTTGAGTGGCAACTACTATATTGATGTTTGTTTATCCCACTTCCCAGAGGCAGAGTGGGATTATAGAGTACGGGCTTTGAATCGGTGAAATCTGATTCTCTCTCCCTACCACATCTCTCTCTATCCCTCCACTATTCGCACAGACAGCATTTAAAGAATTCTTTCCCTTAATAGTTTTGTTGTGGTTTGAGATGCAAGAGAGTTAAGAAGGTACCAGTTGAGAAGGACACAATGAAGATACATGTGGAAGAACTTCTGGCTAAAAATGCTTCCCCTTCAAAGGCTACTAAAAAAATAGGAAAGAGACTTTTTACGGCCAGCTATCAATGGTAGAGACCAGAGAAAGCAGCAGCAAAATTTTGTCAGTTGGAAAACTTATGAGTGGTAGCTGACATAGCAGATCTGAGAAAACTGTATCTTAAACTGGCCTTGAGGTAAGCCAAGAAGCAACCAGTTTACACTGTGGGGCCTTCCAGAAGACTCAGGAATTGACAACAGCAAACCTGCTTCCCTTTGGAAGTAAGGGGTAAAGGAGTAAGAATTGGCTGAAAAAGTGCTTAAGAAGCAATAAGAACACTGAATTCCTTCGCCACTGTTATGGGCTGAATTGTGCTGCATTCTCTCCCCCAGAAAACATCATTTGAAGTCCTAAACCCTCAGTATCTCAGAATGGGGCTCTGTTTGGAAATAGAGTTGTTGAAAATGTAATCAGTTAGAATGAGGTCATCCTAGAGTAGGGTGAAGCCCTAATCCAGTAGGACTGGTGTCTTTGGAGATAGCCATGTAAAGACAGAATCAGTTAAAAGAATTGAAATGGTTACCTCTAAAGATAAGAACATGGGGGAAAGAGGAGCAGAGTCTAGTAGATTTTATAACAATTATTGTAGAACTGTTTGACTTTTAAAACTGTGCAAGTATGCATTTGATTTTAAAAACCAAACTGCTTTTAAACATTTCATTATTTATTTGTTTGTTTGTTTGTAGAGAGAGGGGAAAGGAGAAAGAGAGGGAGAGAAACATCACTGTGTGGTTGCCTCTCACGCGCCCCCAACTGGGGACCCGACATGCAACCTAGTCATGTGCCCTGACTGGGAATCGAACCAGCGACACTTGGCTCGCAGGCCGATGCTCAATCCACTGAGCCACAGCAGCCAGGGCCTAAACTTTTTTTTAATGCAAGAAAGCAGAATTGTTGAGGTGCAGGTAGGAGTGTGCTGGAGTAGCTCAAGGATCCTTAGCTCGTTCAAGCTGGTTGTTAAAGTTTTAGGAGTTTTGTGAGCTAGTTGTTAAATGTAGCTATTATTGAAAATTAGCCCTGGCTGGTGTGACTTAGTGGATTGACCACTGGCTTGTGAACAAAAGGGTCACAGGTTCGATTCCCAGTCAGGGCACATGCCTGGGTTGCAGGCCAGGTCCCCACTTGGGGGCGTGCAAGAGGGAACCACAGACTGATGTTTCTTTCCCTCTTTCTCCCTCCCTTCCCTTCTCTAAAAGTAAATAAATAAAATCTTTAAAAAATCAAGTTGTATAAACTTACAGTTAAGTAGACTATTATGTTAAAAGCACAGTTACTCACTCAAAACTCACCACTCCCTAATTATTTTACTACATTTTACTGTGATCTTTGATCTTGATGCTGTGTCTGTTGTGATGTCATGGTGATAGCTTGAAAATATACGTATTTTTTGTTGCTTAAACTTCTTATTGTTAAGTATGACACAGTTCTAGAAAACCTCATAAAACATATTGTCTCATGTATTATTGTAAGGCAAGAGGCCTTTGTAACTACCATCCCTGTCAGAAAAGAAAACCATGGCTGACCACCCCAAAAGCTCTCCATCTGCTCCCCCTCCCCTAAGAGTAACCATACTTCTTACTTTTATGGTCATCGCTTCAGCATTTTATAGTTTCATAACCTAAGCATGCATCCATAAACACTTTGGTTTAATTTCACCTATTATTTTTATATGGCTTTCACCTCTTTCTAATCTGTAGGTTCCCTGTCTGCCTCTTTTCTTTCCTTTTACAATTTGCTGACAAAACTCGATTGTTTATCTGTGGCATCTCCCATGATATGGATTTTGCTGACTGAATTCCTCTGGGGTGGCTTAACATGTTCTTCTGTCTGCTGTATTTCCTGTAAATTGGTGGGTGGATCTAGAGACTCAATCTTTATTATTTAACAACAATGACAACAACAAAAACACTAATTCAGCAAGTATGTACTGAACATTTCTTGCGTGCCTGAATGGGATGCTATAAAAATACAAAATATTTTTTAAGGACTTTTATTTTTTCAGGCAGCTGACAGAATCTTTCTGAGGGACAGATTTTTATAGTTCACTCTATAGCATTAGCTTGGTCACCAGTTCAGAAGGCATCTCCAAAAGTGTTAGGCCTTGTATGTGAAATATATATTAACCGACAAAGAGACTCCTGATAATAACATAGACATAGTACAGGAATGCCTTCCTGAAGAAATTATTAACTACATAACCACTTGTATAGAAACCTCTGTCTCTTTTTTAAGGCTGGTTTTAATAATGGTACATTTACAAAGGATTACTGACAATGATTGCAGATTTCAGAGAAACACTGGGTAGGAACTCAGCAATAAAGGATTTTTAAAAAGAAAAAGAGGAAATTTCATTACATATTTATAAATAATCAGAACCTTAAGTTTTAAGAAAGGACACGGAATAATAAGATTCTATAGCTCAATGCTCTCTATAACTTTTTCCTATGACGAACCGATAATACAGTCTCCCTAACTAGTGCTAATTATTACTAGAATAATATTGGCAACTTGAAGACATGTTGATTTGCTTAAAATGGAAGATCAAGGCTAAATTATTTAAAGTGAGGTTTTAATTTAAAATACTTCTGTGGTTTATTCGCATAGTGTACTAGTGAATGTTTTGTTATATATCGTCGTCGTCGTCGGCAGCCGTCTGTCTCGAGAGACGATGGTGTAGCTTCTTAAGAGTCTATCTGCACCTCCGAGAATGGCTGTGCAGTCCGACTCGGGAGTGACACGGTATTTGTCTCCTCCCGTGTTGAATCGACATCTTGCGATGACGCTGGAGTGTCCTCTCCAGTGAAGCTGAAGCTACAGAGCCTGGGCAGGGTGATATGGAGGGTCTGCTGTTGCCCATGCAGCAGACCCCTCCTCTCTTCGCAGCCGAAGGATCCAAGGGAAAGATGGAGTCAATACAGCTTGGCTTCAGGTGCGCCGCAGGAGTTGCCGGTGTTGACTACAACGTCAAACCGCCTTAGGGACTCCGGCTCCGGATTTTCTGTCGGGGTTTACTCCCTTAGCCTTTCCCCTGAAGAGGTATGCCGCAAGGCAGCGGAGGTTTTTTGGAATCAGAGTTTTCCTTCTCTGTTATATATAATGTTTATAAAATTAATGAAGTTTCAGTAACAAGAACTTACTTCACTTCTGCTGTGACTTCTTTGCTTGGAAGTAAGGGGAAATGCTCAGGTGTGTGGACCAGGAAGATATGAGAGAATGAAGACTACCCCAAAACCAAAAATTTTCAACCCTACTCTATATATTTACAGTATTATATTCAGCTATGATTCATAGAAATGACATTAAGTTTAAAACATTCATGTGTGTCATTTTGTAAGTTCTCCAAAAGTAAGTCATTTCCTTCTGTAGTTTTGAAAAATGGAATATTCATTTCTCACTGGCAAATTATGGCAATCTTTGGCATTAAAATTAACCTGGAAAATTATATTCTCCAACATTTGCAGAGATATGAGGAACTTCTAAAAGTGAAATAATCAGGATATGATGGTTATGAACCAAACTAAAACAATAAATGCCAAAAATTATACCATTCCGTCACAGAATATTAAGGAAGAATCAAACACAACCTGAGCTTATTTGGGATCAATAATTATTACAGGTTTCTATAAATAAAAAACCTCCAGTGTTAAAAGTTGTTGGATCAGCATTTCCAAAAATCTGTGACTAGTATCATTATACTCTCTGTTCCAGGGAGCTTTGTTATGACATCATCTCTTGAG